>NC_047104.1:142987523-143595648 GCF_902500255.1 Thalassophryne amazonica | reverse complement strand
TATGCGTAACATTCTAGTTACATATTGTGAATCTATAAATGTGCTTCAGGTTTAAATGCAGAAGCTCTGGAAATGTCACTTTTTTTGCTGAGCTTCCTGTGTTGTTGACAGCGAGGCATCATATCTTTACAGCAGATAGTCACGGTGGGAGCTTTTGAACAGCGGTGCCCCCCTCAGAGATGAGGTTGTAACAGTTTACGATGTGCGAAACTGGACATTTTGGGAACACATTCAGGTTTCATCATTTTTGGCCTCTAACGGCTGTGTTTGGGTGGGTTACAGTTTTGGAAAGGCTGCCTATGGTTTACTTTGTAACAATCTCACTTCCAGCTTCACATTAATTTATTACTTTTCTATTTAACACTTTACAGAACCATTCTGTCGGCGTGTCAGATTGTGATACAAGGAAATACTGTTATTTCACAAATATATCATACTTGGTAAAACCATATTTTGAAGTATCTTCTACAAGCTCAGCATCTTGCTGATTTGCTGCTAGATGAAGCACTGAAGCCAATGAATTGGGGCCTCGGGGGTCTTTTGGTGAGGAAAAACAGTTGGCATGGCACCATGGCGACCCGGTTGAAATTTTTTTTCTTTAACCCCAGCTCAAATAGCGCCCCCCTCCTCGATTGCTCAACTGTACAGATTTTAATTACACGTACATTTTTGTTAAAATATATTGTATAGTGTTTTGTACAAAGGGATGACTGTTTTTAGACTTGTATTAATTTTACTCACTGGAGAACACTTTTGGTTTTTTTTTTTTTTTTTGCTGGATTATGTTAACCACTGTGTTTCTAAGCTTTGTAAATTATAGGGACGTTGCCAGTTATTTAATAGTGCTCTTAAGAAAAGCCGGCTGTGGTTAGTTACTGTAAAGTTAACAAAAAAGGTATTTATGATTTGTTTGTTTTGGTTCTCACTCTGTGTAAATATGAACAGACTGTATATGTATTTACAGGGCAGTACTAACCCGCTGTGTTGTGTGACAGTGAATTATCTCTTTGCTATCTTTTATTATAAAATTGCATTTCAATGAAACTGCTGCTTCATTGGTTATTGACTCACTTATTGTTGCTTGAAGAAATATTCTCCCACCACATTATTACAGTAAAATGTGATTACAGTTCTTTTTATTTTGTATAAAAACATTTCAGTGGGTGTTTTGTAAAACCCATCTTTTGCTCATAAAATACTAAAACTGCTAGTGAGGATAGATGACAGCCGACTATCCAATCAGATCTACTCCCAGCTGAGCAAAAAACAGTTCAGGTGGTCAGAGGAAATACTACAAAGACCTCGAGCTGAGCCATCCACTGGAAGACCTGGCAAGAACAGAGGGACCAAGCCAGCTGGTGAACAATGACCCACATCGGGAGGAGGCTGACACTTAACCTTAGAAATTGGAAAGTGATCAACAAAACGCAACACCAACTTCCAGCTATGGTTCCCACATCGAAAGCCAAACTCAGTGACCTAACTGACAGCAGGGGGGCAACCAATCCAGGCCTGCTGAGACCAGGGACAAATGCAACAAAGCAGCCCAGACCCTCCGCCAGATCAGGGGGGACAATGTTGGGCATATACAAAAGCAGAGCACCACCACCTTTATTTCCTCTGCTGGGAAGAGATGAGGTTGATAACCAAGTACAAAGCAGAACAGGTATAGTCCAGTGGATGAAATAAGTGGAGAATGGTTGACCCAACACCACCCAAAATGCCGGCCCACAACAAAAGCCTGCTAAGAAACACATTGTAAATTATTCAAATTACTGGTTATACTTTGTCTGACCACCATACGACAGGTAAAAACCTAAGATAAGCTGTAGGAGGCCCAAATCCACCTACAGAACTCTCAAAATTAGGAGCCCATGTGGGTGGACATTTTCTGTCATAATCTGTTTCCACATCAGACAGTACAGTGCAAAACTTGCACTGTATACAATTTCTCCAATCACAGCCACAGAAGCCTATAACTTCTGGGTGTCTCGCCTCACTCTTCTTCTTGCACAGTCACTCAGTTTTTGAGAACTGTCTACTCCATGCAGATTTACCATAAAGTGTCATACTGTTTGTATTTCTTTGTAATTGATGTATATATAAAGTCCAAGACACATTCAGTGGCAGCTTCACCATCAGAGAGCCTCGTCCACAAACTACCACAAAAGACTCTAACCTGTCATTGATGTTAAAGGGGGGGTAACACATGGTAATAAGAACAGGGGCAAGTAAACTTTTGATCAGGGTCATTTGGGTAGTTTCTGTTGTCATTATGATTTAAAAAGTACACAGTTGTTTGAAAATAAATGGCTTCACCCAATCACAAACCAAAACAGAAATTCTGCCAGGGTATGTAAACTTTTGAGCACAAATTGAAAGAAATTACAAAACCTAGGAATTGTTGGATTTACTGACAACTCCACATTACAAAGAGAAAAGGCAGTCTTGAACAGAGAACCTTCTGCTTTGAAAAGAAGCGTTCTAACCACTTGGCCAACACGCTGGCCAGAAAGTTTCTGCCTGTTACTTTACATTTGAAGCAGCAGGACCTTCGTGGCCGGGACGACTGTGGTGATTGAACCCACGCGGCTCGCACAAAAGACCGTTCCTCTACCACAGGGGTGGGCAACTTGTTCCAGAAAGGGCCAAGAGGGTGCAGGTTTTCTTTGCAGCCACCGACTCCACCAGGTGATTTCACTCAATATCACTGAGCAGATGGAATCAGTTAATGAGTGAAATCACCTGGTGGAGTCAGTGCTACAAAGAAAACCTGCACCCTCTTGGCCCTTTCTGGAACAAGCTGCCCACCCCTGCTCTACCAGGTCCTACCAGGTCAGCCAAAGGGGAACTCCCCGTTAGCCAAGCTAGCGGGAACATCTTTTCAATTGGGAACAGGGACTTTCATCCCGCTACACATTTACTAAGGTAGACATTAGTGGTGGGCACAGATAACAAAAAAATTAACTTTGATAACAGAATCAGATAACTGAAAAGTTATCTTTGATAAAGTTAAAACAATAAACCACCCAAAAATGTATCAGAAGTTACAGATAACCGATAAATTCCAGTATTGTCTCCGGTACACTTGCAACTACCAACAAGCTGATCTTAAGTTTTAACACCACGATCGCTTCTGAAAGCATCAAAAGCGATGACAGACAGTGCAGCGTCCAGGAGCTAGGGTCTAGGGCCCTATGGGGCCCCAGAATTAAAATTTTATCTAATGATACTTTTTCCAGCATCTCTTGGAAGAACAAATCTCAAAATTAGTGCATATTTAAATGATCCTACATTTAACCTTTTATTTGACCTGTCAATGATGTTGAAATAACAGAATATGATGTGAAAGTAGGACCCGGAATGATTTTCCTTTTAATTGTAAACCAAATTATGCATTAACTCAGAACAATTAAACTACATGAAATTTATGAAGACTGAAAAGACTGTTACAGCATTTCAAAAACCACAGCTAAAGCTTGTAGAATACTTGGAAAATCATGGTAAAAAATTAACATACCTTATAGTAAAATCCCTGGCAAAAATTATGGAATCACCAGCCTCGGAGGATGTTCATTCAGTTGTTTAATTTTGTAGAAAAAAAAAAGCAGATCACAGACATGACACAAAACTAAAGTCATTTCAAATGGCAACGTTCTGGCTTTAAGAAATCAGGAAAAAAAAAAAAAAATTGTGGCAGTAATGGTTACTTTTTTAGACCAAGCAGAGGGGAAAAAAAAAATTATGGAATCACAATTCTGAGGAAAAAATTATGGAATCATGAAAAACAAAAGAACGCTCCAACACTTCACTAGTATTTTGTTGCACCACCTCTGAGTGACAAACAGTACTCTTCATCAATCTGGCTCTAACTTTCTGATTGCTGTTGCCAGATCAGCTTTGCAGGTTGGAGCTTTGTCATGGACCATTTTCTTCAACTTCCAAAGATTTTCAATTGGATTAAGATCCAGACTATTTGCAGGCCATGACATTGACCCTATGTGTCTTTTTGCAAGGAATGTTTTCACAGTTTTTGCTCTATGGCAAGAAGCATTATCATCTTGAAAAATGATTTCATCATCCCCAAACATCCTTTCAATTGATGGGATAAGTGTCAAAAATATCAACATAAACTTGTGCATTTATTGATGATGTAATGACAGCCATCTCCCCAGTGCCTTTACCTGACATGCAGCCCCATATCATCAATGACTGTGGAAATTTACATGTTCTCTTCAGGCAGTCATCTTTATAAATCTCATTGGAATGGCACCAAACAAAAGTTCCAGCATCATCACCTTGCCCAATGCAGATTCGAGATTCATCACTGAATATGACTTTCATCCAGTCATCCAGTCCACGACTGCTTTTCCTTAACCCATTGTAACCTTATTTTTTTCTGTTTAGGTGTTAATGATGGCTTTCGTTTAGCTTTTCTGTATGTAAATCCCATTTCCTTTAGGCGGTTTCTTACAGTTCGGTCACAGACGTTGACTCCAGTTTCCTCCCAAATTTCAAATTTATTAATTTATACAGCGCCAATTCACGATAAAATCGTCTCAAGGCGCTTCACAATATAAAAAACAATTAAAAATTTAAAACAATAAAAACAACCATAAAAGAAAAACAGCAGTAAAAGAATACAAGATTCGTTCCTCATTTGTTTTGTTGTGCATTTTCGATTTGACACATATTGCTTTACGTTTTCTGTCTTGATGCTTTGATGTCTTCCTTGGTCTACCAGTATGTTTGCCTTTAACAACCTTCCCATGTTGTTTGTATTTGGTCCAGAGTTTAGACACAGCTGACTGTGAACAACCAACATCTTTTGCAACATTGCGTGATGATTTACCCTCTTTTAAGAGTTTGATAATCCTCTCCTTTGTTTCAATTGACATCTCTCGTGTTGGAGCCATGATTCATGTCAGTCCACTTGGTGCAACAGCTCTCCAAGGTGTGATCACTCCTTTTTAGATGCAGACTAATGAGCAGGTCTGATTTGATTTAGGTGTTAGTTTTGGGGATGAAAATTTACAGGGTGATTCCATAATTTATTCCTCAGAATTGAGTGAGTCCATATTTTTTTCCCTCTGCTTGGTCTAAAAAAGTAACCGTTACTGACTGCCACAATTTTTTTTTTTCCTGATTTCTTAAAGCCAGAAAGTTGCCATTTGAAATGACTTTAGTTTTGTGTCATGTCTGTGATCTGCTTTTTTTTTTCTACAAAATTAAACAACTGAATGAACATCCTCCAAGGCCGGTGATTCCATATTTTTTGCCAGGGGTTGTAAAAACTCACTACCTCCGCCAAGGAGATTATGTTTTTGGTCGTGTCTGTCTGTCAGCAGGATAACTCAAAAAGTTTTGAACGGATTGATGAAATTTTGTGGAGTGGTTGGAAATGACAAGAGGAACAAGTGATTAAATTTTAGTGATCCGGATCCCGATGCTAACACATTAGCATGTCTATGGCATTTTCAATGTTAAAAGTTAGCATTAAGCAGTTGCAGCTGTCATCAACGTTCGGGTGCATTTGTTTTCAAATTGTAATATTTCTTAAATTTATTTTTACCTCCGCCAAGGAGGTTGGAAATGACAAGAGGAACAAGTGATTAAATTTTAGTGGTGATCCGGATCACGATCCGAACATGTTACCATGTCTATGGCACTTTCAATGTTAAAAGTCAGCATTAAGCAGTTGTAGCTGTCATCACGTTCAGGTGCATTTGTTTTCAAATTGTAATATTTCTTAAATTTATTTTTGTTTATATATTAATCTAATGATTATTATATACAATTTTAGAGAGAGAGACAAAAAGAAATAGATCACTGTGCCAAGGAGTGAATCTCTTTAGGGTCAGTGACCCTATGGCCTTGTTTAGAGAAGTGTTTCATAAATGTTAAAAAATTCATATATTTGCAGTTTAGTTGAATAATAAATTGAATTTTGTCTCATTTATTTTTGTCTACAAGCACATGCAATATCAATATCAGTGCTCAGATGACAGTAGCTTCTGGGAAAGGTGCAAGTTGCAATAAACTGTGATGCCAAGCGCTAAGGATACATGCTATCCTTAGTCACAGCAGATGAAACTTTTTTTTTTTTTTTACTACTGAGCAAACATTGTTACCATTTTAGGTTCAGCGATTCCACGGCGTGTAGATGTTATGGCGTCAGTGACCCCATGGCCTTGGCGGAGGTTTGCACTGAGTGCTTCTAGTATTCTTTTGTAAATTCATGCAGCTTAAATCCATTCAAAGCCACGTCTTTTTTTTTCTTTTTTTGTTGTGATTTGGCGCTATATAAATAAAACTGATTTGATTTTTTCAATGAAAGAGTCTAGATTAGTGAAAAAAGTCACATAATCTTGCCTAAAATCCTGTTTGAACAGCAGAATGTTTATTTTCCAGGGAGAGAAAAAATCTTACCGTGTTTTCCTGAGAAAATATAAGACTTTTTCAAACAGTCTTTCTCGCCATCTTCTCTCTGTGTGACGTCTTGTCTGTCTGGTTGTCTTTATATACCCGACGCACCCAGCGCTCGCTTCTTTTCTACATTCTCGCATTTTTAGAGGTTGAGAACGCATTTAGCTGCGATTGCCGCTCTCGCTTGTAGCCTCGCAACCCACCTTCGGTTGGAGCTACGTGCACTGCACACGTCCTCCAGAGGCTGCGAGACACGGCTTCACTGTTTTTTTGTATTCTTTGACTGACGCCTGTCGTGAGTACACCTTCCTAAATGCCGGGTGCGCGCCTTTGCCGCTGCCCTGCTGGGTATTTTCCTCTATGCACGTTAGCTGTGTTGTTTCGATGAAAGCTGGATATTTGTTTAGTTGTGTCACGAACCCCGTTAACTACGTGGTAGCGTGTGTGTGTATATCAGAACCAGTATAGTGTACTGTGTTGGGCTTGCCATGAGTGTTTTCCACTCCTTGAAGTACTTCGTCTGCACTGCTGCCATTTGCTAAGTTTAACAGCTCCGCTAGCAGCTAGTGTTGTCGTCGTTGCACTAAGTGACTTAGCACTTGGGCTGTGTGTTTTTCGGTTGTGTGCATCGTGTTATTACTGTGGCTGTGAGTGTTTCACACTCCGGGCCTTGTATTAGCTTTTACACTGTGACTGTTTCACACTCCGTGCCTCGTGTCGCGTCTGCGGCTGTGAGTGCTTCGCGCTCCTTGCCTCGTGTCGCGTCTGCGGCTGTGAGTGCTTCACGCTCCGTGCCTCGTGTCGAGTCTGCGGCTGTGAGTGCTTCACGCTCCGTGCCTCGTGTTACTATTTACACTGCATGTGATTCACGCTTTGTCTTTCCATTTGAAACCATCAGGGCTTGCTTTAGCCATCTGCACGCAGTCCACAATGTTGACAGGGCCTTTGTTGCATGGCTGTAGTACCTGTTTGGCTCCCTTGAGCCCAGATGATGGACATATGTTCTGCCCCTCGTATCTTGGGATCGGACACCTGAGGGAAGCCCTGACTGGCGCTGCCTGCCTTAATTGTGCTATAGCATGCCACTGGCAGAGAGATCTGCTAGACTTGCGGCATTGGAAAGTGGAATATCTAGTGCGACTTTGGCCTCCAGCCCCAGGAAGGAACCAAAGCGCCGTAAACGCCCACATGCCGGAGCCCCTTCTGCTAAGAAGGTTACTCATGACCATGCTTTGGCTGAAAAGGTCGAAACGTTGACTTCTGAGTTTGCTCAGATTAAGTCCTTGCTTCTGAATCTACAGCCTAGGGATGCAGTGACAGTTCCTGTTGTCCCTAATGAGGCTGATCAGACAGTGTCGTTACTCAGCAGGAGGAAGAAGTCGTGTCTATTGCTGCGACTGATTCCTTGTACGACAAGTGATATAAACTGTGTGGAGGATGAGGATGAGAGGGGTCTTTCTCCACGCCATTCATTAGTGGGCTCTCACACCTCGGAGGCAGAGTCCCTGCCACAAACCGGACCTGGACTATGCTTTGTCAAGCAAACTGTTCAGTTGGCTTTATCCAGGCTTGGGGTCGACAATCCCCCTGCGGAAACCACCGCTTCAAGTGCCTTTTTCAAAGTCACTCAGAAGCCTGAGTTCAACGTTCCAGTTTCACAACCATATATCGGAACTCCACCGATGTTGGGCGGACCCCAAATCATTGACCCATCTATCACAGGACTGCAGAGCCCTTAGCTCTATGTGTGATTGGGCGCAGTATGGCTTTCGGCCCATCCTCGATCTCCGACGTCTGAATCGTTATATCAAAGTGCTGCAGTTTCACATGCTCCGCACAGTAGACGTCCTTCAAACTATCACACCAGGAGACTGGTTCACAAGTGTCGACTTAAAAGATGCCTATTTCCATGTGTCAGTGGCGCCTCATCACAGGCAGTTTCTCCGCTTTGCTTTTGAAGGTGAGGCATACCAGTTCAGGGTGCTTCTGTAATCCAGCTTTTGACTTGAACTGTGCTGTTCCTTTTGGTTGCTAAGGTGACCGTGGGCGCACCTGATTCCTTTTGGATTATTGTAATTAGTTCACCTGGGTTAGTGTAAGCGTGAAGGAGTGGATATAAGACGGGGTTTTGTGGAACGAAGGAGGACTTTTCTTTTGCTCTGTTCCACCTCGCTTCTTTGGAGAGAGGACAGAGATTTTTGGTGGAACAGCAGGAGGAGCAGCGGGTGAGGAAGTGATTATCAAAAAAAAGGGAGCCATACTGGCGCTGACGTGGCTGGTTTCAGTTGAAATACTCCTGCTGAAGAGACGCCACGACGTGGATTATCCGCAACGGCAGGGGAGGACCCTGCCGTGTCTGTGAGTACGTTTGATGTGGTTGTGAGGAGCCTGTTTTAATCAGAAAAGTCGGAGTTTCCTTGGAGTCGGAGCTGTGCGCTTGCTGGCCTGGGTGTGTGTGTGTAGGTGCACGGAAGCTGCGGCGACGGAGAGAGGTGTTACCAGGAGAGATCCGTGACGAGGAGGCCGCGTGCTTGGTGATTGGAGGAAGCCACGCCCTGCCAAGAGAGAGTGCGACGGGCCGAGTGGAGGACAGCAGGGCCCACCCTGAGACGACAGCAGGAAGTATTCGTGGATTGGCTGTCATCGTGATTGACTGCTCGCAGAGTGACTCTTTTTATATTTGATTTTATATATAAATTCTGGTTTAAATTGTTTTATTTTTTTATTATATATTTTGTGATTTGTAATAAATTGTAATATTAAGTTTGCTCTGTTTGGTTACTCCAGCTCCATTTTTATTATAGTTTCACGCATTATTTGATTGTGTTTCCATTCATTAATTCAAAACCACAATAAACCCGCAAACCCGGGCTTACATAATTTGGCGTCACGAACAGGATTCCATTTTCTGAGAGCTGGTGTTTCTGAACAGAAGCAAATATGATGATGCCAGTGTACCCAGGTGCACCTTGGCTCCCTAGATTTAGAGGGCCAGGTGATGAATTAAGGTACTGTGACTGGAAGGAACAGATTAAGGGTTTTTTGGGGTTTCAGGATTTGACAGAGGTTGGGAAAGTGAGTATTGTTTTGGGAGCATTGGCTGGGGAAGCTAAGCGCCAAATTTTAGTTTTAGATGAAGAGGAGAAAAGTAAAATTTCAAAAATCTTTGCTCACTTAGATTTGTTATATGATGAACAAGTTCCTGTTCCCGTTTTGAGGTCTAGTTTTTTTTAGTTGTGTCCAGGGAGAAGATGAGCCTATACAGTCGTTCATGTTAAGGTTGTGTGAATTGTATCGGAAGTTACAGTATTTGGATTTCGATAATGCCCCCTCTGAAAGGACTCTGCAAGACCAGTTGTTGCTGGGACTTCGTGAAGGGCCTTTCGCTAGGGCCTTGAAGGTTTATGCTCGCCGGAACCCTGAGTTAGGTTTTGCTGAGTTGCAGAAGGAGGCACGTCAGCTTGATTTGGAGTATGGGGGTGTCAAGCTGGATGTAACCTGTTCATCAGTCGGGGAACCGCATGATTTGGGTAGGCCCTATCAGGGTCCTGATTGGAAAAAGCAGTTAAAGGGTGAGATTCTTGCAGAAGTGAAGGAGCAGGTTAGGGGGTTGGCTCAGGATATAGTGGCAGAGTTTAAGCCGCAAAGATATCCAGTTTCATCTAAATCTAGGTCTGTTAAACCTATGCGGAGGCAATGGTGTTCACCTAGGCGATCCCGTGACTGGGATGAGCAAGGTCGACCTATTTGTTATCGCTGTGGGAAGGTGGGGCATATTGCTCGGTACTGTGTGTCTGTAGTTGAACCGGCTTTAAACTGGTAGACCCTGCTGCTGAGGTCCGAGTTGCAGGGGCTGCTGCCATACCACCATTATCCAGGACCTCTGATGCTCTTATTGGTCAGTGTCCCACTATAGAGCTAACTATTGAGGGAATTCGGTTGGGTGGCTTGCTGGATACAGGGTCGCAAGTCACTATAATGGCTGAGAGCCTGTTTAATAAGTATTTTGGACAGATCAAGCTTGGGCAGGCCCCGATGTGGTTTCGACTGAGTGCTGTCAATGGGTTGGAAATTCCGTGTGTTGGTTATGCGGTATTGGATGTGGAGGTTGAGGGGATCAGGGTCTCGGATCGAGGGGTGGTGGTTGTTAAGGATGAGAAGTGCTCGAGCCCTTTGATTGTTGGAATGAATATTATTGGAGCCTGCTGGGATACCGTGTTTAAATGTCCGGGAAAATCTGCCTGTCCGCAGGCTTTCAAGAGACAGAAGATCTGGAGGGATGCGTTTGCGGCGTGTCGAAGTGGTAAGGTCCCCTTGGGAGTGGATGGGTTTGTGGGATATGTGAGGTTAGCCTCTAAACATGCTATTTCTGTTCCACCGAAGAGTGAGTTGATAGTGTGGGGACGTACTAGGATGGGACAAAGGGGGGTGGATTATGATGCGCTGATGGAGCCTATGCCTGGTTCTGGGATTGTGGGTGTGGCTAGGACTTTGGTGGGAGTTAGGAAGGGGAGGCTCCCGGTTCGTGTGTGTAATCCGCACCCGTATAGTGTGTCGATTGGCCGCTTTCACAAGTTGGGTCGGCTTTATGGGATTGAGGATTCTGATGTGTGTGGATCTGATGATGTGGCTTTCTCACTTGGGGAAGATGGCGTTGTCCAGGTCTCGCTGGTGAACATTGCCACTGCTGATACCGGTTTGGAACTGCCTGTGGTAACTGGTATGGGCGAGGATTGTTCGGAGTTGTCCGAACAACAGCAATGGGAATTGCAAGCTTTGTTGCGGAAATGGGAGAAGGTATTTGCCCATGATGAAGAAGATTTTGGGCGGACGAATGTGGTATAGCATAGGATCCCTACGGGAGATGCTGCCCCCATAAGGGAGAGGTATCGTCCGATTCCGCCGATGTTGTATAAGGAAGTGAAGACCCTTTTGTCAGGGATGCTTGAGAAGGGAGTGATAAGGGAGAGTAGTAGTCCTTGGGCAGCTCCTATAGTTCTTGTGCGGAAAAAGGATGGTAGTTGGCGGTTTTGCGTAGACTATAGGAAATTGAATGCAGTTACGCATAAGGATGCATTTCCCTTGCCACGTATTGAGGAGACACTGACTGGTCTTGGCCAGTCGGAATGGTTTTCGACATTGGATCTTGCTAGTGGGTACTGGCAGGTTGAGATGCATCCTGATGATCGGGAAAAGACGGCTTTTGCTACCCCGTTGGGTTTGTATGAATTTGAGCGGATGCCATTTGGACTTTGTAATGCGCCCGCGACTTTCCAACGGTTGATGCAGCAGTGTTTGAATGGTCAGATGGTGGAATCATTGTTGGTGTATTTGGATGACATCATCGTATATTCTGCCGATTTCTCCTCCCATCTCCAGCATCTTGATCGGGTGTTTGAGCGGTTGTGGCGACATGGTTTAAAGTTGCGTCCGGATAAGTGTAAGTTGTTGCAGCCGGAAGTAGCGTTCCTGGGACATGTGGTAGATCGGCAGGGCGTGAGACCAGATCGGGAGAAAGTTCGTGCTGTTCTAGATTGGCCGATTCCGAATACTCTTAAGCAGGTCAGGGCATTTTTGGGATTAGCCGGGTATTATAGACGATTTGTTGCAGGATTCGCTAAATTAGCTCGGCCCCTGAATAGGCTTTTGACAGGTGTCCGGGTAGACAAGAAGTCGCAGTCGAGGAAGGTGGATTGGACTGCAGCATGCCAGGTCTCGTTTGACGCCCTCAAGAAGGCCTTAACACAGGCTCCGGTTCTGGCATATGCTCATTATGATAAGCCTTTTATTGTGTATACCGATGCTAGTAACCAGGGGCTTGGGGCTGTGTTGTCTCAGGTTCAGGATGGACAGGAACGTGTTGTGGCGTACGCCAGTCGGAGCCTGCATCCCAGTGAGCAGAATGATGCGAATTATAGCTCATTTAAATTGGAGTTGTTGGCGTTGAAATGGGCAGTGACGGAAAAATTTAAAGATTTTTTGACAGGGGTGGAGTTTACTGTTTATACAGATAATAACCCCTTGGCCCATTTGCAAACTGCCCATCTTGGGGCAGTGGAGCAGCGGTGGGTGGCACAGTTGGCTTCCTTTAACTATACAGTGAAGTATCGTTCAGGTAAAGCTAATGTTAATGCTGACGTTTTGTCAAGGTGTCCGGTTCAATCAGAGCGGGCTATGGTGTTGGAGAAGGAATGTGACCGGGGGTTGCCGGTCAGTGCAGGTATTGAGGTAACACCTGAGGGTGGATGGATTGAGGCTCAGAATCAGGATTCGGATATCCAGGCTGTGAAGGGGTATGTTGTTGAGGGGAGTGTTCCAACTCGCTCGCAACGTTTGGCGTTAACGGGCCGAGCTCAGAAATTGCTTCGGCAATGGGAAAGATTGATGGTGATAGAGGGTATATTATACCGAATTTTTGTCGATGGAAGGAGCCATGAGGAGTATCGTCAGATTGTGTGTCCGGGCTGTCGTTGTGAGGAAGTGTGGCGAAAGATTCATGAGGCTGGGGCTCATTTCGGGGTGGATAGGACTCTTGCTCAGCTTCGTCAAAGGTTTTACTGGCCTGATATGGAAAGGGAGGTACGAACGTTCCAGGAGAAGTGTGTCAGGTGTAGCCTTCAAAAGAGCCGTGTTGAGCCTAGGGCACCGTTGGGGTCAATTGGGGCCACTTATCCGTTGGAGGTCATTGGGTTGGATTTTTTAACCCTTGGCCGGCCGACGGATGTGTACCAGAACATTTTGGTTATGACCGATCAGTTCACTCGTTTTGCATGGGCAGTTCCCACATTAGATCAGGCCGCGCAGACGACGGTTAAGGTGCTGTGGAAGCATGTAATACAGCAGTTTGGTTGTCCTGCACGGTTCCACTCTGATCGTGGGCCAAATTTCAAATCGGCCCTGATGCAGCAGCTTTGTAAGTTATATGGGATAAGTAAAAGTAGGACAACATCGTATCATCCTGCGGGTAATGGTGGTGTGGAGCGGTTTAATCAGACATTTTTGAATATGCTCCGTTCATTGGAAGAAGAAAAGCAGCAGAGGTGGCCAGATTATATTGCTGAGTTGGTTCATGCTTACAATAATACAGTTCACAGTGCGATGGGCTATGCTCCTTCATTTTTGATGTTTGGTAGGCATCTGCGGCTTCCCGTGGATGTTGGCCTGGGGGTGAGTCCTGAGCCAGTAGCGTTTGGATTGACGGGGTGGGTGAAAGACCATCGTTGTAAATTGCTGTTGGCTTACAAGATTGCGTGCCAGAGGGCAGCTGCTGAGGCTTCTCAACGTAAAGGTCAATATGATAAGAGGGCTAGGGCTTTGCCCTTAGTGCCGGGGGAACGAGTGTGGATACGAAATAGACGTCGTGAGGGGAAGGGCAAGTTGAGTACCTGGTGGGACCCTGAACCCTATGTAATTTTGGATTGCGTAGGGGATACTGGGGTTGTGTACAGGGTGCGTCCGGAGCGGGGGGGGAGGGAGCAGACTGTACATCGGAATGCTCTAAAGGTGTGTACTGCCCCCCCAGGGAGAGTTAGGATTAGGGGTAGAAGAAGGGATCCGGAAGGAGGGGGAATGTGAGATCCCCGTATGGTATGGGTTTTGGCCGGTCGCAGTTGAACAGCGACCGGTGGAGGCCCCCCAGGACGTGCTTCACCGTTCTACCCGTGTAAATTTTGGCCGGCCACCGGCCCGTTACCCTGATTAGTACTGTGTGCGTTGCAGGGACTGGCAATGATAAGGAGGGGGGGGCTGTAATCCAGCTTTTGACTTGAACTGTGCTGTTCCTTTTGGTTGCTAAGGTGACCGTGGGCGCACCTGATTCCTTTTGGATTATTGTAATTAGTTCACCTGGGGTGTAAGCGTGAAGGAGTGGATATAAGACGGGTTTTGTGGAACGAAGGAGGACTTTTTTTGCTCTGTTCCACCTCGCTTCTTTGGAGAGAGGACAGAGATTTTTGGTGGAACAGCAGGAGGAGCAGCGGGTGAGGAAGTGATTATCAAAAAAAGGGAGCCATACTGGCGCTGACGTGGCTGGTTTCAGTTGAAATACTCCTGCTGAAGAGACGCCACGACGTGGATTATCCGCAACGGCAGGGGAGGACCCTGCCGTGTCTGTGAGTACGTTTGATATGGTTGTGAGGAGCCTGTTTTAATCAGAAAAGTCGGAGTTTCCTTGGAGTCGGAGCTGTGCGCTTGCTGGCCTGTGTGTGTGTGTGTAGGTGCACGGAAGCTGCGGCGACGGAGAGAGGTGTTACCAGGAGAGATCCGTGACGAGGAGGCCGCGTGCTTGGTGATTGGAGGAAGCCACGCCCTGCCAAGAGAGAGAGCGACGGGCCGAGTGGAGGACAGCAGGGCCCGCCCTGAGACGACAGCAGGAAGTATTCGTGGATTGGCTGTCATCGTGATTGACTGCTCGCAGAGTGACTCTTTTTATATTTGATTTTATATATAAATTCTGGTTTAAATTGTTTTATTTTTTTATTATATATTTTGTGATTTGTAATAAATTGTAATATTAAGTTTGCTCTGTTTGGTTACTCCAGCTCCATTTTTATTATAGTTTCACGCATTATTTGATTGTGTTTCCATTCATTAATTCAAAACCACAATAAACCCGCAAACCCGGGCTTACACTTCCTTTCGGCCTCTCTCTCGCCCCTCGTACATTTACCAGATGTATGGCTGCAGCACTAGCCCCACTGCAAGCTCTTGGATTAAGAATCCTACCCTACTTAGATGCTTGGCTTGTCTGCGCTCCGACTCAGTAGCAGGCGCACGACGACACAGCTCTTCTACTGAACCATGTCTCTCATTTAGGACTCAGTGAACTTTGCAAAGAGTTCTCTTATTCCCACTAAACAAACGGCCTTCATCGGCATTGCCATCAACTCCCTGACTATGACTGCATCGCCATCCCCACAGAGTGGACGATGTAATTCGTCTCATCAAACACATTCAACGGGCTGTGACGCTGCCTTTTGGTTTGCTGCTCCGGTTGACGGGCAAATTGACTGCCAATGTCGCTAGTGTTACCTTTGGGACTTCTGTTCTTACGTCCCCTACAGATTTGGATCAACAACCTAGGCCTCAACTCAAAGTTGCATCAGCACATGCTTGTACGACTCTCAACCAGTGCCTTCTGCACCTCAAACCCTGGGGGAACGTGGACTTCATCTGCAAGGGTGTCCCTCTAGGCTCCGTTCCTTCTCGCCGAGAGGTGGTTGTTACAGATGTATCACTCAAAGGTTGGGGGGCCGTGTGGAACCACAGGATGGTAAGGGGTGTCTGGAGTCCTCAGGAGAGACTCCAACACATAAACGTGCTGGAGCTTCGCGCTGTGCGACTGGCTCTCAAGCATTTCCTCCTGACCCTGAGAGGAAGACATGTTCTTGTCCGGTCGGACAACACGTCAACAGTCTATCACATAAACCATCATGGGGCACCAGGTCCAATCACTCATTGGCAGAAACTCGGAAGCTTCTCTTATGGGCGTTGCCTCGCCTTCAGAGTGTCACAGCAGTTCATCTGCCCGGCGTACAGAACAGCGCAGCGGATTTACTCTCCAGACAGAAACCACCACCGGGAGAGTGGAGACTGAACCCGATTGTGGTCCAAATGAGCTGGCAGAAATATGGTGCAGCGGAAATGGACCTTTTCGCTTCAAGCACCTCGACACATTGCCCACGGTGGTACTCCCTCTTGGAACCAGACAGCCCGCTGGGGCAGGATGCATTGGCTCACCCGTGGCCGGATTGCCTCCTTTATGCCTTCCCTCCTCTCCCGCTGCTGATGTTGACACTGCACAGGATAGATCAGTGCAGCCACAGGGTGCTGCTGGTTGCACCATTCTGGCCTGGGAGGTTTTGGTTTCCCATGATTTACAAACTCTTCGAGGGGGAACCTTGGGCTCTCCCGGAGAGGAAGGATTTGTTGTCACAGGAGGATTTGGCACCTCACCCAGAACGCCTTCAACTGTATGTGTGGCCGTTGAGGGGCCAGACTCCTTGTTAAGTTCTTGTGACCAGACTGTTGTTCAGACTATCCTTAATTCATGTACTGCTTCTACCAGGGCTTTGTATAACAGATGGAAGCTGTTTGCGCGGTGGTGAGAAACAAAAGTTAGACACGGAGCGTTGCCCTGTGCCTATTCTCCTCAAATATTTACAAGAACTGCTGGAGAAAGGACTTTGTCGCTACCTTGAAGGTTTACGTTGCTGCAATCTCTGCCCGGCACGTCTACGTTGATGGCCAGTCAGTGGGTTCACACCTCTTAGTGTGTTGTTTTTTGAAAGGTGCTCTACGTTTGCGGCCTCCAAGGCTTGCACGCATACCTTCATGGGACCTTCCTCTAGTCCTGGAGGGTTTAAGCTTATCCCCTTTCGAACCAGTTGAAAGTGCTGATGTTAAATGGGTGTCAGTGAAGACTGCCTTTTTACTTGCACCGTCTTCGGCTAAGCGGGTGGGAGATCTCCATGCCCTATCAGTCGCTGGGGACTGTTTGGGATGGAATTCTGATGGATCTGGGGTTACGCTGTGGCCTAATCCGTCCTTTTTACCCAAGAGAATTTCAGCTTTTCATGTTAACCAGCCAGTTTCCTTGGCTGTGTATGTCCCGCATTCTGATCCAGGATTATCTGTTTCAGGTTCCCTGTGTCCTGTCCGAATGTTGAAGCAGTACATTAGTGCCACTGCCGGGATCCGGAAAACGGATGCCCTGTTTGTGTGTTACGGTGATCACAAAAGAGGCTGTGCTGTCTCAAAGCAGCGACTCTCGCATTGGGTCGTGGATGCCATTAAACAAGTAAACAGGTCCAGAGGTCTTCAGCCTCCTAAGGTTACGTGCCATTCCACCAGAGGGGTGTCAACCTCCTGGGCTGCACTGAGAGGTGTCCCTTTGAGTGATATTTGTACTGCTGCTACGTGGGCTTCGTCCTGTACCTTCGCCCGTTATTACAGACTGAATGTGGCTGCTCCTCCTGCGGTGACTTCGGCGGTGTTGTCTGCCTCCACTCCCTACTGCTGATGCAAGGTGAGTGTGACTCTTCGTGACCTTGTTGGTATTAAGTCATCCAGGTGCCCTCCGGCGGTCAGGAGGAATGAAATAGAACGAGAGTTACAAATGTAACTACGGTTCTATGAATTCCGGATGACCGCCAGAGTTGCTTGTCACTCAGAGTCTTGCGAGTTCATTCCGAAAAGAAGCGAGCGCTGGGTGCATCTGGTATATAAAGACAACCAGTGACGTCACCCAGGTCACATTCAATGGCGTGACTTTGTTGGTATATATTCTCGACCTCTGTGCTGCGCACATGTAGTTATCCAGGTGCTAAAGCACGGCCCTCTGGCGGTCATCCGGAATTCATAGAACCGTAGTTACATTCGTAACTCTCGTTATGCATGTATGTATGTTCATTGTTAGTTGCTTTTATATTTTCTGTTGTGTTTCGATTCAGGTTCTTTTTGTCATTCTCTAAAATTGTATATAATAATCAGATTATTAATATATAAACAAAAATAAATTTAAGAAATATTACAATTTGAAAACAAATGCACCCGAACGTGAAGACAGCCGCAACTGCTTAATGCTAACTTTTAACATAGAAAATGCCATAGACATGCTAACACAATAGCATCACTCCCGTTTAAGTTATAAAATACATCTATCTGTTTCAGAAGACCATAACAGGTCGCTTTAACATAGAAAAGGTAAATAATACTCAGATGTATGCTCTTTAGGGTTTTAGCTGGGGAAAATTAAGCGAAAGAAAGAAAGAAAGAATAAACTAAGCAACAGATCGAAGCATTGCTTCAATCTGCGAACCACTGCTTCGATTGGTTCAAGGTTCAAAGCAAAGCCGTTCTGCAGAAAAGTTGATTACGGACCTGCTGCAGGGTCTGTAATCAATGTAGAGAAATTATAATTTTCCTGACAAACACCCCCCAAAACAACGGCCACTCTGAAGGACCGATAACAGAATCGTTAAGCACAAAGCTTATTGATGTCAGTGGATCGAATAATTTCTTAACGATACCCGAAAGGAACCGGTTCTCAATACCCATCCCTAGTCGTGAGGGTATCCCGCTGCTGAAGCGCTACAAGCGTCCAAACTCTCACACTGTGCCTGTGCAAACACCGCAGACCTGTCTTGTAATGTTTTTGTTGTTTTTAAACTTTGATGTCTCCCATCGAGAGTTTTTGTAGATTAAGTTTGAAAAAATAAATTTAAAAAAAAAAGCTTCTGTTTACGTTTTGCTTCTGGAAACACGAGTCCGACGTGTGGTTTTTGAACGTACAATGTGTGTGAGAGCATAAATCGTGCGCTCTGAACTTGTACACCGTGCGGTTCTGTGGTACAGTTTGAGCTGGAACCGAGTACAGTGATTGAAAATATAAGCCCAGTTTCAGGCGAATACTGCCATGAACACTATTGGCCAGTAGATGGCAGTAGAGACCTTGAAAACTTGCCAAAACAAAATTCCAGACAATCTGTGGCTGCTGCTACTCTGCTATGTTTAAGATGCGTGGAATTTAATAAACGCAAACAATAATAATGTCTATAAACCCAGAGAATATATTCACGAGAGTTTTAGGCACTAGAGTTTAATGCTGTTATCCATAGAGCCTGATCAGAGTGTCTCAAATGCATTTCTCATGTCGTGAACGTACTGAGATTACCCTATCATACCCATAATGCACCTGGACACAGCATGTCCACACTAAAACCTTAAAAATTAGTGCATTACTTTAAAATGAAAACATATCTGATATTTTCACTTTATAAAACTTCAGACATGATGTTAATTTAAATAACTTGTCCGAAATTAGTTTGCTTGCCTCTACTGGTGGTTGGCTCTCACTGCGGTATTGTATCACTTCCTGTTCCGGAGCACAGCGGTGTTTTTCTGTATCTGTTAGCTGTTTAATCTGCGCAGTTAGATTGATCTAGTTATCTAGATTACGATTTGTTTCCCAGTGTAATCTTTACGTGCCTTAACTAAAGCACTCCTTCTGCTGAATCACCTCTAAATTATTTACACATTATTCACTTTGCGTGTTTTTAGGAATCCGCTAGCTTAGCGTAGCTACTAGCTCTTAGCCGATTTAGCATGGCGGCTTCTCCTGTCTCTCCCGCACTTTTCTGCTCTGGGTGTGAAATGTTTAGTTATTCCTCGGCCTCCTTTAGCAGTAATGGTACTTGTAATAAGTGTAGCTTATTCGTAGCTTTGGAGGCCAGGCTGGGCGAATTGGAGACTCGGCTCCGCACCGTGGAAAATTCTACAGCTAGCAAGGCCCCTGTAGTCGGTGCGGACCAAGGTAGCTTAGCCGCCGTTAGTTCCCCCCTGGCAGATCCCGAGCAGCCGGGAAAGCAGGCCGACTGGGTGACTGTGAGGAGGAAGCGTAGCCCTAAACAGAAGCCCCGTGTACACCGCCAACCCGTTCACATCTCTAACCGTTTTTTCCCACTCGACGACACACCCGCCGAGGATCAAACTCTGGTTATTGGCGACTCTGTTTTGAGAAATGTGAAGTTAGCGACACCAGCAACCATTGTCAATTGTCTTCCGGGGGCCAGAGCAGGCGACATTGAAGGAAATTTGAAACTGCTGGCTAAGGCTAAGCGTAAATTTGGTAAGATTGTAATTCACGTCGGCAGTAATGACACCCGGTTACGCCAATCGGAGGTCACTAAAATTAACATTAAATCGGTGTGTAACTTTGCAAAAACAATGTCGGACTCTGTAGTTTTCTCTGGGCCCCTCCCCAATCGGACCGGGAGTGACATGTTTAGCCGCATGTTCTCCTTGAATTGCTGGCTGTCTGAGTGGTGTCCAAAAAATGAGGTGGGCTTCATAGATAATTGGCAAAGCTTCTGGGGAAAACCTGGTCTTGTTAGGAGAGACGGCATCCATCCCACTTTGGATGGAGCAGCTCTCATTTCTAGAAATCTGGCCAATTTTCTTAAATCCTCCAAACCGTGACTATCCAGGGTTGGGACCAGGAAGCAGTTTGTAGTCTTACACACCTCTCTGCAGCTTCTCTCCCCCTGCCATCCCCTCATTACCCCATCCCCGTAGAGACGGTGCCTGCTCCCAGACTACCAATAACCAGCAAAAATCTATTTAAGCATAAAAATTCAAAAAGAAAAAATAATATAGCACCTTCAACTGCACCACAGACTAAAACAGTTAAATGTGGTCTATTAAACATTAGGTCTCTCTCTTCTAAGTCCCTGTTGGTAAATGATATAATAATTGATCAACATATTGATTTATTCTGCCTAACAGAAACCTGGTTACAGCAGGATGAATATGTTAGTTTAAATGAGTCAACACCCCCGAGTCACACTAACTGTCAGAATGCTCGTAGCACGGGCCGGGGTGGAGGATTAGCAGCAATCTTCCATTCCAGCTTATTAATTAATCCAAAACCCAGACAGAGCTTTAATTCATTTGAAAGCTTGTCTCTTAGTCTTGTCCATCCAAATTGGAAGTCCCAAAAACCAGTTTTATTTGTTATTATCTATCGTCCACCTGGTCGTTACTGTGAGTTTCTCTGTGAATTTTCAGACCTTTTGTCTGACTTAGTGCTTAGCTCAGATAAGATAATTATAGTGGGCAATTTTAACATCCACACAGATGCTGAGAATGACAGCCTCAACACTGCATTTAATCTATTATTAGACTCTATTGGCTTTGCTCAAAAAGTAAATGAGTCCACCCACCACTTTAATCATATCTTAGATCTTGTTCTGACTTATGGTATGGAAATAGAAGACTTAACAGTATTCCCTGAAAACTCCCTTCTGTCTGATCATTTCTTAATAACATTTACATTTACTCTGATGGACTACCCAGCAGTGGGGAATAAGTTTCATTACACTAGAAGTCTTTCAGAAAGCGCTGTAACTAGGTTTAAGGATATGATTCCTTCTTTATGTTCTCTAATGCCATATACCAACACAGTGCAGAGTAGCTACCTAAACTCTGTAAGGGAGTATCTCGTCAATAGTTTTACATCCTCATTGAAGACAACTTTGGATGCTGTAGCTCCTCTGAAAAAGAGAGCTTTAAATCAGAAGTGTCTGATTCCGTGGTATAACTCACAAACTCGTAGCTTAAAGCAGATAACCCGTAAGTTGGAGAGGAAATGGCGTCTCACTAATTTAGAAGATCTTCACTTAGCCTGGAAAAAGAGTCTGTTGCTCTATAAAAAAGCCCTCCGTAAAGCTAGGACATCTTTCTACTCATCACTAATTGAAGAAAATAAGAACAACCCCAGGTTTCTTTTCAGCACTGTAGCCAGGCTGACAAAGAGTCAGAGCTCTATTGAGCTGAGTATTCCATTAACTTTAACTAGTAATGACTTCATGACTTTCTTTGCTAACAAAATTTTAACTATTAGAGAAAAAATTACTCATAACCATCCCAAAGACGTATCGTTATCTTTGGCTGCTTTCAGTGATGCCGGTATTTGGTTAGACTCTTTCTCTCCGATTGTTCTGTCTGAGTTATTCTCATTAGTTACTTCATCCAAACCATCAACATGTTTATTAGACCCCATTCCTACCAGGCTGCTCAAGGAAGCCCTACCATTATTTAATGCTTCGATCTTAAATATGATCAATCTATCTTTGTTAGTTGGCTATGTACCACAGGCTTTTAAGGTGGCAGTAATTAAACCATTACTTAAAAAGCCATCACTTGACCCAGCTATCTTAGCTAATTATAGGCCAATCTCCAACCTTCCTTTTCTCTCAAAAATTCTTGAAAGGGTAGTTGTAAAACAGCTAACTGATCATCTGCAGAGGAATGGTCTATTTGAAGAGTTTCAGTCAGGTTTTAGAATTCATCATAGTACAGAAACAGCATTAGTGAAGGTTACAAATGATCTTCTTATGGCCTCGGACAGTGGACTCATCTCTGTGCTTGTTCTGTTAGACCTCAGTGCTGCTTTTGATACTGTTGACCATAAAATTTTATTACAGAGATTAGAGCATGCCATAGGTATTAAAGGCACTGCGCTGCGGTGGTTTGAATCATATTTGTCTAATAGATTACAATTTGTTCATGTAAATGGGGAATCTTCTTCACAGACTAAAGTTAATTATGGAGTTCCACAAGGTTCTGTGCTAGGACCAATTTTATTTACTTTATACATGCTTCCCTTAGGCAGTATTATTAGACGGTATTGCTTAAATTTTCATTGTTACGCAGATGATACCCAGCTTTATCTATCCATGAAGCCAGAGGACACACACCAATTAGCTAAACTGCAGGATTGTCTTACAGACATAAAGACATGGATGACCTCTAATTTCCTGCTTTTAAACTCAGATAAAACTGAAGTTATTGTACTTGGCCCCACAAATCTTAGAAACATGGTGTCTAACCAGATCCTTACTCTGGATGGCATTACCCTGACCTCTAGTAATACTGTGAGAAATCTTGGAGTCATTTTTGATCAGGATATGTCATTCAAAGCGCATATTAAACAAATATGTAGGACTGCTTTTTTGCATTTACGCAATATCTCTAAAATCAGAAAGGTCTTGTCTCAGAGTGATGCTGAAAAACTAATTCATGCATTTATTTCCTCTAGGCTGGACTATTGTAATTCATTATTATCAGGTTGTCCTAAAAGTTCCCTAAAAAGCCTTCAGTTAATTCAAAATGCTGCAGCTAGAGTACTGACGGGGACTAGAAGGAGAGAGCATATCTCACCCATATTGGCCTCTCTTCATTGGCTTCCTGTTAATTCTAGAATAGAATTTAAAATTCTTCTTCTTACTTATAAGGTTTTGAATAATCAGGTCCCATCTTATCTTAGGGACCTCGTAGTACCATATCACCCCAATAGAGCGCTTCGCTCTCAGACTGCAGGCTTACTTGTAGTTCCTAGGGTTTGTAAGAGTAGAATGGGAGGCAGAGCCTTCAGCTTTCAGGCTCCTCTCCTGTGGAACCAGCTCCCAATTCAGATCAGGGAGACAGACACCCTCTCTACTTTTAAGATTAGGCTTAAAACTTTCCTTTTTGCTAAAGCTTATAGTTAGGGCTGGATCAGGTGACCCTGAACCATCCCTTAGTTATGCTGCTATAGACGTAGACTGCTGGGGGGTTCCCATGATGCACTGTTTCTTTCTCTTTTTGCTCTGTATGCACCACTCTGCATTTAATCATTAGTGATCGATCTCTGCTCCCCTCCACAGCATGTCTTTTTCTTGGTTCTCTCCCTCAGCCCCAACCAGTCCCAGCAGAAGACTGCCCCTCCCTGAGCCTGGTTCTGCTGGAGGTTTCTTCCTGTTAAAAGGGAGTTTTTCCCTTCCCACTGTAGCCAAGTGCTTGCTCACAGGGGGTCGTTTTGACCGTTGGGGTTTTACATAATTATTGTATGGCCTTGCCTTACAATATAAAGCGCCTTGGGGCAACTGTTTGTTGTGATTTGGCGCTATATAAAAAAATTGATTGATTGATTGATGACATTGCCCTCCTATCAGTATGGGGTTAAAAGGAATGAGGTTTTTTTGTGTGTGAACAGTTCTCCTTTGCCTGCGCGGGTTCTTCTAGAAATAGCTCTCCTGTTTGCAGAGGGTAGAACTACACATCTGCTACAAAACATTTAACAGTGTTTGTAGCTGTTCAGCTTTGTTTACCACGTTAATCTAAAAATTATCGGACAAAAATTTATCGGAAGATAATTAGTCCGATAATGGTTCTCAAAGTTATCTGAAAAGATAATCCGATAATGAAAACATTATCTTGGATAATTATTGGTTATCAGATTATCAGAACTGTGCCCACCACTGGTAGACATCAGCCAAGATCTTCTCCAGGCTACCAGATACCTCTAACAGTTTAGCTTATTCATTGTCAAGTTTTTTTTTTTTTTTACCTTTCCACAGCAACTTGCATTGTACCACTCTTTAACCATGTTCAATCTCTAAACTAGACCCAGTGACATTTTAATCCAGAGTCAAAAGTTGAACCCCCCCCCAAAAAAAGGGTTTAGGTTGAAAAATCCTGGTGTTCCTGTTTAATGTTTACACACATTCCTGCACAACAATGATGCTTTGGTGCCACTTTTGCATTAAAAGTTTCACTAATTTATTTTATTGTGAAGCACATTCAGTAGAATGTGATGACACGGCAGCAATTTGGACGGAACAGATCAGAGCAACGAGTCTTATTTAAAGTAGATTTTTTGAACTTCTCTGTCCTGCTGAGACTAGATAACGGTGGAGGAAACCCATCCTGACAAGAGTCCAGACTTCAGTTAAAATACTAAAACTCAAATTTTATTTGTTAAAATTTAAAGTTATTTGTAAGCATATGTTACAACACAAAGAAACACTAACTGAATTGTGGTTCTTAGACTTTAGCACTTTTTATCCTCTCCAGTCGCTTCCTCAGGTCATCCAGTGTGGACATGGGGGCGGAGTTTGAGAAACCGCCTCCCCGGCTGGGGCTTTGCTGGCGGGTTTGCTGCAGACCAGAGATCTTTATGTCCTTCGCAGAGGTAAGAGTGCTGGACGTGGACAGAGGAGCAGGATCCAGTGGTCCCACAAGCTGAGACACAGAAAAGATTCAAATCAGTGAGACGAGTAGAGTGTGTTCACATGCTGGATTTGACGCCCCGGAGATGAGTGAAGGGAAAAAGAAAATATACAGCCATCAACTGCAGCATTTACATTTTCTCAGAAAACTTACATTCATTTATTTAAAAACTTTCAGCTCAAATTGTAGCTACGTACTTCATGTGATTGTCCAAACTATGCCTGGTGCTGCAGGTCCAGTTCCACAATAAATAAAATAAGTTAATTTGAACTCATTGCGTGAACATTGTAAATAAAATCAAAAACCCTGGCAGTGCTCATGGCAGAGAGGTTAAGGCAGCACCTGTCACAGAGTCCTTAGGTTTGAATCCTGCCTAAGTCCTTCCTGTATGTTTCTCCCCATTTCCTTCTGTTTTCACTAAATGTATAATAAAAGGTTAACACCCCCCCCCCCCAAAATATATATCAAAGAAAATGGATTCCATGCCATTCCTTTGTATTCTATTTAAATAAGAACAAGACCACAGAATAGTGACATGAACATGGAAGCATGAAGGCAGAAACACTAAAACTAACCTTGGTTTTGTTCTCCAGGTGGTGCAGCTGTCGGAACATCTGGAGTTTCTCCTGGTTGGCCAACAGTTTGCTTTGGTCCCATTTTTCAGGGTTTGTGTTTGAGCTGAACCCTCCTGTCACAGCAGAGCCCCAGTATCAGTCAAATTTTGACAAACATTTCTGCAGGGGTCAATAATTACTGATTTTTTTTTATCTATTATGAGACCCCCCCCCCCCCCCCCCCACACAAAAAAGATTTAACTTAAAGGGTTCAAAGAGGTTGAAAAATATTACTACGGCAAACCTTTAGAGAAACAAATGACAATCTTCCATCAGTCCTAATAAAATTTACTGAAAAATATTTAAAATTGTAGTAAATATTTTCTGACAATAAATATCAGCATTACAAACCCGTGGTGATAATTGTGGGTACGTGCACCCACTGGTCATGAAAACTGAGTACAGTGGATATTTTTAGGGTACAAAAAAAAAAAAAAATCTTAACTCGCTAAAAATTAATATTGCAGGGATTAAAGGGAAAAAAAAATTGACTGATTTTTTTTCCCCACACTTCATAAGTTTTCACCATTTAGGGCACCACTTTATAGAAAGCCTTTAGCAATCATGTCCTCAAGTTTAAGGTGAAACAAGGTGGAGACGGCGAAGAAAACAACAAATTGTTCTCCTGCTGGAAAAGATAATATTTCACTAACTAACCACTGCTGCTCCTTTCTAATGCAGCATCAAAAGTGGGCCTTTAATCAAGGGGTGTCATGGAGGGCACATCCCCCCATAATACCATTTTTCCGTCTGGATTCGCCCCTAGTTTGCGATCTCTGAGCAGGAACAATCAAGAATTTGTGTATTTATGTGGAAAGCGTGAACTGATTGAGAGGTAAAAAGGTTTTATGACTGCATTTTACATCAAAAGAAATGTTTGAAAGTTTTGAATGCGGTAAATTTTATATCTTGCATTCAGTCTTGATTTTGTGTAAGGACGGCGCCAGGGAGAACACCGTCTTTCTGCAGCCCAATTGACGGAAATCCATCGTAGCAATGGAGAACTTTAATCCCCAATACTTTTTTAGCTCTTATTGGCAGATGGTGAACATAGAACAGACATTGGGCCACAAGGGAGTCAAGCTGTTGTAATTCTTTTACAGTCACATTCTCATGACTCAAAGATTTTGTAGTAAAATACTGATTACGTCATAGAATTCTATTCTACAATTGTATTCTATTCTATTCATGACTAAGATATTGTAGTAATATACTGATTACATCATGATTCCATTCATCACTTAATTTTGTTTTCAGATAGTGATACGATGACACAGACCATTATACACATATCACAAGTTAAGACCATGACAGAAATTAACAGTGAAGAGGCAGACCACCCAAAGAAACAAGAAAACCTGTTAATTTGGGGGCAAAAAAAAAAAAACAACAAAAAATGACAAACAGCAGCTGTCAAAACTTTAGTTACAACTACATTAAAAAAATTAACATATGAGTACAGCGGCTAGCTTAGCATGTATTTTCAATAGACCGTTTCATGGATACCCCCCATTTTGGATTTGGTGCGGTGCATGCTGGGATTACTTGGGGATGATCCTCTGGCGCTGGCTGGACTGTTAATATCTCCCGGTTCGCTGGGTCATGAAGTTACGTCCGTGTAAAAGGGAAAAAGTTAAATAAAACATAATAATAATAATGATGATAATCCTCCATTGTTGTGGGACAGCTGACGCCAGAGGGCCGTGCCGTTGGCTCACGGAAAAAGGCACGTTAACAAGGAGCTAATAATAACTGCACGCTGTGAAACGGCAAATAATTCTCTTTTGTGCGTGATGGGAATGCTGAATATGCACGTTCAGTTTAGGTTATACTGTGTTTGCACCCATGCAGTAGGGAAGCACTCAATGTGGAACACCACCCAATACACATTATGCAAAATGAGAAAAATGGCACCGCTGCAGTACCACGTCATCTCAGCAATAAACAAGACCCCCACGCAATTACTCCTAACAGGCTGCATTTCTCTAAGATACTGAATCACTGTGTAGCATAAAGTCGGGTTAACATGTAACACATTTACAAAATTAAGTGCCCGAGTCCACACCTGTATTTCTGACGTTGTCCTTATTGTCACAGTCAGCGACCTCCTGCAGAACGTTGAGTGGTTTATTGTGTGCAGATGGTTGGAGGCGCACAGAGTTAGAAGGGAGCCCACAGGTCACTCCTGCAGATAAACGTTGGAATGTTTTAAAAAGAAGATTACAAATAAAGACGGAACTCGAGTAACATCTATGCTGGTGTTGAGCATACCCGAGTGTTGAGGTTGCAGCCTAGCCTGGGCTTCGCTCTTATTGCTGATGTTGGCGAGGGACCGCTCAACAAACGTTTGAACAGACTGAGGCAACCTCTTCAAGTCGGGCTCTAGGTCTGCCTGAGGATACTTCTGCTTGTACTCCCACAGCTCTGCCACAGCCTGCAATCAAACAACTGTGCTTGAATACGGGTTACATCAGCATTCTGCACGCAATGAAAATAAATCCCATGATCCACCAAGACAAGAATAAAATAAAATTTTAAGCGTTCTAAACTACTTTGGTGAGGCCATGCTAAAGCGTTCGCGCTCTCAATGACGTGGGAACATCAACATCTACATGCTCTGCCTACCAGACAAAAGGGTTCTGTTGGTGGTAGAAACGCAAGCCAAACCATACTTAACCATTCCGGCACGTACCATACCGACCCGGACCGCTCAGTGGAAATGGGGCCGTCGGCATACGCTGACTAAATCATCAAGGTGTGACAGGCCCCTGATACCTGTGGATTCAAAAGTCACAGGGGGCTTGTTCTGACTGGGTTCCATTTACACCTCAAATCTTCATATAAACAAATTTAGCCAAACTATCTCAGAGCATCATCACAGCCACGAGTGTGTTATTTCTACCTGGTAGAAAACTTAAATCAGAAGTGCCTGACTCCATGGTATAACTCACAAACTCGCAACTTAAAGCAGATAACCCGTAAGTTTGATAAGAAATGGCGTCTCACTAATTTAGAAGATCTTCACTTAGCCTGGAAAAAGAGTCTGTTGCTCTATAAAAAAGCCCTCTATAAAGCTAGGACATCTTACTACTCATCACTAATTGAAGAAAATAAGAACCCCAGGTTTCTTTTTGGCACTGTAGCCAGGCTGACAAAGAGTCAGAGCTCTACTGAGCAGAGTATTCCTTTAACTTTAACTAGTAATGACTTCATGACTTTCTTTGCTAATAAAATTTTAACTATTAGAGAAAAAATTACTCATAACCATCCCAAAGACATATCGTTGTCTTTGGCTGCTTTCAGTGATGCCGGTATTTGGTTAGACTTTCTCTACGATTGTTCACACACCAATTAGCTAAACTGCAGGATTGTCTTACAGACATAAAGACATGGATGACCTCTAATTTCCTGCTTTTAAACTCAGATAAAACTAAAGTTATTGTACTTGGCCCCACAAATCTTAGAAACATGGTGTCTAATCAGATCCTTACTCTCGATGGCATTACCCTGACCTCCAGTAATACAAATATGTAGGACTGCTTTTTTGCATTTGCGCAATCTCTCTAAAATTAGAAAGGTCTTGTCTCAGAGTGATGCTGAAAAACTAATTCATGCATTTATTTCCTGTAGGCTGGACTACTGTAATTCATTATTATCAGGTTGTCCTAAAAGTTCCCTGAAAAGCCTTCAGTTAATTCAAAATGCTGCAGCTAGAGTACTGACAGGGACTAGAAGGAGAGAGCATATCTCACCCATATTGGCCTCTCTTCATTGGCTTCCTGTTAATTCTAGAATAGAATTTAAAATTATTCTTCTTACTTATAAGGTTTTGAATAATCAGGTCCCCATCTTATCTTAGGGACCTCATAGTACCAAATCACCCCAATAGAGCGCTTCGCTCTCAGACTGCAGGCTTACTTGTAGTTCCTAGGGTTTGTAAGAGTAGAATGGGAGGCAGAGCCTTCAGCTTTCAGGCTCCTCTCCTCTGGAACCAGCTCCCAATTCGGATCAGGGAGACAGACACCCTCTCTACTTTTAAGATTAGGCTTAAAACTTTCCTTTTTGCTAAAGCTTATAGTTAGGGCTGGATCAGGTGACCCTGAACCATCCCTTAGTTATGCTGCTATAGACGTAGACTGTTGGGGGGTTCCCATGATGCACTGAGTGTTTCTTTCTCTTTTTGCTCTGTATGCACTACTCTGCATTTAATCATTAGTGATTGATCTCTGCTCCCCTCCACAGCATGTCTTTTTCCTGGTTCTCTCCCTCAGCCCCAACCAGTCCCAGCAGAGGACTGCCCCTCCCTGAGCCTGGTTCTGCTGGAGGTTTCTTCCTGTTAAAAGGGAGTTTTTCCTTCCCACTGTCGCCAAGTGCTTGCTCACAGGGGGTCGTTTTGACAGTTGGGGTTTTTCCGTAATTATTGTATGGCTTTGCCTTACAATATAAAGCGCTGTTTGTTGTGATTTGGCGCTATATAAATAAAATTGATTTGATTTTAGTGAAGATTCTGCCCCTTACCAAAAACCAAACCACTGTATTCCTCATTTTGAGTTTATTAAAGGTCACGTTAGAAACCAGACCTGGGACCCTCACAGACAGTGTCCATCTTGTGAAAGGCCCCTAAAATGAGTCATACAACACATTTTCTACCTTGTGGGTGTTAACATGGGTGTGGTTTAGTCTCACATTTGTAATGTTACTGGCTCTCACCAACAGGGGAAGATCTCCCTGTGTCTGAAACTTGGACACATGATAGAGTAAAACTTAACATATTTCACATATTTCTCAGAACTTCCAAACAAATAACATAAATACTTAATAGCTAACATAAAACAAAGAATTAGCACAGATATTATTTAACAACTCCCCCTCTTGATATGAATCTATCATGTCAACAATAAAGACCATTTTGGCATAATTCAATTCCCATGTATGATCGGATACTCCAACCAAATCAATTTTCTGCCAAACATGTAGGCACATAGGCAACCATCAACTGACACCATCCTGATGCTCCTTCACGGAGCCCATGTAATAAGTCAGGGTCTCTCTGAGACATTGACATAATCGTGACGGTGCCTGTTAGGTCGTCCCGGGTTTTGAGGTGGGATCTTACCCGTCATAAGCCATCCTGCCTTCCACACGTGCCTGACAACATGCCATCAAGACAGGGGCAGCAAGGTGTGAGAGGGAACTACCATTCAAGGTGTCACGTCCAAATTGTCACTAACTTTTAAAATTTCTTAAGACCATTGAATGTGAATTGAATTATCTCCCCATCAATTTCCAAAGATTAATCTGTTAGATAATTCTGCACTCAACCAACAATAAGTGATTACTATATTCCCATATCAAATTAAATATGGAAAAGATCAGATACAAAAGTTAATAAGACAGTAAGTGCATGGACACTTAAAACTAAAATACAGATTGTAGCTGTTATTAATGTGTCATTTTGCAGTTTTGTTCTCCACTGATAAAATGATTAAATCATAATGCAAAGGTGAAAAGTGGCCTCGTAAGTGGAGGGTTGCACCTTCAAACTTCTTGACTAGACAGATAAATATGGGTGGGTAAATTACAATAATAGAATAAAATGTATTTTCATTTGTATTTAAGTACAAGCGGACTGGAATTCTTGTGCCTTTCAGCACTTCTCACCCCAACTAAGGTGTCACGTGTGTGTGTGTGTGTGATTAGGGGAATGTCAAGCATTTTAAGTTATTCTGAGCAGCCACTGTACTTGGAATAGTGCTACAAAAACGCCAAGAGCCATCATAAAATTCTGAAAATAACAGGTCAGCACCCCCAAATCTATAGTTCTATAAAACATTACAAATAAAATAGGAGGGGGAAAAAAACATGGCACCTACTTCATATGTCACAATGCCCCGTTTGACTCAGAATGGAAACATCAGCAGACCCACTGACCCAACGATTACAGGTCTGGAACCTTTGACAAACATTTAATATTGTGACTGAATTTAGGATGTGATTGGTCTAACGCCCAACACTTAACCAGTAGACAGAGGACCTTTGGTTCAAAGCCTAACTAGAACTGGGTAAATCACTAAGGGTCCTTGAGCAAGGTCCGTAATCCCCTAGTTGTTTTTGGTGTGAAATGAGCGCCTTGCACGGCAGCACTATGACATCAGTGTGTGAATGGGAGAATGTGAGGCATAATTGTAAAGCCTTTTGAGCCTCTGATGCAGATGGAAAAACATGACATAAATACAGTCCACTTATCATTTTACTTTCATCTAACACCGCAGGAGATCAGGCACCTCTGTCACAATAAAGTGGTGACTGACAACTGACCTGTCCACAGCTTTCTTTATCCATGAAATTCTTTAATATTTCCAGCAGCTCTTCCCTCTCTTTTGATTTGTGAACCTACACAAGAGAGGAAAACGAAGGTTGCGTTGTTAGCATGATGAGTCGGGACAAAGACGAACTTAAAAACCATGATAATTTTTCCTGCTGACCTCTTTTTCTTGGGTTCTGTTTGACTTGGTTCCTGTAGTTTTCACAGCCCTTCTCAGGTAAGTCAAGAGTTCAGACTCTTCTGTGTTCACCACCAAAGTGAGATGGTCCAGAATCTAAACAGAAACACACCATGTTGTCAGTCAGACCTGTAACACACCCCGCCCCTCTCCACACACACAAAATAAAATCAGCCACACTAACAAGGCGAGCAGCTGCTTCACGCAGCTTGTAGAAGCTCAGAGGCATTTGGAGCTGCTCTGGACCTGAATTAACTTCTGCTTATTTCTGACTGTACTGGAAGCTGCTCACCAACATGTACACACTTACTGGCATTACAGAAGAACAGACTTGAGGTACTCACGTTTGGTCCGGTGAGGCGGCACAGCGTGTGCAGGAGGGTGGTGAGCGTGCGCCGGGCCGTGTCGTTCTGCAGCTGGCGGAGCCGCTCTCTGGGGAAGATCTTCATGAAGTTGTGCATGTCAAGTAAAATCTTGTCTAGATTCAGACTGCTGACCGTGTCTGGGAGAAATCTGATCATCCTCCATAAACACTAAACAAAACACAAGCAAAATATTCACACTGAGTAGTGAAAGAAAAGAACTTTAATAAAAGAACCAGACCAAATCTAGAGTTTAGTCACCCGTGTGCCTTCTGGCAAAACTAAGTTGAAATTTCAGATTCTTTTTAAGATATGTAATTCTGTTATAGAGCTTCATGGAGGAGTGTAACTGGAAATGCAACAAAAATTGTGCACTGCGCTCAGTGTCTCTAATCAGCCAGAGGAGATTAACACATTCGGAGGTGTCAGTGTCTTGATGGCTTCCCTCAGTCCATTCACTTTTTGTGCAGTCAGTGTTTGAGAGCTGCCAAATGTGTACAGCGTCATCATGCAGTTTGTATTTTTTAAGAACCGATGTGAATGAAGACAAACATATTCATGAATCCGTCAGACTTGTCTAATGTGATGTTACGGTTATAAACGTGTACCAATCATTGGATATTTTACTAAAAATTCTCATACTAAAAATAACTAATTTACATTTCTTTAACATTTTAAATTCTGTATTTAAAATACAGAGATGCCAATAAATCTGGACAGCATTATATTGTACTGGTGATTTTGTGGGCTGTAGTAGAACAATGTCACAGGTCAGAGTTGAACTCCCACGTCAGCTGAGAGAAAAAAAAAAAATGTTGCTTTTTACTTTCATGTATTATCTTCTTCTCAAAGCCTTTTTTCTAATGCAGACACACAACTGACATGATCAGAAGTTACATTTCCCTGTTTGGAGATGCTCTGCTTCTCTGTAATGGGGCAGCACAGTCTCCTTTGAATCCCTGCGTGATTTTGTGGGATTCAGCCACTTCCGGGGACAGCCTGCCAGTGCGCAACACAAACACAGCATCACTTCAGACAGAAAGATGGTGTACTGTTTTTGTTTTCGGCTGCAATCACCAAAGCAGTCATGACAAGTGCAGGGGTTTTTTCGGTTCCCAGTGGAGATGGGAAGACAAGGAAAATGGTAAAGGTTGTCGACAGGTTTTAATGAGATTTAATGTGGATAATAATAATGGGGCTGTCCCCGGAAGTACAATTTTTGCGTCATATGCCCTTTCATTTAACCCCTTTATTGCCCACCATCAAATGAGACCATGATGCCCAATTGTTTTCAGGAAAGTTATCAAACCACCTGTGTGGAGCATTTTTCCACCTTTATTTGAACCCATCAGCAGGATCTCAGAAGGACCTAGTTCCCACTTAAGAGGATATTGGACACATGAAATCAAGTAAAGTAACAGTTCATCAGTTCAGGAACGAGAAGTTGTTCTAACAGGCACAGAACAACAGGAAAACAAACGCTTTGGATAACTAACAAAACTGTGATTATCTACAAAATATGTATGCAAATACACACACGTTTTTTTTGTTAAGAAATGCATTGTGTAATTACCTTCATCACAAGTTCACAGAACTCAGAGGACACAGAGGATGACAGGGCGTCCTGCAGCAGCACCAGCAGAGCACTACACAATGGGGGAAAAAAAAAGTTATATAAGCCTTCAAACTTATGTGTACTCTTACCCCAGTTAATAAACGATGGACATGGAGCTCTGGGACAAACAATATTATCAATAAAATCTTAAAATATATTTGTGAGGCTTTTCCCAAGCATTGACATACATCAAGAGAACTGACAGATCCAGAAAGCCACTAGAAACACGTTATACCAGCATATACCAGTTCCAATTACATTTTAGTAGCGCTGTGCTGATGTTAGTGTGTCAAGGCTGCTGCAGACAGTCAGAGGTCAACATTACGACTGGAACACCCCCCCCGCGGCATCTCAGTATTGGGTTACTTGGCAACCAACTCACCAAACGATCTGTACACCACATTTAGAAATGTAAAACTGGGGGCTGCTTTTTGGACTTTCGATACCTCAGTATGCTTGTCTGGTTGGCTTTGGACAAAAGCTTTCCAAGCAGGTTGTTGACCATGCTGATGATATGTTGTCCATCCTTTAGCTCTTCCACTCTGGGGTCCAACATCACGGTCAGCAAACACTCCACCAGGTCCTTCAGCACACCTGATGAGGCTTCCCGGACTAGAACCTCAACTCCAAACATCTGTAGAGGTAGCACAACTGGTTAGACGCCAAACAGGTCTCACTTATTAATTATCAATAAGAAAATTCAGCCGCATGATTTGATGAAAGTTGAATTGTGATTAATATGGGAAATACTGTGATTGTGATTTTCCAATATGGTTTGTAAGAATTTACTCGTAGATGGTGATCATTTCTTATTACACCAACACAATAGAATCTTTAATTCATTTATCTTTGTTAAATCCATTCAATTAAAGCCAACGGTCCACTTAGATGTTTTCATTTCACCTCTTATGTATAAAAAGGCTAAACCACACAAAATTGTGCCACTGTCCAGATACTTATGGGCATGAGTATTTTCACAGCCATCAAAACTTTGTGAGCAAAAGCACGACCAAGTTTATTTGAAATTATTTGAGCAACTTCATTGATATAACAAGCTGGTGGAATCGCTGTGATTCAGCAGTTCTTTTTGCCCATCAGTTTGTGTTTTGTCCCAGGATTCTGTAAAAGAGTGAACATCCCACATAGGGATAGTCTTTTTTTTTTTTTAATTTATCTCTATCTCATGTAAAATTAAAACATTTGGGTGTATTCCATACAGTACCAGTCAAAATATGGACAACTTTAAAACAAGTTCTTTCAGGCCTAAATTATTCTGAAATTAAGAGAATCATGTGTCGTGTAACATGTAGTCATGTAGGATTTGTTTTTTTGTTTTTTTTTTTGCACCTATGAGAATTTGTGGTCAAACTACAGGAAAATGATCAGGTTCAAATTTTCTGACCCCTGTGTACCATTTCCGGACACCCCCCCCCAATACTCATATTATTAGGCTAATGTGATTGATTTTTCCACAATTCTGATGCTTTTGGTGTCCTCTTATAAGTATTTTATAGTGCACAGGCAAAATACAACAAACTCAAAGTGACCAGGAGAAGAATTTACAAACTTCAAGTTCCCATGGTTACAATGAATATACAAATATACGTCATTATAAGGGCAAAAATTAGCATCAAGTATGCACTCACTTTTTATAGGTTTATAAGGTGACTGCTGACATTTGTGTAATATAACTTATTTTCAGTTTAAGGAAATATTAGTAACACAACTAAGAATTTTCAAGCATGAGTAGATTATTCTCAAGGTTTAAAAATCATCTACACATTGACGGAAGACTAGCTGTGGTCTAAACCCATCTCTCAAATTTGGCTATCCACTGCAATCAATGGATAATTCAGAAGGATTCTTCCAGTTGCAATAGATCTCAGCAATGACTCCGGCACTCTGGATCGTGCTCAGGAAAACGCACCACAGTCAGAATCATGACTGACATCACAATACAAGCAGAACTGTCTTTACAAAGGCTCATTTAACACAGCAATTTAAGAAATTTCACAAGACTTTCATGAGATTTGAGAAAACTTGGGAAATACGGCAGTCTGAGTACTTATTAGCAAAGTTGCACGTCATGCCAGTCCAGTAAATAATATACATCCATCTCCAATCATAGGTCTATTATGTAACAGCAGTAAAAGTAACAGCTGTACTTAAAATTCTTCAATATTCAATTGCACTAACACAGAAAGAGTCTGACAATTACACAAAGCTTGACTTAGCAATTAAAAATAATACAGCAAGCCCTGTTGCTACAGTAATGTTCAGTTTGAATAGAGAAATAAGTCATATAGCAGACATCCATCTTAGAATTACAGGCAATGAAACAATATCAGCACATATAAGGTATTCTGAGATATTGTAACAATAATAAATACACCCATTAAAAATAACTTAATGAGACCTGAACATAAAACCTAAGATCTAAGAACATAAAGACTTTTGCCTGTGGTCCTGAATAAAAACAGTATCCACTCGCTTTAATGATTTTTTTAAATAAAATTGGGGCAAGAAGATGAAAAGATTATGTATTTATCCTTTCTGGATAAATGCATTCATCCTGTCCACTAATCACAATTCATTCAGCTCAGTGGTCCTGGTGAAACCGTCGGAATAACTTATTTTCTGGAGATGTGCCAGTTTGCCTGCGCACGCGGTTCAAGCACAATGGTTTGCTCACTGGGCTCATGGCTGCAACAATAGAGACAACGCACACTTTATCCTTCACATTAACAGAGATTTTTATTATGGTTCAATTCAGAAGTGCTGAGCTTGTTGTCTGTGCAGAGCTCGAGGGTGCGGCCTGCGTGTGTGCCCTACAGTGGGAGCTCGTGTCTCAGGGAGGCCATTTTCTTTTCTTTCCATCTTTTTTCCTGATAAAATCAACAGGCTGTGTGAGCGCAGATCTGCGGTATTTCCTACATAATGCATGTCATCCTCTAAAACAAGGCATGAGAAAACTTGTTTGACTTTTCAAAGAAATGTTGCCAAGTCTTCCCTAATAAAACTGTTGCTACTACTTTCTTGTCAAATTTAATTAAAGTGATGCCATGAATCCAAGTACTTTTCGATCTTACCGTTATCATAGTGCTGATAATGCTGTTATAAAGTCTGGAGAGTTCTTCCCGTGGTACGCATCTGTCAGCCATGTGTGTGCTGTGGACAAGGCGCAGCTGTAACACCACAGCAATGAGGAATTGATTGATGCTTTTTGCCATCATGCCAGAGTCATCATGCCTCGAGAAAGCCTCGTCCGCCTGGAAAATAACGACCAAAAGAGATGTCAAGTTATAGTTTCTGTAAATGGTTAGTATCGATAGAGGAGCATAAAATTAAGATAAATAATTCTGTTTACTACCCTTTGGTTTCTGCTCTGCTTCATTGATTTAACAGGATGATGAAGTAAAGTTTGGAGTTATTTATACTCAACTGCTTTATTTACAGTAGTTTGGTACTTGTTAAAATATTAGTCATATTTGGGGACTTTTCTGCCAAACGCAGTTGATCCATTGATTCCTTCCCACTGTCGCCAAGTGCTTGCTCACAGGGGGTCGTTTTGACCAGTGGGGTTTTTACGTAATTATTGTATGGCCTTGCCTTACAATATAAAGCGCCTTGGGGCAACTGTTTGCTGTGATTTGGAGCTATATAAATAAAATTGATTAAAATTGATTGATTGATCCATTATTGAAATGTAATCAGCGTGCACACTGCAAAATTTTCAAAATATGAGAGGAAAGGGTGAAATGAGAAAAATGTCAAATCACAGTCTTTTGCTGTGTCTGATTTAACAGGTACATGTCAGGCTGCGGGTCCGGGTCCGAGCATGATCTGAAAGAAAAACAGTTAAGCTTTTAATCACGGAAAGTACTCTGGTTCCTCTTTCCTCAAATTGGAGTGTAAGCCCTGAATTTTAATATTGTACCTCTGTTACTGTGCATGTCCATGTACAAGAGCTTTTTAATGGAAATGCGGTCGGACGGGACGTTTTGTCCGATGTGATTAAAAATCTGTCATATAAAATCTGTCACATACAGTGTATATTAGATGGGAAACCATACCAAAGCATTGGGATTTTTGTATTTGTCCGGTGACTGCGAATATCCCGTTTATATGATGACTGTTTAGGCGGGTTTTACTGTACATGTGACTGAACACCAAATTCATCTACTTCACAAAGCTTTGACATGGCTAACTTTATTTTCCCATATTTTTCTTCTGTACGGATCTGAAGGGAATGTGTATATTTTGCATCCCTTGTTGTGGCTAATTGTGCATCCAAATGCACAACAACCCAGCATTTTCATTGAATAAATAAATAAGTTGGATTTACATGCAGATAACTTAAGAGTGAACACTAATTTGGCCCCAAGATGGCACAACGAGTCGTGTAACCATTTTTTTTGGCTCGTCACGTTGCTGCTGTCTATATAAAGAGACTCTAGCCCACCTCTTTATCCTTGTGTACACCACATGGATAAGGAGAAAAGAAAAAAAAAATAAAGAAATGTCAAGGCCACATTGTTGTTTGCACGTTGGACTGGGATGCCAGCGATCGGGGTTTGCTTCCCGATTGCAGCCACGCTCCCAACAACAGTGCTGGGGAGGAGTGACAGTCTCGTGGAAACAAGCTTTTCACTTTAGGTGGCTACCCACGTTAAATATGATCCTCCTCTTCTTCTTGTTAAGAGTTAGCAGAAGAGGAGTTTTAGCAAAAGATGAAAAAAGAAACAAGAAATACAATTCAAATTTGGAAAGCCTCCAATGTGCGATATCACTGTTCACTATTGTGATGAGAGATGAGTTGCAACAAGTGTTAAAAACACTCACTTTGTGAGATGTTTATTGTGCACGCTTACAGTGGGGTAAAAAGTATTTAGTCAGTCCCTGATTATGCAAGTTCTCCTACTTAGAACTGTTACCTGTATTAATGGCACCTGTTGGAACTCATTATCTGTGTAAAAGACATCTATCCACAGCTTCAAACAGTCAGACTCCAAACTCAACCATGGCCAAGACCAAAGAGCTGTCAAAGGACACCAGGAAGAAAATTGTAGACCTGCACCAGGCTGGGAAGAGTGAATCTACAATAGTCAAGCAGGTTGGTGTGAATAAATCAACTGTGGGAACAATTGTAAGAAAATGGAAGACATACAGGACCATTGATAATCTCCCTCGATCTGGGGCTCCACGCAAGATCTCATCCCATGGGGTCAAAATGATCATGAGAACGGTGAACAAAAATCCCAGAACTACACAGAGGGACCTGATGAATGACCTGCAGAGAGCTGGCACCAAAGTAACAAAGGCTACACACTACACGCAGAGGGACTCAAAACCTGCAGTGTCAGGCATGTACCCCTGCTTAAGCCAGTACATGTCCACGCCCATCTGAAGTTTGCCAGAGAGCATATGGATGTTCCAGAAGAGGACTGGGAGAATATTTCGTCAGATGAAACCAAAATAGAACTTTCTGGTAAAAACTCAACTCGTTGTGTTTGGAAGAAGAATGCTGAGTTTCATCCCAAGAACACCATACCTACTGTGAAGCATGGGGGTGGAAACATCATGCTTTGGGGCTGTTTCTCTGCAAAGGGGACAGGACGACTGATCCGTGTTGAGGGAAGAATGAACAGGTCCATGTATCATGAGATTTTAAGCCAAAACCTCTTTCCTTCAGTGAGAGCATTGAAGATGCAACATGGCTGGGTTACCAGTGTGACAATGATCCCAAACACACCACTTGGGCAATGAAGGAGTGGCTCTGTAAAAAGCATTTCAAGGTCCTGGAGTGGCCAAGCCAGTCTCCAGACCTCAACCCATAGAAGATTTGTGGAGGGAGTTGAAAGTCCGTGTTGCCCAGCGACAGCCCCAAAACATCGCTCCTCTAGAGGAGATCTGCATGAAGGAATGTGCAGAAATACCAGCTACATTGTGTGCAAACCTGGTGAAGACTTACAGGAAACGTTTGACCTCTGTCATTGCCAACAAAGATTATGTTACAAAGTATTGAGTGGAACTTTTGTTATTGACCAAATACTTATTTTCCACCATAATTTATAAATAAATTCTTTAAAAATCCTACAATGTGATTTCCTGGATTTTTTTTTCCCTCATTTTGTCTCTCATAGTTGAAGTGTACCGATGTTGAAAATTACAGACCTCTGTCATCTGTCTAAGTAGGAGAACTTGCACAATCAGGGACTAACTAAATACTTTTTTACCCCACTGTATATTGACAGCACTAATCCAAAAGCACAGTATGCAGAGTATAAGAAAAAGATTTCCATAAGAGTGACAAACGCTCCATATTTCCAGTTCTTTGTTTCCATACCTGCTTAAGGGCCTGTATGCAGGTATTCAGGTCCCCAGATGCAATCTTTGATACAACTAAGTTGATGGTGGGGGTGGAATTCAGGTGGGGATCAGAGGTAAGAGTAAATGGACCTGACCTACAAGGAAAACAGCACTTAAGACAATTTGACACAATCTTAAAATTTAAAAAAGAAATTGTTGTGTACGACAAGCTGAAAGCAAAGCACAAAATAATGCTTTAGAAATCATGAATCAGTGTTGCTTCCTTCAGCCATCCTCGCCAGTGTTGATATGATCAAATGAGGGACAGTCCACAGCAGGTTCACTTTGCAGGGGTGGTGACTTTTGTCAGCTACCTGCTGCTCAGTGACTGCAGCAGTTTGACTTCACAACCAAGAAATGATCCAGCAACCACATTCTAGCTGTACAAGTACACATTGAACATAAGAGTGACAATCTACAGAGATAATTGACAGTCTATAGTTACGCAAAGTGTTTCACTACGGTCATCGAACTGCTTTGTGGGATGTGCTGAAAGATGTCTGGCAGCCTTTACACAGGCAAAGCGAGTACTACGTAAAGTGGAGGCAGAGTCTGACGTCTTCACAGTGAATTGTGTGTTCGACTCTTCGGCTTTTCAATACTTGCAGACAGCGTTTGGTTAGATCATGAGTTTCAGCAACTTGGGTGCTTTTTGTCAGTGACTAAATATTCAGAGGGACCCACGCAATTGGAAACATCCAAGAGGACACCCATGTATCACCTGATTGTAGAGGACAAATGGTGACAGGCTGGTTGCCCGAGTTAGTGACTCTCAACCACGACCCCCGAGGCCTACTTCATTATGTGGCAGATGCGCAACATTTACACAGATGTGTTTAGACAATTTATATAGTTACGTTAAAACTGGAAGAGGTAGAGGCCCCAGGTCATCCAGATTATGCTGAACCAGGTCAGGTAAGTGATGGGCAGGTGTATTGCCAAGATCATCCAGCAGGTGAAGGTCTAGGCTGAACTCTGCAGGGACCTGAGATGACTGTGATGCCTGCTCCTGGGATGTTGGGCCTTTCTGGCCATGCAACTGCCTGCATAGATGGAAAAAAACAACAACAACAAAAAAAACATGATAGAAATTCAAGGCAACCATAAAGTTTTAAGCCTCTACCCCATTGAATAATCAGCCATGTATAATGAGCCACGCATGGGTGTGTCAGCGATTATTTAAAGAATGGTTCACGTTTTAAGCCCAAGGCGTATCTATGTGCCTCACATGTGCCAGGTATCAGCATCTAGTGAGCCACGACTGACTGTCATTTGAGCCCTATCCAGCCTCAAATGGCTTGTGTCACCGCATATGATCCACGTCAAGCCACATTTGATCCATGCTGTGCCATGTTAACGCAACATTGATGCACGTTTACGCATGGGGTTGGTCCAAACCTTCACCCCTGCCACACTTGGTCCCTTTAAAGTGTGGGTTTTGAATTCACAGTATCCATTCAAGATGTCACATTTTTTAAATGCAGTCCAAAGAAAAAGACGCTGCACTGAGTGAGTGCGCTTCTGCGCCAGGGGATACAAATTCTGACGGGGATAACTTTGGCACAACATTGGCTGCAGTGGTGCACCTCATCTGATTCATTAACAAGATGTTAAATCTATCATAAACATACTTTTGCAGCTAGGAATGAACATGCAACTGTTTTACCAAGCTATTAAAACATTAAAAATAGCTACATTTAAGCTGTTCCAAAATGCGTTCCTCATGGAGCTGGAAACAGGGGGGAACAACATGTCAACATGTCTATTAGACCCCATTCCTACCAGGCTGCTCAAGGAAGCCCTACCATTAATTAATGCTTTGATCTTAAATATGATCAATCTATCTTTATTAGTTGGCTATGTACCACAGGCTTTTAAGGTGGCAGTAATTAAACCATTACTTAAAAAGCCATCACTTGACCCAGCTATCTTAGCTAATTATAGGCCAATCTCCAACCTTCCTTTTCTCTCAAAAATTCTTGAAAGGGTAGTTGTAAAACAGCTAACTGATCATCTGCAGAGGAATGGTCTATTTGAAGAGTTTCAGTCAGGGTTTAGAATTCATCATAGTACAGAAACAGCATTAGTGAAGGTTACAAATGATCTTCTTATGGCCTCAGACAGTGGACTCATCTCTGTGCTTGTTCTGTTAGACTTCAGTGCTGCTTTTGATACTGTTGACCATAAAATTTTATTACAGAGATTAGAGCATGCCATAGGTATTAAAGGCACTGCGCTGCGGTGGTTTGAATCATATTTATCTAATAGATTACAATTTGTTCATGTAAATGGGGAATCTTCTTCACAGACTAAGGTTAATTATGGAGTTCCACAAGGTTCTGTGCTAGGACCAATTTTATTCACTTTATACATGCTTCCCTTAGGTAGTATTATCAGACAGCATTGCTTAAATTTTCATTGTTACGCAGATGATACCCAGCTTTATCTATCCATGAAGCCAGAGGACACACACCAATTAGCTAAACTGCAGGATTGTCTTACAAAGACATGGATGACCTCTAATTTCCTGCTTTTAAACTCAGATAAAACTGAAGTTATTGTACTTGGCCCCACAAATCTTAGAAACATGGTGTCTAACCAGATCCTTACTCTGGATGGCATTACCCTGACCTCTAGTAATACTGTGAGAAATCTTGGAGTCATTTTTGATCAGGATATGTCATTCAATGCGCATATTAAACATGTAGGACTGCTTTTTTGCATTTGAGCAATATCTCTAAAATTAGAAAGGTCTTGTCTCAGAGTGATGCTGAAAAACTAATTCATGCATTTCTTTCCTCTAGGCTGGACTATTGTAATTCATTATTATCAGGTTGTCCTAAAAGTTCCCTGAAAAGCCTTAAGTTAATTCAAAATGCTGCAGCTAGAGTGCTGGCAGGGACTAGAAGGAGAGAGCATATCTCACCCATATTGGCCTCTCTTCATTGGTTTCCTGTTAATTCTAGAATAGAATTTAAAATTCTTCTTCTTACTTATAAGGTATTGAATAATCAGGTCCCATCTTATCTTAGAGACCTCTTAGTACCATATCAGCCCAATAGAGCGCTTTGCTCTCAGACTGCAGGCTTACTTGTAGTTCCTAGGGTTTGTAAGAGTAGAATGGGAGGCAGAGCCTTCAGCTTTCAGGCTCCTCTCCTGTGGAACCAGCTCCCAATTCAGATCAGGGAGACAGACACCCTCTCTACTTTTAAAATTAGGCTTAAAACTTTCCTTTTTGCTAAAGCTTATAGTTAGGGCTGGATCACGTGACCCTGAACCATCCCTTCGTTATGCTGCTATAGACTTAGACTGCTGGGGGGTTCCCATGATGCACTGAGTGTTTCTTTCTCTTTTTGCTCTGTATGTACCACTCTGCATTTAATCATTAGTGATTGATCTCTGCTCCCCTCCACAGCATGTCTTTTTCCTGGTTCTCTCCCTCAGCCCCAGCAGAGGACTGCCCCTCCCTGAGCCTGGTTCTGCTGGAGGTTTCTTCCTGTTAAAAGGGAGTTTTTCATTCCCACTGTTGCCAAGTGCTTGCTCACAGGGGGTCGTTTTGACCATTGGGGTTTTTCCGTGATTATTGTATGGCCTTGCCTTACAATATTCTCTTCTAGTTTATATTTGTTCTTGTTTTGTTATAGTTTCTTTACTCCTTTGACCATGAGATGCTCATTCACGTGCGTGAATGCACCGTCCATGAGAAAATGTGGAGATGTCTGGAGTTATACTTGATGTGGACATGTCCTGTCTCTGGCAATCAGTCTGTGAGCAGGACTTTTATGGACTTTAAACACATTTGTGGTAGAAGAGCAAGGAGCTGCAGCAACAGCTGCAATCAGTATTTTTTCAGTATTTTTTTGAGCGTGTAGTTTTACTGCATTGTGTACATGGTATAAATACAATCCTGCATGATTTATACTGCGGGAACAATGGAACACAGCAGGAATCATAAACTGGTGTCGGGTAATGTTGTATTGTGAGGGTGTGGCTTCCAGTCACGTTGAGTACCGTCGCGCTGCTCTGACTTGCGCTGAAACCACTTAATTTCTGCGTCGAGCACAGAACGCAAAAAAATTAAACATGTTTAATTTTTGCCGTCGAATTTGCTTCATCCTTTGTGCCCCTCGCGCTGTTGTGGCGTTGAGCTCGTCTCAGCACTGAGTTGCTTCCAGGTGGTGTCCTCATGACGACAACTCGAAGCAGCCCCGGTGTGAAAGGGGCTTAACTTGTACACAATCTGCCCCTTGCTGTTGATGCTATATTTTGAACACCTTGAAATTAGCACCACGCTCAGAGATGAGCCTCGTTAACCAAATATACTGCCTCTAAGAGCCTCGGTTCTCCCGCGATGGTTGAATACCTCTTCTCGTAGCGCAACCATTATTTTTTGGTGGGACCAGGGCTTTTAGTAAGCTAACATGACAAAAAGTAAGAACATACAACTTGCACTGCTTTTAATTTTAAATAACTAAAATTACAGTTTTGTAAAAGAAGTAAATAAAACATTTCTTGAGCACTGGCTCACATTTAAAATGAGCTGTGTATGCTAGAAGTGTGCATCACTGCCTCATAATCAAATAATACTATATGCATCTAGATAAACAGGTTACGATAGGATTCAATAACAGCAGTTACAATTAGAAACAACAATCACCAATAAGATGTGTTAAATCACATAGAAATCTGTTTAATGTAGTCAGTCTTTCACAATAAATATGAGTAAGCCAAAAGTGTCACAGTTTACCTTCAAATGAATAGATTTTATGAAAATCAGGGACCTTTATCGGGTTTTTATTACTGTGTTGCAGCATATTTGTGCTGCCTCTGCTTGACTTTTGTTCACCACTGGGGGCAGCACCACACACAATAGCACAAAGAACAGCAACAAAGAAGCCCACTGTTATTCACCTGGCATAAATAGCATAACTTTCCCGTTCTCAACTGATGACAGTACTAACAAACTGAACCACATATACAAGTCCAAGGCGTACATACGGTACATCCAGAAAGTATTCACAGCGCTGCACATTTTGACATTTACTTACAACATTATTCCGTCCTCAAAATGCTACACACAATACCCCATAATGACAATTTGGAAAAGTTTAAGATTTTTGCAAAATTATTAAAAATAAAAAAAAACTAAGAAATCACATGTACACAAGTATTCACAGCATTTGCCCAGAAGCACAAAATTGAGCTCAGGTGCATCCTGTTTCCACTGATGATCCTTGAGATGTTTCTAGAGCTTAATTAGAGTCCACATGGGGCAAATTCAGTTGATTGGACATGATTTGGAAAGACGCACACCTGTCTACATCCCCATTTAACCTGATGGAGCTTGAGGCGTTGTAAAGAGGAATGGGCCTAACTGCCCAAAGACAGGTGTGCCAAGCCAAAGGGTGTTGGAGTTATTCTGTAGATACACTTTTATTTTATCATGCATGTTTCGTGTTCTCTGCTCTGGTAGAATGTAGTTCTCTCTGCTCTGATAAAGTGTATTGTACCGGTGTAATGGGTGAAGGTTACTTAAGATATGTGACATGACGTGTTTCTGCAAGTTGTGGTATCTCTGTGTGCACGCTAAGCTCTTTTTCAGGACATGTGAAGATGACCCAGGCAGGATGCAGCCGTAAGCGGAGCAGTGAGATAAAGAATAGAGAATTGAATGTTCCAACCACAGTGTGATTATGATACATTAGTCCTTGTGTCAGAAGAAGTGTGATTAATCATTAGATGTCTTAAACACATCTTAATCGAGCCCAAGATTAAAAAGGTTCTGAACGTCCTGAATGTATTGTGCAATCAGCGGTTCTGCGGCAACAGCTCACACGCTATCACTCTTCCCCTTAGGAGCTGTACCGCCCATGTATGTAGGGAAGTCCTAAATAAAAAGAGCGGGAGCGCAGGCCAGACTTTAGTGTAGCTTTGGTGTACAGCCTGACTGCACTCCTCGCGAGCTTAAAATTGAATTCTATCTCTCACTTGTTTTATTGCCTGGTTGTCTCTTCCTCTTATCAAAGATACAGTATTCTAAACCCGACAAAGACTGGGGGCTCGTCCGGGATCCCAACAGACCTGACGGTTCCAGCGAGCGTGATCGACACCAGAGAAATCCTTGGCCAAGGTAACTCAGACCCTTTGACGGGACTGGCTCAATCCGTTGGCTGGGATCTGAAAGGTTGACGGGATCACCGAGAGGGAAAGAGACTGACAGGAGTGTGAGTATAGAATTTGATTCTGATAAAATTTTTGTTGTGAATGGTGGCAGTAGGCTGCGTAAAATAGAAATGTTGAAATAGTGAAATAGTGACAGAAAGTCACGGTTAAACAGGGAAATAAGTGCACAGTGAAAAGGCAGTTAAACCTCGCAGGGATGGTGGAGTCCCCTAATGCAGGACATTAGTTAAATTCCACGGGAGGGCGAGCTCCCCTGGCCTAAGAATACGCGTACGGTTATTAAAAGTGTTTCTATGTATTTGTGTAAATAAAATAACTGTGTGTGAGTGTAATAAAAGTGACTGAGTGAGAGTGTAGAGTCACTTCGACTCCCCTCAATGAAAATCTCACAGGAAAGTAAGTAGTAAGTTTTGAGAAGAAGCAAAGGCAAGGCCTTCCCGTGCCCTCCGGGGTGGCGAAAGGGAACGCACTTCTCAGAATAGTTGATTACTACCCTGTGATTATAACACCACCAGTGGATTAGGACCCTGTAGGGGCAAAACCATCACTGGTCTAAAACGTTCTGAAAACACAAAATGGGAAAATCTAACAGTAAAAATGAGAGACCTAAGTCCCGGGACGATCTAAAAACAAAAGATTGGATATACATGAATAAAATTGATCCAAATTCAACAAAACACTTAGATAAGTGGATAAAAGATCATGGATTTGATGGACGCCTGCAGAAAGAGTCATTAACTAAACTAAAGAACAGTATTGAGAAGAAGTGTGGAACAAGTGAAAAAAAAAGAAAAAGAAGGTCAAGGTGAAATTGTAGCATGGGAAAGAAGTTGAGAAACGAAAGAAGGGCCTTAGAGAAGCAAAGGAAAGACAGAAAGAAACAGTAAATGATAAGAAGGAGCAGGGGAACGTGATGTTTCACAGACAAGAAGATAATGAGACAGGGCCTGCGGCTCCAAAAGTAGAAATGGTAGTAAAATTGGATACTACAAAACACAGTCAGCCAGAAGCTAAAATAAAGGAGAATAAACTCTATCCAGATTTACCACAGGGACAACCCCCATCATATGTAGACCCTACACAACACGTCATGAGAACATGATCCAAAACACCAAAAGATGAAGAAAAACAACCTGGACCATCAGCCCCACCGGCTGATCAGGAACCAGGTGGATCAGGAGTCTATCCAATGATTCATGTGGCAAATCCACATACGTTAGGACCAAGAACTATTCTTGTGTACCGAACTTGGACACAAGCAGACGTTAAGGCAGCTGTGGAAGGTGCAACTCCCCCACGAGAAGATATAGCCCAGTACATTATTGACATAGCCGCTTTGGTTAAATCCTACAATCTTAGAGGGGATGAAGTTCAACAAGTCATAATGGCAACTGTGACAAAGGACTGGGCTGATGTAAAAGAAGATTGGGATCCTGCAGAGGCAGACCACACTCCATTAGCCCATGATAGTCAGGAATTGGAAGATCGATTGGCCGCACTATTGCTGAGAATTAAGCAGAAATACCAGCAGAAGTCAAATTACACAGAAATAAATCGCACAAAACAGAAAGATGATGAACCATTCGAAGACTATCGACATCAAATGGAAAAAGTTTTTAAAGTGCACAGTGGTCGTCTACCACTGAAAAATGATAGCGTGTATGAACAACAATTGAAAAATGCACTCCATGCCAACTCCAGATCAGATATCCGAGCATGGGTAGACAAACACATGATAACGCTCCCAACAGCTGGGTTACAAGAGTATGTAGACCACGCCATACACGCAGAAAGAAATCTGAAAACAAAAAAGGCAGCCCGCTACTGTATATACAAATTTGGCCCAGGCCTGGCAGTACTCTTTGGATCTGTTGGAGTTGAGACAAACTGAACAATTATTGGAGGAAGGTCTGATGACCTGTGAAAACAGAGAACATGTAGTAATGATGTCACCTAAAGATCTACACATAACTATGCTATTCACTCCACGAAAGGATGAAAGGTATGGAGCAGGATTTCTGAAAATTCCATCAGAATTACAGACAGTAGCACACCTATACACAGACAGAAAAATCACCTCTGTGTGTAGTGTAGTGCTGACCCAAAGTGCAGACAAATGGTACAGAGGAAAACCTGAGGCTGTGCCGCATATTTCACTGATAAGGGCAGACAGTCCTGGAAGGACCTTGGAAGAATTGTTAAAATAGCTGAGGAAGCAACTGATTGGCATGAAGCAGATGCAATGTCGGTGTGGGATTTCAGTCCATCCACAGGCTTGTATCGGAAATACAAGTTTGTAAGTGCTTGGACGACACCGGTGATACATGAAGTAGATCTGGATGATTGAAATTTAACAACATCTGTGTTGTTGACACAGGAAGATGAGACTTTATTGGCCAAACTGCCTCCTCATCTCTGGGTGAAAGCACCCACAGATGTAGGACTGTTGAAAAATATTCCGCCAGTCAAAATTAAGCCACGATCTGATTGGAGACCACGGATCAAACAATATCCGTTAAAATCTGAAGCAGAAAAAGGAAATGATGACTTTTCTAGGTATCTGTAATTATTGCAGAGCCTGGATTCCATGTTATGCAGAGATGGTGCAGAAATTGCAGGATTTAATACTCTATACCAACGGCTATGACTGACAAAACACAATGGAATAAAGAAGCTGAAGAACAGTTTACAGCTCTTAAACAAGAACTTGTGAGTTCCACAGTATTATCTCTGCCCAATTATGCCAAGCCATTCACTCTCATGGTGGACACAAAACGGGGATTCATGTGTGCAGTCTTGCTACAACAACATGGTAATAAAAATAAACCAGTTGGCTATTATTCCAAACATTTGGATACATTCTTATCGCCTGCCAGACAGACAATGAACCATTAATAGATTCTGACCTTTTATTGGATATGCAAAAACAGGCACCAGCGCAGGAACGACATTTGTGGTTGAAAAATGGGGCAACCCCAAACCCCAAAGGACTTTATTGTATACATAACAAACCCATCCTACCCAAAAGCTTATTCAAAGCAGCTGCAACTGCAACACATGGGTGTGTCGACAGGGGGGATGGTATATATGGTAGACCAATACTTTACTACCTATGGATTTAATTTATACTCAAAAAATTTTTGTAAAGCCTGTGTTACCTGATTGAAACACAACCCACAGGGAAGTATAAGACCCCGGAGAGGGCAATTCCCAAAACCACAGTATCCTTTTCAAATTGTTCATATGGACTTTATTGAACTAAATCGATGTGGACTGAAGGGAAATGCAAAAATATCATCACGTTAAATTGTCATCACAACGGCCATTCCCAATTTGCTTTTACGGGACAGGGAATAAAACTGTAGGTAAAATTAAGAAACGTCTGTGTACCCAAACGTATGTTTTATCAAATAAATTAAGCCTAACCAAAACATAATATGTGGATGGTACTTATCTTCATCACATTGGACGGGGATGTAATTATACAGGCTCCTGTCCATGGGGAACGGATGAAGCATGTGCTTATGTTAGTAAGTTTTTGCTACCACCTGTAAATGGTACTCCAGTGTATGATGACATCTATTGGCTTTGTGGTTCCAGACTGTACATGAGTCTCCCACCAAATTGGGGTGGTGTGTGTGCACCTACCCAGGTGACTGACCATACATATGTGGTAGTGCCAAGGACCTTCACAGAGAAGAATGGCAGCACCAGACGGAGGAGATTGATATACCCAGATGTGTTACCACATGATCACATGTGGGGCTCAGATGTACCAAAGGACCAAAAATTGTGGTCTGTAGGAGATAAAATAGCACATTCATTGTTCCCCTGGATAGGAGTGAAAAAAAAAAAAAATTCATTAATGATTGAAACTCTGAATTATCGATTGGGTCTGTTCATGAATGTAACTGAGAAAATAGTAGCAGCTCAAAACACTGAAATAGATGCTTTACGTACCATGGTGATGCAAAATCGCATGGTTTTAGACTTGCTTACTGGTTCACAGGGAGGAGTTTGTGTTCTGCTGAACACAACATGCTGTACTTTCATCCCAGACTCCATTCATTCAGTGGATGTGCAGGACGCATTGGAAGAGCTGAATAAACTTCGTGATGCAATGCATAAAGACACCCTAGCCGTGAACCGGTGGAATCCCTGGTCGACTTCAGGACCATGGTGGCAGTTACTATTGAAAATGGTGACACCAGTTATTATAGTCCTAATTCAGATTGGACTTTGCATGTGTTGTGTGATCCCTTATATCAAAACAATGGTTGGCAAAATGGTGTCAAATACATTTGTACAGTGTAATCTGGCTTTCCAACAAACTATGCCAAAATATCAACCATTGAAACAGTCAGACCTTAGTGGAGAAAACCATAATGACTGTGCTGAGAATTATGATGATATTGAAAAGCTCACAACTCCAGTTCAAGCTTGAACGTTGACGTGATGAGTTAACACACTCTTAGCCTATGAAGCAGACGACTACGACCACTATCTTCCAGATCTGTTCCCTGATCCAGGTGATTATGGTGAACCTGACGATGACCTCAACACCAACGATAAGACCTCCCAAATGTAAATGTATTCTTACCATTGTTTAATGACCCTGCAGCTGAAAATCTGAATAAGAAGTGGTTGCTTAGTAACAATTGTTTACTTTTAGGTGAAGATGTAATACCGTTGGAATGCATGATAAACAGAGGGGAAATGTTGGAGTTATTCTGTAGATACACTGTTTTATTTTATCATGCATGTTTCGTGTTCTCTGCTCTGGTAGAATGTAGTTCTCTCTGCTCTGATAAAGTGTATTGTACCGGTGTGATGGGTGAAGGTTACTTAAGATATGTGACATGACGTGTTTCTGCAAGTTGTGGTATCTCTGTGTGCACGCTAAGCTCTTTTTCAGGTCAGAAAGGGAATTTATGCTGGGAGGACAGAGGAAGTTGATACGTGTTCAGATACGTGTTGGTTTACGTGTTGGCATCAGAATTTTGGCTCTCTGTTGGGACTGTTTACACAGAGACTGCTACCTGCTGCTTTGGACTTGAATTAACAGTCTTTTTCAAGACTTTTTTTTACCTTTTTACTTTTTTTTACTTTTTTACTGTGCTCCAACGCCTAAGGAAGACCTCTAACGGTCAAAACATTGCGACGGAGCACTTTTATCAGTTAACTTTCATCAGCGTTGGCAAGCTAACTAGCTTGCTAACGCTTTCGTTTTTATTTATTTATTTATTTATTTTTTCCTCTTTTGGCGCTGTTGTCGTGCGTTATCTGTGCTGCTCCACAGCGTGTTTAGTTGATTTTTATTTTATTTTAGCACCGTTGTCGTGCGTTGCCTGTGCTGCTTCATGGCCTGTTTGGTGCCTTGATTGGGGCACTCCTGCTGAATCGCCTTTAAATTATTTACACATTATTCACTTTGTGTGTTTTTAGGAGTCCGCTGGGTTGCGTAGCTACTAGCTCTTAGCCGATTTAGCATGGCGGCTTCTCCTGTCTCTCCCGTACTTTTCTGCTCTGGGTGTGAAATGTTTAGTTATTCCTCGGCCTCCTTTAGCAGTAACGGTACTTGTAATAAGTGCAGCTTATTCGTAGCTTTGGAGGCCAGGCTGGGCGAATTGGAGACTCGGCTCCGCACCGTGGAAAATTCTACAGCTAGCCAGGCCCCTGTAGTCGGTGCGGACCAAGGTAGCTTAGCCGCCGCTAGTTCCCCCCTGGCAGATCCCGGGCAGTCGGGAAAGCAGGCTGACTGGGTGACTGTGAGGAGGAAGCGTAGCCCTAAACAGAAGCCCCGTGTACACCGTCAACCCGTTCACATCTCTAACCGTTTTTCCCCACTCGGCGACACACTCGCCGAGGATCAAACTCTGGTTATTGGCGACTCTGTTTTGAGAAATGTGAAGTTAGCGACACCAGCAACCATTGTCAATTGTCTTCCGGGGGCCAGAGCAGGCGACATCGAAGGACATTTGAAATTGCTGGCTAAGGCTAAGCGTAAATTTGGTAAGATTGTAATTCACGTCGGCAGTAATGACACTCGGTTACGCCAATCGGAGGTCACTAAAATTAACATTAAATCGGTGTGTAACTTTGCAAAAACAATGTCGGACTTTGTAGTTTTCTCTGGGCCCCTCCCCAATCAGACCGGGAGTGACATGTTTAGCCGCATGTTCTCCTTGAATTGCTGGCTGTCTGAGTGGTGTCCAAAAAATGAGGTGGGCTTCATTGATAATTGGCAAAGCTTCTGGGGAAAACCTGGTCTTGTTAGGAGAGACGGCATCCATCCCACTTTAGATGGAGCAGCTCTCATTTCTAGAAATCTGGCCAATTTTCTTGGATCCTCCAAACTGTGACTGTCCAGCGTTGGGACCAGGAGGCAGAGCTGTGGTCTTATACACCTCTCTGCAGCTTCTCTCCCCCTGCCATCCCCTCGTTGCCCCATCCCCGTAGAGACGGTGCCTGCTCCCAGACTACCAATAACCAGCAAAAATCTATTTAAGCATAAAAATTCAAAAAGAAAAAATAATATAGCACCTTCAATTGCACCACAGACTAAAACAGTTAAATGTGGTCTATTAAACATTAGGTCTCTCTCTTCTAAGTCCCTGTTGGTAAATGATATAATAATTGATCAACGTATTGATTTATTCTGCCTTACAGAAACCTGGTTACAGCAGGATGAATATGTTAGTTTAAATGAGTCAACACCCCCGAGTCACACTAACTGTCAGAATGCTCGTAGCACGGGCCGGGGCGGAGGATTAGCAGCAATCTTCCATTCCAGCTTATTAATTAATCAAAAACCTAGACAGAGCTTTAATTCATTTGAAAGCTTGTCTCTTAGTCTTGTCCATCCAAATTGGAAGTCCCAAAAACCAGTTTTATTTGTTATTATCTATCGTCCACCTGGTCGTTACTGTGAGTTTCTCTGTGAATTTTCAGACCTTTTGTCTGACTTAGTGCTTAGCTCAGATAAGATAATTATAGTGGGCGATTTTAATATCCACACAGATGCTGAGAATGACAGCCTCAACACTGCATTTAATCTATTATTAGACTCTATTGGCTTTGCTCAAAAAGTAAATGAGTCCACCCACCACTTTAATCATATCTTAGATCTTGTTCTGACTTATGGTATGGAAATAGAAGACTTAACAGTATTCCCTGAAAACTCCCTTCTGTCTGATCATTTTTTAATAACATTTACCCTGATGGACTACCCTGCAGTGGGGAATAAGTTTCATTACACTAGAAGTCTTTCAGAAAGCGCTGTAACTAGGTTTAAGGATATGATTCCTTCGTTATGTTCTATAATGTCATATACCAACACAGAGCAGAGTAGCTACCTAAACTCTGTAAGGGAGTTAGAGTATCTCGTCAATAGTTTTACATCCTCTTTGAAGACAACTTTGGATGCTGTAGCTCCTCTGAAAAAGAGAGCTTTAAATCAGAAGTGTCTGACTCCGTGGTATAACTCACAAACTCGTAGCTTAAAGCAGATAACCCGTAAGTTGGAGAGGAAATGCCGTCTCACTAATTTAGAAGATCTTCACTTAGCCTGGAAAAAGAGTTTGTTGCTCTATAAAAAAGCCCTCCGTAAAGCTAGGACATCTTTCTACTCATCACTAATTTAAGAAAATAAGAATAACCTCAGGTTTCTTTTCAGCACTGTAGCTAGGCTGACAAAGAGTCAGAGCTCTATTGAGCTGAGTATTCCATTAACTTTAACTAGTAATGACTTCATGACTTTCTTTGCTAACAAAATTTTGACTATTAGAGAAAAAATTACTCATAACCATCCCAAAGATGTATCGTTATCTTTGGCTGCTTTCAGTGATGCCGGTATTTGGTTAGACTCTTTCTCTCCGGTTGTTCTGTCTGAGTTATTTTCATTGGTTGCTTCGTCCAAACCATCAGCATGTTTATTGGACCCCATTCCTGCCAGGCTGCTCAAGGAAGTCTTACCATTATTTAATGCTTCAATCTTAAATATAATCAATCTATCTTTGTTAGTTGGTTATGTACCACAGGTCTTTAAGCTGGCAGTAATTAAACCATTACTTAAAAAGCCATCACTTGACCCAGCTATCTTAGCTAATTATAGGCCAATTTCCAACCTTCCTTTTCTCTCAAAGATTCTTGAGAGGGTAGTTGTAAAACAGCTAACTGATCACCTGCAGAGGAATGGTCTATTTGAAGAGTTTCAGTCAGGTTTTAGAATTCATCATAGTACAGAAACAGCATTAGTGAAGGTTACAAATGATCTTCTTATGGCTTCGGACAGTGGACTTATCTCTGTGCTTGTTCTGTTGGACCTCAGTGCTGCTTTTGATACTGTTGACCATAAAATTTTATTACAGAGATTAGAGCATGTCATAGGTATTAAAGGCACTGCGCTGCGGTGGTTTGAATCATATTTGTCTAATAGATTACAGTTTGTTCATGTAAATGGGGAATCTTCTTCACAGACTAAACTTAATTATGGAGTTCCACAAGGTTCTGTGCTAGGACCAATTTTATTCACTTTATACATGCTTCCCTTAGGCAGTATTATTAGACGGTATTGCTTAAATTTTCATTGTTACGCAGATTATACCCAGCTTTATCTATCCATGAAGCCAGAGGATACACACCAATTAGCTAAACTGCAGGATTGTCTTACAGACATAAAGACATGGATGACCTCTAATTTCCTGCTTTTAAACTCAGATAAAACTGAAGTTATTGTACTTGGCCCCACAAATCTTAGAAGCATGGTGTCTAACCAGATCGTTACTCTGGATGGCATTTCCCTGATCTCTAGTAATACTGTGAGAAATCTTGGGAGTCATTTTTGATCAGGATGTGTCATTCAAAGCGCATATTAAACAAATATGTAGGACTGCCTTTTTGCATTTACGCAATATCTCTAAAATCAGAAAGGTCTTGTCTCAGAGTGATGCTGAAAAACTAATCCATGCATTTATTTCCTCTAGGCTGGACTATTGTAATTCATTATTATCAGGTTGTCCTAAAAGTTCCCTAAAAAGCCTTCAGTTGGTTCAGAATGCTGCAGCTAGAGTACTGACGGGGACTAGCAGGAGAGAGCATATCTCACCCGTGTTGGCCTCTCTTCATTGGCTTCCTGTTAATTCTAGAATAGAATTTAAAATTCTTCTTCTTACTTATAAGGTTTTGAATAATCAGGTCCCATCTTATCTTAGGGACCTCGTAGTACCATATTACCCCATTAGAGCGCTTCGTTCTCAGACTGCGGGCTTACTTGTAGTTCCTTGGGTTTGTAAGAGTAGAATGGGAGGCAGAGCCTTCAGCTTTCAGGCTCCTCTCCTGTGGAACCAGCTCCCAATTCAGATCAGGGAGACAGATACCCTCTCTACTTTTAAGATTAGGCTTAAAACTTTCCTTTTCGCTAAGGCTTATAGTTGGGGCTGGATCGGGTGACCCTGGACCATCCCTTGGTTATGCTGCTTTAGACGTAGATTGTGGGGGGGTTCCCATGATGCACTGTTTCTTTCTCTGTTTGCTCCGTATGCATCACTCTGCATTTAATCATTAGTGATCGATCTCTGCCCCCCTTCACGGCATGTCTTTTTCCTGGTTTTTTCCCTCAGCCCCAACCAGTCTCAGCAGAAGACTGCCCCTCCCTGAGCCTGGTTCTGCTGGAGGTTTCTTCCTGTTAAAAGGGAGTTTTTTCCTTCCCACTGTTGCCAAGTGCTTGCTCATAGGGGGTCGTTTTGACAGTTGGGGTTTTTCATAATTATTGTATGGCCTTGCCTTACAATATGGAGCGCCTTGGGGCAACTGTTTGTTGTGATTTGGCGCTATATAAGAAAAAAAGTTGAGTTGAGTTGATGTGAAGATGACCTAGGCAGGATGCAGCCGTAAGCGGAGCAGTGAGATAAAGAATAGAGAATTGAATGTTCCAACCAGAGTGTGATTATGATACATTAGTCCTTGTGTCAGAAGAAGTGTGATTAATCGTTAGATGTCTTAAACACATCTTAATCGAGCCCAAGATTAAAAAGGTTCTGAACGTCCTGAATGTATTGTGCAATCAGCGGTTCTGCGGCAACAGCTCACGCGCTATCACTCTTCCCCTTAGGAGCTGTACCGCCCATGTATGTAGGGAAGTCCTAAATAAAAAGAGCGGGAGCGCAGGCCAGACTTTAGTGTAGCTTTGGTGTACAGCCTGACTGCACTCCTCGCGAGCTTAAAATTGAATTCCATCTCTCACTTGTTTTATTGCCTGGTTGTCTCTTCCTCTTATCAAAGATACAGTATTCTAAACCCGACAGGTGTGAATAATTATGTACATGCGATTTCTTAGTTTCCTATTTTTTTTAATAAATTTGCAAAATTCACGTCAATATGGAGTGTTGAGAGTAGAATTTTGAGGGAAAAAAATGAATTTACTCCATTTTGGAATAAGGTTGTAACATAAAATGTGGAAAAAAATTGAAGCGCTGTGAATACTTTCTGGATGCACCATACGATTGAAATCAATTATTCCTCAGTTTCCTGGAGGATTTTGTTTTGACAAGATTAATCTTACCTGAGATTCGACAGATCACTTTCAGATGTTTGTCTGTGTAGAAGGCTGGCGTTGACCTGTAAAGGAGGGGCTCTGCTCAGTTTTTCCTCTGTGTTTTTAAGCGGTGGCACAGCCTCCTTGGCAGAACGTTTTATCCTTTCCTCCAGCATGCTCATATCCTTGTCAGACAACTGAAAACAAAAAGTACACTTCAGTGTCTTCTCTGCACACACAGCACGCAACAGTGGAGACGGCTGCAAAATTACAATGTCTGAGAGCTACAACATCTGGAGTTTACATCTGTTTTAAGCAGGATTTTGCAAAAGACTGATAAAGTATTGAAGTACTCTAGTATTCCAATTATCAGGGAACAAAAAAGAAAGCAAATTAAATGAGCGGGACAAAAAGGTTCAACATTACTTACATTGCCAATAAATTTGTAGACCTGTTCACCACAGACATTGTAAGCCACCACTAAGGTGTTTAGGGCGGCGTTCCGAACTGATGTGTCCCTGTCACCAATATGGACTGCGATCTCCTTGAGAGCCTTAGCGGGTGTCGGTTGGCAAACAGACATGCCGCATAGCAAAATCAGACAACCAAGTTCTTCCAGGCACTCTAGGCAAGACAGAGTCAGAGAAAGAAAGAAAGAAAGAAAGGAAAAAAAAAAAAACCTCTGAAAAGAAACAAGCCTTTACATTTTGGGTGAGTATTTTCATATCTTACAGTTTACATTAAAAATACATGGATAACACTATAAAAGTGAAGCATTTCATGTTGTGGTCCAAAGATCAAACAAAAACAAAAATGTTCTAACAAAACTGTTCAATGGTGTACTTAAACAATAAAACTACACCCTTACAAGCATTTGTCTGCTCTTCTACATATTAGCAGACAACTGTGTGTGTATGTGTGTGTCCCTCTCCTGTCCAAAGGGCACCTTGGAAATGAGCCAACTCGGCACACATATACTTTGATATACAGAGAGTGATACAGGTTATTGAGCACTTTAGTAATAATAGTAGCAATAACAGTAACAGTAGTAGCAATAATTGTTGTTGTTAAGAGGACACTTTTGTGCTGCAGAAATGAGCCAAATTTGGCACACCTATACTTTTATATACAGAGAGTGACGAAGGCTATCGAGCACTTTAGTAGTAGTAGTTAAGGGGAGAGACACTTTTGTGTTGCATCAGCAGCAGCAAAGGTACCGAAAGATTAGTGTCATACTTTTCTATTCACTATTTCCTTTGAGCTCTTTTCCTCCAGGTAAAGAGCGCTACTAAGGGAGGTGATGGTCTAGTGGTTAAGGTGTTGGGCTTGAGACCAGAAGATTCTCAGATCAAATCCCCACCTGACTGGAAAATCACTAAGGGCCCTTGGGCAGGGTCTTTAATCCCCTATTGCTCCCGGTGTGTAGTGAGCGCCTTTTATGGCAGCACCCTGACATCAGGGTGAATGTGAAGCATAACTGTAAAGTGCTTTGAGCGTCTGATGCAGATGGAAAAGTGCTATATAAATGCAGTCCATTTACCATGGACTGAACTACTAGCAGTAGCACTACTACCCTACTGCCACCTTGTTTTCATTCACAGCTATTAACAAATGTTAATACTTGCAAATAGCAGTAGTAGAGTAGTAGTAGCAGCAGCTGCTGTCTCTTCTGAGGCAGCTTTATTTGCACCCTAACAGTTCTTTAGAATCCAGGATAGGTGGCAGGTGATAGCTTTGTTGGTGAAGATCAATTTTTCATTTCAGTCTCTGAATCAAACCCGCCCTGGGCCGGGTAATTGGCAATAAATGAATAAAATCCGAACAGTGTTACAGTTAAAAGGTTGAAGTCAAGCTGCACACTTTGTGTATGCAAAATGTTCAAGTAACTGCATTAAAAAAAAAACAACAGGAGCGCCACCTCTAGCTCGAAGAATAAAATTTATTTCAAGTTGCAGACAGTCTGTCCCTTACCAGCTCTCTGTTTGGAGTTCTTTGACTTTGTTCCATCCATTACGAAGGGAAAAATTTTACTCGCTGGATACATTTTGCACATCATGTTCGCAATAACTCGAACATCCTTCCTCACCACGTCCTTTGACTCCCCCATCTGTAGGGTGTGATAGAATAAGAGCACAATAAAAACAAGATATAGGTAGGTTATGTCATTGGTGCGCCAAAGTGTTGCGTGACACTGTGTGTGTGACTCAGATGGCCCCTGTGCACATGAAGTGTCACCACAGGATATCAGGACAGAGCAGCCGTGCCACTGCAATCAGCAGCTCTGCCAACAGTGCAACTCATCACCGTCACACACCAGCACCTCTCTCACTGCACCAATAAGATTTTATTTTACAGTCATTAGATCATGTAGTGATGGAGGTGAAAACTCCTAATAACTTGTCAGAAGTCAAGATTATTTACCATCTAACCAGTTATTAAAGAAGCCATTCATTTAAAAAAAGAAAAGAAAAAAAGCAGCATGTCAAGTTTGCAAGCTTAAAATATTATTTAACCCTCTGGGGTCCGAGGGCATTTTTTGGACAGTTCACGCGCCTAGCATAAATGTTTTATTATTGCTGTTAACAGCTCTGCATCCCACAATCACGTTTTATGTCTTTTTTCACAACCTGTACTTTCAGAATATATATGCTACAGTTGTGTTTTATAAGTGTAATAAAAGTTTATAATCAGAAATAAAGGAAAAAGTAAAGCAGAAAATAATTTTCCACACACATTTATTCAAAACAGTAGACAACTCTTGACACTTTATAAAAGGTAATTTGGGCTCTTCTGTGTTAGACTGTACAACAAAACAGTTCAAACAAAAAACAAATGCACACTTTGAACAATATATACAAAATGGTGTATGTGTTTTGTTTGTCTTCATCTCAAAGCAATTTCTGTCTGCTATTATACAAAGGTCACATCACAAACTTCTACTACTGTGTTTTTGGAGTGTTCTGTCCTGCTCTGAAAGCAGCTCTGACACTTTGGCCCATTTACACTCTGAGGAGCGGCCCCTTCCCCTCGCTCCATTGATATGGTAAACAGTGCTTTATGCTGGAGTGAAAGAGCATGGCACAGGCTTATTCAATAACATTCATAGGTAATGAAGAGTGGAGCATCTTTGAAACTCACACACTGAGCACATGAGATTGTGTGAGAGGCCCTCCGTCTCCTCCCTCTGCTCACCAATTGTTGGGCTTAATGGCACAGGGCGCATTGGAGCAAGCAGCCAGATGGCTATTCAAATGGACCAACCAGTAACGCATCACTCCTAAAAACGATCTTTGGTTTGTCATGTGAGGTAAATCTGCCCTACGATTGGATTTTGGAAAACCATGTGATGAACCAATTCCGATTGGATACTCACATTGCGCACGTCATCACATAGCATCTATGATGAGTACAAAGATGGCTGACAGCTGGCTCAAAAGTCCGCGGAGTTAACTTTTCAGCAAAAAACAAAAAAAGTACGTTTCTATCTCATATCATTAAAAAGTTATTTCTAATTTTGTAAAGCTTAAATCAGCAGTCGTATACGATGGTGTCAGCCCCAGAGGGTTAAGAATTGCTTCAAATTATCAGGCATTTTGGAAGGAATGGGCACACTGGTACCACAGATTATTCCAAACAGTCAGTGTGTGCCATGATTGGGGGGGGGGGGGGGGGGGGGACAACTTTTCAACAAGGGGCGTGCCATATTTACACTGAAAGTGCCAAACAAATAAAGCCATTACCCTCTTACCAGACAATACAGAAATCCTCATCTTTTTGAAAACAAATTTGAAGTTATAAACTTAAGTTTGCTTTATTTCTCTTAATAGGGTTTTTTATACAATGCTGACAATGGCTCAGTTTTTATTCATTAGTACTGTTCAGTGTTGCCACAGTTACTTTGAAAAAGTAATCCAATTACTGATTACTGATTACTCCTTGAAAAAGTAACTTAGTTACTTTACTGATTACTCAATTGTAAAAGTAACTAAGTTAGATTACTAGTTACTTTTTTAGTTACTTTCCCCGGCTGCGGACAACAACCCTCTGCCACCTCAACATGATAATGATACCTGTTTTGCCAAAACTCGCTTTATAGTCACCCTTTCTTGACTTCAATGAAAATAAATACTTGTTTTATAAAAAGTAAAATAATCTTTCTTGACCTCGTATTTAACTGTTGACAGCACTGTAACAGTAAAACTTGCAATTTCTAACCTACATTGTTTGTAAATGTAACTATTAAATTCTAACATTTTTCTAACATTGAAATTCTCTATAAACATTTTACTTGTCAAAATTATTATTATTTTAAATAGTATTAGTAGTTGTAGTAAAAAAAACGGCTTCAAAACTGGACCTTTAATCTAGGGGTGTTGTGGGGGAGGGGGCACATCCTTGCCCCACGCCCCCATTCCACCTGAATTCGCCCCTGCTTTGGCGTTTGAGCACAAAGAATGGATAACATTTATTTATTCAGAAAACATGACCAGATTTACAGGTAAAGTTTTATTGTGTTTTCACATCATGTGGTCCTCAGAAAGAGAGTTTAGGTGCATTTGAGTGGAAAATAGTGTTAGTTGTTGACACGTCGTGAAGGATCAGCTGTTTTTAACGAGACGATACAGAGCGGCTCAGCTCAGAATTATAAAGGAGAAAAATAAAGCATAAAAATGACTTTGTAAAGCTCAGTGCAGGTGTGCTGTTTTCACCGCGCTTTAAGAGGTGAGGACAAGTCGGATCTGATGAAAAGCTCACAGCTCGCTTAAAGTGGGCAGTTCAGTCGAACCCCGACCTCCTGCCCACGGACCAAGTTTAATGCTGCTGTCGACCCACAATGCAAAAATAATAGTAACGCACAGTGACTTGGAGAAGTAACTTTAATCTGATTACTGATTTGGAAAGATTAACGCGTTAGATTACTCGTTACAAAAAAAGTGGTTAGATTAGAGTAATGCATTACTAAGTAACGCGTTACCGGCATCACTGGTACTGTTCATATTACAATCTACTGTAATATAAAGGTTTTTTAAATTTAAAAACATTTGACACCTTGTTTTAATTTACGGCTATTAACAAATGTTCCTTGTTTTCACTGTTCAAGTTCTTTTTATAAAATTGAATGCAAACTGGTCTCTGTGCTGATCTGAAAGCAGAGCTAGCCCATGACTAAAAACTGTGATCCAATCTGAACCATGGGTTTTGTTATCTGTTACACCCATGCTTACTGAATATGTAGCATCTGGATTAAAGGCAGCTATTGATTACTTTCATAATCTGGCATTTTAGCAGTTATTCAAGTATTTTGTTTCAATGAAGAAAAAAAAAAAAAACTGTTTAGGGTCTTAGTTAGCAGTAACCAGTAGTGGCTTTCTTAATGAAGGAAACTGAGTCTAAATTTTTTTTCCACAAGAACATTCTCACACTAATCCTTCAGAATAATCAACATCTCCATGCTCCAAAAGAAAAGCCATTTCAAATATACCAAGCACACATAACGCTGCTTTATTAGCAGCTCAAATAACTAGCTGCTATAGTTTGCAGTGTTTGTTCATGAAGTTCTGCATTCTGAAGCCTAGCTTGTGTTATTATTCATTTTTTCTTGTTGTGTGGACCAATGTCACACTGATGCTCACATTACTCTTATAGGACAACTAACACTTAAAGGTAATAGCGCCACTGACGTTAAGATTTGTCATAAAAAGAATTTGCATTAGCCCACTATAATTTTATTTATTACCATTTAGATAAGGGATTCATAATATGATAGTGCTAATATGATCAAAATTCAGGCCATCTGGAGACCATTTAGATTTTCAACCCCTGAGGAGGAGAAACTCAACGGATTAGATGCTATGACCAAAAGTTGGTAGATTTGTAAGATTTACAAGAAACCTTATGGATGTTAATGTAAAATGGGTCAACTGGTAATCTCAAAACCTCACGCAAGCCCACGTGTACTTCCTCCTCCGTCTGCATGACGGTGATGAAGGAAAAGACAATATTCACTATGGAGTTCCCCCCAGATAAATATGTCCATTAAAATAAGTTGTAATTTTAGAACATATTACAAAAATAAACCTAGATTATAATGCTTGGATTTCAATAGAAACTAAATGTTCTCAGTTTTGTGAAACTTGAAAGGACTTTAATATGAAAATATGCCCAAGAGGGAAAACACTAATTTTAGTCAACAGCAGAGACGCATAAATGCACAAACCTTAAGGATGAGGTAAGGCAGGAATGCGTTTGCCTCAAAGTCACTGAGTTGGTAGTCCTGCTTGATAAGGGACAGGAACAAGAGCTTCAAAAACTCCAGCGCCTTCATTAGCACACTGGTATTTGTGTCAAAGAAGCGCAATGTGAACCACTTCAGGATTAGATCCAGGCAGGACATCACAGCATCTTTCTCTGCATCGAGACACTACAAGTCAAAATGGAGAAAGCAGAGAGAGAGAGAAAAATCAGTCACTAGCAAAACAAAGCCAATTAACTAAAAGTGACTCTATAAATAGTGCAAAGAAAGTTGTCTTAGAAATCAAACATATTTCCAGCTGTGAAATCATGTTATCAAAGAACATTATCCAGTATAACAATGTCCTCAGAATAATTTTATAAATGCCACATCACTGGTTTTGTACCAGTTGAATCCATTTACTACAAGTCATATACTAAAGACTTATGCAGTTCTTTTTGTACTTTTGCATTCATTGTTGTGTTCATAGTAAAATGTCCAATGTTTTATTTGCCTTCAGCCAATTTGTCACAAGTACTTGAAAATACTGCAATGTCCTTTGAGCTTTTTCTGAGGCACTCAAAAGCAGGAAAATAGCAACATCCATGTTCACACATGAGATAATCCATCCCACCTCACAGGTGTGGCATATCAAGATGCTGATTAGACACCATGATTAGTGCACAGGTGTGCCTTAGACTGCCCACAATAAAAGGCCACTCTGAAAGGTGCAGTTTTATCATACAGCACAATGCCACAGATGTCGCAAGATTTGAGGTTGCGTGCAATTGGCATGCTGACAGCAGGAATGTCAACCAGAGCTGTTGCTCGTGTATTGAATGTGCATTTCTCTACCATAAGCCGTCTCCAAAGGCGTTTCAGAGAATTTGGCAGTACATCCAACCAGCCTCACAACCGCAGACCACGTGTAACCACACCAGCCCAGGACCTCCACATCCAGCATGTTCACCTCCAAGATCGTCTGAGACCAGCCACTCGGACAGCTGCTGAAACAATCGGTTTGCATAACCAAAGAATTTCTGCATAAACTGTCAGAAACCGTCTCAGGGAAGCTCATCTGCATGCTCGTTGTCCTCATCGGGGTTTCGACCTGACTCCAATTCGTCGTTGTAACTGACTTGAGTGGGCAAATGCTCACATTCGCTGGCGTTTGGCACGTTGGAGAGGTGTTCTCTTCACGGATGAATCACGGTTCACACTGTCCAGGGCAGATGGCAGACAGCGTGTGTGGCGTTGTGTGGGTGAGCGGTTTTCTGATGTCAATGTTGTGGATCGAGTGGCCCATGGTGGCGGTGGGGTTATGGTATGGGCAGGCGTCTGTTATGGACGAAGAACACAGGTGCATTTTATTGATGGCATTTTGAATGCACAGATATACCGTGACGAGATCCTGAGGCCCATTGTTGTGCCATACATCCAAGAACATCACCTCATGTTGCAGCAGGATAATGCACGGCCCCATGTTGCAAGGATCTGTACACAATTCTTGGAAGCTGAAAATGTCCCAGTTCTTGCATGGCCGGCATACTCACCGGACATGTCACCCATTGAGCATGTTTGGGATGCTCTGGACCGGCGTATACGACAGCGTGTACCAGTTCCTGCCAATATCCAGCAACTTCACACAGCCATTGAAGAGGAGTGGACCAACATTCCACAGGCCACAATTGAGAACCTGATCAACTCTATGCGAAGGAGATGTGTTGCACTACATGAGGCAAATGGTGGTCACACCAGATACTGACTGGTATCCCCACCCCAATAAAACAAAACTGCACCTTTCAGAGTGGCCTTTTATTGTGGACAGTCTAAGGCACACCTGTGCACTAATCAAATCCAGGCTTGCATCTCAGATGTACAGTAGTGTTCAGAATAATAGTAGTGCTATGTGACAAAAGATTAATCCAGTTTTTTTTTTTGTTACATGGGAAACAAGGTACCAGTAGATTCTCACAAATCCAACAAGACCAAGCATTCATGATATGCACACTCTTAAGGCTATGAAATTGGGCTATCAGTAAAAAAAAAAAAAAAAAAAAAAGTAGAAAAGGGGGTGTTCACAATAACAGTAGCATCTGCTGTTGATGCTACAAACTCAAAACTGTTATGTTCAAACTGCTTTTTTTTAGCAATCCTGTGAATCACTAAATTAGTATTTAGTTGTATAACCAGTTTTTCCTGATTTCTTCACATCTGCAAGGCATTAATTTTGTTGGTTTGGAACCAAGAATTTGCTCAATTACTAGTGTGCTTGGGGTCACTGTCTTGTTGAAACATCCATTTCAAGGACATGTCCTCTTCAGCATAACGCAACATGACCTCTTCAAGTATTATGACATATCCAAACTGAACCATGATACCTGGTATGCGATATATAGGCAAAACACGATAGTAGGAGAAACATGCCCATATCATGATGCTTGCGCCACCATGCTTTACTGTCTTCACTGTGAACTGTGGCTTGAATTCAGAGTTTGGGGGTCATCTCACAAACTGTCTGCGGCCCTTGGACCCAAGAAAGAACAATTTTACTCTCATCAGTCCACAAAATATTCCTCCATTTCTCTTTAGGCCAGTTGATGTGTTCTTTGGCAAATTGTAGCCTCTTCTGCACGTCTTTTATTTAACAGAGGGACTTTGTGGGGGATTCTTGCAAATAAATCAGCTTCACACAGGCGGCTAACTGTCACAGCACTTTCAGGTAACTCCAGACTGTCTTTTATCATCCTGGAGCTGATCAATGGGTGAGCCTTTGCCATTCTGGTTATTCTTCTATCCATTTTGATGGTTGTTTTCCGTTTTCTTCTACACGTCTGTTTTCTTTTTTTTTTTTGTCCATTTTAAATCTTTGGAGATCATTGTAGATGAACAGCCTATAATTTTTTGCACCTGCGTTTACGTTTTCCCCTCTCCAATCAACTTTTTAATCAAACTACGCTGTTCTTCAAAACAATGTCTTGAACATCCCATCTTCCCCAGGCTTTCAAAGAGAAAAGCATGTTCAACAGGTGCTGGCTTCATCCTTAAATAGGGGACACCTGATTCACACCTGTTTGTTCCACAAAATTGACAAACTCACTGACTGAATGCCACACTACTATTATTGTGAACACCCCCTTTTCTACTTTTTTTTTTTTTTTACTAATAGCCCAATTTCATAGCCTTAAGAGTGTGCATATCATGAATGCTTGGTCTTGTTGGATTTGTGAGAATCTACTGGTACCTTGTTTCCCATGTAACAATAAGAAATATACTCAAAACCTGAATTAATCTTTTTAGTCACATAGCACTACTATTATTCTGAACACTACTGTATCTTCTGGCAATTTGTAGCTAAACTATCAGGTCTTTTTAAGAAAATCCTCCCCTATACCACTTCATCAAGCTGTATAACTGGGGATACAAAATGCAAAGCTTGCACTGTGCACAATTTCTTCAATCACAGCCACATAAGCCTGTAACAACTTCTGGGTGTCTTGGTGGCTTTCCTCACGCTTTTCCTTCTTACACAGTCACTCAGTTGGTCTACTGTAACTGTCTATTCCATGCAGATTTACCACAGAGTGCCATTCTGTTTGTATTTCTTTGTAACTGATGTAAATAAACTCCAAGACTTATTCAGTGGCAGCTTTACCATCAGAGAGCCTTGCCCACAACAACCAGCTTCACATCAATAATGTCCAACCTTACCAACCCCTAGAGCAATCCCACAGGTGACAGTGGTAAGGCAAAACTCCCTCTGATGATATTGGGGAAGAAACCTTAAGCAGATCAGACTTATAGGGGTGAGCCACTGTTTAGGCAACTGTAACAGTTACAAGGTTTTTACAAAGTTTAAAAAAAAAAAAAAAACAAGAAACAGGAACAGATCAACCAGAATAGCATAAAAACAAAGTGCATTACTGAGATGAGCACATAGTAATTGGCAGGGGGTCATCCAACGTCCTGGGACGTGGCGCCAGCGTCCAACCATCACGTCATCATAAGAATATTATTATTCACTATTAAGACTTTCATTTGTTTGTGTTTTTGCTTTTACTTGCTCTTTGTCCGTCACAAAGCTTTTCCGGGCACCTCTAGCTCACGGGCAAATTTTCGTAAACTCGAGCACGTTCCATCTGACTCACCACTTCGTTCAAGGCAAATCCACTTAAAATGTTTCTCAGTACCTTTGTCAATCTCTTGGACATGACCCTCATCGTTCCTGTTATTTTGGCCATACCCCATTACAGCGTAACCCTCATGCATAAATGGTTGCCACAGCTCAGAAATTCAATGATGGTGCTTAAAAATCCAGGAAGGCTTTTTATTAGATGCGTTCTGATGAAACTGTGCATTTTGTAAACTGGTAAAACTAGCCTGGTTCCTATTCACATGTAAAAGGATTTTAACAGTAAAATGTGTGAGAGGGCACCAGAAAACAGTTTTATTTATACAGTGGTTAAGGAGAGTGATCGACAAAGCGATAAAGCTGTCGAACTACCCCAATGGACCTCCAACCTGCTCCAAATTTTCACAGTGGATTTACACAGACCTCAAAAATGATCAAGACAAAGGTGAAAATTCTCATGCCTGACCAGTCTGTCTCGCAGTACATCTTGCAAATGTGTGCCAATAATCATAGGTCTCCAACGGCTTCTTAAAAACACTGACATACTGTGACACACGCTCCCCATCTTCCCAATTTGCGTTTGCAAAACCGTAAGCTCTCTGCAATAATAATGGGCTTCTGAGCGAAGTCAGCAGTCAAAACCTCCACCAGTTAGTTGATCATATGTTTTGCTCCCAGGCTGTCCCAGGGATAGTAAGCTAGGCAGCAACACATGAATCATCAGCCCCATTACATTCAAAAACACAGCCAGATGCTTCACAGGAGGAACATCACTGCCGTTCACAAAATGTTCAAACTTTGACATAAGTCCACCATTGCTCCATGGGGTCGTCAAAGACGTCTGTGTCTGATAGAACAGTTTATGGCACAGACAAAAACATCTAAACACTCCTTTGGTGGTCTTATCCTGAGTGCCAGATGACCGATAAATGCATTAGTGCATAATTTATGAAGCAACACACGGGATGGTGGTGGAGTGTGTGCATTTAGTTGCACCTTTTACCTTGGCCTTTAAAAAAATTAATCCAAATGTCAGTTTGATTACCACACCTCCAAGATATGTTTCACCCTGTAGAACTTGTGTGTCCACCACAAAATCTCTGTCCAAATCCAAATGACAACTCCGCAGGGGGTCACATCATGGTTATGTCCAGCAGACAAACCAACATCTCTGACAAATGTGTCGTTCACGACACGTCGGGGATACTTTGTGTTCTAATTCATGATCATGATATATACTCAACAAAAATATAAACGCAACACTTTTGGTTTTGCTCCCATTTTGTATGAGATGAACTCAAAGATCTAAAACTTTTTCCACATACACAATATCACCATTTCCCTCAAATATTGTTCACAAACCAGTCTAAATCTGTGATAGTGAGCACTTCTGCTTTGCTGAGATAATCCATCCCACCTCACAGGTGTGCCATACCAAGATGCTGATTAGACACCATGATTAGTGCAAAGGTGTGCCTTAGACTGTCCACAATAAAAGGCCACTCTGAAAGGTGCAATTTTGTTTTATTGGGGGGGAGGGATACCAGTCAGTATCTGGTGTGAACACCATTTGCCTCATGCAGTGCAACACATCTTCGCATAGAGTTGATTAGGTTGTCAATTGTGGCCTGTGGAATGTTGGTCCACTCCTCTTCAATGGCTGTGCGAAGTTGCTGGATATTGGCAGGAACTGGTACACGCTGTCGTATACGCCGGTCCAGAGCATCCCAAACATGCTCAATGAGTGACATGTCCGGTGAGTATGCTGGCTGTTAAGGATTTTATATATATATGTTATCACTGTTAAACATTTGGACCTTTGTCTTCTTTCTCATGAGAACGGTGTTGTGCTGTTTGCACTAACCCTGAGAATGTACGTGTTATTCAACCTTGTTTTAGCATGCTGGGGTCAATCTGAACTGGGAATGAAGAGCTGGATGTACTTATTATTATTATTATACAACTTGTTTTTGTAGCTGCTAACGACTGGGAGTGAAGCATGACGGGGTCAGTCATGAACTGGGAGTAATAGACCTGAAGGTTGTTTTGACTGTTGTGATGTGATGCTTAGCGTGAAGACCAGGACACTCCAGGCAGATGCACAACAGATGATAACTGCAACAGACGAACGAGATGTGCTGACCTCCGACGATAAGAGTAAAAGAAAGAAACTTTTTCCTTACAGCTGCACTTATTGACGTATGTGTTTATGTTACGGGAAGAAACTTGTCTCGCGTTGTCCCCCCACCCCCTTAGGACAAGTTTTATGATGTAATGAGGGCATCTCTAATAAAAAGAGCGGGAGCACAGGCCAGACTTTAGTGTAGCCTTGGTGTACAGCCTGGCCGCACTCCGCGCGTGATTAATTTGACTGTCTCACTGGTGTCTCTTGACTCTGTTTGTCTTATCAAAGGTTTTAAGAATGTTTGGAGGAGAAAATACCCAACATTGACTGGGGGCTACGTCCGGGATCTCAACAATACCGGAGGCGTCCGGCGGGGGTCGCCAAGTCCAGACGTAAATCCTTGGCCAAGGTCCGATCGATTGATCGTGTCTGCAATTGTCGACCACCGTTGGCATCGTCTGGTTGACGAGATTTTCCCGAAGAAGACAGACAGGAAGTCGAGTCAGTGAGTAAAATTTCTTTGTAAACAGTACTGAGTGAGTGGTGATCAGATCACATAAAACAGTTAAATTCCGCAAGCGATGATACAGAATCGTCTGTTAATGAAACACAGTTAAACTCTGTAAGGAGGGTGCGGACTCCTCTGTTTATATACGCGTACCGGTAGGGGATAAAAGTGTGATCACATAAACAGTTAAACTCCGTAAGCGATGGCGTGGAATCGTCTGTTAATGCAAAGCAGTTAAAATCCGCGAGGAGGGTACGGACTCCTCTGTTTTAATACGTAAAGGAAATCCCGGGTAGAAATACGTGCACTGTAAAAAAGCAGTTAAATCTGGCAGGGACGGCGGAGTCCCCTAATGCAGGACATTAGTTAAATTTCACGGGAGGGCGAGCTCCCCTGGCATAAGAATACGCGTACGATTATTAAAAGTGTTTCTATGTGTAAATAGTGTTTTGTGTAAGTGTAAATAACTGTGTGAAAGTGTAATACTTTGGACAACGTTAGTGACAACCGCGTGTGGATGCGGAGGCAAGTGATTCCGCTTCCTACGGGGAGGTGAAAGGAATCAACCACACGACGGCAAATTAATTGTCACGTCCGAAGAAGTGAAAACTTCAGATTTAGAACACCCTAGGTGTGCCCCCGTCTGAAGTCCAAATTATAACAAGGGATAATAAAAATGGGGGGTAAGACGTCTAAAAATAAGGAAAATTTATCAACTGACTGGAAATTTATGGAAGCAAAAAATCCAAAAGCAACAAAGAAATTGGAGACCTGGATAAATAAACATGACTTTGACGGACGACTGAACCTGATCAGTATACAGAAGCTAAAGAAGGAGTTAGAACAGCAACATAAAGGTGATGAGAAAAGATGCAGAAAGTAGGGGCAGATTTAGTGGCATTTTGGGAGGAGGAAGCAGAGAACAGACGGAAGGGAGCAGAGAAGCAACGATTAGAGAAAGCAAGGAAAAAGAAAGCTGTAGGTAAGGCAGAAGAAGATGTGATAATTCAGCACAGAGAACCAGAACAACCACCGCCGGCTGGATCGTCGGTGACAACAACACCTTTATCTCCTCTACCAGAGGATGACGATGTACCGCCACCACAGTATGATTTGGCAGTAAAACCTAAAGTAAAAAGTGAAAAACCAGAAAAACCACAAACACGCAGTCAAGCGAAAGTGCCCACAGCCCCTCCCATGGTGGAACACAGTGACCAGGGAGGTGCCTATCCTATGATAGAAGTACCAAATCCTCGTGCAGGAACAGCAGGACATCGATCAACCATGCTCGTATATCGAACATGGAATGCTGATGATATCAAAGCAGCAGTCGACATGATACCATCGCCACATGTCGATATTGAGGGATTTATGCAGGATATAGAAAACATTCGAAATTCTTACCACCTTAATGGACCTGAAGTCCAACAGGTGTGGATGAAAGCATGTGGCCCTAAATGGAGTCAGATACGCGGAGACTGGAATCCTGCAGACCAGGATGGCGTACCATTGCCACATGATGATCTAGTCTTGAAAACAAGAGTGGAAGCTATGATTACACGAGCAAAAGGTGTGTTAGGACCAAAAATAAATTACACTGAAATTACCAGGACAACACAGAAAGAAGGAGAACCATGGACAGAGTTTAGATGCAGATTTGAGAGTGTATTTAGGGTCCATAGTGGCATATTGCCAGGAACACCAGTGTATGAACAACAATTGAAAAACGCTCTGATCCAACATTCCAATAAGGATATAAATGCTTGGATACAGAAACATTGGATTGGATTGCCTACAGGCACATTGGAAGAAACACATACACACTGCTGTCATGCAGAAGGAGTCTTAAAGCAGAAAAAGACAGGAAACAGCAACAAAGGAGTGTATGTAGCACACGGAGATGATGAAATATGTTACCAACAGGGTAACTTAAGACAGCAGAAGCAGTGCAAACGCCCCCAAAAGCCATGGCAAAACAGACAAGGTGGACAGCCACAACGTCAAGGACCATGGCAACCACAACAGCAGCACAGACAGGGAGGGCCACCACGTGGTCCCCTGATTTGTTGGAACTGTGGAAGAGAGGGACATATGTAGAAATTGTCCGAATCCACCTACTGAGGGAGCAGCAGGAGGAATTCCACAACGGAATAATCCTCCGCAGCCACAGTATCCACAATGACTAGAATCCATAATCCATGATTCCACATCAGATAGGCAGTCTGATTGTGATATGGATCTGTGTGCCTTACTGGGAAATCCGGTACCAAAACCAGAAGTGACTTTGTTGGTAAATGGACGACCAGTGACATTCCTTTGTGATACAGGAGCATGTAGAACCACATGTAATGACAACATACCTGTCCATCAATTAAGCAACGAAATCTTTAGGGTTCGCTCTGCAAATGGACAAACATCAGACGTCCCTATCACTAAACCCATAACGTTGGCAGATCCATTTGGCCTGACATGTACTATGTCAGTGTTGAACATGCCACAATGTCCAGTTAACCTTTTAGGACGAGACGGATTGACTGCATTGGGCTTGTCCATAATTGTGGAACAAGGGAAATTAGTTGTTGAACGCACAGGAGGCGTTAACATGGTAAGAGAAGAAAGCGATGACCCCACATTCCACTATTACTATACATTTGACATTTCAGAAGAAGATGCTGCTGGATGGGGTAAAGATGTCGTCTTGCAAGCGACAGCCCTACTAAAAAATCCTGAACAAAAGATGTCACCACCTGACCTGCATGTCACAATGTGGCATAAAGATCCTCCAGGTCCGGATGGTGACTATGAAAACAAATTGAAAAACGTTTCACCTGTGAAGCTGACAATGACCGATTTGATTCATGATGGCAACTCAACAGCTGTCATAACAGTGACAGGTGCCACTGAAGACATTTTAAAATTGAGATTCACAGGTATGCCTTTGCATGTGTCACTTTGTAAGCCATATTTGACAGAATGGCAAGAATTGGGACTGACAGTCATAACAGCTTTGTCAGCCACTGATTGGAGCAGAGTTGGACCACGAACGGAGTTCAGTCCATCAACTAAATTGTATAAAGTGCCAGTTAATGTCCCATTGGTGCTGACAGCTGGAACACACATTGATGTGTCCACTTCACAATCCTGAGTGTTTCAGTTGAGTCCTGAAGAGGATGATCTTCTCTCTTCTGTACCATCAGGATTGTGGACAACAGGTCCTTCAGACGTAGGACTGATAAAAAATGCACAACCTGTAGTTATAAGACCAAAAACAGAATACAGACCATGTATAAGACAGTATCCATTGAAACCTGATGCAATTGAAGGAATCAGGCCAGTAATAGAGAATTTATTAACAGCAGGAGTAATAGTGCCATGTCCAGATTCACCATGTAACACACCCATATTTCCTGTAAAAAAGGCTCCGCCCTCAGTAGGGTGGAGAATGATTCAAGATCTGCAGGCAGTAAATGCTGCTGTGATTAAAAGAGCACCATGTGTTCCAGATCCACACACCTTGTTAAATTCGCTGAGACAAAATTCTAATAGTTTCTCAGTAATTGACATAAGTAATGCATTTTTCTCTGTGCCAGTACACCCAGATAGTCAATTCTGGTTTGCTTTTACCTTTAAAGGACAACGATATACATTCACCAGATTACCGCAGGGTTACGCAGAGAGTCCAACTATTTATTCTCAAGTCATGTCAGCATGTTTAGCAAATTTCGTTCCACCGGCAGATAGCCAACTATTGGTGTATGTTGATGACATTTTGATTGCCTCTGACACACGAGAAAACTGCATAACTGACACAGTAGCATTATTATGTTTCTTATTTGATAATGGCCACAAAGTGAGTAAAAACAAAGTTCAGTTGTGTAGGGATAAAGTAAAATATTTAGGACATGAATTATCAGCCACTGGGCGCACGATCCTGTCTGACAGGAAGGAAGCAATTTTGCACGCTCCAAAACCACAAACCAAAAAGCAGATGATGTCATTTCTTGGACTGACTAATTACTGCAGGGCATGGATTCCCTGCTATGCAGAATTGACTAGTCCACTTTCTGATTTGATGTACAAGGATGATATTTCAATGTCAACCGTGTTGGAATGGAACAAAGATGCTGAGGAAGCCTTTGTAAAAGTCAAACAAACATTAGTGTCATCCACAGTTTTGGCACTACCAGATTATAGTAAACCATTCATTCAAACAGTTGATTGTAAGAATAAGTTCATGACTAGTGTTTTGGTTCAAGTGTATGGCTCAAAATTGAGGCCAGTTGCCTACTACTCATCTAAATTGGATGCAGTAGCAAGTGCTTTACCACCATGCGTACAAGCTGTTATTGCAGCCTCTATGGCTGTTCAAAGTAGCAGTAATGTTGTTCTATTCCATCAGTTGACACTGAAAGTTCCACATGCAGTTTCTGCACTTCTGTTGCAGACAAACATGAGCCTTTTGTCCCCAGCAAGACATCTTTCGTGTATGTCCTTGCTATTACCACAACCACATCTTACGGTAGAGCGCTGTACAACATTGAATCCATCCACATTGATACCTTTACCTGAGGATGGTGAGCCGCACAATTGTCTTGATGTAGCTACGGTCTGTACGAAAGCACGCCCAGACCTCCAGGACACACCCATCCCAAACAGTACAATTGTGTATGTGGATGGTTCTTCCACTAAAAATGCTTATGGACAAACACAATCTGGATATGCTGTTGTCACAAATTCAGAAGTATTGGATTCTGCTTCATTGCCATCGTCATTTTCAGCACAAGCAGCTGAATTAGTTGCTTTAACTGCAGCTTGCTATCTGTTTAAAGGTACGGCTGTATCAATTTATACAGACAGCCAGTACGCTTTCAGCACAGTGCATGTGTTTGCAAAACTGTGGGAAGAGCGTGGAATGGTGACATCATCTGGAAAGCCAGTGACTCATGCCACTCTCCTAACTGCACTACTGAAGACTGTGAAATTGCCTCAACAAATTGCTATATGCAAATGTGCGGCTCACACCAAAGGCTCTGACAGTATGTCAAAAGGAAATGATTTTGCTGACAGAGCAGCAAAAGAGGCAGCAGCAGCTTCTTCTATTTTTGTTGTACAGGACACCCCTCCGGATTTGCATTTAGGTCATACACTGCTTGCTGACATGCAACAGCAGGCAACTGACAGAGAAAAACAAATGTGGATAAACGTATGCAAATGATTTGTACGTATGACCACAAAAGAAACCCATATTGCCAAAAAATATGTTTAAATGGGCAGCTATTATGAGCCATGGCGTGACGCATGTCTCATCAGGGGGTATGATATCGCAATTGCAATCTATTTTTTGTCTTTATGGGTTCGATGCATATGCAAAACAGCATTGTAGAGCATGCATGATATGTGCAAAACAACTCACAAGGCAATTTGAGACCCCAAAGAGGCAAATTTCCAACACCACAATATCCCTTTCAAGTGATTCATATGGATTATATACAGCTGAGTAAACATGAAGGGAAGGAATTTTGTTTAGTCATAACTGATGCCTTCTCAAAATGGGTAGAATTGTTCCCTACAAAACATGCAGATGCACTTACAGTGGCTAAGGCATTGTGCAAAGACATCATTCCACGATTTGGAATACCAGAAACAGTCTATTCAGATAATGGAGCGCATTTTGTTAATACAATAGTGCAATACGTAGGAGAAGCGCTACAGGTCAATCTAAAAAATCATTGTGCTTATCATCCACACAGTGCAGGATTAGTGGAAAGGACAAAGGGCACAATAAAAATAAGATTAAGGAAATGTATAGAAGAGACAAAACGAACCTGGATTGAATGTTTGGACCTAGTAAAATTGTATATGAGAATAACACCAACACCATCAGGGTTAACACCATTTGAGATACTTTATGGACGACCATATCGTCTACCAATTTTGACATGGATACTAAAACAGCAGATGAGGAACAAACATTAGCAAATTTTATGAAAAAGACATTAACACAGAAAGAGAACTTAAACACATTTACTGCCGAATAATTTTGATCTTCCACAGGACGGCCTTCCAGTAGTCTAGCCAGGAGACTGGGTGATCATCAGAGTGATTAAGAGGAAGAACTGGTCCAGTCCTCGTTGGGAAGGTCCATACCAAGTGCTGTTAACAACACCAACTGCAGTAAAGATAGCGGAGAGATCAACGTGGATACATCACTGTAAGATACAGCGTGTGTTGGCTGCCTCCACAGTGTAAGGGGAAGTCTGGCTACAAAGGGAGTCTATTTAATTAGCAATAGATTGTCTCAATGCCAGAGAAGCAGGGAGATCCTTGCACTATTAGGTGAGGTGGTTAACAACACTGTATCCTAGCAATCATGACTGAACTACAGCAGACCCCGGAGCGGCGTGCTCAGCGCCGCCGCTGCCGGACTGTTGGTAGGGCAGCCGGTTGCGTTGTGATCTTAGTGTGTTTCGTGCTCCTCGGATTCCTGGCCTGGTGGTTGACCCAAGAATTGCAGCTCACTGTGGACCGAGCCAGAGAACAACGCAAGCAACGTCAGAAGAGGTTTATTCATAATGTGAATGAGACAGATGGACAGCCTCATATATACCATACTAATATGTGGTACAGATATGTTCATTTATTGGCTATGGAATTACGTTACTAATTGTTATGTTTATTCGCAAATACCTATATCCTCAACACACCCAGCTCTGACGGCTAAACCGTACCCTGCTAGGGTGACAGAATGTCTTATCATACGGATGCATAATCAAACTGTATTTCGGGGGCAGCAGTTCTCAGCAAATCTGATAAGATGTAACACCACTTGCCTCAGTGCAACCACTTATATGATAGGGATTTCAACAGAGGACGTACAAGCGTGCCCAAGTGCTGCTCCATTGACTAGACTGAAGGGAAACGCAAAAATATCATCACGTTAAATTGTCATCACAACGGCCATTCCCAATTTGCTTTTACGGGACAGGGAATAAAACTGTAGGTAAAATTAAGAAACGTCTGTGTACCCAAACGTATGTTTTATCAAATAATTTAAGCCTAACCAAAACATAATATGTGGATGGTACTTATCTTCATCACATTGGACGGGGATGTAATTATACAGGCTCCTGTCCATGGGGAACGGATGAATCATGTGCTTATGTTAGTTTTTGCTACCACCTGTAAATGGTACTCCGGTGTATGATGACATCTATTGGCTTTGTGGTTCCAGACTGCACATGAGTCTCCCACCAAATTGGGGTGGTGTGTGTGCACCTACCCAGGTGACTGACCATACATATGTGGTAGTGCCAAGGACCTCCAAAGAGAAGAATGGCAGCACCAGACGGAGGAGATTGATATACCCAGATGTGTTACCACATGATCACATGTGGGGCTCGGATGTACCAAAGGACCAAAAATTGTGGTCTGTAAGAGATAAAATAGCACATTCATTGTTCCCCTGGATAGGAGTGGGAAAAAAAAAAAATTTTCATTTATGATTGAAACACTGAATTATCGATTGGGTCTGTTCATGAATGTAACTGAAAAAATAGTAGCAGCTCAAAACACTGAAATAGATGCTTTACGTACCATGATGAACCTCTTAGTGAAAATCTCAAGAAAGAAGTGCTAAGTTAGGTGATAACTACTACTATATGTTTAACAGGCGATAAACAGGTGGGAAATGTTAAGGATTTTATATATATATATATATATATATATATATATATATATATATATATATATATATATATATGTTATCACTGTTAAACATTTGGACCTTTGTCTTCTTTCTCATGAGAACGGTGTTGTGCTGTTTGCACTAACCCTGAGAATGTACGTGTTATTCAACCTTGTTTTAGCATGCTGGGGTCAATCTGAACTGGGAATGAAGAGCTGGATGTACTTATTATTATTATTATACAACTTGTTTTTGTAGCTGCTAACGACTGGGAGTGAAGCATGACGGGGTCAGTCATGAACTGGGAGTAATAGACCTGAAGGTTGTTTTGACTGTTGTGATGTGATGCTTAGCGTGAAGACCAGGACACTCCAGGCAGATGCACAACAGATGATAACTGCAACAGACGAACGAGATGTGCTGACCTCCGACGATAAGAGTAAAAGAAAGAAACTGTTTTTCCTTACAGCTGCACTTATTGACGTATGTGTTTATGTTACGGGAAGAAACTTGTCTCGCGTTGCCCCCCCCCCCCCTTAGGACAAGTTTTATGATGTAATGAGGGCATCTCTAATAAAAAGAGCGGGAGCACAGGCCAGACTTTAGTGTAGCCTTGGTGTACAGCCTGGCCGCACTCCGCGCGTGATTAATTTGACTTTCTGTCTCACTGGTGTTTCTTGACTCTGTCTTATCAAAGGTTTTAAGAATGTTTGGAGGAGAAAATACCCAACACTGGCCATGCAAGAACTGGGACATTTTCAGCTTCCAAGAATTGTGTACAGATCCTTGCAACATGGGGCCGTGCATTATCCTGCTGCAACATGAGGTGATGTTCTTGGATAGCACAACAATGGGACTCAGGATCTCGTCACGGTATCTCTGTGCATTCAAAATGCCATCAATAAAATGCACCTGTGTTCTTCGTCCATAACAGACGCCTGCCCATACCATAACCCCACCGCCACCATGGGCCACTCGATCCACAACATTGACATCAGAAAACCGCTCACCCACACGACGCCACACACGCTGTCTGCCATCTGCCCTGGACAGTGTGAACCGGGATTCATCCGTGAAGAGAACACCTCTCCAACGTGCCAAACGCCAGCGAATGTGAGCATTTGCCCACTCAAGTCGGTTACGACGACGAACTGGAGTCAGGTCGAGAACCCGATGAGGACGACGAGCATGCAGATGAGCTTCCCTGAGACGGTTTCTGACAGTTTGTGCAGAAATTCTTTGGTTATGCAAACCGATTGTTTCAGCAGCTGTCCGAGTGGCTGGTCTCAGATGATCTTGGAGATTAACATGCTGGATGTGGAGGTCCTGCGCTGGTGTGGTTACACGTGGTCTGCGGTTGTGAGGCTGGTTGGATGTACTGCCAAATTCTCTGAAACGCCTTTGGAGACAGCTTATGGTAGAGAAATGAACATTCAATACACGAGTAACAGCTCTGGTTGACATTCCTGCTGTCAGCATGCCAATTGCACGCTCCCTCAAATCTTGCGACATCTGTGGCATTGTGCTGTGTGATAAAACTGCACCTTTCAAAGTGGCCTTTTATTGTGGGCAGTCTAAGGCACACCTGTGCACTACTGATGGTGTCTAATCAGCATCTTGATATGGCACACCTGTGAGGTGGGATGGATTATCTCAGCAAAGGAGAAGTGCTCACTATCACAGATTTAGACTGGTTTGTGAACAATATTTGAGGGAAATGCGGATATTGTGTATGTGGAAAAACTTTTAGATCTTTGAATTCATCTCATACAAAATGGGAGCAAAACCAAAAGTGTTGAGCTTATATTTTTGTTGAGTGTACTTTATTATCCCAAAAGGGAAATTCATCTTGGACTCAATTACTGTTGTACCGTCAATTATGGTCAGTGGGTTCACCATGTATCTAAAACTAAACTTGCATTTGAAAATTATCGGCTAAAGTGTGAATTACGATTTGCTGGTGCTATAATATGAAAACAAACAGTCATACACTTGAATTTACAAAGAACATTTCTTTACAAACACTTATTTGACCACAAAACGTTTGACCAAGGATGCTAAAATTTTCTAATGCAAGGCACCGCCCTGCACGTTTCTTTGTTTTTTTTTTTAAACTCTCCATGCTCCACCCAAAGCTAATTAAATCAAGTGTGCTAAGCCAGTTGAGAGCTGAGGAACAGGAAACATGAAAATATGCAGGACTGGTGCCCTCCAGGAACAGATATGGGGAATATCGTATTTTCTGCACCATAAGGCGCACCTAAAAGCCTTAAATTTTCACAAAAAAAAAAAAAAAAAAACAACAAATCGGCCATGCGCCCTATAATCCGGTGCGCCTTATGTGTGCACTGGATTCCAAAATCTGTAAAAACGACCAACGTTGTCTTTGACCGTCGGAATATCGGACCATTTCCCACTGACACAAGGACGTAATACGTAAAGTACGTACGCTGGTAGCGTAGAGTACGTACGCTGCCAGCGATAAACCAATCAGAGAAGAGTCCGTGAGTCCGTGGTACATACACTTACCGCCGCCACTCCTCCGGTAGTTACCGTATACTACATGTATCCTGTAAAACAACATTTGTTTGTCTAAGGACCCCCGAAAATGGCGCGAGCGAAGAGACATGCTTACGAGGCACAAGTCAAACTGCAGGCTATCAGTTACGCGGTTGTTCATGGGAATAGAGCAGCTGCGAGAGGAAACAAGAAAATGAACTGCGCCAAGTTAAAAAGACCAAACGGAGTTTCCGCAGAAACAAAGCGAGGTGGCCACAGCTAGAAGACCAGCTGTTCAATTCAGACACAGAAGATGAAGACTTCGATGGATTTGTGACAGAACCATAATAAAAAAATAATGTGAGCACCATATTGTTAAATACCGGTAGTTCAAAGTTGTTAAAAAGTTCAAATGAACTCACCGTTTTGCTTCCGTGACTTTTTTTTTTGTAGACTATATGTTTTAGCGTGCGCCTTTTGTAAGGGTTAAGTACCCGCTAATTGAGGCTGAGCTTTATAATCCGGTGCACCTTTTGTAAGGGTTAAGTACCCACTAATTGAGGGCGCGCCTTATTCCTTATTCCAGGGCGCCTTATGGTGCAGAAAATACGGTATTTGATAAATGAGTCATACCAGCAGGGAGAAGGCATGAGTCAGATGGCCCCTGTGCACAGTGTGTCCTCAGGATGGGTCAGTTTGGGGAGCTGTTACCACTCTAACAGACACCCCACTTTGTAAGTGCAACTCGTCATTCTCACACCTTCCCCAGCCTACATTTAAATCACAATATGTGAAGAAAGGCGGAAACTCACCTCAATCATGGCACAGATTGCTTTAATATGTTGCTGGAAGTCAGGATGAAATAATTCTTCCAGTAACCACTTTGCCACACAGGGAGCCATCTGTGTTTTGAGTTGTGCAACATATTCATCACGGGGGGAAGAAAAGTTCCACTTCAGTACCTAAGAGAAAGGATCATAACATATTACACATGTGCGAAAACAATGTTGAAATATTTTCACAGACAAACAGCTCGTCTGTAATAACTGCTTCTTCTTTCGGCTACTTCCGTTAGGGGGCGCCACAGCAGATCAATCGTTTCCATCTCACCCTGTCCTCTATCACACCAACCACCTGCATGTCCTCCTTCAGCACATCCATAAACCTCTTTGGCCTCCCTCTTCGCCTAATGCCTAGTGACTACATCCTCAACATCCATCTACCTATATACCCTGGGTCCCTCCTCTGCACATGTCCAAACCATCTCAATAACAACTGTTTGGAAATGTCAAAGCTGGGCAATTGAGTGGCCTCTGCAAAGGACAGATTCTTCCTACTACAGAGTGAAACATATATAGATTACTCTGAAAAACTAATGTGTAAAGTAAATTTGAGAACAAACTCTCTAAATTGTTAAATATCCATCAGTTCATATGAGAGAAACCAAGTGTCATATTTATGACGAGTAGATCTAGTACTGATAGACCGTATTTGACATGTAAATACAAGTGTCAGAGGTCAGCCTGCATTCATTTGGCTTCATACATGCAGTGCTGACACAGCTGGAGCCACCACTAAAACAAAGCTTTGTGCTGCTTCAGCAGCATGTTTAAAAGCATATTTACACGACGCTTTGGTTCAAATTTGAACAAAGTCCATTTCTGACAAGTAGTGTGCAGCCCCATATCCAGAAGGGAAGGTGTTTGAAGATACCCCGCTTCCCTGGGTAAAGGCCTATTTTTCAACACATATTTTGGAATATGAATATACTTTTAACAACAAATACAAAGACACCTGTATTTCATCAGCATTATACGCACACACACACTCCCCATTTGCCAAGTTTGTTCTTTTGTAGAGAGAAAAAAAAAGAAAAAAAGAAAATGAAGGAGCAGCTTTGGCTGGTTAATTTTTATTTTTTTGCAATTTTAGTATTAATGCATTGCACAGGTCTTCAGCCAACAAACATCAACAAGCATTGGCTATATTTACAGTGTACCCTTTACAAGTTTAATATTTAGGTAAACAAGTTGGACCAGGCCTTGGTATCTGCAGATACTCAATATAAAATTATTTTGATCACATGCAAAAGGCTCAGTTGGGACATCCACACTGACAGGATGCTGATTTCCTGACAAACCTGCAAATCTGAGCTCGTTTTATTTAGACTTGCATCATACATCAATCAATGCATATTAATGGAGACACACCTTTAGGTTTCTCTCCTCTTTGATACGCTGCTCTTTCTTGTTGAACACAAGGATGAAAAGTGGTCCCGACCTGTCTTCTTCCTCTTTGTTCCTTCCAGGAGGCTTCTTTAAAGATGCCAAAATCTACAAAGGTTAAAAAAAAAAAAAAAAAAAATGCTAAATGTGCTTTTTAAAACTGCAGTAACTACAAATTAAAAGTGCTCACAACTATTTTCTGGCAAACAAAGCTCTGTACACCCATGTGAGAATGATTCATTCAAAGACAGTGAAGACTAAACTTTTTTTTTTTTTTTTTCTTTTTTTTTTTTTTTACATGCTTCCCCATTTCTAAGCCCAAAGAACTTAATCAGGGCTTCTGTACCCTTTTAGGTTTATTCGTTTTGGAGGAAGCTGAAGTCTTAGTGTCTTTCTCTATACTGGAGTTCAAGCTGCTGTTGGAGCTTGTGTTCAGCTCCTGAGACCGCCGATGCTTAAAAAAAACAACAAAATATTACAGCTCAGATGCAAGAACAGTTCAGGTTAGTGAAATAAGCAACAAATAATAGGGCAGTAAAACTTATTATTTTTAATAAGCATTCTCACTTTTCCTTTTTGCCCAGATGCTGCCTTGGTAGTTTTGGAATCACTTTTGTCCTCTGTAGCTTCAGAGTTGTCTTGAACAGTCACTACTGCATTTACAGCAAAGATAACAGATAAGGATGATGGGTTAAATATGAGTATTGGGACCAGTTAGTTTGGTGCTCTGGTTGTGGGCTGGCAAGAAAAGATTTATTCTGACACACCGGCAGGAGGAGGTTTTGCAGGAGGAGCAGCGGCAGCTTTGACGGGAGCAGCAGGTTTGGCTGGCATCACAGCTCTCGCTTTGTCCAGCAGGGCTACCACCTGATCTTTAGATGCAGGCTGCAGAATACAAAAAGAGGTACAATCATCATTATGGATCCTATGAAGGATGTGTCTAAAATTACACCCTTGGTTTGGTTCAAAGGGAGCAACTTGGGGGCTGAGGATCTCACTCAAAGGCAATTTCATGATTTTCTTATCTGATCAGGGAATTGAATCTACAGCATTCTTGTGAGAAACATCCTAATTCATCTTTAAGCTTCAACTTGAATTATCTAAAAAGTTTGATTTGTATTCAGAAAACGTTGTAATATTGAACAAAAGGAAGATACACAGAGTCAAAGTGGGAGAGTTGGGTCCTCAGTTTAAAATATACCATATTCGCGCATCTGATTACCTTGGGCACTCTGCACAAAATTCTGCTTAAAGTGGAGGTGGGCGTTTGCACAAACGCGGCCAACTATTATGTTTGTCAGCCAATTTCAATAAAATGTCAGATTTCCTCACAAAGAATAAATGGTGTGTTTTTTCCTGATCCTGTTGTCATTTATCAAATGTGTTCATTGTTTGGTGCAGCAAAAAAGAAAAAAGGTGACGTGATTTAGCAGCCGTCAGTAGGTCCACTTAATACACGATAACTGAGGAAATACACGGCACATAACTTTTGCTGTCCACACCAAAGCAAACTATTAGAACAACCCCGCAGTCCCCCAAAAATAATAAATAAAACACCCAAATGGCAGTAAGCTGTTAGCTTGTGCTTTGGACACAGGGCGGGGGGGGGGGGGAACGTTCAGGCTTTTTTCATCACACACGGATCCACCCACACACTGCGCAGAACAGGGGATAATTTCGGCTTACCGGGGAAAGCTGACATTTGCCGTTTGGTGTGCTTATGTATGTATCAAGGATGAACGCTGCAAAAACAAAGTTGATAGGACAAATATTTTTGTAAAAATCAGCAATTTTGGTTAACCAGTATACAATGGATGTTGTGCTGCAGTGCATCATGGGAGTTTGGGGTTTTAAATGGTATTGTGATTCATATTAGTTTAACAGTGTTGTTACTGTTATTGATTTATTGTGTTTTTGTTGCTCAACTTGCACATGGAATTTTCTTCTCCAAGATGCTCAAAGGGGAAAAAAAAAAAAAAAAAGATACTACGGAAAAAATGGTAGTAACCAATTTCTGAAACAAACTGTTTATCACTTCACAACTCTCTCAGGTCCAAATTACCCACCTTAAGTTTGCCTGCAGCCTTGTTCATCTTCTCGAAGCCCAGGTGAGTCATAAAGACAGGCAGAGCATCCTGAGCCTTCTTCCTGACGTCTCCGTTGCGGTCTTCAAGACAGGCATACAATGGAGCCACACAGTGCATCAGATCAGGGGGCACCGAGCGCACTGTGACCAGATGCTCTGCCAGAAAGCCAAGAACCTGATCAGCAATCAAAAACAAAATTATTTAGTACACACACACACAAAATGGTCAGCCTAATTTCATCCAGGTATCTACAGATACTTGTATAGATAAACACCAATAGTGAACATATTTTTCATATCAGACATTTTTGACCATCTGTACCATTAGTGAAATCTATAGCTACAGAAAATTGTGACCATTTTACCAACATGATTTAAATTCTGGAAACACTAAAAACATTAAGTGACTTTAATTTTCAAATGATTCAGTGACATTTAGATGGTAAAGTTTGTTCCCTAAATTAGTCATGACTGCAAATTCAACTTCTATGTACAATGATCGGTTTTCCAATGACTAAAGAATAAAGGAAACTAGGAGGACGTAAATACGCCATATTATAGCTGAATGTGGATAGGCACCTCAAGCTGAAAATTTTCCTTTTTGGTTTCATACTACAACGGTTTTCTAAAAGTTATAAAAAAAGATCAATTTCCCACCCTTTGTCTACTTGATATGGAGTGACCCCTCATGTTCTGCAACAAGTGTGACAAAATCCTACCTCCTGTCTGAGGTAGGGGTTCTCCTTCTTCAGCTCCTCAGACAGTTCCTCTCCCTCTAGCCACTCCTTCAGGCCCGTCTGCTCCACCCAGGCTGAAAGTGCAGCCAGAGCAGCAGCTCGCACTGTATTCTGACAATAATTTCAACAGTTGGTTAATACTCAATTATCATCAAAAGAGCTTGCACAATGCTTTCAAATTCAATACTTTATTATGTCCCCAAATGGCAAATAATGTGCAGCTAACAGTTTAGATGCAAACACATCTGTCATATTTGAAAATCTCTTAAAAACAAATAACACTTAAAAAACTAATAATACAAAAAAAACATAACGCACATTAATCAATGTTATTTAAAATATGGCAGTGAATAACATAGAATATAGGAAGAGACACCTTGCCATCTCCCAAAACTGTGATGATTGGTATGCCCAGAGATTTAACGTGCTGTTTGAGGCCTGGACCCATGGCTGTGGCCAGCTGCTGAATGATGGACAGTGTCTGCTGTACCTGAAAAACATGAAGAGTTGGTCTATTTGAGAGTCTGTTTAAGAGTTGGACTATTTGAAGCAAAAGACATGCAACAGTAACCAATAAGAAATAATGTAAAAGTGTTTAAAAATGAATAAATTACAGCTGACATAGAAGCAGTCAAATGTTTGGGTAGAAATTTCTTTATATTTAAACAGATTCTAGAAACAAAACCAACCTCTCTCAATGATCATATATACCTGGGACAAGACTCATTTTTTTCTCTAACATCTGCTCTCGGTGTTCTACTTTACAATTATGTTCACTTGTTTAAAGAGGTTTACCTACCACATGAACTTCACATTACATGATGTTAACAGAATATTTCCGAATAGGTCAGGATTAAAAAAAAAACAAAAATTTAAATGAACATTCTATAGTCAGTTCCCTCAGACTTTTTCAAAAGTTTTTCAAAAACAGCCCTCTATCTGCTGCAGCCAGGTGAAAATGTGGACATGCCCTCGGTCTTTACCAGTTGCCGGGGTCCTTAACACTGAGGCGCCTGTGTGCTGGATCATGCCTAGGGAAATGTGCCACATGGTCAAAATGTCACAATTCACAACCTTCTATTCTTACGCAAGTGATACTCGCTTTGTTTAACCACTTATCTGGCACAAAGTCATTCCAGTGGGACACAAAGATTCTCTAGAGACCCCACATGAAAGACCTTGAACCATTGGCTTAGGTTACTGGTGAGAGTCTCAATCTCACAACCACACAGTAAGACAGGAAGCATAAAATAAAAATAATATAGTCAAAAAGGATCTTTGTTCTCCTGTATAGATAACAGACCACATGCCTCTGTCCAGGCATCTCTCAACCTCAAAGGTCAAGGACCCAGAGACAATGTCACTGCCGGAGAAGTAAATGTCTTAAGTTCAACACTTTCATGGCACAGAGTTATACCTGTGGTGACTGAACCCAGGGAGTCACTGAAAATCTGCATTTTCATCCAGATCCAGGACAATCCCAAACACTCAGAGTCATTGCTCAGCTTTGCAAGCACTGTAATCAAGGTATCCATCGATATCACAAAGATCACAGTGTCATCTGCAAAGTCAGCAAACCTTTTATTGGCATCAGAGGCACCTAAACTAACGGTTTCCACAACTGCATTAAACAGTAGGAGCTAGAACACATCTCTGATGAATATCAGATTTCAGTAGGAAGTCAAACTCCCTCTGTTCCACACACCAACTACTCACAAAACGCATAGACGAAATCATTTTTCCAAGATATAAATCTTTTGAAAAACAATTTGAAGTTAAAACATGGAGCCACAACTGCTTTCACTTCACTACAACTCTACATAGAGATTTATGCAATCATTAAAAATAAGTTACGTGGGGCATTCCAGACATTTTGAGACTGTTTTACGAGAAGCAGTTACATAATAGTTCTAGATTATTGTAATAATACCTCTATCATTACTATACAGCTAATAAGCTGACAGGCCAACTTTTGTTATGCTACGTTGTTGATGGCAGAAACAGCACTTTGAACACACCCTTCTAAGCACAGCTTGTCACAACTGACTAGTTTGCAGAATGCAGTTGGGCCAAGAAGACAAATAAGAAGTTCCCGATGCAATAAAGTTGTGTTAAACAGGGCAAAAACACCACAGAAACTTGTATGAGTAGAGCATCTGTTTTTAAAAGACACAAAAATTTCAAGGATAGCAGAGAGGTGAGAGCCAATGAGAGGTGAGGGAGGGAGAGGATCGTCAGAGCGACAGAGTTGGTTGAGAAAATTTGCAATTTTCTGGAGGATCATCATATTACATCAATTGGGGTGGGTGTGGCAACTGAACACAATTATTCATGAAGACCTCAACATGCATAAAATGTCTGCAAAGTTTCCTCCCAGGGTGCTCAGTGATGAATACAAGGAAAGACACTGACAGCTGGTTGAGCTCATTTTCTCCAATCCAGGAGTACTTTAGTCTCTCACTTGTGAAATACTTGTGATGGACACTGGATCTACTAAGAGAGAGAATGCCTAATGGAAGCATCCTAGCTCTGCCAGATCCAAGAAGGCCAGACAGAGCAAGTCCACTGGGAGGCACAAGATTATCCCTTTTTTTTTTTTTACATCAAGGGCATCATCTATATCCACCGGGTTCCCTCTGACCATACAGTCAACAAAAAAAAAAAAAAAAATACTATGTGGAGGTTTTCAGGGATTTCAGGAAGAGATTTAATTGTAAAAGGCCAAACAGGTCAGTGGCACCTGCACCAGGAAAATGCAGCAGACCACAATTTCATCCTGGTAAGCAAGTACTATATGGGCATCAAAGCTGTCCCTTACCCTCACTACAGTCCAGATCTTGCTCCCTGTAAATTTTGGTTGTTCCCCCAATTAAAGGAGAACCTCCGGGGTAGTCATTTTGAAGACACCGAGAAGATGAAGGAGGCGGTGACAAGAGACCTTGACAATTTCACTTTGGAGGACTTCCCGGTGGCCTTGAAGAAGTCACTAGAGCTCACAAAGAAGTGCATTGAAGGCTAAGGAGCCTATATTGAAGGAGATTACAGTTTTGTACTTTTCTAAAATAAATGTCTTTTTTTTTAAAGATGTCTGTAAGTCCAAAACGTCTGTGTAATAATGTGAAATGACATGGAAAAAAGTATTGAACACCTGAAGAAAGGGAGGTGCAAAAAAGACATGGAAATCCAAGACACCATCTAAAATCTATTAGTAATTTAGAAAGCAGCCCTGTCCCTTGGCAGGGCAAATTAATATCAGCTAGTTCAGTCCACACTAATGTCCTATAAAAAGGTGTCTCATTACCACAGTATCACACAAGGAACATCTCATGATGGGTAAAAGCAAAGAGCTCTCAAGATCTTCACAACCACTCTGCGACTTACCTATCCAGCAGATATTTGACAAAACAGTCATGGGACATTTGCCCAGTTTAACAAATCTTCCCAACGTCTCCTCTGATTGCCTGTTTATCAGCTGCCTTCTTAGCTTTCTCTCTTCAACTTTGCATCTTTTTCTTGCACTTTTAGCCACTTTAGCAAGTCTACCATGTTTAGCTCTCCTCTATTCCATGTCTATGTCATTTGTGAGATTGGTTTAAATTTCCTTCCCAGCATCCTCATGCAGCTTGGGGTAAGGCCTAATGTGATCTTTGATGTTGCTACCAAATGTATTTTATACTGTCAAATTGCTTGAAATGGTTTCCAGGCAGTGTGAATTTTGATCATACTGGCATTATAACAATATGAATCCCTTACTTAAACGCTAACAATAAAGTAACTACATCAGAAAAGGAGGAACAAAGAATTTTTTTCTTTTTTAATAGTCAAGTACAAACCAGGATCTTGTTCGAGTCCCCAAGCCGAGCCTTGAGTGCAGTGGGCAGGAATCCAACTGTGGGTTTGATGAATTTTGCTTCAGAGATGACAGCAGCCATTTCATCTAACCCCTCTTTCCGAATCTTCCAGTTTTTATCCCCAATTTTATTAACCATCTCATCTGTAATCTTTGTACTGCATAGACAGAAACATACCATTATAATTTGCAAAAGTAGTGTGGCTCAAAGTGACTAGTGTAACATTCTCAGTGCATTGGAAACTGACCTAATGTCAGTGCGTGGCAGGAGATCCATCACATCTACTGCACCGCCATCATCCGGCTCTTCAGACTGCTCCCCATCCTTCTGAGGCTCCAATTTGCTAGTTCCCCTGATTGGAGTAGGAGGAGTCTGGCCCTGCACCTGAGGACAGCAAAAGTAAATTATTTCTCAAGAATAAAGCAATCTGTTCTTTCTTCACTCTTGACACAGATGTCACCTCAGATTAGCACTGCTGTTCATTTGACCATTAACTTTGAATCATACGTCAACCTTTTTTTTTATGATGAATTATGATGAGTTCCTGGCACCCCTATGCCAAGTGAGTGGATTGGTATCTGCAATACCTTCTTAAACTCTGCATCGATTTGAGAGAGCAAAGCAGCCTTCTCGTCCTCAAAGAACATCCGGATAGGGGCTCCCATATAGACATACATGACACCTAACAGACAAATTGCTGCAGTCCGTACAGCCTAGAGACAAAAGGACACTCAATTCAATTGCACAGAGAAAGTTCTAGCTACTTCTAAAGCTGCACTAAAGAAAAAAGTTCTAATTCCAACAAGAAACGTAAGTCAGTCATGATAAACACAAATATACAACAAAGCATAAGCTTTCAATGTGCAATACTCACAGGATTAGTGGCTCCCAAAGCAGTCTTGATGTGGTTGATAAAAGATTTCACATTTATTCTGGAAGTAGAATGTTTACAATTGTATTCCACCAAAAATAACAAATGCCTAACAAACAGCTGTGACATCTAAATCATCGTCTGGTAACATCGCACACTTACCCCGAAAAACCAAACTCCTTGATGGCATTAGCAAGCCAATTCAAGGTTTCAGCCTGAGTTTTAGGATTCTTCTGAGAAAAGGCCATTGAGACAATCTGAGACGGAGTGAAAAAAAATAAAGACCACCAGCTAAGAAAAACAATTTGTCTTCGAGACATGTCTCAGTGGAATTTCCAACAGGTAATAACACAGAACTCCATCTACAAGAGTTGACTGGAAATGACCATTTGTACCTGTTCGGCTGTCCAGGGGAGAGAACAGGCTTCTCCGATGGCAGTCAGAGCTTCCTTGGCCTTCATACCACACTTCACATCTCCCACTTTGTCCACCAATGCATCCAGAACCATCAAGGCTGACGTCTTGGAAAACTGACCTCTCTGGGCCACTGCCACCACAACCTGCAGCTTTAACTGCATCACCTGTAAACAGGCATTTAGTGTCCCTTACGTTGACTTATTTATCATCAACTTTTTCAAACTAATTATAGCAAGTTCTATTCCAACAGCCATTTTGTTTCTAAACTGTTGTGTAGTTCATCAAACCTGTTTAGCACTGATGTGGGTGTGCTTTTGCACTATTCATGGAATAATGACTGTTTGGTTGTGGCACAATGGGAAGTGATTCCAGTGCCTCAAACAATTTAGTTATTTAGGTTTATTTATATATAATAATATTTCGCTTAAGTCCACAAAACAGACACACTGCTGGAAATATACAGAGGGGACATGAATTCTTGTCACGAATGCCAACGGATCGCATCTTTGCATTTGGAGTTTCACTGATGTCAGTGGTCACCTTCACTGCATTGGTAACACTTTTTGTGAAATCCATCCTTTTCACCAGGCTGTTCCGGCAACTTCACAATTCCATAATATTTTGACTCCTTGAAATTGGGTTTAGACTGTCTTGTCTGTGCTGCTTTGAGCATGGATGCCCAGCTCTTTTCATTAAACGAACTGGCATCCTGACACACCTTCTTCCCAGGTGGTTTCCCCATCATCCACATGTAGTATACGAGGTCTGTCCAAAAAGTATCAACCTTTTTATTTTTTTCAAAAACCTTATGGATTTGAATCATGTGTGCTTGCATGAGCCAACCTTGAACCTTCGTGTGCATGTGTGAGTTTTTTCATGCCTGTCGGTTGCGTCATTCGCCTGTGAGCAGGCTATGAGTGAGCACTGGTCCTCCCCCCTCGTTGGATTTTCATTTCGAGGAAAATGTCTGAACGATTGGAGCAGCGCTGAATCAAATTTTTCCAGAAACTGTGACAGACAGCCAGGTGGAAACCATTCGGAAGATTCAAACGGCTTTCGGTGGCTTTTCAGTCGAGTGAGTATCCGAGGAATTGTGTAAGAGCTGGACATGTCACAACATGTCCTGTGAGACTTCCAACTTCCGCACGTCTTTCATTACAAAATCTCCTGTAACAATGGAATGTGCCGAAAAAGTGCTGATGTCCACCTCTTCTGCAATTTCTCTGGCAGCCAGACGACGTCCCGGATCAACACAGTGTTCACTTTGGAAATGATCTGGTCGTTTCAGCATGTCGATGGCCGATCGGAGCACGGCGCACCCTCTGCCATTGTGCGCCGTCTTTAAACCGGTTGTAACGCTCCTTAATCTGTGTGATGCCCATAGGATCGTCACCGAAAGCCGCCTGAATCTTCCGAATGGTTTCCACCTGGCTGTCTCACAGTTTCTAGAAAAATTTGATGCAGCAAAGCTCCAAATCGTTCCACCTCGCAATGAAAATCCAACGAGAGGGGAGGACCAGTGCACACACAAAGCCTGCTCACAGGCAAATGATGCAACCGACGGGCGTGAAAAAAAATCACGCATGCGCATGAAGGTTCAAGGTTGGCTCATGCAAGCACACATGATTCAAATCCATATGGTTTTTGAAAAAAATAAAAAGGTCTGATACTTTTTGGACAGACCTCGTACATGTTCTACTTGGTGTCAGGACACTGGTGCTTGAAGTTGGCTCCATCATGGCTGCAGGGATATTTCTCTAAGGATAACACCTGAAAAATACATGTTTTGCAGAGTTTTGGCACATGTGGTTGACTGCAAGATGTCGGTCCCGGTTGTTCCAGACTGACATCTTTCTTCAATATTTATTTCATTCATTTAAAAGAAAAAACAGAAAAGCAAAGCAGAAACAAAGCATCACAACACCAGAATGAAAAGGAGCAGAAAGAAGAACAAGTCTTATGATTCCTGCCCCTTTTAACAATACAATCTTTCAATATCCAGCATCATAGTCAACATTATTTAACAGATTGCATTTCTTTAACTTGTCACCAGTGATGCCGGTAACGCGTTACTCTAATCTGACCACTTTTTTTTAGTAACGAGTAATCTAACGCGTTAATCTTTCCAAATCAGTAATCAGATTAAAGTTACTTCTCCAAGTCAATGTGCGTTACTATTATTTTTGCATTGTGGGTCGATAGCAGCATTAAACTTGATCCGTGGGCAGGAGGTCGGGGTTTGAACTGCCCACTTTAAGCAAGCTGTGAGCTTTTCATCCGTGGTTTTTTGCAGCAGCTACGACTCGTCCAGACCTCTTAAAGCGCGGTGACAACACCACACCTGCACTGAGCTTTACAAAGACATTTTTATGCTTTTTTTTTTTCCTCCAAGCCGCTCAGTATCTGCTGCTAAAAACAGCTGATCCTCCGCGACGCGTCAACAACTAACTATTTTTCACTCAAATGCACCTTTCTGAGGACCATATGATGTGAAAACGCAATAAACTTTGACCTGTAAATCTGGTCATGTTTTCTGTATAAATAGATGTTATCCATTCTTTGTGCTCAAACACCAAAGCAGGGGCAAATCCAGATGGAATGGAGGCGTGGGGCAGGGATGTGCCCCCCCCACAACACCCCTAGATTAAAGATCCAGTTTTGAAGCCGTTTTTTACTACAACTACTAATACTACTTAAAATAATAATAATTTCGACAAGTAAAATGTTTAGAGAGAATTTAAATGTTAGAAAGAATTTAATAGTTATATTTATAAACAATGTAGGTTAGAAATCGCAAGTTTTACTGTTACAGTGCTATCAACAGTTAAATATGAGGTCAAGAAAGAGGTCTTTATTTTACTTTTTATAAAACATATAAAAGTATTTATTTTCATTGAAGTCAAGAAAGGGTGACTATAAAGTGAGTTTTGGCAAAACAAGTATTGTCATGTTGAGGTGGCAGAGGGTTGTTAGCAGCTGGGGAAACTAAAAAAAAAATAACTAGTAATCTAACTTAGTTACTTTACTGATTACTCAATTGGAAAAGTAACTAAGTTACTTTTTCAAGGAGTAATCAGTAATTGGATTACTTTTTCAAAGTAACTGTGGCAACACTGCTTGTCACATACCACTGACCCATTTCATAATTATGACCATTAATTAATAGATTACGCCTCTGACAGGTTACATTTTAAACTTATGACGCTCCAAACATTAACAGATTACCTTTTTTTTTTTTTTTTTTTTTACTTTCTTGCAGCCCACTGACTTATTTCATAGTTCCATACTTACTTAATACATCTAATTTAATAAGTTTTTTAAATAATTTAAGCGACCTTAATTCTTTAATTTCTTTATTAAGATTGTTCCATAATTTGACACCATTTACTGCAATACTCCTTTCCTTTGGTTCTAAATCTTGGTTTTTAAAGACTTCTATTCCTTTCAATTTATAACTATTTACTCTTTTTTCAAACATATTTTGAATGTTTGTTGGTAAAGTATTTTTATTATCTTGGTACATTTGTAATATTTTCCAAATCGACTAAATCATGAAATTTAAGTACCCTATACTTAATAAACAATGGATTAGATGGATCTCTAAAACCAGTGTTACTAATCACTTTTAAAGCTCTTTTCTGCAAAATAAAGGTTGTATATGTTGATCCCCAGATTTCTACACAATAAGTTAAATATGGGACAATCAATGAATTGTACAATGTTAATAAACCATGACTATTTAATGAATATTTTACTTTATGCAAAACAGCAATGGCTTTCGCTATTTTTCTTTTATGTAATTTATGTGTGACTTCCATGTAAGCTCTTCATCAATCACGACTCCTAAAAATTTTGTTTCTTTTACCCTTTGTATATCCATTCTATCTATTTGTAATGCCATTATTTTTTTTCGCTCCATCATTAATATAAAATTTGTCTTATTAATATTTAGTGACAATCTGTTCATTTCAAACCAATGTTTAACTTTTTCCAACTCTGTATTTATCACTTGTGCTACTTCCTGTATATCTGATCCAGAGTAAAACAGCGTTGTATCATCAGCAAATAAAATGCTGCCAAGCACATTGGATACATTCACAATATCATTGATATTGTACCGAGTACCGATCCAAGTACCGATCCTTGTGGTACTCCATAAATAATGTTACACAATTCTGATTTGGTATTTATCTGAACAAACTGTTTTCTATTTTCTAAGTAGCTTTTTACCCACTGATGCGCAACACCTCTTATTCCATACTGTTGTAAATTGTGAAGCAATCTTGAGTGGTCTATAACATCAAAAGCCTTTTTCAGGTCGATAAAAATACTTACAAAATAATCATTATCTATTGTTGATATTTTCTCTGTTAGTTCCATAATTGCCATAGCTGTTGAATGTTTTGTTCTAAATCCATGCTGAGCATTATTTAAAATATGATGTTTCTCAAATTTATCCAATCTTGTCACAAAAACTTTTTTCCATAATTTTAGAAAACTGTGGAAGCAATGATACTGGCCTGTAATTACAAAAATTATGTTTGTCTCCATTTTTATATAATGTGACTACCTTAGCAATTTTCATTTCATCTGGAAAAATCCCATTTGTCAGAGACACATTACAAATATAAGTAAATGGTTAATTTCTATTATACTTTTTACAGTCATGTCTAAATCTTCATGGTCAGTTGATCTTTTGCTTACAGTTTTTTTTTTTTACAGTATTTCTTATTTCATATTTTTCCACATTGTCCAGGAAAATACTATTGACCGTATTTACCAGTGTATGTAATTTATCTTCTATTATTGGTTTATTTCCCACCAGACTTGATCCTACATTTGAAAAATAATCATTAAACCCATTTGCAACTTCTTTTATGTCATATATCTATTTTCCTTAAAATAGTTTGGAATAGTTGCTTTCACTCCATCACTATCAATCACACTTTTTATAATTCCCCATGTTACCCTCATTATCTTTACTCTTATTTAATTGTTCACTATAATTAACTTTTTTTGTTTCCTAATTATTGTTAATAGTATATTTTTATATTTTTTGTATTTAATGTTCTGATTCCTTTGTTTGCAATTTTAAAAAGCACCTGTATAAATATTTTTTCTTTGCACAAGCATTTTTTATTACCTTTGTCAGCCATGGTTTATTTACTCTTTTCTTACTGAATTGCTTACATGAATGTTACATCTATTTCATTCTTTCAAGATCTCATTGATCTCCCTCAGTTTGATTACTAGAGCAGGGACCTGGAGTTACATTGGAGGAAGGTTCTTCAAAAAACTAAGTTTCTCGAAAGGAGGATCCGCTGTGCTTCTATTCATTGGCTGGGTTGTTATAGTTGAAATAATTTTAAAATGTCACTTACCTGATTCTGACCTCCATGTGCATATAAACAGCTATTTCACCGCTGACTAGATCTCAGAAGATGTGCACCTAAATGGGAACTATCCAGTTATTGTCCAGTACTTGTAAGCTGACTTGGTAAAAAGTCCCAACACTAACCACTGTCAGAAACTTGTAACAAATATTAGCATATCCAGGCAAAAGGAATCGTCAAACAAAATACTCCATGAAGCACAAATCCTTGAACTGAGCGCATTGGATCATATGAGAAATCCAACTGATGCCAGACCACATGGGATGGGCCCCCACGTGTACACAGATTCACAGTAGCAAATACTTTAGAATGTAGCATACTAACCTCATTCATTGGCAACTTATCTAAACAACACTGATACCATTCACTGGCTACTTGTCCAAACAAATCATAGAAGACTTTGGAGGTCACTACTGTGTATTATAGCTAAGCAATGCAGGTCTTTGTCTCATTTGACCCCCTCAGAAATGGGTTTATCCCAAAAAGTGACAACTCAGAAGTCTACATATTTGTTAAGGACACCCCAGAGAACAGTTTAGCACATGTTTTGAGGATGTACATGGTGTGTGCTTTAAAATGACATGTGGGCGTGGTCGCTCCACGATAACATCTGACCCCCTCAGAAATGGATTAATCCCCAAAAGTGACAACTCAGATGGATTGTTATGGATGCAGTTAGACCCAAGGAACATTTTAAAACAGGTTTTATGGATGTACTCAAGATGTGATTTAAATGTTGCAGGGGCACCCTCTACTGGTCACTCAAATGGACTTGTCCCCATGGTAACCGCTAAAGAAGTATATCATGTTGTTCCTTCCCTATCAGGGAGTCATTTAAAACAGGATTGATGAATGTACTCAGATGTGTTACAAACCAATTTCTGAAGGGTCTGTCAGCAGCTCCCCCTGGTGGTGTCCCCAAAAGTGTCACTTAAAAATTGCATTTTTTTGGTCCCTAGCCATCATCCTAACAATTCCATACCCCAAACCTTTTATACTTGAGATGTGAATAAAATCTTAGCTAGCTCCCACATTATTCCGTTTCTGTCCACTGCCGTATGTAGTCCTGGTTGTAACAGGCAATCCGCGGAGCTTACAAAAACACTTTAAATCGTCAACTTTCCAGCGGTTGAAATGATCCAAATCACAGCACCCCTCGCTGCTTTCCGCTGCCAAAAATTTAGCATACCCATAATGCACCGTGCGGCCTGAGACACGCACTTCGCTTATTATGTGCACTGCAGCAAAATTCTGAGAGTTGTACTTAAGATTCTTCAATCAAGTAACTGCTACTCGAATTTAGTACTTTGGTTTCAGAAAACAACCAGCAGAGATAGGGGATTAAACCCACTCTATATTTGTGAGTGTCATACCTCAGATTTTAACTCTGGATGACATGGATCACAAAAACCATGGTTCAATATGGCATATAAACCATGGATTGCATCATTTTTCAAATAAGGAAAAAAGTAACTTATACCGTATTTGCGTGCATGGGAACCCAGGCTCGTGCATCACCACACCTTCTTTTGAAACAAAAAAAATTCAGACTTTGCCCTCATTTTAGGGGTTAAACTCAACAGTTTTCAATAAATCTGCTTTCTGAAACGGGCCTCAGACATGTATGACAAATCTCCTCCAGATCCAAAACAACAAAGAGGAAGAGTCAGCTGGGAAAGGGCTGCTGAAACAGAGAGATGGTGTAAAAAGAAATAATGCCCAATACAGCCATGGCATTCATGTCCTTGAGTGTGTGTGTGTAAATTCCAGCAGTATTTTTTTTTTTTTTTTTTGGAAGGGGGGGCGGGGGTGATAAAATACTAAAATGACAGAAATCCTTTCCTCTTCAGCATTTCTTGTATCAGCTGTACAATAAAAACAATACTGCACGATATTTTAATTGTCAAAATGTATGTAATTTACTAGAATGTTGATTTAAAAATGTTAAATGCACTGTATTTAAAACACTTTTCAATCTCATGCAGACATTCCTACTGATCTCTGCAGGTGCACCAGAAAGTTAACACAGGCACATAAGAGTGCAAAGTTGGCTTAGTCCAGTCCCTTTAGACATGTCAGGCATGAAGTTGTCTTTTTTTGTCTAAATGCAACAGAAACAAAGCAGCAAAGTAAATGCAAGTTTTCTGTGAATATTTATTGAAGTTCTGGGCACTGACACACAGAGGTTTGAGCTCGATGAATTCAAATAGAAGTCTATAGATTAAAACAATCTTGTTAGAAGGTAACAGGGTGGGTTCCACAGGGGTCCGTCTTAGGCCACCACCCTAATAAGAAGTCTGTGGGTCACCGAGCTTTCTCTTATCGTGCCCCTGATCTGTGGAATGATCTCCTTGCGTCAATAAAACAGTCAGATTCTGAAGAGACTTTCAAGTCCAGACTTAAGACGCACTTATTTTCTCTTTCATATGGCTAGCATACTGGTATAGTTTTGTTTTACACTTTCTACTCTTAATTCATTTTATTAGGAAACAGCGTGCAGCAGCCTCAATTTTACCTAAATTCTGGGTCTTTTAGTGAAGCTTAGGGCTAGTGGCCGGTGATCACCTTAGTATTTCCTGTTTTTCTTGTTGTTTAATGCTGACAAATTATACTGTATTTCTTGTCTTTGATACCTGATTCTGGGTTTTTTTTCCCTCTGTTTAAGGTGCAGCTCCATCCAGAGATGGGATTTGGATTTGTGCTGGAGACCCCCTGTCCTGTGCACCAACAGCATTTCCTGTATATTCGTTTTGTGAATTGTTTCTATGAATTGTTCTGTAATTTGTGTCTAACCCTGCTTGAGGTTTCTTCCTCAGAGGGAGTTTTGCCTTACCACTGTTGCTCTGGGGGTTAATAATGTTAGACCTTACTTGTGTGAAGCGCCTTGAGGTAACTCAGTTGTGATTTGCTGCTATATAAATGAAAATAAATTGAAAAACAGTAGTGACTGACAATCGCCAAGATTGTCTACTTAATGAGTAGGCCATCTGATCTGGTGACAAACGGCACGGTGGCTTAGTGGTTAGCACTGATGCCTCACAGCAAGACGGCCATGGGATCACTTCCAGCCCTTTCTGTGTAGAGTTTGCATATTCTCCCCATCTCTGCGTGGGTTTCCTCCCACAATTAAAAACATGCTTATTTAGGGTCTGCTCCTTTCTCTGCTCCAGACAGGCAGAGTCTCTACATCCAGAGTTGGTCCCGGGGCACTGGACTATGGCTGCCCACTGCCCCTAGTGGTTGGATTGTGTCTAACTGCAATTAGGATGGATTAAATGCACAGGAATGATTCTATGAATGTACAATGACAATAAAGGCAGTTTACTTAAACCTAATTGTCTAACCATTAGGTCACCCCCACCTTTTTCTTTATTTTAATGGAAATACACAACTGGGGAAAATGATTATCATGGCTAACATTTCCTCATTGATAGAATGTTCTGAAATATTATAATTTGAAGTGTTTACCTGAAGGTTTGTCTCTTTCCAGCCTGGTTTCTTGGCCAGCATTCGCACCAGAGCCTGACAGGGTATTCTACTGCTCTCTAGCTGATCTATGGTCTGAAAAATACAATGAAATGTTCAACATTCTGCAAGAAACATACCTTTCTATGTTCACACTCTGGACATCACACAGCTCAGATTATACACACAGACAAAATGGGTGAAGTGGGATTTACACTGTAAGCCACCTGAAATGAAGCCAACATTTACATGCAGTTTGTGTTTAACACAGAGTGCACATTTATTTAGTACAATTTGAACTGTGCTGCCATTTCTCGATTGTATAATGTGTTGCTTCAGGCCAAAAATGGGAGCACTTTACATATAAAGGACAAATGGGAACGTGAAGCAGGAATAAACAACTACAGAAGAGTGGGAGAAAGTATGCCGCTTCCAATGGTCTACCAACTCCCTGATATGGACGGAACACTGTTGGAAAAATGTCATTAGATATTTTAGGTCACCCTACCATGGCAAACATAAAGATACAAACTCTGCGTGTTGGAGACAATGTGGCTCAACAGAAGCGAACAATTAACACATTCTGGGACTGCCCCAACCTGAAGCAATACTGGGTTGACGTTCATAAGGTTAACTTCAGTGTTTAGAACTCAAGTGACCGGTGATTTTAAACATTTGTAATTGAGTCTTGTGTCAACAATAGAGAGGAGGAGAGATGTGAAACTGTTACAGGCACTTTTAGCGGCCAGTAAGAAAGCAATTACAGGAAATTAGTTGAACCCGGCACCTCCAAAGTTAGAAAACTGGTTTCAAGCTATATTTGAAATCTATAGAACAGAAAAATTAACATATTCTCTGAGAATTCAAAAGGACTATTTCTATGAAATTTGGAACAAATGGATCACCTTCATATATCCTACACATGCAGAATTTTCATGACTCATCCAGGAATTTGATGTTGATCGCCATTTTATTTACATTTTCTAATGAATGTTCCATGACTGTTAGTGCTTAGTTCAGATACAATGTTCATGTTTGTTACTGTTCTTAATTTGCTTGTTTTATAGTGTATAAAACTGAAAAAGGACTAACTGTAATTGTAAACTCAGAATATAACTGTGATGTTGCCTTTTTCGAGCAAAAAGATAAAAAAAATCAATTCGAACTGTGCTGTACAGGACACAGACTAAATTGCAGGGGTGGGATTCTTTAGACATCTCATGATTAGATTACAATTCAGAGGGCTGTGATTCAATTATAAAATAACTGGTGCATCTTTTTTGTATACAATATTTTTGTTACTGTATTACTATTTGTATTTTTTTGTTTTTAAATCAAAGTTTTTATAATTGATGAAATACTTTTTTTTTTTTTTTTTTACAACTCATGCATATTTGCACCTGTTTGTTTGTCACTGACCAAGTCTAAGTCCCCCCAACCCAAGTGTGGATTCAGACCATCTCATGTTTGGACAGTGGTGGGCACAGCTAAACTGAAAACTTAGCTTCACTAAACGGTAATTGAAAAGTTACGTTTTATAACGCTAGACCGATAAATCGCGAAAAAAAAATTTGTGGAAGATACAGCCAACTGCTAACTTTTAGTACTGACTCTACAATGTTGGCTACTGATAAGCCAGTTTTGAGTTTAAGCACTGCAAGGGCTTCTGAGTAAATTCAAAGGTGATCTATAAACACAAAACGAACACACGAAAAAATAAATAAATAAAAAAATTTAAGCCCCAAACACTGTCATCTTTATCAAAAGAAGACAGTGCATATATACATAAACACACCGTCTTCTTCTAGTGTTTTGATTTGTTCTGTTTTCATAGTTCAAGTATATACAGTGAGGAAAATAAGTATTTGAACACCCGGCGATTTTGCAAGTTCTCCCACTTAGAAATTATGGAGGGGTCTGAAATTTTCATCTAAGGTGCATGTCCACTGTGAGAGGCATAATAATAAAAAAAACAAAACAAAAAAAAACAACAACAACAAAAAAAAACCGGCAATCACAATGTATGATTTTTTAAATATATTTTATTTGTATGTTACTGCTGCAAATAAGTATTTGAACACCTGTGAAAATCAATGTTAGTATCTGGTACAGTAGCCTTAGTTGGCAATTACAGAGGTCAAACATTTCCTGTAGTTTTTCACCAGGTTTGCACACACTGCAGCAGGGATTTTGGTCCACTCCCCCATCGTAGATCTTCTCCAAATCTTTCAGGTTTGGAGTTTCAGCTCCCCCAAAGATTTTCTATTGAGTTCAGATCTGGAGACTGACCAGGCCACTCCAGGACCTTGAAATGCTTCTTACGGAGCCCCTCAGTTGCCCTGGCTCTGTGTTTGGGGTCACTGTCATGCTGGAAGACCCAGCCATGACCCATCTTCAATGCTCTTACTGAGGGAAGGAGGTTGTTTGTCAAAATCTCGCAATACATGACCCCATCCATCCTCCCTTCAATATGGTGCAGTCGTCCTGTCACTTTTGCAGAAGAGCACCCCCAGACTGATGTTTCCACCCCCATGCTTCACGGTTGAGATAGTTTTCTTGGGGTTGTTCTCATCCTCTAAACCTGGTAAGTGGAGTTGATTCCAAAAAGCTCTATTCTAGTCTCATCTGACCAGATGACCTTCTCGCATGCCTCCTCTGATCATCCAAATGATCACTGGTGAACTTCAAACAGGCCTGGACATGTGCTGGCTTGAGCAGGGGGACCTTGCTGACATGCAGGATTTTAAACCATGACAGCATCATGTGTTACTAATGTAATCTTTGTGACTGTGGTCCCAGCTCTCTTCAGGTCATTGACCAGGTCCTCCTGTGTAGTTCTGAGCTTTCTCAGAATCATCCTTACCCCACAAAGTGAGCTCTTGCATGGAATCCCAGACCGAGGAAGATTGACAGTCATCTTGTATTTCTTCCACTTTCTAATACATCATCATAACAGTTGTTATCTTCTACCAAGCTGCTTGCCTGTTGCCCTTTAGTCCATCCCAGGCTTGTGCAGGTCTACAGTTTTGTCCCTGGTGTCCTTAGACAGCTCTTTGGTTTTGGCTATGGTGGACAGGTTGGAGTGTGATTGATTGAGTGTGTGAACAGGTGTCTTTTATACAGGTAAAAAGTTCAAACAGGTGCAATTAATACAGGTAAAGAGTGCAGAATAAGAGGGCTTCTTAAAGAAAAATTAACAGGTCTGTGTGAGCCAGAATTCTTGCTGGTTGGTAGGTATTCAAATATTATTTGCAGCAGTAACATACAAATAAATTATAAAAAAAAAAAAAAAATCATATGATTTTTTTTTAGATTATGTCTAACAGTGGACATGCACCTTAGATGAAAATTTCAGACCCCTCCATGATTTCTAAGTGGGAGAACTTGCAAAGTCGCAGGGTGTTCAAATACTTATTTTCCTCATACATACATTATATATATACAGTGGTGGGCACACAACAGATAAGATAATGTTTTCTTTATCGGATTATCTTTTTAGATAACTTTAAAAACCATTATCGGACCAATTATCTTCCGATTAATCTTTGTCCGATAACTTTTAAACCGATAAACAAAATAAACAAAGCTGAACAGCGACAAGCATTTTTAAAATTAGTTTAGCACTCACCTGTTAAAAGTTTTGTAACCGACGCACAGCTATAACCTTTGCAAACAGAAGAGAGCCGCTTGTATAAAAAGCATCTCAATCCTCTGCAGACAAAGGAGAAACAGCCCCCCCCAAAAAAACATTTCCTTTAACACCGTGCCAATAGCCTGGTGATATCACCCAAGTCATCCACAGGCATACATTTTTAACTTATGGTTCAAATTAAACCAAACAAATTTTGGACAAGTTATTTAAAATTACTGTCATGTCTGAAGTTTTATTAAGTAAAAATATCAGATATATGTTTTAGTTTTAAAGTAATGTGCTAATTTTTAAGGTTTTGTGAGCACATCCTGTGACCCGCAATGCATTTTGGGTAGGATGATGTAATCTCAGTACATCACGACAGGACAAATGCATTTCAGACACTCTGTTCAGGCTCCACGAACAACAGCATTAAACTCTAGTGCCTAAAACGCTCGAATATATTCACTGCGTTTATAGATGTTGGTTTTATTTGCGTTTGTTAAATTCCACGCATTTTAAATGTAGCAGACAGGGATTACTGTATCTGGAATTTTGTTTTCAAGGCCTCTACTGCCATCTACTGGTCAGTAGTGTTCACTAAGCGTGTGGGAACCAGTAGACAGCAGTGTTCTATTTATTTTGACCCTGGTTATGTCAGATGATTGTCAAATCAACTTTTTGGCTTTGCAAATGGCTTTTTTTGTGTGCAATGAATGTATACATTATACAAGTTTCACTTTTTTAATGGAATTACAACCTTATTTCTTTTTCAAATTCTCCCATTTTTTGCATCCAGCCTCATTTCCTTTAGAAATTTCCTTGACAAATAATAGTCTATTAGGACGTCAGGTTATGTGTTACACGTATACGTGTGTATATATTTTTCAACTTATTCCCATTGATGAAACTTTTCATTTTCTGCCTGAAAGCTTATTAGATGAGTGAGTTCAGGGCTCCGTTTGTTTACAAAATACACACGTTACAGACCTTGAAATCCAACAGCAGGGATTGATATTATCCAAAGATTTATGAACATACAAATTAACGTACTTACACTTTATCATGATTTTCTCCATTGTGAGATATAAAAGTGTCTTATCGTATCGTTCGTGTGTATGTGCATTATAACGCAGCACACGAGCGACGTTACGATATTCCTCAGAACGACAACATACGCAACATGCATCCAGCAGCATACACGCTGCTGTCAGACAACTGCCTGTAAAGTTTTTTGGCAAGTTATAACTTTCTAAACAGCGTAATTTGTAATGAAATCGATATTCATTTATGCAGCTCTTTCGGCACCATGTTTGTTTTTTCAGAGACAGCAGTAAGCTCCTCCTACCCCTCCAAACAGAGGGATTTGTAGCCCTTCGCCTTCCCCTACACCTCGCTCCAAAAAGAGAGACTCAGCCAGTGTTTAGCAGAGGCACTTTTACCCAGAATCCTTTGCGATCTGTTTGTTACAAAACCTCAGAATTAGTGCATTATTCAACATTAAAAGATATGCTATATTTTAACTTTGTACAAACGACATAATTGACATTAATGGAGTTATTCTATCGGTATTAATGTTATTTATAATCAAAACCATAAGTCAGCATGACTATTTGTCAAGACCTACGCCTGACCGGAGTGTCGTAATTGATAGAGAGTTGGTTTTTTGGCTGCTCTTGGAGTGCCTCTGTGCTGGGAACTCCAGCAGAGGCCAAATGTTGAAAGAAAAGTCTGGTCTCATTGTTGGGTATGTTGTTTTTAATATTATTATAAGCTATTAAATTTGTTCTACTACTAGTTGTAGATGTGTCAGAGGTAATATTGGAATTTATCTGTTATCTGTAACTTCCGATACATTTTTGGGTGGTTTATTGTTTTATCTTTATCGAAGATAACTTTTCAGTTATCTGATTATGTTATCGAAGATATTTTTTTGGTTATCTGTGCCCACCACTGTATGTGTGTGTGTGTGTATATATATATATATATATATATATATATATATATATATATATATATATATATATATATATATATATATATATATATATATATATATATATACACACACACACACACACACACCAAAAATATAAACGCAACACTTTTGCTTTTGCTCCCATTTTGTATGAGATGAACTCAAAGATCTAAAACTTTTTCCACATACACAATATCACCATTTCCCTCAAATATTGTTCAGAAACCAGTCGAAATCTGTGATAGTGAGCACTTCTCCTTTGCTGAGATAATCCATCCCACCTCACAGGTGTGCCATACCAAGATGCTGATTAGACACCATGATTAGTGCACAGGTGTGCCTTAGACTGCCCACAATAAAAGGCCACTCTGAAAGGTGCAGTTTTGTTTTATTGGGGGGGGGATACCAGTCAGTATCTGGTGTGACCACCATTTGCCTCATGCAGTGCAACACATCTCCTTTGCATCATCCGTGAAGAGAACACCTCTCCAACGTGCCAAATGCCAGTGAATGTGAGCATTTGTCCACTCAAGTCGGCTACGATGACGAACTGGAGCCAGGTCGAGACCCCGATGAGGACGACGAGAATGCAGATGAGCTTCCCTGAGATGGTTTCTGACAGATTGTGCAGAAATTATTTGGTTATGCAAACCGATTGTTTCAGCAGCTGTCCGAGTGGCTGGTCTCAGACGATCTTGGAGGTGAACATGCTGGATGTGGAGGTCCTGGGCTGGTGTGGTTACACGTGGTCTGCGGTTGTGAGGCTGGTTGGATGTACAGCTAAATTCTCTGAAACGCCTTTGGAGACGGCTTATGGTAGAGAAATGAACATTCAATACACGAGCAACAGCTCTGGTTGACATTCCTGCTGTCAGCATGCCAATTGCACGCTCCCTCAAATCTTGCGACATCGGTGGCATTGTGCTGTGTGATAAAACTGCACCTTTCAGAGTGGCCTTTTATTGTGGGCAGTCTAAGGCACACCTGTGCACTAATCATGGTGTCTAATCAGCATCTTGGTATGGCACACCTGTGAGGTGGGATGGATTATCTCAGCAAAGGAGAAGTGCTCACTATCACAGATTTAGACTGTTTGTGAACAATATTTGAGGGAAATGGTGATATTGTGTATGTGGAAAAAGTTTTAGATCTTTGAGTTCATCTCATACAAAATGGGAGCAAAAGTGTTGAGTTTATATTTTTGTTGAGTGTGTATATATATATATATATATATATATATATATATATATATATATATATATATATATATACACATATACATACACACACACACACACATATATATATACATACACACACACACACACACACTGGCTGTACTGCACCAATTCATTTTGTACTTGGGGAGGTGATGGTCCAGTGGTTGAGCATTGGGCTTGAGACCAGAGGAACCTTGGCTCAAACCCCAGCCTGACTTGAGAATTGCTAGGGCCCCTTGGGCAAGGTCCTTAATCCACAGTGATCCCGGTGTGTAGTGAGTGCATAATGTGAATGTGAGGCATAACTGTAAAGCACTCTGAGCATCTGATGTAGATGGAAAAGCACTATATAAATGCAGTCCATTTACTGGTGTAAGAGTACTTAAAACGAAGTGTGTTGTGATAATGGTGAAACATTTGTGCACCGCTAATTTGCATAAACTAAACTGTAGAAAACATGGCATGTGACATCTATTCTCACCTTGGTATCATTTCAAGTAACCTTTTTTTGCCATGGCTACACCTAATTCAAAATTGAGGAAGTAAAATCAGAACGTAAGCATTTTTTTTAGTGAATACTCGTATATGCCTCATCGGAATTACGTGTGTGGGAGGAAATGTTCAAAAGTGGATCTTTACTCTAAGTGGATTTGGGGTCAGGGGGGTGCTGCATTGCACACAATCACATCACATGTGATTGTCTGTTCAGTGGCTTAAAGAATTAGTTTACCGTATTTTCTGCACCATAAATCACGCCCTCAATTAGCAGGTACTTAACCCTTACAAAAGGCGCACGCCAAAACATAGTCTACAAAAAAAAGGTCACGGAAGCAAAACAGTGAGTTTGTTTGAACTTTATTCTAGTATCTATTGTCACGGAAGCAATTAGTGAGTTTATTTGAACTTTTTAACAATTTGAACTACTGGTATTTAAAAATATGGTACAGTATTTTTTATTATGGTTCTGTCACAAATCCATCGAAGTCCTCATCTTCTGTGTCTGAATTGAACAGCTGGGCTGGATCTTTTTTTCGGTAATCTTGTGTCTGTAGTAGGTGCAGAAGATGGCCAGCTTTTCTTTGTAATCCGCTGGGAGTTGCTGCGCCACGGTAGTCCTCGTGCGGATAGAGAGCTGGCGCCTTTTCATAAAACGAAAGCACCAAGACGGACCGCCATCAAAGTTTTCGATGCTCATGTCTTGTGCTATCATTTTTGCCTTCAGCCGAATGGTGACTGTAGAGACGCTTCTCCCGGCTGTTCTTTGTTTGATGACCCATTGCTCGAGTTGGTCTTCCAACTGTGGCCATCTCGCTTTGTTTCTGTGGAAACTCCGTTTGGTCTTTTTAACTTGGCACAGTTCATTTTCTTGTTTCCTCCACTTACGTACCATTGATTCATTGATCTTGAATTCTCTCGCAGCTGCTCTATTCCCATGAACAACCGCCTAACTGATAGCCTGCAGTTTGAATTCTGCCTCGTAAGCATGACTCTTCGCTGGCGCCATTTTCGGGGGTCCTTAGACAAACAAATGTTTTGCAGAATACCTGTAGTATAACTACCGGAGGAGTGGCGGAGGTAAGTGTACGTACCACGGACTCTTCTCTGATTGGTTTATCGCTGGCAGCGTCCGTACTCTACGCTACCAGCGTATGTACTGTTCTCTGATTGGTTTATCGCTGCCAGGGTACGTACTCTACACTGCCAGCGTACGTACTTTACGTATTACGTCCCTGTATCAGCGGGAAATGGTCCAATATTCCGACGGTCAAAGACAACGTTGGTCGTTTTTACAGATTTTGTAATTCAGTGTGCACATAAGGCGTACCGGATTATAGGGCGCACGGCCGATTTTTGTGAAAATTTAAGGCTTTTAGGTGCGCCTTATGGTGCGGAAAATACGGTACTTGTGCTATGTGTCTGATATAGTGACATTAATTATCTCGCTAGCTGTGCTCCTTACCGCATTGTGTGCCTCATAAATAATTAATGCAGCAGGTGAATTCATCTTGCGTGAAGGGGTAAAAGAGAATTACACTCCCCCACGACTTGTATACATATATTTTCTCTTAAAGAGGCATTTTTGGACATGTGCAACTTATCCGTTGGTGTCACTTACTCTCAAAAATACAAGGAATTGGCATAAACAAAATATGATCAAAGATATCAGATTATCTTGAATTTTGCACATCAGTTGTCAAATGTGCCATGTCAGTGTATCAAAAGTATTAACATGTACTTCCACATTTGAAATTTCATGGAAAACATTTTAACATGGGTATCAGTTGATTGGCTGACCTTCAAAAACTCCTCCATGGCCTGCAGTCTCTCTCTCCAATTGGCACTGTCAAGTTGTTGAATGCACAAAGCGGGGAGGACAGCAGCTGCCTTTTCTTCACACACTTCCATCTAACAACCATCAAAAGTGAGGCGAGTCAATCCAAAATTCTAGCTTCATTTTCTGGTTTATACACTCAACAAAAATATAAATGCAACACTTTTGGTTTTGCTCCCATTTTGTATGAGATGAACTCAAAGATCTAAATCTTTTTCCACATACACAATATCACCATTTCCCCTCAAATATTGTTCACAAACCAGTTGAAATCTGTGATAGTGAGCACTTCTCCTTTGCTGAGAAAATCCATCCCACCTCACAGGTGTGCCATACCAAGATGCTGATTAGACACCATGATTAGTGCACAGGTGTGCCTTAGACTGCCCACAATAAAAGGCCACTCTGAAAGGTGCAGTTTTATCACACAGCACAATGCCACAGATGTCGCAAGATTTGAGGGAGCGTGCAGTTGGCATGCTGACAGCAGGAATGTCAACCAGAGATGTTGCTCGTGTATTGAATGTTCATGTCTCTACCATAAGCCGTCTCCAAAGTCGTTTCAGAGAATTTGGCAGTACATCCAACCAGCCTCACAACCGCAGACCACGTGTAACCACACCAGCCCAGGACCTCCACATCCAGCATGTTCACCTCCAAGATCGTCTGAGACCAGCCACTCGGAGAGCTGCTGAAACAATCGGTTTGCATAACCAAAGAATTTCTGCACAAACTGTCAGAAACCGTCTCAGGGAAGCTCATCTGCATGCTTGTCGTCCTCATCGTGGTCTCGACCTGACTCCAGTTTGTTGTCGTAACCGACTTGAGTGGGCAAATGCTCACATTCGCTGGCGTTTGGCACGTTGGAGAGGTGTTCTCTTCACGGATGATGCGAAGGAGATGTGTTGCACTGCATGAGGCAAATGGTGGTCACACCAGATACTGACTGGTATCCCCCCCAATAAAACAAAACTGCACCTTTCAGAGTGGCCTTTTATTGTGGGCAGTTTAAGGCACACCTGTGCACTAATCATGGTGTCTAATCAGCATCTTGGTATGGCACACCTGTGAGGTGGGATGGATTATCTCAGCAAAGGAGAAGTGCTCACTATCACAGATTTCAACTGGTTTGTGAACAATATTTGAGGGGAAATGGTGATATTGTGTATGTGGAAAAAGTTTTAGATCTTTGAGTTCATTTCATACAAAATGGGAGCAAAACCAAAAGTGTTGCGTTTATATTTTTGTTGAGTATATTAAGTGAAATCATGTTGACAAAATGTTTTAATCACATCAAATAGCAACAGCAAACACATCTGAGAAAATTTCTAGGGTTAATATATATGTCTAACAAATTAGAAAACACACTAGACTGATAGTGGGGTAGGACACAGCAAACTGAAATTCAAATAATTTGTATCAGATTCTCACAGAAAGCTCTGGTTCCACCACTTCTTTGGTCTCTGCTGGCTGTTTCTTTCTCTTTCCTGCATCAGGCTTGGTACCAGCGGTTGTAGGTTTGGTTTTCCTTGGAGGCCCAGCACCCTACCAAGTAGAAACAAGGCCATTATTCTCACATTCATTGATTGACACCACAAAAGCAGAACAAGAGACCAGAGATGTCAGGCATCAGCTGAGCCAAAGAAACCTGTTTGAGATGTCCTACGGGTTTGGAGGAAGCTTCAGGTGCCGGCTGTGGATAGGACATTGTGTTCTCCTGTTCAGTTCCTGCTTTCTTCCCCCTTGTAGGTTCAAGCTTGTTGGCACTTTCTTTGATCTGAATGCCAAACAAAATGTTAAATCCAAGATCTACTGGAACAGCACTCATTCACCACCTGTAGAACAGGATTTCACTTCAAAGATTCCTTCACTTGCAGGAATAACTTATTCAACTTTACAGATTTTATCTGCTTACAGTAAAACTAGAGATCTATGATCACACACACAAAATGATACCACCCCACCCCATACCAGACTAATGGCCTGCATATGTTATACAGGCGTAGTAGTAAATCTTTTATTAAAAAAATAAAAAAAAATACTCAATTGACGTACTGGTCAATTTCTGCAAATGAAAATGATACATAATTTTTTAATTTCCTTTGAAGACATCTGACAGGAATAGTTTTCATTCACAGAGATATTCACATGGTGTGCTAAAATCGTGCAAAGTTTCACTGAAATCAAAAACCATTTGAGGTATACTTATGAGATTTATGAACAATGTGAATACGCCCCATATTTTATAAATATGCTCATCCTGTGGGTAAAACACCATGCATTTTTTTTCTAGCAAATTAAATTGTGAAATGATTTCAATGCATCTTTTTGCCCTCTCTTTGGAGGATTTATTTTTCCCCTCAATGTGCAACTAGTTGGTACTTTGCAAAGCAAAGTATTTGTAATGATCCATTAGAAATACTTTTCACTTATTCATGGACAACCACCTGTAAGTCGCTCTCCATTTACAGCACAAGATTTCTTAGATTACTTCGAAAAGAAAATAGATGACATTCGGTTAAATATATCCCAGCATGCCTTAGTCCAACAACTATACCCTGTTATTGACGGGCGTGTCATCACTGATACGTTACCTAGAGTTACTGAATTTTATATTATTTCATTGGGTGTGCTGATGAAACTTGTAACTTCAGTGAAATGTACAACCTGCTTATTTGATCCTATACCAAGAAAACTGTTCAAGGATCTGTGGCCCACTCTTGGGCCGACTGTGTTGGAAATGATTAGTGTCACTAACTTCTGCATCTGTTCCTAAATGTTTCAAATCTGCAGTGATTAAACCATTACTTAAATAGAATGTTGACCCTAGTCTACTGAAAAATTATAGGCTGATATCATTTTGTTCTAAAATTCTTGAAAAAGTAGTTTCACAGCAGCTCGTGGACCACCTTACTGAGAATGACCTCTTTGAGCCACTGTAGTCTGTACTTAGAAGGTACCATTCCAGAGACAGCTCTCACTAAAGTGGTCAATGATCTTCTGCTTGCAATGGATTCAGACACCACTACAGTTCTGGTGCTGTTACATCTTAGCGCTTGATTTGATATGGTGGATCATTGTATTCAACTTGAAAAGTTGGAGAATCATTTTGGGAGTACTGGGAATGTCCTTGAATGGTTCACATCATACCTAATCAGCCGCTCTCACCGTGTCTTGTACAACACTACCTCTAACCTTGCTGACATGAAATAACAGTGTTCCATCTTAGGTCCCCTGCTTTTCTCCCTTTATATAGCACCCCTTGGACGCATACTGTGGCGTTATGGAATTAATTTTCATTGCTACGCTCATGACAGTTGTACATGCCGATAACTAATGGTAACCTCATACACAAAGTGTTTAGAGGATTGCGCTAATCATTGTAGCCGGTGACGCTACAACTTTACAAATCAGCACACTGAGTAAAATAAAGCCTTTTCAGAGGAAGAGGGTCCACGCTGATCATCTGTGCTTATAGTTTGAGAACGCTCCAAAACTCATAACGATGTGAAAAAAGAAATTACCCAAGAAAACAGAGAGAGAAAACACCTTAAGCTTAAAATCTGCATGCTGGTACAGCAACACTGTGGCATTGCTTAGGGAGAGCCCTGCCACTACTGATAGTTTAAAAACGCAAAAGTACTTTTTATCCCATTACTTGATTAAATAATCAACAGAATACTCAATTCCAAAAATATTTGATAGCTGCAGCTCTAGTGTAGTCATTTCCGGCCAAATGATTCTGCTCTTTTTCTCTCTGTCTAAGGCACTGATGACATCACACAAGGCTGCTGACTGCGCACCACCGATTGATTTTTTTCCCCACCCCTAATACGGATTACATTATGTGCATTTAGAACACTTCCTAGCTTGCTTGTGCCATGAAAGCATAATTTTATTTAAACAAGATTTCATTTTTTAAAGGTTTTGTTTGCCCACCAGCCCCCAAAACCTTTTAGAGTAATGAGAGAAATTACAAAGTGAAACCTCCAGCTTACTTTGTCAAGCTTGGGTTTATCAAGATCAGCCAGGATGGGGCTAATGACCTTCTCTCCAACAACCTTCATGAAGCTCGCCATAACAGCAAATGCAGCATCTCGCACTTCAGGTGAGGAATCATTGACTTGCTATGGGGAAGAGAGCAAATGGATTCAGATGCAAACTTTCTTAAAAGTGCTCAAGAAGAAGAAATAGATCAGAGCAGAGTTTGGCATTAAATGATCAAACCTTAAGCACAGCGGTACAGATGGGTTTGACCAGTGTTTTTGGCAGGGCTGAAGGAGGACACAAAAGAATACTCCTGGCCAGGAACAATGAGGCTTGTTGCTTTATGGAAGGATTTTTGTCGTCCATCACAGCCAACACATCATCACTCAGGTTTTGAAGAGATGTCTAAGTGAAGACAACATGCTGCAAGAGCTCAAGATCATTAAACCTCAAGGCAATCAAGACTTAAAGGGGAACAGAAATGCCCAAAGATTATTTATAGCATGAATAAACACAAAAACTGTGTTCTTTTTGATAGTTCAAGAAACACTAAAGATCATAAAGCATCTACAGAAAACATTGTTTTAGAGTCGTGGTCTGAGAGGCTTTGACATCAACCGGCTGCTGCCATTTATGAAGGTCAGGCAGGTGACGTCACTGGTTGGGGGACGATGAGCCTCTTTCTGAGATTCCCTGCCAGAGGCATTTACTTAATGCATTTTCAATGGGGATTCGCAACTGAACGCACTCAGAAAAACATTCACAAAATACGTGTTAAAATGCCATTCTGACCTCATACAGACACTTTTTTTTTTAAAAACACAATTATCCTTTACTGGCAGAGTTTAATTCATGAAGTCAGTGGTGTGAGGGCAGAGCTCTGTGCGAGTGGAGTGTGTAAGTGTCATCCGTGTCCTGGGACGACAAGCAGGAAACATACACCTGTTTATCGAACAAATGTCACGGACAAAGTGACAAGAATAACCAAAACCACTTAAGGAAGGAAATATTTTCTCCCTTGTTCCTCCGTTTGTGGCTTTGCCAACATGTGCAGCTTTCCGGCATATTCCACCTATTTTCTTGACGAGACTAATAGAACTTCAATGAGCGAGCTCAGTAAACTGCACTCGTCCCCAGCAGAGGAGACCCCATCCAGTGACGTCAACCAGAAGTGCCCTCCACTGACTTCAGCCAATGGCGAGTTACATGTCAATTTAGCGGAAAGTTTGATTCAAATATTATCTACACTGCCCTCAAACATTCTACAAGTGTATGAACACCACTTTTTTTTTTTTACCAAAGAATGCACAAACAAATTCTCAAACAGCATTTCTGTTCCCCTTTAATACTTAACATGCAATGATAAATTTTTAATTACTAGTAATTATCTGAACACACAAAATTGACTGGTGTATGGTTGGCTGAATGCATTTGTGGATGTCCGGTGAAGCAACTGACATGGTGTGTTTACAGCTAAAATGAATATTGAAACTAAGGAAATCAATGGTAATATAAATTTACTAAATGTTGGACCTTTATATGATATTGTGCTATATGGTCCACAATCTAATAAATACATGTTAAACAAAATATACTACTGCACAAACTCAACATCGTTAAAACCACCTGCAACTTTATTTTTTTTTAGGACAACAAACTCGACCAATTGACATCCAACTCACTGTCAGGAATACTGCATCAATAGCTTCTTGGAGAGCCTGCACCACCAGGGGCTTCTTCTCCTTAAATTTTCCCAAAATAGTCGGCAACACCTTGGAGGAGGAAGAACCATATGTTACCAGCTGGTAAGAGTCATTTCTGATATCTGTTCACATTTGTTTTTGATGACTTATTCCACACTTGGGTCTTGTGTGACAGTTTTTCAGTTCAGGATGCTCTTGTTTGTAGTTTCTTTTTTTTTTTTTTTAACTGACAGCCTCCCACTGAAAGCCTTATATAAACAGGTATACAACAGAGGTGATACAGATCAGACAGCTTTTTTTATAAAAATCAATGGATCTGATCATTTTCAGATGAGCAAACTGCCCCTCCCCCAACTTTGTTAACATGCACATCTGAATGGAAATCAACAAGCAACTCAGTCCCAATGCAAGCGTGATGCTTTCAGGCCTTGATTTTCCCAGCGTACACTCTCATGAGGGCACTTACGTGGCCAGCATACATTCCAAACTTCTTCCTTAAACCCACTGCAAGACCAGCAAGGCATTTAGCAGCCATGGAGACCAACATCACATTTGTGTCTTTTCCAATAACCTAGAACAAAATAAAAATCACCTTAAGCAACAGCTCGTACTAGACTTTAAAGCCTGCAAGACTTTAAATAAGATTGCTACCTTTTTCAGGGCTTTTACCAAATCCCCATAGTCTCCTGCCTCTAGCTTCGGATTTTTTACAAGCGTCTCCAATGCCTCCAATGCTTCTTTCCTCTCCTGCCATTTCTTTGCTTCCTAAAAGTAAAAAAGAATGCACAGATGCAAAATAATATTAATAATCATCATTATTCTTTGAATTAGGTTTTCCTGCACAAACACAAAACTTACAATTTTTTCATAGAAGTCTTTGGGCAGTTTTGAGAGAATGTCGACTGGATCCAAGAGCTCATATGGGTCCACCTGCTGAGCAGATCCATCCGTTTCTGAAGAAAGCACATTTTAAGTCATTCATACAAGCTCAGATTAGGGCTGCAACTAACGACCCTTTTTATCAGTTTACTCACTGAAAAATCTAACATTTTCTGATTAGTCAATCTTTTGGTTAATTTACCTGATAAATAACCATAACTGACACCAATAATTTTCAAACAAATGTAAAATTAACAATTTTACCAAAAGAAGAGAAAATGCCAACAGAAGTACACAAAGTGACCCATAAGGGAGGGTATTTCACACCGTTTTGCCTCTTTCTGAGAAAATATAACTGACATATCTTCACATGAAATCTAATAATGAAAGAACCATTTCACACAGGTTTTACCTAATTATACCCATTCACCACCATGAAAGATTTATGCATGTCTAGTTAGAAATGATGTTTTTAAGTGTAGTCTAACATTAATTAGTGTTGCCACAAGTGAAAGGCAGCTAATGGAAATCTACACCATTCAAGACTGGCTCCTTCTCCCATCTTAACAGCAGTGATTGAGTCAGCAAGAGGGGTTTGTTAGAACAGAGCAGCAGCGAAATAAAATGCTGTAGCTTCTCAGCAATTACATTCAAAAGACCAAAAACACTGCACACAACTCTGCACACACCTGTGAAAAGATTTTTTTTTTTTTTTTTGAATGCAGGAAGCTGAAGCTACTTTCAACTTTTTTCTTTATGTAAAACAAGGCTTAGTTTCAATCCTAACTTGCGTACCGTTTCCTAGAAAAGTACCTTTAACATTCCAACAGAATACAAATGCACTCAAATCAAGCAGAAACAGAAGGAAGAGCATATTTTGCATCTGGGATGTGAAAGAATTTGAAGTTAATAAAATCTGCATTGAAAAACTGTGACAAAGTGGGTGAGTCTTAGGAAACATGGGTAAAAAGTAATTTAAAAGTTAGATAACTCTTATTTTCTAGTATAACGGTTTAAAGATTACAAATAAACCAGAATTGGGAGGAGGAATACTACGTTACCTTTTGACTCCTGTACAAAGTGACATTGACCTTTGTCACCTCTTTTACCCCATAACATACAAAGATAGACCAAACAAACTTTATGGAATCTTCATGATAAGACAAATAATGTAGAATACCTTTCAAATGGAGCATTTTTAAGTTCTGAGCCCCATGTAATATATACCCTGGGATGGCCAGCATTCATTTTTGTATAAGCCATGCTATACTGAGGCTGAATTGTGTTGTTCTGGTACCAAAAACTTGCTTGGCCCATATTTTGCAACATGGGGGGGGGGGGGGGGGGGGTGTCTGGATTTTCATGAATATGCATTTGAAGATGATCAGTTAAGATACACCTTTATTTGTCCCACATGAGCAAATTTGCAGATGCCACTGCAGTTGCAAGCAAGCAATGCCACTTTTAATTAATGTCCAACTACACTGCACTGAACCATATTGTAGCCCACAGGCTTGATCTTTACGTCACAAGATGTAAAGCTAATAACCATTATTAGAGACCACAAAGCCTGGGATTAATTTCGCTAATAGTTTATGTAGTTGTCAGACTGCAGTTTTCAATACCAAGCACACCTGTGAGACCACCGCATTTTAGTCAGTTTCACAAATACAGGCTGTAGTTCTCTGTAAGAAAACTGATCTACCATCAGTTGGATCAGCACTGGGCTCTGCTTGCTGTTGCTCATATTTAGCTTGTACTGCTTGCTGGGAGCGAAGGAAGCGGCTCGGTCTGGGTGCTCCAGCAGGCAGTTTAGCCCACTCCTCTTCCAGTTCCTTCAGCTGAAGAAGAAAAAAAGAAAAAAGAAAAAAAAAATACAAATATGGCAAGAGAACATGATTACCGCCTTCAGTTATATGACATTGACAGAGCAGCATAAATCAGATGAGTTGAAGCATAAAACAGTCCAACCCCCCCCCAACACACACCTGTACAGAGTTGATATTCTGAAGTGATGGCCGCAGAGCATCTCTGATCCATCTGTAAACCTCAACAGAGAGCAGTTTTGCTTCATCCCGCACTGCCTTCTCACGGGATTCAAACAGCTTTGGCAAAACCTTCACAATAGGTTTCACAGAAACTGTTTTGGCTCCAAATTCACTGTGATGAAGACAAATTGTGAGATGTTAGGGAAGTTATAAAAAAATAAATAAAATTGCCCAAGAGTAAAACTGAGTATGTAGGCAAGTATGACATGGCACTCACAAGAGAGCTCTGCGGATAGTCTCGACACAGACCAATACGATCTTTGGGTTTTTGTTGTCAAGACCCTTGATAAGCTCTTCCTGTACAGCATCCACCTTCTCAATTTCAATGTACATGAGACAGATATCGGCACCGAGCTCCTTGGCACGAGCTTTTGGTTGGTTAAACACTTTGGACACAATGCCACTCACCACCTCACCCACCGTCCTGTAGAAAACAAACAAGAGCAATGACACTGGAGGCCCAACGGAGCTGGCTTTTGTTCCATTACAACAATGAATATTTGCCACGGGGGGTGGGGTACAAATACTACTCAACAAGGACAGAACTTCACATTTCCTATGGAAGTTCTCTTACATTTTAGGTGTATGAAGTTCCAAAAATCACAGATCAGTACATACCATTGATTTGAGGTCATGGTTCAGTACGCTTTGGATACAGTGGAAACTAAAATCACAACTTTTAACTCCCCCACCCCCCTCCACACACACACACACAATTCAGTCAACAGGATTTGTGGTTACACCCCCTATAAGAGGCAGCATAAATGGCATGGGGAGCTGGGTTTGCACTGCACTCATGTCTTCTTGTTCAGCATTTTTGCAACTTTCCCTGTATGAAGGGTGTTTCTGTGTACAGTTACACACCCCTACTGCATACTAGTTTAAGACTCAAGAATAAGTAATCAAACACAGCCACACGTGGTGAACAGGGATCTACATTTGTTTTGTTTTTTTGTTTTTTGTTTTTTAAACCATTGTAAAGGAATACACTGACATGATTTGTCTTGTTTACTGTTAGGTTACCCCCAAAGAACATCACAAACAGAGCACGGATCAGCGAGGAGTGTTTTGGTGCATCAGTTTTACCTGCTGGCTACATGTGCATTCTCTATAAAAACCAGTGCTGCTTCTAAACCCTTCAGCTGGGCAACTGCATTGGGTTCTGTCACAAATTTCTTGATTAGGCTGAGGAACTTCCCCCACTCTGGGCTCTTCTCAACATCAATCCTCTGAAAAAGGTTTAGCGCCTCTCCATAGCCTGCCAGCCTGGCCTTCCAAACCTGCAATGTACGTAGTGCCATCAAATGTCAGTGTTTCTCAATTAAAATGAGAAATGTTGGTTTACACACACACACACACACACACCGTGCCATTCAATAGAGGCTGCCAGACGTATAGGTAAAAATGTGTGTCACCACAAAGCATTTTGTTTATCTGCTGTGTGCTTAAGGCGATTTAATGGCGTTCATGGTTTTCATCTGTAAAGCTGCAGAATGTGCGACACAAGCAAACTGAAAATGCTGGACATTGACCTGCGGATGTCAAGTGTCAGCTTCTCCATTTATGTTCAGACACGTCGTGATCACACTCCAAGATCCTCATGTCTGCCCTCTACCTGTTCTAAAAATGATAACTTTTTTTGGAGACATATCGTCCTTTCCGAGACAGAATTTCTTGCAGGCGTTTCCTGGTTAACTTTAACAGTGGTACATCAGAAGCTGTGTTGGACTGTGTGTGTTGACTAGTTGCCTGAATAGGACACAAATTTTTGCCTGCTAGGTGACAGCACACATAACTCCCACAGCCTCTATAGAATGGCAAAGGCATGTCCAAACATTTGACTGGTAGTGTGTACGCATTTCACCTGGCTGCAGCAGAGAGAGAGAATCATTTTAGCGATGTGGGAATGGACCCGCTGTCTGCCTGGGTGGTTGCCATCCAGGACCCAATGTGGTTTTGTGGTGTTGTGGATGTGACAAAGCGCAGCAACATCACATGCTCCCAGAAGTTGTATACATGTGTGATGTGTACAGAAATGTACAGTTGTGATACCACCTACACCAAATTTGGAGTGCTGATAGTTTGGGTTACTGTGCTGCTTATGGGTATATTTAATGTTTTATTTGATATTTACCAGAATATTCAAATTTTTTGAATGATACTGCTTAATCTATGAGCACTGAGCAAGTATGCTGTGGCAAAAATAGCTCAACTGTCAACCCATATATGGGCAAAGAGGTGGAGCATAGGTTAAAAAAAAAGTCACTTTAGGTACCTACATTGCTAGATTTTATTCATCCCACTGAACTTTGCTGGGATTGACGCTTCAAAACCACGGAAGACGACGAGGCGGGCCAAGCTCCCACGTCCACTATAACTCCTCACGGAAAGATGGCCAGAGAGAGGACATGTCCACCTCTATTATAACTCCTCATGGACAGATCACACATGCAATCACTGGCTGCAACTCTGCCTTCACCTCAAGTTCTCTCACGATTGTGGCATATTAAATAAAGTCCATTACCTCCTGGAAATTCTGACTCTCTCCAATGTATCAAATCCATCTGTGCATCCAAGCAGTCTGTATTAACAGTGTCATGGAGCCAAGCCCCCCACCCGTGTGCATTCCTGCCAAGCTCCCACTGCGTGCAATTCCTGCGTACTAGATACGCAGCACAATGCAACTCTATGCAGGTCCCGTGTGAAAGGGGCTTTAGCTCAAACTCCACTCAAGGAAGCTGGTAATGGAGACTATGTCTATCATGTTGGAGTAATTTATTACAAACACTTGGAATAATATGGCTTGTTGTGTGGTGAAACATCCTAAAGAATCTTCTAACATTTCTGTGGCAATATTCACGGCGAGTGCAATTCTCTTCAGATGTAATGTTGCATGCTTTTTACAGCCTTGGAACGCTTTCTCTCCCTGACCTGATATGAAGTATCAATCTGTATGTAACGTGTGTATATATATACACACACACACACACACACACACTATTGATACTCCATATACTTTTTTCCCCCAAGATGGTGCTGTCGATGCAGCTGCCTGTTATTTTAGCTCTGCCCCCTCTTTTCCTACTTTCGCTATTTTTAAATACTCTCTAATAGTGCTTTATTGTTTTTATTTGCAGTGGGTGGTACCCTGTGCAAGTGTGCACATGGGAAACCCACTTTTGTAACTCTTGTGATTAGTTTTCTGCTTCTTTGGCACTTTGAGACAGCGCGGGGAAATCCCTTTGTCTCCGGCTCCGGACGTCCCATTGCTTACATCCGGGATCAGGTGCTTGGACAAAGAGACTATGTGCAGTGGGCCGGGTCCCCACTATGCTGAGCACCTGGACATACCTGCAGACATACGAAGGAGACGGAGAGGCTGCCGGAGTGGCCGGACATATATTGCATCTGTGGTCATGGGAAATGTAAGGCCTCTCCGCAACAAGACTGAGGAGCTATCAGCGCTAACCCATTTACAGAGGCTGTATAGGGGCTGCAATCTCATGTGCTTCATGGAGACATGGTTGGATGAACATGTACCAGACTCTGTTATTAATATGGACGGCTTCACACTTATCCACGCGGACAGGACGTTGGCGGAGAGTGGGAAGAAAAGGGGGGGGGCTCGCCGTTTATGTGAGTGAGAGATGGTGCAGCGTAGTTCATGTTCACGCGAAGGATCAGATATGCTCCTCGGACGTGGAGCTACTCGTGGTGAGTATGAAGCCGTACTACCTCCCACGGGAGTTTGGAAGTGTGATTATGCTCTGCGAGTATATTCCTCTCTCGGCAGACGCCACCGCTGCCTGTGAGTGGATCCAAAGTACAGTCAGGCGGCTGCAGACACAACACCCCCGTGCCCCCCTCCTCATCACCGGGGACTTTAACCACGCCTCCCACTCCGCCACCCTCCCCGCGTTCACCCAGTACGTCACATGTAAAACCAGGGACAATAGAATACTAGACTTTTTTTACGCTAATGTGGAGGACACTTACACCTCCACCCCCTCAGATCCCCCAATACACACCCAGGATGAGAAGAGAGCCAGTGCAGAAAAGGTCAGTGAAACTCTGGACTGAAGAGGCCACCGAGAGGCTGAGGGACTGTTTCAGAACCACAGACTGGAGCATGTTTCAAAACTCTCACGGCGAAGACATCAACGGCCTGACTCAGTGTGTCACTGACTACATGAACTTCTGTTTGGAGAGCACCGTGCCCACCCGGAGGGTACGGTGCTTTCCCAACAACCACCCCTGGGTGACCCCCGAGCTGACGGTCCTGATGAGCCAGAAGAAGAGGGCTTTCAACTCGGGAGACAGAGAGGAGCAGCGTAGAGTCCAATAGGAACTCCAGTGGAGGATCCGGGCAGCCAAGGAGTATGGAAGGAAGATGGTGGAGCAGCTGGCCCAGAACAACGTCAGGGACGTGAGGAGAGGCCTCAAGACCGCCTCCGGATTTGGGCAGGGTGCCAGCAGGTGTGGATGGACATCTTGCAGCCTGGCCCATCGACTACCTCACTGACCGCCCGCAGTACTTGCAGCTGCGCGGCTGTCAGTCTGAGGTGGTAAGGTGCATTACCGGGGTCCCCCAGGGCACCGTCCTCTCGCCTTTCCTCTTCACCCTTCACCTACAACACAGACAGCTGCCACCTCCAGAAGTTCTCTGATGACTCCACCATTGTGGGTCGTGTGTCTGAGGGGAACGAGCTGGAGTACCGGTCGGTCAGCACAGACTTTGTGGACTGGTGTGAGCACAACCATTGTGTCTCATCACCAGTAAGACGAAGGAGACAGTGATCAACTTCAGGAGGAAACCAACACCTCACTCACTGGTGAACATCCAGGGGGAGGACATAGAGACCGTGGACAGGTTCAAATACCTGGGTGTTCACCTGAACAACAAACTGGACTGGACTCAACACTGACGCCCTGTACAAAAAAGGCCAGAGTCGCCTCCACCTCCTGAGGAGACTGAGATCCTTGAGCAGGCCTCTGCTTAAGACCTTCTATGTCTCTGTTGTAGCCTCTGCTCTCCTCTATGCTGTCGTCTGTTGGGCCCCGGACAGCACAGAGCGGGAGAGAAAGAGACTGAATAAGCTGGTCAGGAAGTCCAGCTCCGCCCTGGGCTGTTCTCTGGACTCTCTGGAGGAGGTGACCGAGAGGAGGGTGTTAACCAAGTTCAAATCCATCATGAACAACTCGTCTCACCCTCTGCACCGGACTGTAGTGGAGCTGAACAGCTCGTTCAGTGACAGACTGAGGCATCCTCAGTGCAAGAAGGAACAATATCGCAAGTCGTTCCTCCCTGCTGCTGTCAGACTGTACAATAACACTGTGAAATAATCACATGCAATAATATGTCCACAAATCATGTGCAATAACAACTTGTTTACAAATCCCAGCACTAATGTCACCTTCACATATTGTAAATAAGATGCTCCTATTTTTTTTTTTATTCCATTCCAATCATGTATACACACACACACACACACACACACATACATATACACACATACATACATATACACACATACATACATATACACACACTCAACAAAAATATAAACGCAACACTTTTGGTTTTGCTCCCATTTTGTATGAGATGAACTCAAAGATCTAAAACTTTTTCCACATACACAATATCACCATTTCCCTCAAATATTGTTCACAAACCAGTCTAAATCTGTGATAGTGAGCACTTCTCCTTTGCTGAGATAATCCATCCCACCTCACAGGTGTGCCATACCAAGATGCTGATTAGACACCATGATTAGTGCACAGGTGTGCCTTAGACTGCCCACAATAAACTGCACCAACAACTGCACCTTTCAGAGTGGCCTTTTAAAATATGCTGAACCATTTGTCCTGTATAATAGCTACATGTATGTCGTTTGCAGAAAAAAAATAAAAACCTGCCTGAAAATCAATTTAGTACTCAGAGAGTTACGATGGATTAAATGCACTGCGCCTGTCGAAAAGCACTGAGTGGAGAAGGGTCAAATGACCATCTAAGATGGCAGCCCCATGGCTTGTCAGAGTCAATAGGCAGTAATGGTCGATGCGGTGTCTACTCTTTATAATGTCTATGGTCGTAACAGCCACACTTTGATTGAGGCATTTTAAAAACTCGGTGATGATCACGATTACAGAGTACAAAACTAACACCCCCACCCATGATGAAATCCGCAGAATTCTGTGGATCCACAGAGTTTATACATGTCAGGACTATCACTGATGTATATTATTTAATTTTAAGTTTCCATGGTGCCTTTTTGATAAAAAGGCTATTATGTGTATGTGCATTATAAGTTTATTCCCATTCCAGCTTGGTGTTTTGAATTAAAAAAAAAAAAAAAAATCAATTGAAAGCATCAAACTGTCTGGTGGGTTTCTTTACCTTGTGTTCACATTTCTGGTCCACAGCCAGTTTCATCCACTCACTGTCATCCCCCATGATGATTTTGTCTTTTATTCAGGCTGTCGTGTCACTGCAAACACATCACAGACAAAATCTCATTCCTACAACTTCTCTGTAGAATTTAACAGCATAAAGAACTAATCAATTTCCACATATAAATTGTGCACACTGGAAAAACAATGGAACAACACATAGAAAAAAATTTCAATATATTACATTTATACAGCGCCAAATCCAGTGGTGGGCACAGTTCCGCTAGCCTCTAATTAGCGAAGCTAACTTTATTGTTAGCGGATTCATTTTTCAACTAATTTTGAAAACCATTAGAGGACCAATTCACTTCAGCTAAATTTAGTTCCACTAACTTTCAGTCCACTACAATTTTTTTGCTGGCACAGTGAGTAAACCTTAACAGTCAAAAACTTTTGTAAACATTAAAATCATATATGTTAGTTCCTGCGTGTTTTGCAACAGTCAGACTACTGTGAGCTCAATCCTCCCCCAGCAGAAGGGGACAGGGCAGCTGCTGTTTAAAAAAAAAAAAAAAAAAAGTGTCATTTACTTTTCACATGCAACAACAGACAGTGGGCAGTAGACATGAAACACAAAGCACTTTTCACTCAAGGTTTCAGTTATAAACAACTAATTCCAGACAGTTTAGACATTAATGGTGACTGTCATTTTTACAAAGTAAAAATATTGCACATATCTTTTAAAGTAATGCGCTAATTCTGAAGGTCTGAGCATTAACAGACATGCGCCAAAAGGCATTATGGGAAAAATGAGTATCACCCCCCCCCACCCCCCTTCCAAAATGCATAGAACACTGCCAACTACAGGAGCGGCTGATTAGATAAGATGTCAACCATGCAAGGACATTCCCAGTAATCCCAAAATGATTCTCCAACCTATCGAGTAGAATAGGATGATCCACCATATCAAATGCAGCACTAAGATCTAACAACACCAGAACTGTAGTGGTGTCTGAATCTGCAGCAAGCAAAAATCATTTACCACTAGGGCTGCAGCTATCAAATATTTTTGGAATCGAGTATTCTATCGATTATTTTATCGATTAATTGAGTAATCAGATAAAAAAGTACTTTTGTATTTTTAAACAATATCAGTAGTGGCAGGACTCTCCCTGAGCAATGGCACAATGTCGCTATCCCATCATGCAGATTTTTAAGTTTAGGATGTTCCCTCTCTCTGTTTTCCCAGGTAATTATTTTTTCACATTAAGTTTTGGCGCTTTACCAAACCATAAGCCCAGGCGCTCTGTGAAATCTTCAGTCTGCGGACAGGACATTCTTTTTTTTTCCTTACTGAACATTTCATTTGCACTTTTTATTGCTGTGATTTATTCAGTGTTTAGTGTATATTTCTACATGCTGTACAGAGAGCAGCTCAAACTGAAGTCAAATTCCTTGGTTTCTGTGGATACTTGGCGAATAACAAAGCCTTTGAAAAAACGGCTGTGGAGTACAACATTTCCACAACAGGTGCACTGACAAATTAACTCTACAGCCTGTTGATAACAACTCTTATCAAATCTGAAAAAAGAAAAAAAAAAAATTTAAAACAGTTAAACATGATTAATTTACACTCAACAAAAATATAAACGCAACACTTTTGGTTTTGCTCCCATTTTGTATGAGATGAACTCAAAGATCTAAAACTTTTCCCACATACACAATATCACCATTTCCCTCAAATATTGTTCACAAACCGGTCAATCTGTGATAGTGAGCACTTCTCCTTTGCTGAGATAATCCATCCCACCTCACAGGTATGCCATATCAAGATGCTGATTAGACACCATGATTAGTGCACAGGTGTGCCTTAGACTGCCCACAATAAAAGGCCACTCTGAAAGGTGCAGTTTTGTTTTATTGGGGGGGGGATACCAGTCAGTATCTGGTGTGACCATCATTTGCCTCATGCAGTGCAACACATCTCCTTCGCATAGAGTTGATCACGTTGTTAATTGTGGCCTGTGGAATGTTGGTCCACTCCTCTTCAATGGCTGTGCAAAGTTGCTGGATATTGGCAGGAACTGGTACACGCTGTCGTATACGCCGGTCCAGAGCATCCCAAACATGCTCAATGGGTGACATGTCCGGTGAGTATTCCGGCCATGCAAGAACTGGGACATTTTCAGCTTCCAAGAATTGTGTACAGATCCTTGCAACATGGGGCCGTGCATTATCCTGCTGCAACATGAGGCGATGTTCTTGGATGTATGGCACAACAATGGGCCTCAGGATCTCGTTACGGTATCTCTGTGCATTCAAAATGCCATCAATAAAATGCACCTGTGTTCTTCGTCCATAACAGACGCCTGCCCATACCATAACCCCACCGCCACCATGGGCCACTCGATCCACAACATTGACATCAGAAAACTGCTCACCCACACGACGCCACACACGCTGTCTGCCATCTGCCCTGAACAGTGTGAACCGGGATTCTTCCGTGAAGAGAACACCTCTTCAACGTGCCAAACGTCAGCAAATGTAAGCATGTGCCCACTCAAGTCGGTTACGACGACGAACTGGAGTCAGGTCGAGACCCCGATGAGGACGATGAGCATGCAGATGAGCTCCCTGAGACGGTTTCTGACAGTTTGTGCAGAAATTCTTTGGTTATGCAAACCGATTGTTTCAGCAGCTGTCCGAGTGGCTGGTCTCAGATGATCTTGGAGGTGAACATGCTGGATGTGGAGGTCCTGGGCTGGTGTGGTTACACGTGGTCTGCAGTTGTGAGGCTGGTTGGATGTACTGCCAAAGTCTCTGAAACGCCTCTGGTAGAGAAATGAACATTCAATACACGAGCAACAGCTCTGGTTGACATTCCTGCTGTCAGCATGCCAATTGCACGCTCCCTCAAATCTTGCGACATCTGTGGCATTGTGCTGTGTGATAAAACTGCACCTTTCAGAGTGGCCTTTTATTGTGGGCAGTCAACGGCATACCTGTGCACTAAGCTATCTTAGCTAATTATAGGCCAATTTCCAACCTTCCTTTTCTCTCAAAAATTCTTGAAAGGGTAGTTGTAAAACAGCTAACTGATCATCTGCAGAGGAATGGTCTATTTGAAGAGTTTCAGTCAGGTTTTAGAATTCATCATAGTACAGAAACAGCATTAGTGAAGGTTACAAATGATCTTCTTATGGCCTCGGACAGTGGACTCATCTCTGTGCTTGTTCTGTTAGACCTCAGTGCTGCTTTTGATACTGTTGACCATAAAATTTTACTAGAGATTAGAGCATGCCATAGGTATTAAAGGCACTGCGCTGGTTTGAATCATATTTGTCTAATAGATTACAATTTGTTCATGTAAATGGGGAATCTTCTTCACAGACTAAAGTTAATTATGGAGTTCCACAAGGTTCTGTGCTAGGACCAATTTTATTCACTTTATACATGCTTCCCTTAGGCAGTGTTATTAGAAAGCATTGCTTAAATTTTCATTGTTACGCAGATGATACCCAGCTTTATCTATCCATGAAGCCAGAGGACACACACCAATTAGCTAAACTGCAGGATTGTCTTACAGACAAAGACATGGATGACCTCTAATTTCCTGCTTTTAAACTCAGATAAAACTGAAGTTATTGTACTTGGCCCCACAAATCTTAGAAACATGGTGTCTAACCAGATCCTTACTCTGGATGGCATTACCCTGAGCTCTAGTAATACTGTGAGAAATCTTGGAGTCATTTTTGATCAGGATATGTAATTTAATGCGCATATTAAACAAATATGTAGGACTGCTTTTTTACATTTACGCAATATCTCTAAAATTAGAAAGGTCTTGTCTCAGAGTGATGCTGAAAAACTAATTCATGCATTTATTTCCTCTAGGCTGGACTATTGTAATTCATTATTACCAGGTTGTCCTAAAAGTTCCCTAAAAAGCCTTCAGTTAATTCAAAATGCTGCAGCTAGAGTACTAATGGGGACTAGAAGGAGAGAGCATATCTCACCCATATTGGCCTCTCTTCATTGGCTTCCTTTTAATTCTAGAATAGAATTTAAAATTCTTCTTCTTACTTATAAGGTTTTGAATAATCAGGTCCCATCTTATCTTAGGGACCTCGTAGTACCATATCACCCCAATAGAGCGCTTCGCTCTCAGACTGCAGGCTTACTTGTAGTTCCTAGGGTTTGTAAGAGTAGAATGGGAGGCAGAGCCTTCAGCTTTCAGGCTCCTCTCCTGTGGAACCAGCTCCCAATTCAGATCAGGGAGACAGACACCCTCTCTACTTTTAAGATTAGGCTTAAAACTTTCCTTTTTACTAAAGCTTATAGTTAGGGCTGGATCGGGTAACCCTGAACCATCCCTTAGTTATGCTGCTATAGACGTAGACTGCTGGGGGGTTCCCATGATGCACTGTTTCTTTCTCTTTTTGCTCTGTATGCACCACTCTGCATTTAATCATTAGTGATCGATCTCTGCTCCCCTCCACAGCATGTCTTTTTCCTGGTTCTCTCCCTCAGCCCCAACCAGTCCCAGCAGAAGACTGCCCCCTCCCTGAGCCTGGTTCTGCTGGAGGTTTCTTCCTGTTAAAAGGGAGTTTTTCCTTCCCACTGTAGCCAAGTGCTTGCTCACAGGGGGTCGTTTTGACCGTTGGGGTTTTACATAATTATTGTATGGCCTTGCCTTACAATATAAAGCGCCTTGGGGCAACTGTTTGTTGTGATTTGGCGCTATATAAAAAAAAAAAATGATGATGATTGATAATCATGGTGTCTAATCAGCATCTTGATATGGCACACCTGTGAGGTGGGATGGATTATCTCAGCAAAGGAGAAGTGCTCACTATCTCAGATTTAGACTGGTTTGTGAACAATATTTGAAGGAAATGGTGATATTGTGTATGTGGACAACGTTTTAGATCTTTAAGTTCATCTCATACAAAATGGGAGCAAAACCAAAAGTGTTGCGTTTATATTTTTGTTGAGTGTAAAGTGCGCTTCCTTTAGCTTCATCTGTGGAGGTGGAGAGCAGCCAGTGGAGCAAACCACGTTTTAAAAAGATATAAACACACTGCCTCACTTTAAACGCATAAGTCCGTTTCAGACGATCAGCACAGACCCTTTCTCTTAAAAGGCTTAATTTTACTCAGCATGTGGCTTTGTAAACTTGTAGCATCGCCTGCTACATTGATTAGTGCTTACAATAGTTATGGGCATGCTCCACGGTCTTCTCGGTTTTCTGTGGGAGCGTTACAGTGCCACCTACAGGCCTGGCATATGTATTACAGCTTTAAACGAAGCAACGAGGCAAAGAATTTGCTTCGAACATTTTTTGTAATCGAATTACTTGATTAATCGTTTCAGCCCTATTTACCACTTTAGTGAGAGCTGTCTCTGCGGAACAATATGTTCTAAATAAAGACTGCAGTATGGACTATGGACTCCAGGAGACTGGAGTCATATCATCTCCTGCCTGCCAGCTGATTTGGACCCTTTTCAATTTGCTTATAAAGCAAAGAGATCTACAGAGGATACTGTTTCTACAGCACTTCATGCCGCGCTGACCCACCTGGAACAACGAGGGAGCTACGCAAGAATGCTCTTTGTGGATTTCAGCTCAGCATTTAACACCATCCTTCCACAACGTCTGGTGTCCAAGCTGGCAGACCTTGGATTCCCTCCACTCACCTGCAGCTGGATATTGGACTTTTTGACAGACCGCTCCCAGAGGGTCAGGCTGAGTTCCAACATCTCCACTGCTCTTAGTCTTAACACCGGCTCACCACAGGACTGTGTGCTTAGCCCGCTCCTCTACACTCTTACACCTATGACTGTGTCCCTACCCACCCTAGTAATAAGATAAAGTTCACAGATGACACGACAGTAGTCGGACTCATCTCAGACGACATAGGTGAGCTAGCCTACAGGGACGAGGTGGAGCGGCTGGCAGAGTGGTGTTCAGTCAACAACCTGCTTCTTAACACTACAAAAACAAAGGAGCTTGTTGTTGACTTTAGAAGGAACAAGTCTGACATCCAACCACTTTTTATCGGGGGGGATCTGTGTGGAGCGGGTGCCGGTGTTCAGGTTTCTCGGCATTGAGCTGGAGAACAGCCTGACATGGTGCGCCAACACCAAGGAGCTGCTGAAGAAGGCGCAGCAGAGACTGTACTTTCTGAAAATCCTCAGGAGGAACAGTCTTCCTCAGAATCTGCTTCTCACCTTCTATCACTGCTCCATAGGAGTGTGCTCACATATGGACTGTGTGTTTGGTACGGCAGCTGCACATCCTCAGAGAAGAAGGTGCTACATAGGGTCGTTAGGGCAGCAGAGATCATAGGCTGCCCCCCCCCCCAAACACTGGAAGACATTTGCACGTCCAGATGTCTCAAGAAGGCAATAGATATTTCAAAGGACGTCTCACACCCTGGACATTGTCAGTTTCAGCTCATGCCATCAGGCAGGAGATATAGAATATTACAAACCAGAACAAACCGTCTAAAAAATAGTTTTTATCCAAAGGCAATCATGGCACTTAACTCTTCAAGGTGAAATAGTATGTTCAGTATGCAATACATCTGGTGGCAGTCTTTTTCACCTAGTGCAACCTGTGACCGTACCATTCCTGTCCATAAACAATGCAATTTGTTTGTTTTTTAGATGTTTTATTCCTGTTCGTAGTCAGTGCAATATGTTTTAATGTTTTTAAACTATTTATTACTCTTAACTCACGAGCGGAAGCACTTTCAATTTCGTTGTGACTTTGTAAAAAGTAACAATGACAATAAAGACTATCTATCAGTAGATCAAAGAGATCATTTTCAGTAAGGTGGTGCACAAACTGCTGTGAAACTACTTTTTCCAGAATTTTGAAACAAAATGATAGATTTGATATCGGCCTATAATTTTTCAATACACTAGGGTAAAAATTAGATTTCTAATTTTGAAAATCTTAGGCTGTAAAAGGACTTACAGGTGGTTGTCCATGAATAAGTGTTGCCACCGTGTTGAACAGGCACTTTGAATTATGCTTGTTTTATTGATCAAATCAGAGTAATAGGCCCGTTTCAAACAGCATCGCACCACACGAGGTGGAATAAACGTTTGTGAAGCCAAGGAAAAAGCGAAGTAGGCCGAAAGAATATTCAACGTGAGCTCACAGATGTATGAGCTAGTAGCAAAACAGCTACTGCTAATTCAGCACACAGAAATGCTACGAACGCTGGAAAACTCAAATGCTTCCTAGTAAAGTAAATCAACAGTACTCGCAATAGCATCTTACCAAAAAATCTCGGAGGTGTTGCTTCCCTTATAAATAACTTGTAGTCTTATGACAAAAGCCAGTTCGAAAACAAGACTTTTTGTCGGTTTGAACGACTGCGTTCTATAAAGCTGGTACGTGATTGGTTCCTCCGCCTGGGCGATGGCGGCCGCTCACTGGACAGTTCAAACACACTTCCCATAAATAGCCCCAGCAGCTATGAAAATGCGCATGCGCAAAAATTTGCTGACCAACCAGAACACGCTTTATTTTATACATAGAGATTAATAACGACTGGAGGGGACAGAAGCTCATTCCAGTAATATTTTCATGCGCCATTTTGGGAGAGAGATTGTCACGAGTAGTGTGTACACGTTTCACGGAAAAGACGAAGGCGCAAAACTACAAATAAACCTGAGTGAATGTGAATTAAAACAAACATTAAATAATGGCTTTACTCCATACTCAAGAGTACATGTATTTGACCTTTATTTAACCAAGTTAGTCCCACTGAGATGTCTTTTGCAAGGGAGACCTGGACAATTCGAAAGTTTCCAATTCACCTAACCTACATGTCTAACTGTGGGAGTAAACCAGTGCAAACAAGAGGAAAACATGCAAACACCACACAGAAAGGCCACAGGTGGGAAGTGAACCCATGATCTTGCTGTGAGGCAACAGTGCTAACCACTCATCCACCACACTGCTTGCACTACGTACATGTTATGTATGTGACCGCAGGACCTTTGTGGCTGGGACGGCAGTGGGATCGAACCCGGACGGCTCGCACTAAAGACCATTCCTTTACCAGGTCAGCCAAAGTGGAACTCCCCTGTTAGCCAAGCTAACGGGAGCGTCTTTTCAATCAGGACCCGGGACCTTCAATTTTTCAATTTTCAATTTATTTTCATTTATATAGTGCCAAATCACAACAGAGTTGCCTCAAAGTGCTTCACACAGGTAAGGTCTAACCTTACCAACCCCCAGAGCAACAGTGGTAAGAAAAAACTCCCTCTGAGGAAGAAACCTCAAGCAGACCAGACTCAAAGGGGTGACCCTCTGCTTGGGCCATGCTACAAAACATAAATTACAGAACAATTCACAGAACAATTCACGGACGAATATACAAGAAATGCTATTGGCGCACAGGACAGGAGGATCGCCAACACGAACACAACTCCCATCTCTGGATGGAGCTGCACCTTAAACAGAGAACAACAAGAAAAACAGAAAAATACTAAGGTGATCGCCGGCCACTAGCCCTAAACGTCACTAAAAGACCCAGAATTTAGGTAAAGTTGAGGCTGCGGCCCGCTCCAATTACAAATAAAATTAATTAAAAGAGTAAAAAGTGTAAAACAAAACTGTACCAGTATGCTAGCCATATGAAAGGGAAAATAAGTGCATCTTATGTCTGGACTTGAAAGTCTCCATAGAATCTGACTGTTTTATTGACGCAGGGAGATCATTCCACAGAACAGGGGCACGATAAGAGAAAGCTCTGTGACCCGGAGACTTCTTATTCACCTTAGGGACACAAAGTAGTCCTGCACCCTGAGAATGTAAAGCCTGAGCCGGTACGTAAGGTTTAATTAGGTCAGCTAGGTAGGAGGGTGCCAGTCCATGAATAATTTTATAGGTTAATAGCAGAACCTTAAAATCTGATCTCACTGGGACAGGAAGCCAGTGAAGAGATGCCAAGATGGGTGTAATGTGGTTGAACTTTCTGCTTTGTGTCAAAAGTCTGGCTGCAGCATTTTGAACCAATTGGAGACCCCTAATGCTAGACTGCGGTAAACCAGAAAATACATTGCAGTAGTCCAATCTAGAAGAGATAAATGCATGGATCAGGGTTTCAGCATCAGCCATAGACAGGATGGGACGAATCTTCGCTATATTTCGCAGGTGGAAGAAAGCAGTCCTAGTAATACAACCCCTGGCAAAAATTATGGAATCACCGGCCTCGGAGGATGTTCATTCAGTTCAAATGGTAACTTTCTGGCTTTAAGAAACACTATAAGAAATCAGGAAAAAAATTGTGGCAGTCAGTAACGGTTACTTTTTTAGACCAAGCAGAGGAAAAAATATGGAATCACTCAATTCTTAGGAAAAAATTATGGAATCATGAAAAACAAAAGAACACTCCAACACATCACTAGTATTTTGTTGCACCACCTCTGGCTTTTATAACAGCTTGCAGTCTCTGAGGCATGGACTTAATGAGTGACAAACAGTACTCTTCATCAATCTGGCTCCAACTTTCTCTGATTGGTGTTGCCAGATCAGCTTTGCAGGTTGGAGCCTTGTCATGGACCGTTTTCTTCAACTTCCACCAAAGGTTTTCAATTGGATTAAGATCCGGACTATTTGCAGGCCATGACATTGACCCTATGTGTCTTTTTGCAAGGAATGTTTTCACAGTTTTTGCTCTATGGCAAGATGCATTATCATCTTGAAAAATGATTTAATCATCCCCAAACATCCTTTCAATTGATGGGATACGAAAAGTCTCCAAAATATCAACGTTTATTTATTGCATTTATTGCAATAAATAAACGTTTATTTATTGCATTTATTGATGATGTAATGACAACCATCTCCCCAGTGCCTTTACCTGACATGCAGCCCCATATCATCAATGACTGTGGAAATTTACATGTTCTCTTCAGGCAGTCATCTTTATAAATCTCATTGGAACAGCACCAAACAAAAGTTCCAGCATCATCACCTTGCCCAATGCAGATTCGAGACTCATCACTGAATATGACTTTCATCCAGTCATCCACAGTCCACGATTGCTTTTCCTTAGCCCATTGTAACCTTGTTTTTTTCTGTTTAGGTGTTAATGATGGCTTTCGTTTAGCTTTTCTGTATGTAAATCCCATTTCCTTTAGACGGTTTCTTACAGTTCGGTGACAGACGTTGACTCCAGTTTCCTCCCATTCGTTCCTCATTTGTTTTGTTGTGCATTTTTCGATTTTTGAGACATATTGCTTTAAGTTTTCTGTCTTGACGCTTTGATGTCTTCCTTGGTCTACCAGTATGTTTGCCTTTAACAACCTTCCCATGTTGTTTGTATTTGGTCCAGAGTTTAGACACAGCTGACTGAACAACCAACATCTTTTGCAACATTGCGTGATGATTTACCCTCTTTTAAGAGTTTGATAATCCTCTCCTTTGTTTCAATTGACATCTCTCGTGTTGGAGCCATGATTCATGTCAGTCCACTTGGTGCAACAGCTCTCCAAGGTGTGATCACTCCTTTTTAGATGCAGACTAACGAGCAGATCTGATTTGATGCAGGTGTTAGTTTTGGGGATGAAAATTTACATGGTGATTCCATAATTTATTCCTCAGAGTTGAGTGATAACATATTTTTTTCCTCTGCTTGGTCTAAAAAAGTAACCGTTACTGACTGCCACAATCTTTTTTTCTTGATTTCTTATAGTGTTTCTTAAAGCCAGAAAGTTGCCATTTGAAATGACTTTAGTTTTGTGTCATGTCTGTGATCTGCTTTTTTTCTATAAAATTAAACAACTGAATGAACATCCTCTGAGGCCGGTGATTCCATAATTTTTGCCAGGGGTTGTATGTGTGTAATTGGTGTCAAATGGTGAAATGTTCTTTGCTCAAGAACTTGAGTGTTGTATTTGATACTGTTCCTTTCCAAAGTAGAAATGGGGCCTAATATAGCTGTAAATGGTTAACTTGATCTGTAAAACTGCTGATTTTGAGAAGGACATGTAATGATTATTGTGGAATTGTAGTAATTTTCTGACTGTTCTCTTGAATGCCTGTACTGGACAAGGCAAGGGAATCTATTGGCATAGCAGCCCCACCAAGACTGTTTTTCACCAGCCGCCACTGGATTGTGGGTCATTTGTGGGCACTAAATCTGAATCTGGTGTTAGTTTTTGCCAATCATATCATGTTTTTGAGATATGAAAACATATTTATCATATCAAGCACTGAAGCAAAAGCTGCAGTCTCACAGACCTCTTTGGCGCCATAAACGATATTACGGCTTTGTTCACATTTCGCGAACCTGGTATAAAACGATGCTTTTGAAGATGCTTTTGTGCATGATTAGTGGTGTCAAACTCATGAGTGAATGACCAGCTTTTGCGTAATCCATCAACAACAGAACATGCAAAGTGCAAAAATAATGTGATGTGATAGAAGAAATCTGAGCTCAGATTCGGATTCAGCACCCCAAAATTACTCTAAATCAGTTCTCAAAGTCCTTGCAAGAATTTTGTTCGTTTTTTACCAGTGTTATGTATCCGAGATATCTACATGAGTCAGCTTCTTTCAGTACTCCACCATTATCCCTTTTAAATAGCTCGCCCCTAAGGACATTACAGTACACAGTGGTCATCACCAAAAACAGTTTGTTGAGCCCTGTGGTTAATTAGTGTGACACTATAACAGCAGCAAACATGACAAACATTTAGCCTGTGTTTCAGGTCATCCACGTAGATATTAAATAAATGAGGGGACAAAATGCCACCCTGTCTGACTCCATTAAATACTCCAAAGAACTCTGAGAAATCCACCTAATACACATTTTCTGGTTAGCATACCACACCACCAGTGACAAAATAATCAGGAATTCCTCTTCTAATGAGAGCTTTGTATAACACTGAGTGATTTATATTCAAATGTATTAATTTATAGTGCCAATTCACGATGAGATTGCCTCAAGACGCTTCACACAGCAAAAACAGAGAAAACTGAATTAAAATTTAAAAACACAATAATAAGACAAAAACAATAAAAGAACACAAGAATAAAAACACATCATAACACAACAAAATGAATGATAAAACAAGGAAAACAAATGAGTCTTTAAACATGATTTGAAAGTCTCCACAGTATCCGAGTGTCTTACGAGTGCCGGGAGATCGTTCCACAGAGCTGGGGAACTGTAGAAGAAACCCTGGGAACACAAAAAAAGTCCTGCACCTTGCAAAAGCAGGGCTCGAGTTGGTACATAGGACTTACCAGGTCAGCCAGATAGGGAGGTGCAAGTCCATGAACAATTTTATAAACTAATAACAGCACCTTAAAATCTGATCTTGCAGTGACTGTAAGCCAGCGCAGGGATGCCAAAATGGGCGTGATGTGGTCAAACTTTCTGCTTTGTGTCAAAAGTTTGGCAGCAGCATTTTGAACCAGTTGAAGACCCCTAATCCTGGACTGCGGGAAACCAGAAAATATTACATTACAATAATCCAATCAAAGTCTCAGCATCAGCCATAAACAGGTTTACCCTATCAAAAGATTTACAAGCATCAAGTAAACATGCAAACATACAATAATGTTCAGAATAATAGTAGTGCTATGTGTAATATTTATCATAGGTACACTTCAACTGTGAGAGATAGAATCTAATAAAAAATTCAGAAAATCACATTGTATGACTTTTTAATAATTAACTTGCATTTTATGGCATGAAATAAGAATTTGATACAATAGAAAAACAGACCTTAATATTTGGTACAGAAACCTTTATTTGCAGTTACAGAGGTCACACGTTTCCTGTAGTTCTTGACCAGGTTTGCACACTGCAGCAGGAATTTTGGTCCACTCCTCCAGATGTTTCAGGTTTCAAGCTTCAGCTCCCTACAAAAAATTTTCTGTTGTTGAGTTCAGCTCTGGAGACTGGCTCGGCCACACCAGAACCTTGAAATGCTTCTTACGGAGCCCCTCCTTAGTTGCCCTGGCTGTATGTTTTGGGTTATTGTCATGCTGGAAGACCCAGCCACGACCCATCTTCAATGCTCTGAGTTCTATGTAAATGTATGTCTGGAGTGTAAATGGTGATGCTCATGACTGGAGATTTGTCATATGATTGGATAAGGGACAACAAACATGCCTTGTTTGCTGCCAGTATATTATTCTGATTTCTCTAACACCAACTGTATAATATGAAAAAGCTAAATCCAATGTCGCAGACCAAACAGTCTGCCCTGCCTCCACTGCGTATGCGTCATTTCGGAGCTCAGCCGCCCGTCTGAGACTGAGTCTCTTCACCCAAATCGATCAAATGGATTAATGGGATTATTAACCATCAGATGATGAAGGTAAAACCTCTTAAATCATTCTAAAGTCAGTTTTAAGCAGAAACGAGGCCATTTTAAGCAGAAACAAGGCGATACTCTTTGACGCTTTGAAATGACCAACGCACAGTGAACACATCAGCAAGCAGCTTGCGTCGGCGCAGTGCTCTGATCGCTTCCTCTGTCTTTTATGATGAAATAATGCTGAATTGTGTGGAAATGACTGTTGTATAAAAACTTCAGATATCTGTCACTGAGATAGATGATGACTGGAGTGCAGTTTGAAGCAGAAACGAGGTGGTAATCCGTGAACCCCGGTTAATGACTCACAATGACTTTAGGTGGGACCGTTCGGTCGGCGACACCAGTAGCCACGGTGTTCACAGAGACGGCTTTAGAGGAGGCAGAAGTGCTGTCAGATGAAGAACTGGACAAGTTACTATTTCAAGTAAAAAAAAAAATTGGAATTAAAGAAAGCAGATAATTCACTGTGACAATAAATCTGTATTTTACACCATTATGTAAACATTACAATTAATCCATGGTCCATATTCAGTCTGTATGGATAAACTATGATGTGCTACACCAATAAAGGTTAGGGCCCTGTCCCACTGCGGAGAGGATTAATTGTGCATGAATTGAGTATACAAATTGCGGGCATTTGTTGTTGTCCGCAACAAAAATGGCCAAAAATGACAAATGTCCAGTATGAATTACAAATATATTAATAATATATAGTGAATATATGATGAACAATCACGGTCATATAACGCATGTAGTGAGGAAACGGATCCGACACATTGAGATTATCACGGCAGTATTACGGGTGTATTATGAATGCATCGCGCACGTGTTGCGCGTGCACGGCCTCTGTATTGTGGTCATAAAATAAGCTCACTCGGGCCTTTCGGCATCACTATTCACACCAACAATACAGCCTCTGGAGCAAGTGCTGGACTTGGACAAGTTGATCACAGAGTTAATGTTCATGTCATGTGAGGGTTAACTGTTCATGAGTTTGGGAAGTGGGTGAGCCTTTGCCATTCTGGTTATTCCTCTATCCATTTTGATGGTTGTTTTCCATTTTCTTTCACGCGTCTCTGTTTTTTTGTCCGTTTTAAAGCATTGGAGATCATTGTAGATGAACAGCCTATAATTTTTTACACCTGCGTATAAGTTTTCCCCTCTCCAATCAACTTTTTAATCAAACTACGCTGTTCTTCTGAACAATGTCTTGAATGTCCCATTTTCCTCAGGCTTTCAAAGAGAAAAGCATGTTCAACAGGTGCTGGCTTCATCCTTAAATAGGGAACACCTGATTCACACCTGTTTGTTCCACAAAATTGACAAACTCACTGACTGAATGCCACACTACTATTATTGTGAACACCCCCTTTTCTACTTTTTATTTAACTAATAGCCCAATTTCATAGCCTTAAGAGTGTGCATATCATGAATGCTTGGTCTTGTTAGATTTGTGAGAATCTACTGAATCTACTGGTACCTTGTTTCCCATGTAACAATAAGAAATATACTCAAAACCTGGATTAATCTTTTTAATCACATAGCACTACTATTATTCTGAACACTACTGTATATCTGTTTTACACACTGTCCCGGTCCACTGCCAATCCACAAATCCCCGTCAGTTGCGGATATCAACAGTTAACGGCAGATATACAGCGCATAGAGTGAGTATGTATTGTGTATGAATTGAGTATATATGGAGTATTTAAGGCGGATGTCATCCGCATCCAAATTTTGAGCAGCTCAAAATCTTGGCTGCGGACATGCGTGCCTCTGCGGATGATCACAGATGTGTTCGGATGACAGCCGACTCATACAGGCATGTTTCATGGATATTGCGGATGTTTGGTGAATATGGGCCAATTTTGTGTGCAATCCATACGCAAATCCTCCTAAACGCCAGTGGGACAGGGCCCTTACCTTTGAATTTTGTAGTAGCCCGATAATGGTGACAACTGATGGTAACTATTGAAACGCCTGTACACTGTATGTATTTTATAAAAATAAGATAGCGGCAGGCCGTTTTAAATTGAGCTTATGCCCATTTACTGTTAATGGAATAAACAAACACACTTCTCCTTAGAGCACATGAAATTGCTCTTCTTCTCTGCTGTTATTTTACTGACAGAAGGGAAAGTCGATATGCTTTGATAAGCAAACAGATGATTAAAGGAGTGTCTATGACCATATCAGGTTAAATATGGGAGTGGAGATCTGGCTCTTACATGTACAGACAGATTTACACGCAGAGTAAAAAGACAGACATTTGCATCTGGCAAAAAAGAAAAAAAAAAGAAAAAATGGACTTCTGCATTTTTCTGTTTTTGTACGTACAGTTTTGAATCTGTTTTATGCTTCCAGCTCCAGGTTTAAAATGTTTACACAATATATAGGAAAGAGAAGACACTACAATAAATAAAGCTTACTTTGTATAAATAGAATTCAAGTTAAAATATTGCTAATAATAGTCTTCATATATGACTATACAATACAAACATTTTTAAAAAAGTCTCTGTATATACAGTGTTTTATATATTTGCACAGGATTTACAACATAGAAAACAGATGAGAGTCTCAACAACACTGTATAAACACTGGTGTTTCTGTCACTGCTATGCCAGTGAGATGACATCTGTAAAGTTGTGGTTTTTGAGTCAGCACACAGAAAGCTGACCAATGACAGTAGCGCCTTTTCATTGTTTGAAGTTTGACAAAATGTCACTGCAGTTCACATTCACAATCCTCCGACACAGGTTTCCTGAGCTGACCTGAAAGCACTGGCATGCATGCTGAGAATATCTCTGTTGTGCATGTCGTCATAGTGAGCATTCACAGGTAAGGCTCCCCAAATGTCCTCCGACACTCCATTACCCCCGTGCTAGGAGGACGGTCACAGTTATGGCTCAGTTTCACCAGGCTTGGCCTCAGGCGGTCATACGCCAGCTTGTATTCACGGTCAAAAGCATCTGAAGGAAGAAGAATATGCATGTCAACATTCATACAATGTCAAGAAAAAATAAAAGAGCATTCAAGACAGTGGCATAGTCTCTTTGTAAACGTCTGGCACAGTCTCCTTTGTAAACGTCTGGCACAGTGTCGTCTGTAAACGTCTGGCACAGTGTCGTCTGTAAACCTCTGGCACAGTGTCGTCTGTAAACCTCTGGCACAGTGTCGTCTGTAACCCTCTGGCACAGTGTCGTCTGTAACCCTCTGGCACAGTGTCGTCTGTAACCCTCTGGCACAGTGTCGTCTGTAAACCTCTGGCACAGTGTCGTCTGTAAACCTCTGGCACAGTGTCGTCTGTAAACCTCTGGCACAGTGTCATTTGTAACCCTCTGGCACAGTGTCGTCTGTAAACCTCTGGCACAGTGTCGTCTGTAAACCTCTGGCACAGTGTCGTCTGTAAACCTCTGGCACAGTCTCTTTGTAACCCAACATCCAAAGACATGCAGGCTAGGTGGACTGGAAACTTTAAATTGTCCATAGATGTGGGTGTGGGTGTGAATGTGTTTGCTTGTCTGTACAGTTGTGTGTAAAGGTTTGGGCACCCCTAATGATTTCCATGATTTTCCTTTATAAATCAGTGGTTGTTTGGATCAGCAATTTCAGTTAAATATATCATATATCAGACAAACAGTGATATTTGAGAAGTGAAATGAAGTTTCTAGGATTTACAGAAAGTGTGCAATAATTCTTTAAACAAAATTAGCCAGGTACATAAATTTGGGCACCCCAACAGAAAAAAATACATCAATATTTAGTAGATCCTCCTTTTTCAGAACTAAAACCCTCTAATCGCTTCCTATAGCTTCCAATGAGAGTCTGGATTTTGAATTAAGGTATTCTGGACCATTCTTCTTTACAATCCATCTCCAGTTCAGTCATGTTTGTTGGTGTCTGAGCATGGACAGCCCGCTTAAAATCACACCACAGATTTTCAATAATATTCAGGTCTGGGGACTGAGTTGGCCATTCCAGAATGTTGTACTTCCTCTTCCTCTGTATGAATGCCTTAGTAGATTTTGAGCAGCATTTAGGGTCGTCGTCTTGTTGAAAGATCCAACTCCAGCGCAATTTCAACTTGGTCACTGATTCATGAACGTTGTTCTTATGAATCTTCTGATATTGATTGGAATCCATGTGACCTTCAACTTTAACAAGATTCCCAGTACCTGCACTGGCAAGACAGCCCCACAGCATTATGGAACCAGCTCCAAATTTTACTGTAGGTAGCAAGTGTTTTTCTTGGAATGCTGTGTTCTTTTTCAGCCATGCATATCGCCCCTTGTTATGTCCAAATAACTCAATTTTAGTTTCATCAGTCCATAGCACCTTATTCCAAAATGAAGCTGGCGTGTCCAAATGTGCTTTAGCATACCTCAAGCAACTCTGTTTGTGGCGTGTACGCAGAAAAGGTTTCCTCTGCACTACAGAATCATACAGCATCTCTTTGTGCAAAATGCGCTGTATAGTTGAACGATGCACAGAGACACTATCTGCAGCAAGATCATGTTGTAGGTCTTTGGGGCAGGTCTGTAGGTTGACTATTACTGTTCTCACCATCCTTCGCTTCAGCTTATCTGAAATTTTTCTTGGCCTGCCACTTCGGGCCCTAACTGGTACTATGCCTGCGGTCTTCCATTTCCTCACTATGTTCCTCACAGTGGAAACTGACAGATGAATTCTCTGAGATAGGTTTTTGTATACTTCTCCTAAACCATGATGTTGAACAATCTTTGTTTTCAGGTCATTTGAGAGTTGTTTAGAGGCTCCTATGTTGCCACTCATTACAGGAGATCCAATGAGGGGAAACATTTGTAAATGGCCACCTTAAATACCCTTTCTCATGATTGGATTCACCTGTGTAAGGAGGTCAAGGGTCAATGAGCTTATCAAACCAATTTTGTGTTCCAATAATTAGTGCTAAATGTATTCAAATCAATAAAATGACAAGAGTGCCCAAATTTATGCACCTGCCCAATTTTGTTTAAATAATTATTACACACTTACTGTAAAACTAGAAACTTCATTTCACTTCTCAAATATCAGTGTGTTCATCTGCTATATGATATATTTAACTGAAATTTCTAATCCAGACAACCAATGATTTATAAAGGAAAATCATGAACTTTTGCATACAACTGTATGTGGCCCTGAGACAGACTGGCATCCTGTCTAGCGTGTACCCCGCCTCACGCTCTATGACTGCTGGGATAGGCTCCAGCCCCGCGTGACCCTTAATTGGAGCAAGCAGTTGAAGATGAGTAAGTGAATGAGGCTTTGTATTGGTTACCAACATGAATTCCTAAAATGTTTTGTTTGTTGATGATGATGTTCCTTTAATGATGTATTATCAGCATCTAAACTTTCCTTTCAAACCAAGTTTAATGTCCTGACCCACTGTGACAGCAGAATCCACCCCTTTCCATCAGTGATTTTCTTCTTCCGTGTAGTTGAGGGGAAGGAGTAAAACCGATGTTAAAATATGATACAAAGCAGTTATTAAAGATTTTTCTATTAGTTATTTTATTGAGAGTTATTTATTATAGAGTTATTTTGATGCTAACTTTGTGTTCAGTCGAGATTCCTGTTCCTATTGGGTGTTATTCTGCATTACTGTGCACTGTGAATATGAGTGTTGTGTACTTTATACTGAGCAAGAAAGTGGGGGACTTTAGAGGAGGGTTTTGCTGGTCTAAGGTACGAATGTTTTCTGATAACAGATGACATCACAGATGACTTTAACTGTTGCACTAAAATGACATGTGGCACTCACCTATGTCGATGTTGTCTTTTCCCAAAGCCACCAGGGAGAGGAACAGGATGTCTCTGTACAAACTCCTGAAGGTGAGAGTCATCGGGAAACTTCAAAGTGCAATCTTTTGTCTTTTTTATTAGGAAAATATTTTTGAAAAAAAAAAAAATTAAAGGTCAGATTGAATGTAAAGTAGAATAAAACATTAACTTAATATTTCACTGCTGCAGGACTTACTGTATTCGTTTGTCAGAGCACCCTGAGCGTTTTGCGTAAAATTCTGCTTGACGTTTGCACAAACTCAGCCAAATATTTGACTCCGGTGAATTTGTCAACGGACGAAATATTTGTCCGTTGACAAATTCATCGGTCTCCCATGGAGTTGGGGTGCTAATGAAAAGATAATGGCACATTCTATGGAGAATATGCAGTGAGAAGAGCAGAGTTTGGGGGTCTTAAAGTATGACGTGATGTTTCCTCACTGTCCGTGCACGCCCACACCTCCTTGCTGAGGTGAAGGAGGGGGAACTTCATTTGCGTCCATCATGTCGCATTGCGTAGCTTGGACTTTTGTGGCGCCACGTGTCCTTCCATAGGGAATACATGGCAACCCGTCCCCACCGTCGCTGGCGTGTCGTCCGGTGTGAACACGGCATAAGAGTCACCGTGTGACTGAGTCGTGCAAAGCTAACCATTGTCTCAGAACACTTCCTGTTTCTTGCACAAGAGTCTTTCAAAATAAGAGCACAGGTCAAACTGATGACATCAAAAGTCAGATGCGGAAGACACAAGAAAAATGTGAATTTTTTTTTACGATGTGTTGGGGTCACATAATTTATTTTAGGTGGGTGTTTAACAAACTTTAATAAAAAAAAAAATCCATTTTGGGTGGGTGTTCAACCAGCTTTATTCAAAAAAGGGAGTGGGCTTATGCTCAACCCTGGGCCCTCAGACACACAAATACGGTTTTATAAAAGAAATGAGGCTTTTCCTAAACTGCAGTGTTTTGGTTTGTTCTGAAAAGACTATTATCCGCTGAATGTAAACTGCAGATCAAGACAGACTTCACAGACAATTTCAGTTTTGACTTATGCATTTGCATATTTTTTTCTTCCCTGTCAGCAAAATCTCCATCCATGTTATACTCATCACTGTCTACCACTCACAGACATAATGTAACAGGTTTGATAACAGCTGCTGACCTTTGTCTTTTGACCCTGAGTGTCTGGCCCAGCAACTGAAGCAACTGAGCCATAGGCCTGCTAATGTCGTTCCGCTGGATGCTTTTCACCACGCTTTGCAGTAACTCCTCACTGAACGGCTTCTCCTCCTGAAGAACCGGTCGCGACAAAGGGTAACCTACATCTAAACACACACACACACACACACACACACACACACACACACACACACACACACACACACACACACACACACACACACACACACACACACACACACACACACACACACACACACACACACACACACAGTTCAGCAGTAGTCATTTTTATATAGAATTTTTTTTTATTTGACATCATAGAACAAAAACCTAAAACCCAAGGTGATGAGCACTTTTATCAGTGCTGTAAATTAACCCTCTGAGGTACACGGATGCGCAAGAACAAATAAGTGTGCTTTTCATCATGTTTGTACTTATAGATCAATGACCGAACATCACAGAGACTTCATTCGACCACTTACTGAAACTACAAATTGTTAACTGTAAAATGCATCTCTCCTCTTGGTGATCTTTGACTCACAATCTTAGAGGCTGGAGGAGATCACATGGTTGTGTTTCCTCTGTCCTTCAAGAGGCTGCACTTTGGCTGCAAGATCTTCACTGAAATGAGCCACTAAATGCTGAAACTCTGAAAGAATGGTCATGTTGGCCTGAAAATATTTGAGCAGACAGGATCAAAAGATATTTGACAAATATACTGTTTTTGAATGTACCATTTTTTTTAAATTTATAATACATTGTTTTCAAATCTTTTTCCTCCCATGTATTACACTGCTTTTGTAAACTAAAGAGTTTGAAAAACCCATTTCTAACATCAAAAGAGTTCATCCACACGAATAAAAAGATTTTCAGAATTTCTAAAAACATTTCATATTTTCAGTTTTAGAGTGTCTGTTACACAGTCTCACTTTCAGATAGCGGAGACTGTTTTGAACATTTTGACGTGCAATACATCAGCATTATTCTATCTACAAGTATTTTATAAGAGTGAAGAGACGCGCAGTGACGGGCAGCGGCACGAACCTTGTTCATGGTACAGGGAGTCCCAAACATGAAGTGCCCAATTTTGAGTCCACAGTGAAACAGGAAATGTCAAATGTTGAACACTTCCTGGATCGACACTTCCTGGATCGACAGACAAGTGCTCGTGGAAACTCGCGGGAACTCAGTGGCAAGTTCACACTGAAACAGGAAGTGCCAAATTTTGAATCCACAGTGAAGCAGGAAATGTCAAATCCTGGCTAGGTGGAGCTACACTGGAGGCCAGGGTTGCACTGGACTCCCCTGAAATCTGATTGGACACAGATGATTGACATGTCACGGCACATGCAAAAAACAAACAAACAAAAAAAGAGCTGCATTTTGAAATCGGTGACACATTAACTGCTAGGCCCATCCTGTACAGTAGATGGTGCTGTTTACCACAAAAAGTTGTAATCCACCTTAGCAGAAGAAGAAAAATGTTTGACTCATTTGAAACTGAACATGTCGCCTGAACCAGACTCCAAATCACACCAAAGTTATATTGGTGAGTAAACAACTGTATTTTATGACACAAATTTTGCTCTCTGAAGGACTTATTTTTAAATAACCTCTTAATTTTGCTATCTGGGTGACACACCAATGACACAACTTTAGATAAATAAATCTAAAGTTATCTTCCTTAAACTCAATCTGAAAGCAGATCTTGGCAACTTGATATAAATTATTCAAAAATATAAAATCCAGCTTCCTGATGAAGTGGTGTAGAGGAGGATTTTCTTAAAAAGAAGACCCGATAGTTCAGCTACAATTTGCTAGAAAGTACATTTGAGATTCAAGCCTAGATTTGATGTTTTGGTGAAAGAAACTTGTATTTCTTCATAATTGATGTAAATAAAGTCCAAGATATATTCAGTGATTTGGAAATGTTCATGTTTCCATCCCCTGACATGTCTGAAGAAAACTGGGAATAAAACTGATTATTAATTACAGGTATTATCAAGTTTTAGAGATTTGCCTTCAGTTTGAGGAAGATAATTTTAGAAATTTTTATTCTTTATATATATATATACACAACCCCTGGCAATAATTATGGAATCACCGGCCTCGGAGGATGTTCATTCAGTTGTTTAATTTTATAGAAAAAAAGCAGATCACAGACATGACACAAAACTAAAGTCATTTCAAATGGCAACTTTCTGGATTTAAGAAACACTATAAGAAATCAGGAAAAAAAATTGTGGCAGTCAGTAACGGTTACTTTTTAGACCAAGCAGAGGGAAAAAATTATGGACTCACTCAATTCTGAGGAATAAATTATGGAATCACCCTGTAAATTTTCATCCATAAAACTAACACCTGCATCAAATCGGATCTGCTCCTTAGTCTGCATCTAAAAAGGAGTGATCACACCTTGGAGAGCTGTTGCACCAAGTGGACTGACATGAATCATGGCTCCAACATGAGAGATGTCAATTGAAACAAAGGAGAGGATTATCTCTTAAAAGAGGGTAAATCATCACGCAATGTTGCAAAAGATGCTGGTTGTTCCTTGGTAGACCAAGGAAGACATCAAAGCGTCAAGTCAGAAAACTTAAAGCAAAAAAAACAAACAAGGTTACAATGGGCTAAGGAAAAGCAATCATGGACTGTGGATGACTGGATGAAAGTCATATTCAGTGATGAATCTCAAATCTGCATTGGGCAAGGTGACGATGCTGGAACTTTTGTTTGGTGCCGTTCCAATGAGATTTATAAAGATGACTGCCTGAAGAGAACATGTAAATTTCCACAGTCATTGATGATATGGGGCTGCATGTGAGGTAACGGCACTGGGGAGGTGGCTGTCATTACATCATCAATAAATGCACAAGTTTATGTTGATATTTTGGACACTTTTCTTATCCCATCAATTGAAAGGATGTTTGGGGATGATGAAATCATTTTTCAAGATGATAATGCATCTTGCCATAGAGCAAAAACTGTGAAAACATTCCTTGCAAAAAGACACATAGGGTCAATGTCCATCCATCCATCCATTTTCTTCCGCTTTATCCGGAGTCGGGTTGCGGGGGCAGCAGCTCAAGCAAAGCCGCCCAGACCTCCCGATCCACACACACCTCCTCCAGCTCCTCCGGGGGAACCCCAAGGCGTTCCCAAGCCAGCCGAGAGATGTAGTCCCTCCAGCGTGTCCTGGGTCTTCCCCCGGGGCCTCCTCCCAGTGGGACATGCCCAGAACACCTCTCCAGTGAGGCGTCCAGGGGGCATCCAGAAAAGATGCCCGAGCCACCTCAACTGACTCCTTTCGACGTGGAGGAGAAGCGGCTCGACTCCGAGCTCCTCCCGAGTGACCGAGCTCCTAACCCTATCTCTAAGGGAGCGCCCAGCCACCCAGCGGAGGAAACTCATCTCGGCCGCTTGTACTCGCGATCTCGTTCTTTCGGTCATGAGCCATGAGGATCGGAACGTAGATCGATCGGTAAATCGAGAGCTTTGGCCCCCTACTCAGCTTTCTATTCACCACGACGGTCCGATACAGCGACCGTGTCACTGCAGATGCTGCACCAATCCGTCTATCGATCTCACGCTCCATCCGTCCCTCACTCGTGAACAAGACCCAGAGATACTTAAACTCCTCCAATTGAGGCAAGGACACTCCACCGACCTGAAGACGGCAAAGCACCTTTTTCCGGTCAAGAACCATGGCCTCGGATTTGGAGGTGCTGATTTTCATCCCGGACGCTTCACACTCGGCTGCAAACTGCCCCAGTGCACGCTGAAGGTCCTGATTTGACAAAGCCAAAGGGAACCACATTGTCCGCAAACAGCAGAGACGAGATTCTGTGGTTCCCAAACCAGACCCCCTCTACACCCTGGCTGTGCCTAGAAATTCTGTCCATAAAAATAATGAACAGAACCGGTGACAAAGGGCAGCCCTGGCGAAGGCCAACGTGCACTGGAAACAGGGTTGACTTACTACTGGCAATGCGAACCAAGCTCCTGCTGCGGCTGTACAGGGACCGGATAGCCCTTAGCAAAGGACCCCGGGCCCCATACTCCCGGAGCACTCCCCACAGGGTGCGCTGAGGGACACGGTCGAATGCCTTCTCCAGATCCACAAAACACATGTGGATTGGTTGGGCAAACTCCCATGAACCCTCGAGCACCCGATGGAGCGAGTAGAGCTGGTCCAGTGTGCCACGACCAGGATGAAAACCACACTGCTCCTCCTGAATCCGAGGTTCGACCATCGGTCGAATCTCCTCTTCAGTACTCTGGAATAGACCTTACCGGGGAGGCTGAGGAGTGTGATCCCCCTATAGTTGGAACACACCCTCCGGTCCCCCTTCTTAAACAGAGGGACCACCACCCCGGTCTGCCAATCCAGAGGCACTGTCCCCGATCGCCACGTGATGTTGCAGAGGCGTGTCAGCCAAGACAGACCCACAACATCCAGAGACTTAAGGTACTCAGGACGGACTTCATCCACCCCAGGAGCCTTGCCACCGAGGAGCTTTCTAACCACCTCGGTGACTTCGGCCTGGGTAATGGATGAGTCCGCCTCCGAGTCCCCAGTCTCTGCTTCCTCTTCGGAAGACGTGACGATGGGATTGAGGAGATCCTCGAAGTACTCCTTCCACAAACCGACAACATCCCCAGTCAGGGTCAACAGCTCCCCACCCGCACCGTAAACAGTGCTGGTGGAGAGCTGCTTCCGCCCCCTGAGGCGTCGGACGGTTTGACAGAATCTCTTCGAGGCCGGCCGATAGTCCTCCTCCATAGCCTCCCCGAACTCCTCCCAGACCCGAGTTTTTGCCTCTGCGACTGCACGGGCTGCGGCACGCTTGGCCTGCCGGTACCTGTCAGCTGCCTTTGGAGTCCCACCTACCAACAAAGATAAGTAGGACTCCTTCTTCAGCTTGATGGCATCCCTTACTTCCGGTGTCCACCACCGGGTTCGGGGATTGCTGCTGCGACAGGCACCAGAGACCTTGCGACCACACCTACGAGCAGCCGCATCGACAATGGAAGTGGAGAACATGGTCCACTCGGACTCCATGTCTCCAACCTCCCCCGGGATCTGGGAGAAGCTCTCCCGGAGGTGGGAGTTGAAGACCTCGCTGACAGAGGGTTCCGCCAGTCGTTCCCAGCAGACCCTCACGATACGTTTGGGCCTGCCAGGTCTTACCGGCTTCCTATCCTCCCAGCGGATCCAACTCACCACCAGGTGGTGATCAGTCAACAGCTCTGCCCCTCTCTTCACTCGAGTGTCCGAGACACGTGGCCGAAGGTCAGATGATACAACTACAAAGTCGATCATCGACCTCCGGCTCAGGGTGTCCTGGTGCCACGTGCACTTATGGACACCCTTGTGCCCGAACATGTTGTTCGTTATGGACAAACTGTGACTAGCACAGAAGTCCAACAACTGAACACCACTCGGGTTCAGATCGGGGAGGCCGTGCTTCCCGATCACCCCCCTCCAGGTCTCACTGTCGCCGCCCACGTGGGCGTTGAAATCCCCCAGGAGAACAATGGAGTCCCCAGTCGGAGCGCTATCTAGTACCCCTCCCAGGGACTCCAGGAAGGTCGGGTACTCTGCACTGCCGCTCGGCCCGTAGGCTGAGACAACGGTGAGAGACCTGTCCCCGACCCGAAGGCGTAGGGACGCGACCCTCTCGTTCACCGGAGTGAACTCCAACACTTGGCGACTGAGCTGGGGAGCAATAAGTAATGTGACCCCAGCTCTCCGCCTCTCCCCGTGGGCGACGCCAGAAAAATGAAGCGTCCAGCCCCTCTCCAGGAGTTGGGTACCAGAGCCCAAGCTGTGCGTGGAGGTGAGCCCGACTATCTCTAGTCGGTATCTCTCAACCTCCCGCACAAGCTCAGGCTCCTTCCCCCCTAGCGAGGTGACATTCCACGTCCCAACAGCCAGGGGCTGTGAGCATGGACCGGGCTGCCGGGCCACCCGCCCTCGACCGCCACCCAATTCTCTCTGCACCCGACCCCCATGGCCCCCTCTGCAGGTGGTGAACCCACAGGAGGGCGGGCCCATGTCACTCTTTCGGGCTGAGCCCGGCCGGGCCCCATGGGCTAAGGCCCAACCACCAGGGGCTCCCCAGGCCTGGCTCCAGGGTGGGACCCCGGCTCCGCCATACCGGGCGACGTTACGGTCCTTGATCTTTTACTGGTCATGGAGGTTCTGAACTGCCCTTAGTCTGACCCATCACCTAGGACCTGTTTGCCTTGGGAGACCCTACAGGGAGCACAAAGCCCCCAACAACATAGCTCCTAGGATCATCCGGGTACGCAAACTCCCCCACCACGATAAGGTGGCAGCTAGAGGGGGAGAGGGTCAATGTCATGGCCTGCAAATAGTCCGGATCTTAATCCAATTGAAAATCTTTGGTGGAAGTTGAAGAAAATGGTCCATGACAAGGCTCCAACCTGCAAAGCTGATCTGGCAACAGCAATCAGAGAAAGTTGGAGCCAGATTGATGAAGAGTACTGTTTGTCACTCATTAAGTCCATGCCTCAGAGACTGCAAGCTGTTATAAAAGCCAGAGGTGGTGCAACAAAATACTAGTGATGTATTGGAGCGTTCTTGCTTGCCTCTACTGGTGGTTGGCTCTCACTGTGGTATTGTATCACTTCCTGTTCCGGAGCACATCTGTGTTTTGCTGTATCTGTTAGCTGTTTAATCTGCGCAGTTAGATTGATCTAGTTAACTAGATAACGATTTGTTTCACAGTGTAATCTTCACGTGCCTTAACTAAAGCACTCCCTCTGCTGAATCACCTCTAAATTATTTACACATTATTCACTTTGTGTGTTTTTAGGAATCCGCTAGCTTAGCGCAGCTACTAGCTCTTAGCCGATTTAGCATGGCGGCTTCTCCTGTCTCTCCCGCACTTTTCTGCTCTGGGTGTGAAATGTTTAGTTATTCCTCGGCCTCCTTTAGCAGTAATGGTACTTGTAATAAGTGTAGCTTATTCGTAGCTTTGGAAGCCAGGCTGGGCGAATTGGAGACTCGGCTCCGCACTGTGGAAAATTCTACAGCTAGCCAGGCCCCTGTAGTCGGTGCGGACCAAGGTAGCTTAGCCACCGTTAGTTCCCTTCCAGCAGATACCAAGCAGCCGGGAAAGCAGGCCGACTGGGTGACTGTGAGGAGGAAGCGTAGCCCTAAACAGAAGCCCTGTGTATACCGCCAACCCGTTCACATTTGTAACCATTTTTCCCCACTCAGTGACACACCCGCCGAGGATCAAACTCTGGTTATTGGCGACTCTGTTTTGAGAAATGTGAAGTTAGCGACACCAGCAACCATAGTCAATTGTCTTCCGGGAGCCAGAGCAGGCGACATTGAAGGAAATTTGAAACTGCTGGCTAAGGCTAAGCGTAAATTTGGTAAGATTGTAATTCACGTCGGCAGTAATGACACGCAGTTACGCCAATCGGAGGTCACTAAAATTAACATTGAATCGGTGTGTAACTTTGCAAAAACAATGTCGGACTCTGTAGTTTTCTCTGGGCCCCTCCCCAATCGGACCGGGAGTGACATGTTTAGCCGCATGTTCTCCCTGAATTGCTGGCTGTCTGAGTGGTGTCCAAAAAATTAGGTGGGCTTCATAGATAATTGGCAAAGCTTCTGGGGAAAACCTGGTCTTGTTAGGAGAGACGGCATCCATCCCACTTTGGATGGAGCAGCTCTCATTTCTAGAAATCTGACTATCCAGGGTTGGGACCAGGAAGCAGAGTTGTAGTCTTACACACCTCTCTGCAGCTTCTCTCCCCCTGCCATCCCCTCATTACCCCATCCCCGTAGAGACGGTGCCTGCTCCCAGACCACCAATAACCAGTAAAAATCTATTTAAGCATAAAAATTCAAAAAGAAAAAATAATCTAGCACTTTCAACTGCACCACAGACTAAAACAGTTAAATGTGGTCTATTAAACATTAGGTCTCTCTCTTCTAAGTCCCTGTTAGTAAATGATATAATAATTGATCAACATATTGATTTATTCTGCCTTACAGAAACCTGGTTACAGCAGGATGAATATGTTAGTTTAAATGAGTCAACACCCCCGAGTCACACTAACTGCCAGAATGCTCGTAGCACGGGCCAAGGCGGAGGATTAGCAGCAATCTTCCATTCCAGCTTATTAATTAATCAAAAACCCAGACAGAGCTTTAATTCATTTGAAAGCTTGACTTTTAGTCTTGTCCATCCAAATTGGAAGTCCCAAAAAACAGTTTTATTTGTTATTATCTATCGTCCACCTGGTTGTTACTGTGAGTTTCTCTGTGAATTTTCAGAACTTTTGTCTGACTTAGTGCTTAGCTCAGATAAGATAATTATAGTGGGCGATTTTAACATCCACACAGATGCTGAGAATGACAGCCTCAACACTGCATTTAATCTATTATTAGACTCTATTGGCTTTGCTCAAAATGTAAATGAGTCCACCCACCACTTTAATCATATCTTAGATCTTGTTCTGACTTATGGTATAGAAACTGAAGACTTAACAGTATTCCCTGAAAACTCCCTTCTGTCTGATCATTTCTTAATAACATTTACATTTACTCTGATGGACTACCCAGCAGTGGGGAATAAGTTTCATTACACTAGAAGTCTTTCAGAAAGCGCTGTAACTAGGTTTAAGGATATGATTCCTTCTTTATGTTCTCTAATGCAGTGGTTCCCAAATGGTGGTACGCGTACCCCCGGGGGTACGTGAGTGCCTGTGGGGGGTACGCGGGGCAATGAGCAAAAAGAAAAAAAATGTCATAACACGCTGTAATTGTGATAAGCTGTCTGAAACAATACTATTATAGATGTGTGTAAATGCTTCCATCTAGTGTTGAGTCAATTTATTGCAACAGATGGGTGTGACTATCTGGGTGATTGACACCTGTTGTCATACCAGCGCAGCTCACTTAGCCGCCCCATGAGCCCGCCACATGAGCGGCAATATGGAAAAGTGGCTAACGGGAAGCCCAGTGCCAAGACACCTGCCACAACTAGTCAGCTTGGTGCTAGCGATAACAGTCCAGCTGATTGTCCAACTACAGCGACTATGACGGACTAAGATCTGATCGATGACCCCGATGTTTGTGTGGCTAGCGAGAGTCAAGCTAGCGTAGCCAGCAGCATCAAAGAGGACAGCGGTGACAGAGACGCAGAGCATCGCAGTGTGAGACAGCAGACTTTTGATCGAGACCAAAGACTATTTAATCAAGAGAATAAGACATCAAAGAATCGCAAATATGATGACAACTACATTGCTCTTGGTTTCACGTGTGTTAACACGGGTGGATTTCTTCGCCCTCAGTGTGTTAATTGTGCAAAAGTTCTATCGCAAAATGCAATGAAGCCATCACTATTGTGCAGGCATTTAGAGACCAGTCATCCCCATTTGAAAAATAAACCACATGAATACTTTGAGCGTCAGCTTAAACTATTATCTGCAAGTAAAAGTTGTATTGCAGAGACAGACACTGCCAACAGGAACCGGCTGCGAGCATCATACATGGTCAGCTATAGAGTTGCTAAAACTAACAAGCCACACACTATAGTGGAGGATTTAATACTCCCTGCTGCCTCAGATATGGTTGGAGCAATGTTGGGGGAAAAGGCAAAAAAGACTATACGGACTATCCCGTCATCGAACAACACAGTTTCTCGATGCATCAGTGCTATGGCTGAGGACGTTTTGAAACAGCTTCTTCAGTGGGTAAGAGGCAGCGAGTATTATTCTCTGCAGCTGGATGAGTCCACAGATGTTGCTGGCCTTGCACACCTCCTTGTATACGTGCGTTACATACATGAAGGGACAGTAACAGAGGACATGCTCTTTTGTAAACCTCTTGAGGAAAGGACCACTGCACTTGACATTTTTCAAAAGCTGGATAACTTTGTGAACACAAACGGCCTAATGTGGGATAGATGTGTGGGTATATGCACAGATGGCGCACGGGCAATGACAGGTAGACATGGGGGTGTGGTGACACGCATTCAAGCAGTGGCACCAGATGCCACATGGGTACACTGCAGCATCCACCGTGAGGCGCTGGCTGCAAAGGGAATACCTGCTAACCTCAAGAATGTTTTGGACATCACCATAAAGATGGTCAACTTTGTGAAAGCCAGGCCCATGAACTCGCGCTTGTTTGCTGCGTTGTGTAATGAAATGGGCAGTGAGTATGAGACGCTGTTATTACACACAGAGATGCGCTGGCTTTCAAGAGGCAGGGTATTAACTCGCTTTTTTGAGTTGAGAGATGAACTTAAAGTTTTCTTCAGTAAACATGATTTTGCCCTGTCAGAACATTTGCACAACGAAGAATTTCTCACTAGTCTGGCTTATCTTTGTGACATTTTTTCACATCTGAATGAATTAAATCTTGGACTACAAGGGCTAACTGTAACAATATTCAATGTTCAAGATAAAATTGAGGCCATGATCAAAAAGGTAAAACTCTGGATAAACTCCCTTGAGTCAAACAATACCGAAGTTTTCCCAGTGTTGCATGAGTTTTTGTGCTCAAACAAACTCAGACTGAGAGGCTGCGTGAAAGCAGAGATGAAGGCGCACCTTGGCGCACTGTCTGCAGAGTTGCGCAGATATTTTCCTGAGGCGGACGGGTCAATCGAGTGGATACGTCATCCATTTAGTGCCGTGACCACGTCTTTATCAACAGCGGAACAGGAGAGCCTTATTGACATTGCAACAGATGGATCGCTAAAAGCAGAATTTAATCAGAAGACACTGACTGACTTTTGGATTGGCCTGCGCGTGGAGCAACCTGCACTTGCAAAGCGCGCTATTAAGACTCTCATGCCATTCGCAACTACGTATTTGTGTGAAGGTGGATTTTCCACACTGACGAACAGGAAAACAAAATACAGAGCCAGACTTAATGTTGAAAATGACTTGAGACTCAGCCTTTCACACATTGAGCCTAACATTACTGAGCTGTGTGCATCCAGTCAAGCCCACACTTCACATTAAACATTGCAGTTTTCTATTGCATTATAATTGTTCACATTGTGGTTTAAATTGTTTTAATTAAGGCAGATACTGAAATGAGGCTTCAGTAGGTTTTGTTAATATAATATAATTTTGCTCCAGCTCAAACTGTGCGACAAAACCGCAGGGTTTAAAAGTTCAGAACGCACGATTCATGGTCTCACACTGTACGGCCCAATGCTCTGATGTGATCTGACTGCTCACATTGTACGTTAAAAACCACACGTCGGAAGCTTTTATTTTTCTTTAAAAAAAAAAATTATTTCATGCCTATCAATGCGCACAGTGAGTGAAATCAGGTGGGGAGACTGCACGCGCGCACACACAACAGACAGCAACATGATTCACGAGAGGACGGTAAAAAAAGAAAAACATTCAACTATATTTCATAGAGAGTCTTACAGCTGTGCAAGGTGTAGCAAGTTACTCCCTCATCTGTCGTAAATCCTGTTGTCTGCTGTGTGTGCGCGCGCGCATATACGTTCAGTCTCCCCCACCTGATTCCACTCACTGTGCGCGCTGATAGGCATCAACTTTAATACGATATTAGGTTATTGCGAGGGAATGCAAAAAAAAAAAAAAAAAACGACTTTACATGCGATCACTGTTTGCTCTCTCCAGTGTTTGCTCACGGACAGTGCGCGAAGTAATCAGTGTGTAGATGCTTGTAGCGCAGCTTCATCAGCATGGAACCCTCACGAGCCACGACGGCCGACCAAAATATCAAACAGGTTTGATTTTCATCCGACCATACGATTCCTGATCGGGAGGTGGTCGTGACATGTTAATCGCAGCTCGTTACTCCATGTAGACTGCATGATGCAGGACGCACGATTAAGGTGAAACTCGGCGCGATCCAAAAAATTCTCACACAAGTGAAAAATCGGCTGAAAAAGGGCCAAAACGCGCACAGTGTAAGCCCGCCTTAAAGCGGGCAGTGCAGTCGAACCCCAACCTCCTGACCAAGTTTAATGCTGCTATCGACCCACAATGCAAAAATAACAGTAACGCACAGTGACTTGGAGAAGTAACTTTAATCTGATTAGCGATTTGGAAAGATTAACGTGTTAGATTACTCGTTACTAAAAAAAGTGGTTAGATTAGAGTAACGTGTTACTAAGTAACGCATTACCGGCATCACTGCATTTTACACAACACCCCAACTTCATTGGAATTGTATCCTTTGCACTTCTCACTAATCATTAAGAAATACAAACAGTATGCTCAGTCATGGCATTCCTCTGTGGTGAGGAAGACTGTCTATCAATTTCTGGACAGGGTGATGGATGCAGAGATGACTGAACAGGCCCAGCCTTGACAGACACACTCTTTCTGACAGACACTGCACACGGTTGCTGCAGGAAGCTTCTGCCATTAAGGATCTTGCTCTTTCTCTCCTTCCTCTTTCTTCTCTGTGTCATTCATCTGCATTATTTAAAGACTTCCTTTCCCTTTTGGATCATTCCTTGCCAGCTGGCTCGTCCCCTCACTTGTTCTTCCCAGGTCTTCCCATCAGCAGCTCTTAAGGTTGTGCTTCAGGAGGTTCTTGTAGCATTTCTTCTGCCCTCCTCTGGAACATTTTCTTCAGCTGGGAGTAAAAGATCTGCTTGAGAAGTTGGCTGTCATCCATCCGAATGATGTGACCCACCTACCGAAGCTGATTCTATATAGTAAATCAATCTGGAGGAGGCAGTTCCAAAACACTGAGCAAGTATGCAAAGAGAAGACTAAGAGAAGCCACCAAGACACTGAAGGAGTTACTGGCTGAGATCACAGACATGAGTATCACTGCTGAGATGAGTAACTCTATAAACAAGTTCAATGCTTTCGCCTCATGCACACACACTTGGATCTTACTCTTGACCAAGGACAACTGCAAACCCACACACTCTCACTTGATGGTCATCACATTAGATGTCGCAGCAAGACAACAATTGATTTGACAAACATCAAAGCATCATCTGCAAAGTCAAGATCAGTGAACCTGTCCTCACAGACAAAGGCACCCAGGTCGCGAGACTCCACAACCGTACCCAATAGCCCACGCAAGTGCAACAGATGTGCTCTTGTACCAAAATTTACAGGAACAACAGAGTTTGTTACTCAACCCTATTGCTGACCAGCTGCCATGTGCTTCTAGCTACTTTATTGTTAATTTAAAATATTATTTCAACCAGGTTAGTCCCATTGAGAAACATGCAAACTCCACACAGAAAGGTTCACAGGTGGGAATTGAACCCATGACCATCCTTGCTGTGAGGCAACAGTGCTACCACTAAGCCGTGCTGCCAAGTACTAGCTTACATGGCACAGAAAGAATTGTAATACCTCTGTAAATGTTCAAATCCATGTGTTCACCTTTTCCATCCCAGAAAGGGACAATAAATTATTTCTTCTCGAAAACATGCTTATTTAGGGTCTGCTCCTTCCTTTGCCCCTGACCAAGGCAGCGTCTCTACATCTGGAGTTGGTCCCTGGGTGCTGGACTGTGGCTGCTCACTGCTCCTAGTGGTTAGATTATTATTTCTTCTGATCTGATCAGCTAAAAACCCGGGCTCTGGCCTGAGTGGCCAGAGTATCCCTTTGGTTGTCGGTGAATTGAGGCCTACTGACTACCACATGCACAGCAATTCCTGCTGGTCTCCTTCACACTCACAGCCAAAGTCCAGATCATCACATGGTCCACTGTCTATTGTTAATGACGGTTGCTGCTGGGCACATAATTCTTTCTGTTATTCACCATTTCAGCTTTTATGGTTCCTTCTCAGTCAGTCCGGATGATTCAAGCAGTACAGCTGTAAGGAGAGGCACTCTCCACCAGATGGCATCAAAGACTTCCACACCTGTTTATGACTTCGACTTCTTCTTTTGGCTGCTCCCATTAGGTGTCGACACAGGAAATCACTTGTTTCCATCTCACCCTGTCCTCTGTATCTTCCTCTGTCTCACCATCCACCTGCATGTCCTCCCTCACCACATCCATAAACCTTCTCTTTGGCCTCCCCCTTCTCCTCCTACCAGGTGGCCCCATCCTCAGCATCCTTCTCCCTATATAACTTGGGTCCCTCCTCTGTACATGTCCAAACCATCTCAATTTCACCTCTCTGACTGCCTCTAAACTGTCCCACCTGAGCTGTCCCTCTGATATGTTCATTCCTAATGTTGTCCATCCTCATCACTCTCAAATCACAGCTTCACGTATCTTCAGCTCTGCCACTTCCAGCTCTTCCTGTCTTTTGTTAGTGCCACTGTCTCTAAGCTGCACAACATAGTTCGTCTCACTGCTGTCTTGTAAACTTTCCCCTTCACTCTTGCAGATATTCTTCGGTCTCAAATCACAACTGCCACCTTTGTCCACACCACTCCACCTTGCCTGGACTCTCTTTTTCACCTCTCTCTACCAGAGTTTCCCTTACTTTGGATAGTTGACCCCAAGTATTTAAACTCATCTACTTCACAACTTCTACTCCTTGTAACTTCTACTCCATTGGGCTCCCTCTCATTCACACAACCAGTACTCAGTCTTGCTCCTACTGACTTTCATTCCGCTGCTCTCCAGAGCACATCTCCACCTTTCCAGGCTAGACTCTACCTGCTCCCTACTCTCACTGCAGATCACAATGTCATCTACAAACATCATAGTCCATGGAGACTCCTGTCTTATTTCATCAGTCAACCTGGTCCTTGGTGTAACCCCACCCCCCCTTGAAGGAGTCTATCATTCCTACTGCGCATCACACACAGTCCTTGTACATACCCTCACATACTTCTCTGCCACTCCAGACTACCTCATACAATACCACAACTCTTCTCTTAGCACCCTGTCATAAGCTTTCTCTAAAGGCTAAAGGCCCAGTCCCACTGGCGTTTAGGAGGATTTGCGCATGAATTGCGCACAAACTTGGTTTATATTCGCTAAACATCCGTAATATCCATGAAACATGCTTGTATGAGTCAGCCGACATCCGCACACGTTCGCATTTATCGGCAGAGGCACGTTTTTCCATTGCCAGGATTTTTGAGCTGCCCAAATTTTTCACATCTGCCTTACATACGCAATACATACTCAATCTATGCACTGTATATCCGCCGTCCAACTGACAGGGTATTGCGGCTTGGCAGCGGACTGGAACAGTTTGTAAAATGGATATATAGGGTGCCTATCACATCCACATGACTAACTAAAATAGGTTGTAGCGAATGCATACAGAGTGGCCATGGACAAAGCGTTTGTATTACGTCTGCTTTGCATCTGATTTGCGGACAATTTGCGAATGCATAACAAACACTTCACGTAAATCCAAAGTACTATATAAATGTGGCAGAAATCGACATACTTGCCACTGATTGCCAGTCCAGCTGTAGAGACGTACAGATGTAGTTATGGATCCCCAAAGACGTAGTGTGATAGTTGCTGCCATCCAACAACATGCCAATCAACTTGTCCAAGTCCAGCAATTGCTCCAGAGGCTGTGATGTTGGTGTGAACAGTGATGCCAAAAGTCCAGAGTGCGCTTCTATTATGACCACAATGCAGATGCCACGCATGCGCAATACAAACGCTGTTTCCGCAACACATGCGCAATGCATTCTCAATACATCTGTAATACTTCTGTGATAATCACAATGCATCCGATCCGTTTCCTCAATACATGCGTTATACAACCCCTAGCAATAATTATGGAATCACCGGCCTCGGAGGATGTTCATTCAGTTGTTTAATTTTGTAGAAGAAAAGCAGATCACAGACATGACACAAAACTAAAGTCATTTCAAATGGCAACTTTCTGGCTTTAAGAAACACTATAAGAAATCAGGAAAAAAATTGTGGCAGTCAGTAACGGTTACTTTTTTAGACCAAGCAGAGGGAAAAAAATATGGACTCACTCAATTCTGAGGAATAAATTATGGAATCACCCTGTACATTTTCATCTCCAAAACTAGTACCTGCATCATATCAGATCTGCTCGTTAGTCTGTATCTAAAAAGGAGTGATCACACCTTGGAGAGCTGTTGCACCAAGTGGACTGACATGAATCATGGCTCCAACACGAGAGATGTTAATTGAAACAAAGGAGAGGATTATCAAACTCTTAAAAGAGGGTAAATCATCACGCAATGTTGCAAAAGATGTTGGTTGTTCACAGTCAGCTGTGTCTAAACTCTGGACCAAATACAAACAACATGGGAAGGTTGTTAAAGGCAAACATACTGGTAGACCAAGGAAGACATCAAAGCGTCAAGACTGAAAACTTAAAGCAATATGTCTCAAAAATCAAAAATGCACAAAAAACAAATGAGGAACGAATGGGAGGAAATTGGAGTCAACGTCTGTGACCGAACTGTAAGAAACCGCCTAAAGGAAATGGGATTTACATACAGAAAAGCTAAACGAAAGCCATCATTAACACCTAAACAGAAAAAAACAAGGTTACAATGGGCTAAGGAAAAGCAATCGTGCACTGTGGATGACTGGATGAAAGTCACATTCAGTGATGAATCTCGAATCTGCATTGGGCAAGGTGATGATGCTGCAACTTTTGTTTGGTGCCGTTCCAATGAGATTTATAAAGATGACTGCCTGAAGAGAACATGTAAATTTCCACAGTCATTGATGATATGGGGCTGCATGTCAGGTAAAGGCACTGGGTAGATGGCTGTCATTACATTCAATAAATGCACAAGTTTACGTTGATATTTTGGACACTTTTCTTATCCCATCAATTGAAAGGATGTTTGGGGATGATGAAATCGTTTTTCAAGATGATAATGCATCTTGCCATAGAGCGAAAACTGTGAAAACATTCCTTGCAAAAAGACACATAGGGTCAATGTCATGGCCTGCAAATAGTCCGGATCTTAATCCAATTGAAAATCTTTGGTAGAAGTTGAAGAAAATGGTCCATGACAAGGCTCCAACCTGCAAAGCTGATCTGGCAACAGCAATTAGAGAAAGTTGGAGCCAGATTGATGAAGAGTACTGTTTGTCACTCATTAAGTCCATGCCTCAGAGACTGCAAGCTGTTATAAAAGCCAGAGGTGGTGCAAGAAAATACTAGTGATGTGTTGGAGCGTTCTTTTGTTTTCATGATTCCATAATTTTTTCCTCAGAATTGAGTGATTCCATATTTTTTTCCCTCTGCTTGGTCTAAAAAAGTAACCGTTACTGACTGCCACAATTTTTTGTTTCCTGATTTCTTATAGTGTTTCTTAAAGCCAGAAAGTTGCCATTTGAAATTACTTTAGTTTTGTGTCATGTCTGATGATCTGCTTTTTTTCTACAAAATTAAACAACTGAATGAACATCCTCCGAGGCCGGTGATTCCATAATTTTTGCCAGGGGTTGTACATCCGTGATTGTTCGTCAAATATTCACTATACATTATTAATATATCCATAATTCGTACTGAGAAATTTGTCATTCCTGGCCAATTTTGTTGCTGACGACAATGAATGCCAGAAATTTGTATAAATTCATGCGCAATTAATCCTCTCCCCAGTGGGACCGGGCCTTAAATCCACAAACACACAATGTAACTCCTAATGGCCTTCTCTATACTTCTCCATCTGTACTCTCAGAGTAAACATTAGGTCTATAGCACTCTTTCTCAGCATAAAACCATATTGCTGCTCACAGATCTTCACCTGTTTTCTAAGCCTAGCTTCTACTACTCTTTCCCATAACCCCATAACTTCATGCTGTGGCTGACTAGCTTTATGTGTCTGTAGTTACTGCAGCTCTGCACATCACCCTTGTTCTTAAAAATAGGAACCAGCACATTTTCACTCCAAACCTCAGGCATCCTCTCACTTTCCAAGATTTTATGAAACAATGTGGTTAGAAACTCTAATGCCATCTCTGCTAAACCCTTCCGTCCCTCTGCTGGAATGTCAACTGGACCAACTGCTTTTCCACTCTTCATCCTCTACATAGCTGCCCATCACTTCATCCTCTTGCACTTCCTGATTTACTCTCTCCACATCTTTCACACTTTTCTCCCATTTTCTTCATTCATCATCCACATCTATTATGACACTGACCGTATTTCATTTTGTATTATCTGTACATTAATATCATCTTGTTTTTTCCCCTACATCTTTCCTTCTCAGTTTGGTTCGTGGTTAGACATCGGGAGTTCCTAAAACACTGAATTTTCAAGTCTTGATTTGGCCTTTTAATGGAGATTCTAAAAATACTTTGGACGGCACCCCATCTAAAATGATAACTACAAGGTCTGTTAGAAAGTAACGACCTTTTATTTTTTTTCAAAAACTATATGGATTTGATTCATATGTTTTTACGTCAGCCAAGCTTGAACCTTCGTGCGCATGCGTGAGTTTTTCCACGCCTGTCGGTTGCGTCATTCGCCTGTGGGCAGGCTTTGAGTGAGCACTGCTCCACCCCTCTCGTCGTTGTTTCATTGCGAGGAAATGGCGCAATGATTTGGGCTTTTTTTTCCATCAGAATTTTTTCAGAAACTGTTAGAGACAGGCAGCTGGAAACCATTTGAAAAATTTATCTGGCTTTCGGTGAAAATTTTATGGGCTTCACAGAGAATAAGGAGTGTTACTACAGCTTTAAGGGCAGCCCACAATGGAGCACGGTGCGCCGTGCTCTGAGCCGCCATCGAGAGGCAGAAACCACCACATCATTTCTAAACGGATCGCTGTGTGGAGCAGGGACCGTCGTGTGCAATTTCTCTGGTTATCACAAGAGCTGGACATCAGCCATTTTCCGGCAGATTTCACTTTTAACAAGAGATTTTGTCATGGAAAGCCGCGCGGAGGCTTCGCGCGTCACGACCGATTCGCTGATGAAGCGAGACAAAGGATCACCTCCGTTTCGGAGTGTCAGAGGACAAGTTGGGACGTGCCTATCTCGGCTTTCAGTGCTTACCAGTCGAGTGAGTAGAAGAGAAATTGTGGAGAGCTGTGCACGTCCCAACTTGTCCTCTGACACTCCGAAACGGAGGTGTTCCTTTGTCCTCGCTTCATCAGCGAATCGGGTCGTGACGCGCGAAGCCTCCACGTGGCTTTCCATGACAAAAATCTCTTGTTAAAAGTGAAATCTGCCGGAAAATGGCTGATGTCCAGCTCTTGTGATAACCAGAGAATTGCACACGATGGTCCCGGCTCCACACATCCATCCGTTTAGAAATGATGTGGTGGTTTCTGCCTCTCGATGGCGGCTTGGAGTGCAGCGCGCTGTGCGCCATTGTGGGCCGTCCTTAAAGCGGTAGTAACACTCCTTATTCTCTGTGAAGCCCATAAAATTTTCACCGAAAGCCAGATAAATTTTTCGAATGGTTTCCAACTGCCTGTCTCTAACAGTTTCTGAAAAAATTCTGATGGAAAAAAAGCCCAAATCATTCCGCCATTTCCTCGCAATGAAACGACGACGAGAGAGGTGGAGCAGTGCTCACTCAAAGCCTGCCCACAGGTGAATGACGCAACCGACAGGCGTGGAAAAACTCACGCATGCGCACGAAGGTTCAAGCTTGGCTGACGTAAAAACATATGAATCAAATCCATATAGTTTTTGAAAAAAATAAAAAGGTCCGTTACTTTTCTAACAGACCTCGTATATACAAAAGAAGCATCATGCTAATTTACATTGCCTCATGCATAGTGTGGAGCAGTATTTGAGACAAACACGTCTGTATTGACAATGTGCCACAAAACCAAAACAGCCGCTCTATCAAAATCACAGAGTGAAATTACAGAGCGCAAAGGCCAACATTTGACAGACAGACAACACTGCAATACATCAAGCACACATCACAAATGAAGACAGAGAGAACACAAACAACAGGACTCATCTGAGGGAGTCTGCAGCCAGAGATTAACACTCACTTTCTAACAACAGAGTACAGTTAAGCCCTGGAAGACAGAGAGCAGACACAGCCTGTTAGCACATGTATTAGCCCACTGCATCCGCGCCACCATCCAACACGCTACACACTGAGCTAAAGCAACATACACATTAACCTGCTCGTCTTTTCTGTGAGAACAAGTCAACTAAAAAACAGAACTGAACTCGCCACGCAGTTTAGACAACTATCCATCCATCCATCCATTTTCTATTCCCGCTCACTCCAATTAAGGGTCATAGAGGGGCTGGAACCTATCCCAGCAGTCATAGTGCATGAGGCGGGGTACACCCTGTGCAGGATGGCAGTCTATTGCAAGTAGACAAGTAAATATTTAATTTTATTATACAATGTGTAAGTGTTTAATTAGGTAACACACATTAAATTAGGCAATGTATATATCAATAGCAAGTGGTCTCTGTGTGCATGTATGTGTGCATGCGTGTGTATGGCTTAGATCACAGAGAAACTGGGTAAAGCTGATATTTGCTGTTTGGTATGCTTGTGTATTTTGGGTCAAGGATTAATGCTACAAAGACAGAAAGTTGACAGAACTAACGTGTTTGAGAAATTAGGGATATTATCTAGCTACAGTGAACAACGGACGCTGATAATTAAATTCTGGACTCATACACCATTCCAGCAGAGGGTGCTAAATCATCTATATATTAAAATCCAAGTGGCATCTGTGTATGTGTACGTGTACGTGTGCGTGCATGTATATAACCTCGATCACGGACAAACTGGGGAGAGCTGATATTTGCCGTTTGGTATGCTTATGTATTTTGGGTCAAGGATGAACACTGATAGGACTAATATTTTTGGAGAAACTACGGATATTAGCTGACAACACTGAACAATGGACATTTATAATTACATTCTGGACTCACACGCCATTCCAGCAGGGGCAGTAAATCATCTATATATTGAAAACAAAGTGGCGTCTGTGTGTGCGTGCGTACATGATTTTATTTAGTAAGTTCAATGTAAGTACATAATATAATTGTAAATACGTTACACATACATGGATGACAAAAGAAAGTGAAAACACTTATTTCCATTGTGGTCCATTTAAAAATCAAATAACAAAACAGAAGTAATATAAAACAATAATAATACTACTACTAATAATAAAAGAATTATTAACCAAGTGCAAGGTCTGTACCGGGAAAATATCAGGCCGAGGTGTTTAACAGTACAGACCTCGCTACTCTCGGACAGTGCAAAAAACACCGGGGTCTGATATTCCCGTACAGACTGAGCAAGCGAGGTTAATAATTTGTTTATTATATGGCTGTTTGGAGCTGTGTTTTCCTCTTGTTGGTCTTCAATTTGCATGTGCACTTTGAGCTTGTTTGCTGTTAATTCCTCCAATTCAAACTCGTCAGTGTAATAAAATTAGCTTGGAGAATGGTCCTCTTCGTCACTCATAATTTCTTTGTTCGCATTTTGTTTTATTTTGTGCTGTGAAAATTGTAAACAAAGTTGCAAATCTGATATGAGATCTGGATCTATTGCCATGATAACGGTGTGATATGGGAAAATATCAGAGCAGAAATCAGCCAATCAGAGTGTGCATATTGTCGTAGCCATATACTAATAGCATGATACTAATGTATCACAAGAACCTACTAAACAATTTATAAATACATTAAGCTAACATTAAATTAACATTGAAAAATTATGTAATTAACTGGAAATAAAAGGGTTGAGTTCTTCCTCTAAAAACTGTTGAGGTCTAGGGTTCTAAAAACATTCTCGACTCACACACCATTCCAACTCATTATAGAAACTTTGAATAATTTATTACTGCTCTTGAAAAATGTCAGCTATCTATTTTAGAAACACTAACCAATCTAGAGCCCATGGATCCTCACGGGCAACATACTAGTTCATGTTTAAGGTGTAAGATGTGAAAATTTCAGAACGTAAATTTTCAAAATGCAAAAACAAAGGACAGCCTGCCAAGAACTGCCAGAGATAGTGCTGAGAGTTTATGCTGCATTTTCCTGAAGCAGTGGCAGTTTTTTAGTGTGACAGAAAGAGATGTGTCGCTGTTAGGTGCCAACATTCATCGACTTAATTGTAAAACTGATGCTCAGATTTTTGTAAAAACTGTCTTAAATATGAGCAACACATTTTTATTGAAGGTGTACAGAAACACTGCATTTCCAAAACCAGATTCTATTACATGTGTGGAAAAAGGAGAGGGGCTCATAATAGTGAGACCAATCACCTCTTCATAGACGCATCCTGGAGAAGTGCCGAGGTCCACTGATTCAAAATAAACCAGCAAGACAAAAGCAAATAAAGATCCAAACATGCAAAAGTGAAATGCTGAAGTAACACAAAGGTTTTCCCCAGTCTGAATAAACCTGAATACATTTTCCTTCCTCTAACAATCCACTGGAGTTTTATTTCTGTGTAGATTAGTCAACGTTCAATTCAATCTTGTGTGAGTCCACTAAAATAATGTATGATCCTGTTCTGATTGAATGATTTATGTGTTGAGGAAATCTTAGTAATCAGAGATCCGTTTCTGCACATTTTTCGCCAATGTTGCAACAGAAAATGAGGCTGCAGCTATTGATTCTATAAGGGTGAAATTCCAGAACTCTGTTGTGTTCAATGTCCTCATTTAATGAAGCAGACAAGTGTTCTGGTCCAATATCTGAATTGATTTGTGTATCAAAGCTCAGTAAAGATATCTGACAATGATTCAGATAACTCACTAATGATGATTATTATTAATATCATGCTGGTGTGTTGTTGCAGACCTCTGGGACACACTTGTGAATCATTGTCTCTTCCTGCCTTTGGTTGAGTCTCCAGCGTCCTGTTATTCTCAGCAGGAATAAGAAAACACAGATGGTATATTTCATTCTATACATGATTGTTTGTGGCCCACACATGCCTCCACAGTTCCAGCTACTTATCACTTCGGAGCGTCAAACCATCAGATGCACATGCAGTGCTTATTATGTCTTATTTACATAATATTTTCAGTATTTCCCAACTGGCTCCTTTGTGAATCACAAGAAAATGTTTCATCACATTTAAAGATTGTAAACTGGTCTGCAGGGCCACTCACTGTATGTGTTCCACAGGATATAGAGAGGCTGGATGGGGTCCTGGTGCAGCTTCAGGTTGTCCCACAGGATCTGAATCAACACGTGTTTACTGTCTTCAGACATCCAGTGATGAGGGATCTGTAACGAACAAAAAAACAGAGACTACAGTCACATTAAAATCTGACACCACTGATATCTGACATTTCTGCAACATAACAGGGTGAGAAACCACAGGAGGAGTCAACACAACCAAATCAGGTATAAAATCAACCCCTGTTGATGAGAATTAATAGTTTTTTTTCTAAAGGTTTTTACTATCAACAACAACAAGCAACTGTAAATCAAGTTTGGTCCTAATTCTTTCCATTTAATCAGGACCGACAGGCAGATCTTTGTCATATTTTAAGTCACTCTATAGGCATTGAAGATGAGGTGAACTTTTCTACCAACCAGTCCTGTGATAAACAGAAAATACAGCAAGAAGAAAGTCAAGTTCTGGAAGAGCAATGCAGCATTTCACCAACTAGTTGAATTACCTTTCAAACTAGTATTGAACGAGCTAGTACCCTGAACATGAAACCAGCCCACCGACAATTTGCCTGTATAGTAAAACCAAGTCCTTTAGGCTTCTCCCTTTTGGGTTGCCACAGCAAATCAGATATGGATCTGCATGATGATTTGGCAAATGTTTTTCATTGCATGCCCTTCCTGACACAACTCCACATTACAAAGAGAATGACACAGATGGTTTTGAATGTAGAACCTTCTGTTTTGGAAGCCACCATGTTGCCCTGGCCCTTTACTTGTACAGTGTCTCACAAAGAAACCAAAATCCTCTAACTTTCGCTCTGATTGTGAAGATGAGTTTTTTTCATAGTACTACAGAAAATGCAAACATATCAATCAGATACAGTAACAAATACAGTTGGGATTTTACTGGTATTTACAATAACATTTCTTTGTTTCTACAACCCCAATTCCAGTGAAGTTGGGACGTTGTGTGAAATGTAAATAAAAACAGAATGCAATGATTTGCAAATTCTCTTCAACCTATATTCAATTGAATACACCACAAAGACAAGATATTTAATGTTCAAACTGATAAACTTTTTTGTTTTGTGCAAATATTTGCTCATTTTGAAATGGATGCCTGCAACACATTTCAAAAAAGCTGGGACAGTGGCAACAGAAGACTGGGAAAGTTGATGAATGCTCAAAGAACGCCTGTTTGGAAGATTCAACAGGTGAACAGGTTAATTGGAAACAGGTGAGTATCATGACTGCGTATAAAAGGAGCATCCCCAAAAGGCTCAGCCGTTCACAAGATGGTGTGAGGATCACCACTTTGTGAACAACTGCATGAAAAACAGTTTAAGAACAATGTTTCTCAACATTCAACTGCAAGGAATTTAGGGATTCCATCATCTACAGTGCAGGTACTAGACTGGCCTGCCTGCAGTCCAGACCTGTCGCTCATTGAAAATGTGTGGTGCATTATGAAGCTCAAAATATGACAACAGAGACCCCAGAGTTGTTTGAGTTGAGCACAGAAAGTTTGGTCTGTGCAAAACTGACTGACTGACACAATGATCTGAGGAGCCAGTGCAGGACAGTTCAGAGTTTACTGCACGTCTTTTTTTATGCACTGCTATCTTGTGTAATTTAGCATTTTTGTCTCTCGTGCTTTGATTCGTGTTATTTTAAAATAAAAATATTTTCTTTTCAAAAAACAAGAATTGGCCTAAGAAAATAATTTTCAAATCATGCGTCTTGAAAAAAGGGGTTATTTTATAATCGGGCCGCCTTGTATTCAGAGCCGTACTGTAAGTTGATGACGATGATAATCTCTATGTATGAGTGTATGTTTGGGTCAAACCTGTGAGCCTCTGTTGCAGTGCTCTGAGGTGAGGATGAGTCCAGGCAGGTTGCTGGGCAGGTCCAGCCGTCTGAAGTACCAGACTAGGTTCCAATAGATGATGGGATGATAGTCCACCATGTCAGCCTCTGTGATCACCGGGTCGCCCTCATTCTCTAGCAGGCTCTCCAGCTCTTTCCAAAGCACCAGTGGGCTCAGGTAGGGAACTGTAACTGGCTCAGGGTTATGAAGCCTCCAGTCCATACTCAGTGGGTCCTGCCACGGAGAGTAGCACTACAGGTAAGGTTCAGTGCCACAATTACATTCAGTGGAAATAAGCCTGGGAAGTATGAAGTTGGAGCTATCCAAAATGTCTACAACATAGTCCAGGGTTTGCATTTTTGAATGCTAAACAGTCTTGCACTCAGTTGTTAAAATGATAAATATTGCATGTTTTACTAAATGTTTTGTTTGAACTAAATGTACTGTTCGACAGCCCTGTCACCTTTCTGTACCTATAGCCCCTTTCCCACCGGGGGTGCTCCCGGTTGCTCCCAGTTGCGCCGTGCATCATTATGATGATGCCGCGTGGAAGCAACTCAGTGCTGAGACGATGCAGCTCGGTGTCACAACAGCGCGAGGGGCGCAAAGGAGGAAGCAAGTCAGGCACTGAAAAATTAAACCTGTTTAATTTTTTTGCATCCTGTGCTTGACGCAGAAAGGAAGTGGTTCCAGCACAAGTTGGGGCAAAGAGGTGTAACTCGGGGCAAAGAGGCGTTACTTGGTGTGACTCAGAAGCCACACCCTTGAAAGACCACGCTACCCGATGCCAATTTATGATTTCTGCTGTGTTCCGTTGTTCCCGAAGTATAAATCACACAGGATTGTTTTTATACTGTGTACTCAATGCAGTAAAAACAAACAAACAAAAAAAGACCACAGGAAAAAAAAAATGCTGATTGCAGCTGCTGCTCCTCTCGGTGTGGAGCTGTCTGGTGAAGAGAGGCACTGTGAAACAGCTGCAGCTTCTTCTCTCACAAATGTGTTTAAATAAAATCCATAAAGGTCCTGCTCACAGACTGATTGCCAGAGACATCCAGTAAAAAGTCCGGACATCTCCAGTCCACTCATGGACGGGACGGTTCATTCACACGCCCATGTGAACAATTAAAAGAAAAAAAATTGTCTGCAGGCAGTTAGTTCCTTTCTCTCCTCAAACTCTCTCATCACAGTTAAAAAAAAGGACAAAAAAGGACATATGTCCTGCTCACAGACTGATTGCCAGAGACAGGACATGTCAACATTAAGTAGAACTCCAGGCATCTCCACATTTGCTCAAGGACGGTTCGTTCACGTGGGCGCGCATCTCGCGCTCAAAGGAGGAAAGATAAACTATAACAAAACTCAGAGTGCAGCCCTGCAGCTCAGCACAACAACAAGTAGAAGAGAAGTCAGAGTGCACAGTCTGTCTGCAGCCAAACTGTGCACTCTGACTTCTCTGTGCAGAAAACCTGCAGGCTGCGTTGTCACCTCCTCTCTGCCCCCTGCTCCGTGCACCTGACACAGACATTCCTGCGTCGTCATGACGCCACAGGGAGCAACCGGGAGAAGCCCCGGTGTGAAAGGGGCTTAACAGACATTCCTCCAGCCTTCCCTTGCCTTGTTACACAAATGGCTCCGTGTCACACTGCAAAACCCTGATCAATCAATCCAATCCACTTTATTTATATAGCACATTTAAACAACAGAACAGTTTCCAAAGTGCTGCACATAAAAATGATTATACAACTATACAAAACAATAAACCCACTCAGATACTAATAAATAAATAAACATAAAAACAATAAAACAATAAATAAATAAAACACTAGGCCAAAGACAACAGAGGACCATACAACTCATGCAGAGCTAAAAGCCAGAGAATAAAAGTGGGTCTTCAGACGAGACTTAAAACACTCCATTGTGGGGGCTGTTCGAATGTGGAGAGGCAGAGCGTTCCAGAGTCTGGGCCTGGCCACAGAGAAGGCCCTATCCCCCCTGGTCTTAAGTCTCGTCCTAGGCACCACAAGCTGGAACTGGCCCTCAGACCTCAGAGCACGTGCTGGCGAGTAAATTTGGAGGATGTCTACAATATATTGTGGGGCCAGTCCATTTAAAGCTTTAAAAACAAATAATAAAATTTTAAAATCAATTCTAAAATTAACAGGGAGCCAGTGCAAAGACGCAAGAATGGGTGTAATATGTTCATGTTTTTTGCTCCCAGTTAAGAGGCGTGCAGCAGCGTTCTGGACTAACTGCAATCTGTGAAGTGTATTTTGATTAATTCCAAAAAAAAGTGAATTGCAGTAGTCCAGGTGTGAAGAAATAAAAGCATGCACGACGCGCTCCAAGTCAGAAAAGGATAAAATTGATTTAATTTTGGTTAAAAGACGAAGCTGATAAAAGCTGGATGTAACAACCGCCTTGACCTGAGGTGGATCACAATGCCACCCAGACAGTCTCACAATAGGACGTGGCTCCGGGACCCCCAAGAACTCCTGATTCACGCCACAATGAATTCTTGTAAATGAAAAGGACCCTTTAATCATCACAGCTCTGTCACTCTCATACCAACCATTGTTTCTTTTTAATTAATTCTGTGAACAGATGCATTCTGTTAACACTGTATGCGTTATTTCCTCCTGCCCTGATGTGGATAAAAGCAGAGCTCAGAAAGCCACACTTTACACTGTTCCAATCAGGATACCCTGGTTTGCACAGCGTCCAAAGTACTTCATATTAAAAAGCCTGTTATTTGATAAATGGTCAATGTCTTGACTCTTTTCTTTCACAGACAAGCCTGAAAATCTTTCGGCCTCAACACAGTCAAATCCATAAGCAAGATCTTGAGCTTTACAAGCTGAGCAAAAGAGTGAAGCAAGAAAAGCCTGAAAAACATATCGTCATTTAGAGGTCATTCCCCCCGTAACACTGTTCTTTTGACTAAACAAAGTACTGTATTAGTCAGCCGTTCCTAATACTAGTTCAGGAAGCCCTGTAACTTACAGTGCATCTGGAAAGAATTCATGGCCCTTCACTTTTCCACATTTTTGTTACAGCCTTATTACAAAATGAAGTAAATTCATTTTTGCCCTCAAAATGTTACACACAATAGCCCATTATGACAACATGAAAAAAGTTATGAAAAAAGTGGCACGGGAAAGGGAAATCTGGGGTCCCCTGATGGAGCTGTTGCCCCTGCAACCCGAACCCAGAAAAGTGGTTGAAGATGAATGATGAGTGAGTGAGTGAGTGTGGAAAAAAGTTACTTTGAAGTTCTTGCAAATTTATTAAAAAAAAAAAAACAACTAAGAAATCGCACGTACAAGTATTCACACCCTTTCCTCAACACTTTGTTGATGGACCTTTGGCAGCAATTACACCATCAAATCTTCTTGAATATGATGCCACAATCTTGGTGCACCTATCTTTGGCCAGTTTTGTCCATTCCTCTTTGCAGCACCTCTCAAGCTCCATCAGGTTGGATGGGGAGCGTCGGTGCACAGCTATTGTCAGATCTCTCAAGAGATGTTCAATCAGATTCAGGCCTGGGCTCTGGCTGGGCCACTCAAGGACAACTCAAGTTGTCCTGAAGCCACTCCACTGACATCTTGACTGTGTGTTAAGGGTCATTGTCCTGCTGAAAGATGAACTGTTGCCCCAGTATGAGGTCAAGAGCGCTCTGGAGCAGGTTTTCATCCAGGATGTCTCTGTACATTGCTGCATTCAGCGTTCCCTCAATCCTGACTAGTCTCCCAGTTGCTGCCACTGAAAAACATCCCCATAGCACGATGCTGCCACCACCACACTTTACTGTAGTGATGGTGCCTGGTTTCCTCCAAACATGATGCCTGGCATTCACGCCAAAGAGTTCATAACTACATAACACTGTCATATCTCAGTACTACCAGACTTTCAATTAATCATTTTTTTTGCATTTTCATGATGTTGCAATGCAGGATTGTAAGCTTACATGTCACATGATTAGACACCAAGATGAAGTCTCTCACTTGCTTAGTTTTGGAGATATATTTAGCAGATATTCATGTTGTGCTGGTGGCCATACTGGATTTTTGAGCGCTATGCAAACTGCTCAAAGGTGAGAGCTCAACACCCATCTGAATGTTATTCTGGCGATTCTAACAATACATTATCAGCAGAGGAAAAAGACTAGATCAGACTAAACAAGGTTCATTTCCATGGCTGTCAGACTATCTATAGAAAAGCTATGGGTGACATCACACAGTTTGTCCAGTACATCAAATGTACTGGACAAACATACACACTATATAGGTTTTACTGCACTGACACAAAGTACCATTTTTTTTAAAAAGTATTTCTTAGCAAAGCCTTTTTGTTTTAAGAAATGTTTTCCTTGGTTACCATGGCAACCATCTAAAAGCCTACTTACACTGATTATGATTTATTATAAAAAACTTGCGACTTACACTGGTTTCATTGAGGCGGCTGGGCAGGCTGCCGGAAGTTGGCAAATAGTAGTTGAGGTGAGATACATTCTCCAGAGGGCTGTAGGCACTGACACTGCGGGCCATAGATGCCCCAGCATCTGGCGCCCCCTGCCGTCGCTCTGTGGAGATGTCCATACCCTTAGTACTGGTTGACCGTGTCCTGGGGTGACACACGATATTCCAACATTTAGGTTGTGACACAAGAACACAAACCACATTTTGGATGTGCCTTTGCTTTGGAGGGAAAAAAAGGTAAGTAAGGGAAAACAAATAAGGTCACACTTCACACCTAACCAGTGATAAATGATGACATATCCACTGCCTTAAATGACCCTGACATCCACCCAAACATTATTTTAGCCGGTATCTGCTGCCATAAGATCACTTTCTTATAAGTTAGGAATTATTATATAACACCTGAATAGATCCTTGTCATTTGATTATATGTCATGTGATATGGATCATTCATCCCATTTGCAATTGTGTTCCACTGACCGTGCAAATTTGGTTCCATTTACTGTGCAATTTTTGTTCCATATGTTTTGTACTTTGAATGCGGAGATTAATCGATACGAATCCGTATCTAGATACAAATGTGCATCGATTCATTCAGTGTGCATTGATTCTATTGATGGGTGAAATTGTGTTGCATCGATTGCTGCCTGCTTGCATCGATTTTTTTCCGAGTCACACTGAATGCACCAGGGATGGTTCGGCAGCTGTTGTTTTTGAGGGTTTTTAATGAAGAAAATGATAATTTCTCTACATTGATCAGGAAAGGCAAAGTAATAAAGATATAACCTCTACTCAGACAAACCACCAACTACTTAAACCCAACAAACCTACTACCATCTTGACTAATGGGAAAGATTCTACATCCTTGAAAATATGTACTCTTAATGCTCACGGCTTAGCATCCAAACTTGCACAACTTAGGGATTTTATATATGAACAAAATCCAGACATTGTAGTGGTAACTGAAACACACTTTGACAAAACTATACTAGACTCCGAGTTCACCCTACCAGGGTATACAACATTCAGGAAAGATAGAAATGTATCCTTTTATACTAAAGGCAAATACACTCGGTTAAACCGTGGAGGAGTTCTTATTTTAGTAAAGAGCCTCTTCAATCCAACTCCCTATTCCGATGGAGATGTAGATGCAGAAATACTGTGGATTTCTATACACCTCAGATCAAATACATCCTGACTTATAGGTGGCTGCTATCGGACTGAGGAGGACAAAGCACAGATTATGACAAAGATAAATAATTCTATAAATACCATAAACACTAATGTCTGCATTTTACTTGGGAATTTTAATCTGAGAAGAATAAACTGGGATAGCCTTCCGAGTTCTAGAGAACTTGACAAACTTCATAAATACGATTAATGACAATCTGTTATACCAGGTTGTAAAAGAACCAACCAGAGGTGACAACATTCTAGACCTTGCCTTTGTGAACGACCTTTCCCTCGTAACTGATTGCTCAGTCAGAGCATCTTTTTCAACTAGTGACCATAGATCGGTCTGGATGACCATGAAATGCCCAACTTCTAGAATTAAAAAAACAGAAGGAAAGTTCACCTAAACTCAAAAGGAGATTATGAAGGGTTCAATGAAGCTTTAAAAGAAGCAGACTGGCCTACATTGCTGAAGAGAGGAAACATTGAAGACAACTGGAAACTCTTCAAAAACAAACACTACAAATTGCTAGATATTTATATACCGCATAAAATGATCAGACAAAGAGAATGATGCAAACTTCCCTGGAGTATGTATAAATCAGTAGAAAAAGCCAAGAAGCAAAAGAGACAAGAATGAGTCAAGGTAAGAAAGTCAACCCTTTACTCAGATCAGATTCTATCCGAGGCAGAAAAGACAAATCTGGAGGTCAAAATAAATAAAGCCAAAGCCCATTTCGAAGACAAATTGATAGAAAGGATCAAAGACGATCCTAAACCTATCTGGAATTATTCGAAACATTATACAAATACCAAAGCAACAGTGGATATCCTCGTCCATGAAGGTGTACAGGTCACTGAAGATTCTTCCAAAGCAACCATATTGAATAACCTTTCCACATCGGTGAACACAAAAAAGCCCCCATTAGACTTAGTACCAGAAAGAGAAAATGTGGACAACTTTATCACAGATCTTATAGTTACACCAGAAGAAGTCAGACGCAAACTTAAGCCCCAGTCACATGGCACTAACGAAGGACACAGAAGCCAAAACAAAACAAGAAATCTGGACTTACGCTGACTTTCTGAGACATTGTTTAACTGTCATCCAGCTTTGTTCCTGTAGCTGGCGCTTTGTCAGAATTTTCAAACTGTTGAAAAATGTGAACGAATCCTTCGTCCGTATTCCATTTTGCTTTCTGTCTGGACGGTTCCACATCGTTTACGTAGTTCCCGTACCGTCAGCGTTCCATTTGATTGTCGTCCAACTTCGTCCAACCTCCCAAGTCCAACGTCTTTCACGAACATTGACAATATCTGAATGGATCAATAACTAAAGATCCGACAAGCTGAATGTCCATGTATGAGACAAAAAGTAACGTTTTCATACAGAAACAATAGCGGCATGAACGTTTTATCAACAACTTTAACTATTTACGCACATTCGAATGCCATCTCTGGCTCCAACGTGCGTGTGTGTGCACACATTGTCAAGACAACGCAGCTACAAGTGGCTGTGGAGCGCACAGACTCGCTGCAGAAATGATCACAGCTGGCACTCGGTCTGATACCCGCTCGCGTCATCATGAATGTTACATTGTGATTTTGTTTAAAGTGTCAAGGTCCAAGTTTGCTTCATTTTTCTATTGTTAGTTTCAGTTTTGTTTCGGTCTTTTATGCGCTTTGCACTTGCAGGCTTGTCGGTGATGGGAGAAGTCCAGGCTCATTCGTCCACTCTTTCTGAACGATTTGTGACTTTTTTCCTTCATTCAGCTAAAGCCATGTGCCGTGCGACCAGGCCCTTAGAAAACTAAAGGCCAACAAGGCAAATGGTCCAGATGGTATAAGTATTAATATACTCAGACAGGTGAGACTTTGCATCTCATTTATATTTCCACCAATATGGATGAGCTATTAAGTTTGGAAGAAAAAAGTATGTTCTAGAAATAATGCTCACAGAAATGTATCCCTAAATAGAACTGTTCTTGTCTGATTGCATTTAAACATGGTTTACTGAATGAAACATTTTACCATCTTCATAGAATCTTTTTAGTTTTTATGAAATCTGCATTTGTGCATTACACTTCAAACAAAATTCATCATCAGCATGTAAACGGATAATAATAGTAAGATAGTAATACCTTCTGCTTCCTGAGCAATCCTGGATAGGAATCACTGGGAACGGAGGAGAGGTGGCATTTGTGGGACAGGGGGTGGACAAGGTGGATGTCCCCGTGTCTAAACCTGTGGATGCTGAGCATGACAAGCTCATTGCCTCCTCTACTGATGGACTACCTTTGAGGAATAGTCTAAATGAGAAAAGCAAAAATGGCACAATGAATTTCCACTTCGTTCTAAAAGCCATGTCTGGTGTCATTTTTCTGTCTGGTGCTTTATGCTGCTCCAATAAATGCAGAAACTTATTAGTCTCATCAGTTCATGAACTGATGAAGCTTTTCTGAATGAAGAGCAAAACATCTTCAAGAAAGGAAAGAAGTTAGGGTGACCTGACTCAACATGCTGGAGTCACATGTCTACCACTCCAGAATAATAAAATCATGTGTCACATGACTGATATCACAAACAGAATTTGGTCACAGTCCAAATTGAGATCCAGATTTGCCTGATTAGAATCTATTTTTAAAGTGAGGTGTTCCATAAATATTATGAAAAAGCATGTAATATACTAATAAATATTTGTTGGTAAAATCTGTGACCACATTTTATTGTTAAAAATATGTGATATGTCATGCTCCTGCCACAAGGGGCTTCTGTTTGGTTGTGGGTTCTCACTGGCTTCCGGGTTCTTTGCCTTCTGAGTTTTTAATTCATGTTATGTTATCTCATGTCATCTTGGTCATGCTCTATTTATGATGAGTTTTGTTTCATTTATTTTCTGTGTTTCACTTGGTTGCCATGTATTTAATTTTGTCTTAGTTCCTGTCTTGCCTGTAGTTTGTTTTGCCTGATTGCTTATTACCTTTGTATTCTTTCACTCGTGGTCCCTTCTTGTTACTTCAGTCTTAGTTTAGCTTTATCACATTTATTATTAGTAGTATTAAGTCACTGGATTTGGTTATTATTTTTTGTTCAGCGTTTCTTATCTGATTATGTTCTGTTTATTTATTGCATTATTCTGTAGTCTCTGGTTTGGTCTCTCTGTTCATTTATTTCCAGTATAGTCATCAGTTATGTTATCATCTCAATACCGGTTACTGCATTTACTTTTACATGTTATGGGTATCAGTTCCGTACTAGTTCTTATTATATTCATTGATCTCCTTGTGTTCTGCTTTTAGTGTAGTCACATTATTTCCTAGCTTTGTCCCCTTTTGTTTTGTTCATGTTAATTATTGTTTGTCTTGAGCACGTCACATTTTCCACCCATTGTTTTTTCTATCACTTATTTATCTTGCCCCAGTCCACTTTGCTGTTCATTTCACTGCACTTTCTTGCACCTGCCCTTGTCTTTTTTGGTCACGCCCCTTCCAGCCCCTTCCTTGCCCCTTCCTCGCCCCTGTTTACACCTTGATTAGCCTGCTCCCTATTTAAGCCCTCACAGTTCTACTGCTCACCACCAGATTGTTGATTTCATGTCACTTTCCAGCCTTTGTTCCAAGCTCTCCTTTGTGCTGTTTTTTGCCTGCCGGAATTTTGACCTTGCTTTGTCCTCGACCTTGAATTTGTCTTTGCTTCTGATTGCCTCCTCGCTGTGTATTTGGCCTGTGTCTGTTTGTTGAACTATGCCTCAGCCTTATGCCTGTCTGTTACCATTGCCTCGCTGCTGGACCACCCGTGTACCGACTCTGCTTGTTTTGACCATTAAACCTTTTTCTTACTTCATCCTTGGTGAGAGTTTGCATTTGTGTCCACCCATTTTGAGCCGTTCTATGCTATGCCTGACATGATGTTTTAGATAAAGATTAGAGTTTTGATAAAACTACAAATATAATTTTTGGTGGTTTGCAGAAATATGTAACAAAATGGGAATGATTTAATCTGAATTTTTTTTTATTTTATAAATTTATTATTGAATAACCACAGACAACTGTCTCTGTTGTCATGTACCATACCGCACAACGATAAAGAACTGCATTTATTATCATTTACTTTTGTTTTTGTTTAGTTGTTGTTAATGTTAAAATGAGACTTATAACTTGTAAATGTTTATTATCTTAAATGAAATTTAAGATAATAAACCCCTCCATATGGGGAGGAATTATATTTTCAAAATTCTAGAGAGCCTAAAACTTTAACAAAGCACTGTACGTATACGTGCAGTAGTGTTGGACTATTGAAACCAGTTCTCAGTGTATCTCAGTTAATCTACCATATTATCCATTCAAAATAATGTTGGGTGAAAAAGTCATCCACACATTGGATGTTTTAATGGGCACCCAATTATCTTTAACAGAATTTGTCCAACATCAAAATTAAGCAAGTATTAATTGTAGAAATTTAAGTCACTGGTAAGGACACTGGACATGTTTAAGACAAATAAGGATGTCAGCCTGAATAAAAAAGAAAATTATTCCACAGTACAGAAAAATGTTCCTGAAAACACTGGAATTAAAGTGTAGGTGACACGTAATGCCATGTTTTCATGAATATTTAAGACTAAAATTAAACAATTTATCCTTTCCTCGTGTGCAGTTCTTGAAGAGATAACTATTCGGATTTTGAACTGTGCGCCACTAAAAAAACAGGAACTTCCCGGCAAGTGCCGACATTGAAGAAGAAGGAAGAAGTGGCGTCAGCATGAGAACCATTATCTTAATAGCCCCATTAATTTATGGATTTTTACGGGCTACTGACAATCCTGATTCCACCGAGTGGTTCTGGTCAGAGCTGCACCATGTTTTCCGTCTCAGAATGATTAATTTTCGTTGGCAGAATGGAAACAAGTGGAACACTTATTTTGAGGTGCGCGCACTTGCACGGTGTCCATGGCTGCTCCACCCCACACTGAGACAAAACAGTATTTTCAGATTACTTTATTGTATTCTGGATCATGGGATAATGTTGTTGCTTGCAGATTGAGATGTTATGAGCTCAGTGTCTTCTTCTTGCAGCGCAAAACGGCTTGTTAACGCAACAGCCGCAATAATGGATTACCGGTGGCCCTGGAACCTGGCACCATGAATTAAATTATTTTCAGATGTGTCGTTTGTCAAGGTGGATAAGTTTATAGATGATCTCACTGAAACGGACAGATAAGACTATATATTTACTTCTTGTGTGAATGGTTTTAATATTTATGTTACACTATTAACGTACAGTACCATTTTGTGTTCTGAATTCTGCCAATATCGCCACTGTTGTCAGACTGAAGATTGTACTCTAAAGTTTATTGTCACAAAATAAGGCTCTAAACCATAAATAATGTGTCCCCCACAGCTGCTTCAGAAACACCTTCAGGCTGGACTTAAAAAAAAAAAAAAAAAAAAAAAAAAAGCTCCACACTAGAAAAAAAAAATCATCTTCCAGACTGGACTTAAAAAAAAAAAAAAAAAAATCATATGAAACCAGCTCGACCTCTGCCAAGTCCACAATTGATTTGGACTTGAATCAGCAGGTGCCGTTCAGGTGATGACATAGCAACAACATGGCCACGGCTGGGGGCTGAAATAGAGTGCAGGACTCAGACAGCTGTAGTTTATCCTTCACCTGCGCACTTATCGACTTTTATTGTTCTGGATTTTTAAAATATCAACATTTCATCATTTTTAGCGATTATTTGTGCACATTTTTTGGTGTCACCTACACTTTAACACACACACACACACACACATACACACACACGTGTATGTGTTGACAGTGATAAAGCGGTGCAGTACTGAGTACCTGCCGGGCCCCCTCATGTCCCGTATCTCCACATTCAGGAAAGGCAGGAAGGGGTTTCCACAGAACGGACATGTGGTGTTCAGGTTGGAGTCGTCTGCTGTCCAGCCGGCCATGATCTCCTCATCGTACACGAGACAGTCACAAGTCTTACAGCGTGAGCAGCTGGAGATCAGCAGCTGGGGACAGATGCCACAGAAACAACGCTTGTTGCAGGTGAACAAAAAGGCCAAAGTCAAAAAGTAAGACCCTTCGGCTGCTCTCTTGTTTTTCTCTCTTGTGGCCACAGCTGATATAAGGTGGGTCTGCATGTGGATTTGGCACAAGTTTTACACCAGATACTCTTCTTGATACAACTCCACATTACATGGAGAAATGTGGCAGGGGGTGGGGTTTGAACTGGGAACCTTCCGGACTGAAACCAAGTGCACTAACCACTTGGCCACCACCCCTAAAAAGGTTAGGTTTTTCACTTATCATGGAACCACGGGTGACCTCTGCGTTGGGCCCTGTCCACTGTAAATGTTTACCTCCATGGCATAGTTGTTGAAGATGCTGGTGTTGCTGGTGTAGCGTGAAGAGCCAAGGTCAGACTTGTCAGGGAGAGAGAATCCAGGAGGTGAGAGGGTGAAACCTGTAGCATCGCAATGAACAAAAAAGAACATGTGACAAAACACAATGAATCAGACTTCAGACACACACTGAGACAAACAGTGAGGAAATGACAGGTGCTTTCTGATGCTGCTGCACTGCCGCTTGGTGATGACTTTAAATTGTGTTTGAGAAGTACAATCAATCAATCAATCAATCAACTTTTTTCTTATATAGCGCCAAATCACAACAAACAGTTGCCCCAAGGCGCTCCACATTGCAAGGCAAGGCCATACAATAATTATGAAAAACCCCAACGGTCAAAACGACCCCCTATGAGCAAGCACTTGGCCACAGTGGGAAGGAAAAACTCCCTTTTAACAGGAAGAAACCTCCAGCAGAACCAGGCTCAGGGAGGGGCAGTCTTCTGCTGAGACTGGTTGGGGCTGAGGGAAAGAACCAGGAAAAAGAGATCGATCACTAATGATTAAATGCAGAGTGATGTATACGGAGCAAAAAGAGAAAGAAACAGTGCATCATGGGAACCCCCAAAAAGATATGCATTATGCAAATTTTATTTTTTAATGAGCTGTGTTTAAAATTTTGTTTTATTACAAGTACAACACAAAATCAGAAAAAGTTGGGATGGTATGGCGAATGCAAATGAAAAACAACGCCACACACTGTCAATGAACGACAGGTCTGGACTGCAGGCAGGCCAGTCTAGTACCCGCACTCTTTTACTATGAAGCCACACTGTTGTAACATGTGCAGAATGTGGCTTATATATATATATATATATAGTATACAGTGAGGAAAATAAGTATTTGAACACCCTGCGATTTTGCAAGTTCTCCCACTTAGAAATCATAGAGGGGCCTAATCTAAAAAAAAAAAAAAAAAAAAATCTGGAAATCACAATGTATGATTTTTTTAATAATTTATTTGTATGTTACTGCTGCAAATAAGTATTTGACCCCCTACCAACCAGCAAGAATTTTGGCTCACACAGACCTGTTAATTTTTCTTTAAGAAGCCCTCTTATTCTGCACTCTTTACCTGTATTAATTGCACCTGTTTGAACTTGTTACCTGTATAAAAGACACCTGTTCACACACTCAATCAATCACACTCCAACCTGTCCACCATAGCCAAGACCAAAGAGCTGTCTAAGGACACCAGGGACTAAACTGTAGACCTGCACAAGGCTGGGATGGACTACAGGACAACAGGCAAGCAGCTTGGTAGAAGACAACAACTGTTATGATTATTTATTAGAAAGTGGAAGAAATACAAGATGACTGTCAATCTCCCTCGGTCTGGGATTTCATGCAAGATCTCACTTTGTGGGGTAAGGATGATTCTGAGAAAGCTCAGAACTACACAGGAGGACCTGGTCAATGACCTGAAGAGAGCTGGGACCACAGTCACAAAGATTACATTAGTAACACATGATGCTGTCATGGTTTAAAATCCTGCAGGGCAGCAAGGTCCCCCTGCTCAAGCCAGCACATGTGCAGGCCGGTCTGAAGTACACCAGTGACCATCTGGATGATCCAGAGGAGGCAAGGGAGAAGGTCATGTGGTCAGATGAGACCAGAATAGAGTTTTTTTGGAATCAACTCCACTTATGTTTAGAGGATGAGAACAACCCCAAGAAAACCATCCCAACCGTGAAGCATGGGGGTGGAAACATCAGTCTGGGGGTGCTCTTCTGCAAAGGGGACAGGACGACTGCACCGTATTGAAGGGAGGATGGATGGGGTCATGTATTGTGAGATTTTGGCAAACAACCTCCTTCCCTCAGTAAGAGCATTGAAGATGGGTCATGGCTGGGTCTTCCAGCATGACAATGACCCCAAACACACAGCCAGGGCAACTAAGGAGGGGCTCCGTAAGAAGCATTTCAAGGTCCTGGAGTGGCCTGGCCAGTCTCCAGACCTGAACTCAATAGAAAATCTTTGGAGGGAGCTGAAACTACAAACCTGAAAGATCTAGAGAAGATCTGTATGGAGGAGTGGACCAAAATCCCTGCTGCAGTGTGTGCAAACTTGGTCAAGAACTACAGGAAACGTTTGACCTCTGTAATTGCAAACAAAGGCTACTGTACCAAATATTAACATTGATTTTTACAGGTGTTCAAATACTTATTTGCAGCAGTAACATACAAATAAATTAGTAAAAAAATCATACATTGTGATTTCCAGATTTTTTTTTTTTTTTTAGATTATGTCTCTCACAGTGGACATGCACCTAAGATGAAAATTTCAGACCCCTCCATGATTTCTAAGTGGGAGAACTTGCAAAATCGTAGGGTGTTCAAATACTTATTTTCCTCACTGTAGTCTGAAATGAAATAAAAGACAAAGTAATACCGCATTTTTTTTAAATTAGCATTTTTCATACTGTCCCATATTTTTTTTAATATGTACATACCCCTCCAGCTGTGATAAGACCCGGTTCTTTGCATCATTTAAGTAATTATCGTTGTTGCTATTTTACATGTACTGTAGAGCAACTTAATTTTACCGGGGAGCAAAGATTTGGAGCTCATGGTGGGGCTGTCCTGCCTGCTGCGGAGGGGGCTACGTCGAGGGCTCCTGCGGGGGTTGACTGAGCCATTTCTGTGTGGGGAAGCCAGGCAGCTGTCTGGCTCACGTTGGACGTCCTCATCCAGGAGGGAGGAGGAGTCTTGTTCAGCAACACCCAGAGAGGACACACTCATACCATCACTGTGACCATCCTAGGAGGCCAAAAGAGAATAAACACACCATTAATTCAAGCAGTGAAAAGACCACAAGTAAAACCAGGTGAGCTGATGATGGTGTGCAACACTTTGCATGTTCTGGAATTTCAGGTATGGAATTTTAGCAAATGTGCAATATACTCTTGACCATTTTTCTTTGTTGTCTCGCACAAAGTAGTACAAAACAGCAACGTGAAGACCAGAAAAAAAACTTATAAACAAAAATGCAAAGTGATAAAATAGGCCAAAAAACACATCATACATTTAAATGGCCCAAAGGTAGGAGCAGCAATCATCATTTTATCACCATGAGCTTCAACAAAGGTAAAAGATTAACTCAACTGTAAAAAATAAATAAATAAATAAATTGTTCATATAGTGTGAACAGCGCACTGTTATGCTACAGTTTAGCAATAAATACATAGAATAAATTAGCACTTCAATTGTGATATTGGTGCTTATCATCTTGCACTTATTTCGAATTTATAATATTGACGCAAGCTAAAATCTGCCAGGTCAGCTCAGGACTGGGAACATATATGCTGGAACCACGTCTCACTGCATTTACCACACAAAGGAACCCCATGAATCCTGGATGGTAGCCACCCAAGTGTGCAACCAGCCCATTCCTGTCTCTCTAAAGTACCCATCTATCTGCTGTAACCAGATGAAATATGAGGTGGGGTCCTTTACTCCTGTGTGCTGGATCACATCCAGTGAAACACACCACATGACCACAGTGTAATAGCTGAAGGTCCCCCACAGTGGAAGTGATATCAGTCATCTGAGTGTCCCAAACTAATCATTCATTTGACACACTCATGTCAGAGGCACCCACACATCCACCAAATAAAACTATTACCAAAGACACCTAGTCATGGCATTACTCACTCATTAGCATCCAAGAAAGCACCAGGACCCTAAAGACCTCATGCAAAGTTGTTGGCCTCGCGACACCTCTGTCCAGCAACCTCATGATAGAAATAAGCTTTTATTAGGCATCTGCTCATTTCAAATGCCAAGGACCAAGACACATAAATGTCACTGCAGAAATAACTGAATGTCCCCACAAGTTCAACATTTTAACTACATACAGTTCTAATGGCCAAATCCAGGAATGAAATCATGTTCAGTCAGTATTCGCAGACCTAGGATTTGGTCAATGGTTTACTTCTTGGGTGTAAAGTCAAATTGTTCCTGTCATTGACAGGCACGTAACTGGAAATTAATCCTGTTTAGAACAATCCTTGAAAGCACTTTTCCCAGGACAGACAGTTGTGTAATTTCTCTGTAGTTATTGCAATCCAGAGAAATACACTTTCCGATCCAAAGTTAAACACAACAAGTCCTTTCTTCCTGTTCGTCGATTGAAAAAGATTGTTTACAATGCCAGCAGAACAACATTTCTACTCGCTTGGAGGCTCAGCACCAGTACTTCAGATACCTAGAGGTTTTCAAACCTTGCATCAAAGCTAAATTCTGTTATTTGGAGAATTACCCAAATTAAAAACAGATTTCTAATATTCATGTTTTGACATTTTCTTGCCTTTTCATATATCATCTTTCTGGGGTGCACTTAAAAAAAAAAGCGCTTTAAAACAGAACACAACACTAAACTTTCCAAAAATTCACATCCCTCCCTGAATAGCTTGTGGACATGCTGAGGGTGTGAGCTTTTTCTGAGTAACAAAGAGCATCAGGTGTCACAAAAGGTGGAAAATCTCAAATTCATTTAATTACTTCATTTTCCTACATTCTGAAATGCCAGTCTTTCTACTTGTGTGTGTGTGTGTGTGTGTGTGTCTGTGTTTAAATACACTTCAAACTAGCTGTGCGTAATGCACAGCACCCCCTTAAAATGACACTGGATACTGAAAAAGAATGTTCTCACTCATCCAGGAAAAACATTTAAAAAGTTTACTCCTTATTTAGTCTTCTACATGTTTGACCACTTTTATAAGTGGCTTTTTAAGTTTATCTAAGAATCGAAGAAGTCATATACTGAAGACAAAAACACAAAGCCATGTTGGTTTTGAGTCAACTTCTAAATATTCTAGATCAGCCCATTCCCAAACTTAAGAAGACCAGGGCCCACTTTGAAACCTGACAATGATCTGGGGCACACCCAAATCCTGTAATCACCATTCTGATTGAGCCAGATGAGGCATTTCTGGGCTTTACATTTCTTCATAATTAGAAGGCCTGGCAAAGGATGCCAGCCCACCATGACCCGAACCCAAATAAGTGGCAGAAAATTAATGAATAATATGTGTGCTGAACAGTGAGGGGTGGTGCCAAAAACCAGCTGGAGCAATCACAACCATTTATCTGATATGGCACGTGCTTTATAAGTTGACACAAATAACATTGGGGCGTTTTTGTGAACAAATAACATGACTGGTGCTGATGTGAAACCATCTTTTGAATTTACTGCTGTGTCGGTATTAAATGACCTGGACAGTGCATTTGATCCACAATTCTAAATTCTGAAAAATATGGGAATGAATTTTTGATTGTATGACAAAAAAACAAAACAAGACAACAACAATAACTTTTAAGAGAAAGAATAATTTTCTGCAACCAGTGTGAGTACAGTAAATATAACAAGGCACTGTACCTTGGTAGGTGTGGTGTAGGTTGCCAGACGGGAATACCAGCGACTAGCCTTCTCTGCCACACCCTTTCCAGCAGAGAAGACGTTGGTCTTGAAGACATCCAAGGTTGGTGTAAGCAGAGTGTCCAGGGCAAATGAGGAAGAGGAGGGTGAAGGTGACGCTAGGCTCATTCCTCTGTCTGCCCTGTAAGGGCTGGTTAGTGGGCTCGGACTTGGGGTGGTGCTTGAGCTGTGACAGGATGCTGATGACCAAAGACGTTGGTGTGAGCTAGGTTGAGAGGGTGAAGGCAAGTGGTAGGTGCGAGAGCGTGGTACCACACCAGTCCTGAGAGGGGAACTGGGAGGCAAGCTAGGTCGGCGTTGTGAATGGAGAAGAGGGCTGGTTTGATCCTGCAGGTCCAAGCTGGGGGTCCGGCTGCTCAGCGGGCTGCCCAAGTGGTTCATGTAGAGCTCAATTTCTCTAGCCAGGTGCCTACGGGTAGTAGGTGTGCTGACCTCCATCCGCTCCATGTATTCGTCCTCAGGTTGCTGTTTAGACTGAGACTGTGCAGCTAGTAGGGATAATGGATCATACCCCATCTTGATACCGGTGCGCTTTGCAGATCCTCTAGAGGCCATGGCGCTCATGCAACTGTAGCTGGCACTGCGTCCCACATGTTTCTTGTAAGGTTTGCTATTTTTGTGTAAGCAGACCCTAGCATCTCCATTGGTTCCATCCAAATCCAAGTCTTCCAAATCAAAAATGTCCTCTGCATTGTTTCGGTCTTCATCACTTGAATCACCTTCCTCCAGTTCTTCTTCCTCTCTGTTCGCCTGGCTTCTAGCTGCACCTGCATTAACAGTCACCTCTTCGAGCCGGCTCATGGCCAGTGAGTGAGACATCTTACTTTTACTGAAATTGGTGCCAAAGAGAATTTTGGCATCAGCACCCAGGTGCCCTGCAATCTTATCGGGATCAGTTTCACCCTGTTTCATGCCAAGTCCCAGAACAGTGATGCCACCGCTGTTTATCATGTCACTGCTCAAAGGACGGCCTCTCATCCTCGAGCTACTACCCACCACATCATCCGGGGCAGTCTGCTGTTTTCTGAGGAAGCTGTTGGTCTGGACTTCACCAATATCGTCCAGGGAGGAAGTAAAAAGAAGACCAGCAATATGACCTTCAAGAGAAGGACAAAGAAATGAATTCCATCTGCTAGACTTGATATGAATTGAAGGTTAAATGAAAGTGTCTTCTGTACCTGCACGAGTGGAAGTCTGGAGGTTACAGGCCGAGTCATCATGGGTAGAGCTGCTACGAACAATGCTACGGGGTTTGAAGGATGAACTGACATCCATGTCCATCTCAGGGAGGCACTCTCCACTTCCCTTGGCACTTTCTGTTTCGGACACTGCACACACACACACACACACACACACACACACACACACACACACACACACACACACACACACACACACACACACACACACACACACACACACACACACACACACACACACACACACACACACACACACACACACACACACACACACAAAGTATTTCAAGGGTGCGGACACACTCGCCATTTTTGGTTGTCCAGAGGCAAATTTAGATTTTATATATATTCATTTTCTATACCCGCTTATGCCAATCAACAGTCAAGGAGGGGCTGGAGCCTATCCCAGCATCTCAGGGCGTGAAGCTGGGTACACCCTGGACAAAATGCCAATATTTACTTTGAATTATTTTGGCCATTCAATTTTGAATATGGCAACTGTATTTTTTGATGAATATCCAATTCATATTACACAAAGTATTTTTTGCACTTGTTACTTTCTGGTTGATGTGGTGGGGGGATCAAATGCCCTGTTACCAATTCATGTATGGATGTGCTAAAGAATATTTACTCCATATAATGTTGGAGTGTATATTTCCGGGAAATGAAATGCCAAATGAGCTGACTACTTAAAATTAATAAAGAATTATGAGAATATTAGTGTTTTGTGTTATTTTTGGTGCCATATGTCCTGAGATATTAAGCCATAAACATGGAGAATTTATACTGATTTCACCTGCTGTTTGAAAAGCTCAGAACTATTAGTCTGAAGGAAACGTTGATTTGTGCGATGTCACCTTGGGGACCCGCCCATCAGAGCCATTTTGACTTGTGTGTTGAAGCGGACGGGGAAAAGAGGACATTTTTACATTAAGAATTCTGTGTTTTTGATGGAGTTTCACTTTATGTCAAAATGGTGAACAGGTGTGTTGCAGATGACTATAATGTGCACAGTTTCCCCAAGAAGAAGATCTTCATTTCATTTCATTTATTTATACAGGAAAAGGTTAAAAAGCACAAGTGCACATTACCCCAGGCCTGACTCAGTAACACTGTTTTACAGCAGGTTCCTGTTTACACACAAACCTACACACAAAAACATTTCATTCAATCAATCAATCAACTTTTTTCTTATATAGTGCCAAATCACAACAAACAGTTGCCCCAAGGCGCTCCATATTGCAAGGCAAGGCCATACAATAATTATGAAAAACCCCAACGGTCAAAACGACCCCCTATGAGCAAGCACTTGGCAACAGTGGGAAGGAAAAACTCCCTTTTAACAGGAAGAAACCTCCAGCAGAACCAGGCTCAGGGAGGGGCAGTCTTCTGCTGAGACTGGTTGGGGCTGAGGGAAAAAAACAGGAAAAAGACATGCCGTGAAGGGGGGCAGAGATCGATCACTAATGATTAAATGCAGAGTGATGCATACGGAGCAAAAAGAGAAAGAAACAGTGCATCATGGGAACCCCCCCACAATCTACGTCTAAAGCAGCATAACCAAGGGATGGTCCAGGGTCACCCGATCCAGCCCTAACTATAAGCCTTAGCGAAAAGGAAAGTTTTAAGCCTAATCTTAAAAGTAGAGAGGGTATCTGTCTCCCTGATCTGAATTGGGAGCTGGTTCCACACGAGAGGAGCCTGAAAGCTGAATGCTCTGCCTCCCATTCTACTCTTACAAACCCTAGGAACTACAAGTAAGCCCGCAGTCTGAGAACGAAGCGCTCTAATGGGGTAATATGGTACTACCTTGGTCCCTAAGATAAGATGGGACCTGATTATTCAAAACCTTATAAGTAAGAAGAAGAATTTTAAATTCTATTCTAGAATTAACAGGAAGCCAATGAAGAGAGGCCAACACGGGTGAGATATGCTCTCTCCTGCTAGTCCCCGTCAGTACTCTAGCTGCAGCATTCTGAACCAACTGAAGGCTTTTTAGGGAACTTTTAGGACAACCTGATAATAATGAATTACAATAGTCCAGCCTAGAGGAAATAAATGCATGAATTAGTTTTTCAGCATCACTCTGAGACAAGACCTTTCTGATTTTAGAGATATTGCGTAAATGCAAAAAGGCAGTCCTACATATTTGTTTAATATGCGCTTTGAATGACATATCCTGATCAAAAATGACTCCAAGATTTCTCACAGTATTACTAGAGATCAGGGAAATGCCATCCAGAGTAACGATCTGGTTAGACACCATGCTTCTAAGATTTGTGGGGCCAAGTACAATAACTTCAGTTTTATCTGAGTTTAAAAGCAGGAAATTAGAGGTCATCCATGTCTTTATGTCTGTAAGACAATCCTGCAGTTTAGCTAATTAGTGTGTATCCTCTGGCTTCATGGATAGATAAAGCTGGGTATCATCTGCGTAACAATGAAAATTTAAGCAATACCGTCTAATAATACTGCCTAAGGGAAGCATGTATAAAGTGAATAAAATTGGTCCTAGCACAGAACCTTGTGGAACTCCATAATTAACTTTAGTCTGTGAAGAAGATTCCCCATTTACATGAACAAATTGTAATCTATTAGACAAATATGATTCAAACCACCGCAGCGCAGTGCCTTTAATACCTATGGCATGCTCTAATCTCTGTAATAAAATTTTATGGTCAACAGTATCAAAAGCAGCACTGAGGTCCAACAGAACAAGCACAGAGATAAGTCCACTGTCCGAAGCCATAAGAAGATCATTTGTAACCTTCACTAATGCTGTTTCTGTACTATGATGAATTCTAAAACCTGACTGAAACTCTTCAAATAGACCATTCCTCTGCAGGTGATCAGTTAGCTGTTTTACAACTACCCTCTCAAGAATCTTTGAGAGAAAAGGAAGGTTGGAAATTGGCCTATAATTAGCTAAGATAGCTGGGTCAAGTGATGGCTTTTTAAGTAATGGTTTAATTACTGCCACCTTAAAGGCCTGTGGTACATAACCAACTAACAAAGATAGATTGATCATATTTCATTCAATCATTTGGACAATAGACCTAACATGTACAGCACACAATCATAAAGTGATCAGTCAAGTAAGAGAGGTAGGTTAGTGGTTACACGAGTAACTATTCATTAAATCGTCACTGTAAGTTTTTTTTAAATAGTATCTCTGAGCTGATAGATCTAGTGCCCAGAGGGATATCATTCCACACTTTAGTGTAGATGTAGAAGAATGATCTTTGTCCATAAGTGTTTTTAAAAGAAGGGACTTGGAGCTGTTCCGCCGATGTTGATCTGGTGCTCCTTTGAGAGTCTGTAGTCAGTGCTAGAGCCAACAGAGCTGGTGGGAGGTTGAAGTTTTTTAACCGAAAATAAAATCTAATAGCAGTACTGCTTATATAGTTGTTGAAAGTCAGAGCATTTGATCTGGACAGGGCTATACAATGATGGGTCCAGCCTGGAAGTCGACAGTGTATTTTGAAAGCTCTGTTGTACAGTCGAGCCACAGGATCAAGAACATCATCTGTGGTGAGAGACCATATAGGCAGACAGTAGGAGAGAGAGGAGAGGACTACGGCATGGAGGTACATGTGAGAAACAGTGGTTGTCAAATATGGTCTGATTTTATTGTAGACATACAGTTTTTGTTGCAGTTTCTTGGTAAAAGAGTTGACATGTTCTTTATAATTAAGATGTGAATCCAAGAGTACACCAAGATATTTATAGGTTGTTGTTATGTGCAGTTTGTAATCAGAGAACATGATTGTGTTGCACATTTGAAGTTGCTTCCTGGGGGAATGAAAACACATACATTCAGTCTTTTTCATGTTAATACTAAGATGATGATCCGTTAGCCAATTTTGGAGTGTTTTGAGATCAGATGACAATTTAGTATTTACAAGATTGGGGTTTGAATCGGAGTAAAAGAGTACAGTGTCATCTGCATACAATAAAATATTAGAATAGTTGCATATAAGTGGAAGATCATTAATATAGAGAAGAAACAGTAATGGACCAAGAGTACTCCCTTGTGGCATTCCGATACTGTATTTAAGAGGATAAGTTTTAGTTTTACCGATTTTGACTATTTGAGACCTGCCACTCAGATAGGATGTAATGAATGTGAAGCACACTTTGGGAAAGCTTAAAGGACTGAAGTTTACTTAATAAAAAGAGATGATTTACTATATCAAATGCTTTACGGAAATCTATAAAAACTGCACCTGTTGTTATGTGTAGGACGCAGCCCGGAGAACCGACCAGCGTTTGAAGGACCCAGTATAAAATAAGCAGAACACGGTACAAAGGATAACAGAGTTTAATGAACATAACAGTGATGTGAAAAAATACAAACAAATAAGTGCGCGGTCTGGCGTGGCGGATTTGCGGTGTGCTCCCAGCAGCACAAAACGGTCCGGAGCCAGAACCAGTTCGGACCCAAGGACCCGCCGACACACCCCAGGTGGCCGCGACAAACCGAGTCTGTGAAAGAAGGAATCATTATGTGAGTCCACACTCAACACACAGAGAGAACGCTCAAAGGTGCACAAACAGCAAACACTTCCTGGCTTAATTACTAATCAGCTTCCCACCCTGCAGGCATGGAACATCCAGTTCACAAAACTCCACTGCAGAGGAAGCTGATTACACGACCAACATACAGCTCAATATAATAAGGTGTGAGGGACACCACATTTACTGACTGTATAAATGTTAGTCACAAAATCTAACGTACCTCAGGAAGTGTGCTGACGAGCGTGAGACCTCACCCCCTCCTCTTTCACAGACCATGCATCAAACCTGGACGTTCTCTGCATCCACTGATGATGAGATGGCTCCCGAGACGACGATCTCACCCGTCTGGTCACAAGGTCGAGTCTCTGGCAAATACACACTGTGTACTCCAGTCTTAAATGCCACCATGTTCCAATCCATGTAGATGCACCACAGCTGTGAGTCCTGACGAGCCGCAGGTGATCAGCCTCAGGTGATCAGGGTGAGGTCCTGATAAACTCAGCTACACAGCCACTCAGTCCCAAATGCAAGCCACCTGGAAGGAAAAACAAAAGACAGAAACAAAAAGGCAGCCAGGCCCCCCCAGCCATACAACACCTGTAACCTGTCCTCTGTTTAAAGCAGAACGTATGTGTTCAGTGAACAGTAGAAGAACAGACATAGTGGAACGTTTGGACCGAAAGCCATACTGAAAGTCACTAAGCAGGTGGTTTTTCTCCAGGAAGCTGGTAAGTTGACTATACAGAGTTTTTCTAGTAATTTTGATATTGTTAAAAGTATAGCTATTGGTCTGTAATTTGAAATGCATGTAGGGCTGTCTGATTTAAATATGGGAATGATCAGGGCAGTTTTCCAGGAAGATGGGAACACAGACAGTCTAATACATAAATTGATCAGGTGGTGAAACAAAGGTACAAAGCTTTCAGAGTGTGTCTTCAAGAAAGGGGAAAGTGAGGGGAAAATGGGAGCATTTTGTCCGCAGCACGCAGAAAGATTGGAGACATGCACCTGAACACAGTGTGAGAAATGAGCTTCAAAAACAGCTGAACTCTAACAAAGCGTGTCCCAAAGTGTGGGAGCAGGCGGCATTTGTGTCGCCATCATGGAGACGAAATGGCGTCTCATCCAGACTATGATAGGCTACACTGGGAGCTGGTGAGTCTCATGGAGAAAGCTGTAGAAGTTTATTTTAGAGAAGTAGAGTTGCAGAAAGGCGACAGTCGTCGATGACAGTGGACAGTTCTGCTTGTGACCATATCAGGAAAGCTCTCCTTGATACTTGGACCAGCTCCCAGCCGTTCGTAGCAACGTTGATGTTTACCGGTGATTGTGGGTGGACAAATGAAAGAATAAAGCAGCACAAACCAGACGACGATGATCAGATGTTTACTGATGGTCATGTGGAACTTGTAGAATTTGGAACTATCGAAAGGAGATGGCGACTTTGTTTACGTATGGAGCCGTGTGGAATCGGAGCGGCGCAGACAGCTGAACGATATTCAACATGGCTGCTGTGCATGAACATGGGAGGAGTAACATCAGGAGGCATCTCTGAGGGTTTGTATTTATTATTACTTTGTGCTTATCCAGTCTTATTTATGCGTATTTGATGTTTTGTGGGGCTTTTTTTCTGAATACGCCGCAGGTTACATAGAAGGCGGAGACAACAATTGGCAACCCCCCCCCCCCCCCCAAAAAAAAAACCCCAACAATTTGACTTGAAAGTCAAATTAAAGTTAAATTAAAGTTACATTTGTGTACCAAAAAACTGACTATGTGTACTGGTGAAAGTCTGAGTTTAAGACAACTAAAGTCGGTTCCGAAGGTGACGTCATCGTTCTGGATCAAAATTGGGTGTGGATCTGTCATACATTTTTCAGACGCACACCAGATAATTTTACTTTATCAGCTAAATCAGGGCCCGCACAAGATTAAGACTTGGAAGAAATGATTTATAATCTGGAATAGAATTTTTAAAACATAGCGCAGAAGACGACGAAGAAGAGGAGGAAAACGTTGCCACGAACAGCGGGAGAAGAAGAAAACTAGAAGGGTGGAAATGAGAGTGGGGACTTTGAATGTTGGTAGTATGACTGGTAAAGGGAGAGAGCTGGCTGATATGATGGAGAGGAGAAAGGTAGACATATTGTGTGTGCAAGAGACCAAGTGGAAGGGAAGTAAGAGCAGGAGCATCGGCAGTGGGTACAAGTTGTTGTACCATGGTGAGGATAGGAAGAGAAATGGTGTTGGGGTCATTTTAAAGGAAGAGTATGTTAAAAGTGTGTTGGAGGTTAAGCGAGTGTCTGACAGGGTGATGAGTGTGAAGTTGGAAATTGAAGGGGTGATGATGAATATCATCAGTGCATATGCCCCACAGGTAGGCTGTGAGATGAAGGAGAAAGAAGATTTCTGGAGTGTGTTAGATGAGGTGGTGGAGAGTGTGCCCAAGCATGAAAGAGTGGTGATAGGAGCAGACTTCAACGGGCATGTTGGTGAAGGGAACAGAGGTGATGAGGAAGTAATGGGTAGATATGGTATCAAGGATAGGAATGGGGAAGGACAGATGGTAGTTGATTTTGCAAAAAGGATGGAAATGGCTGTGGTGAATACCTACTTTAAGAAAAGGGAGGAGCACAGGGTAACATATAAGAGTGGAGGAAGGTGCACACAGGTGGACTACATTCTTTATAGGAGATGCAAGCTAAAAGAAATCACAGACTGTAAGGTGGTAGCAGGAGAGAGTGTCACTAGACAGCATAGGATGGTTGTTTGTAGGATGACTTTAGAGGTAAAGAAGAAGAAGAGAGTGAGAGCTCAACAAAGGATCAGATGGTGGAAGCTGAAGGAGGAAGACTGTTGTGTGAAATTTAGCGAGCAGGTGAGAGAAGCACTAGTTGGAGGGGAAGTAATTTTGGACAACTGGAAAAGTACTGCAGATGTGGTGAGGGAGACAGCTAGGGCAGTACTGGGTATGACATCTGGACAGTGGAAGGAAGACAAGGAGACTTGGTGGTGGAATGAAGAGGTCCAGGAAAGCATAAGGAGAAAGAGGTTGGCAAAAAAGTTTTGGGATAGTCGGAGAGATGAAGAAAGTAGACAGGAGAACAAGGAGATGCGGCGTAAGGCGAGAAGAAAAGTGGCAAAAGCAAAGGAAAAGGCATATTGCGAGCTGTACAAGAAGTTGAATAGTAAGGAAGGAGAAAAGGACTTGTACCGATTGGCCAGACAAAGGGATAGAGCTGGAAAGGATATGCAGCAGGTTAGGGTGGTAAAAGATGCACATGGTAATGTGCTGACAAGTGAGGAGTGTGTGCTGAGAAGGTGGAGGGAATATTTTGAAGAGTTGATGAATAAAGAAAATGAGCGAGAGAAAAGGCTGGATGATGTGGTGAGAGTAAATCAGGAAGTAAAAGAGATTAGCAAGGAAGAAGTGAGGGCTGCTATGAAGAGGATGAAGAGTGGAAAGGCAGTTGGTCCAGATGACATTCCAATGGAGGCATGGAAATGTCTAGGAGAGATGGCAGTAGAGTTTCTAACCAGATTGTTTAATAAAATCTTGGAAAGTGAGAGGATGCCTGAGGAGTGGAGACGAAGTGTGCTGGTTCCTATTTTCAAGAACAAGGGTGATGTGCAGAGCTGCAGTAACTACAGAGGCATAAAGCTGATCAGCCACAGCATGAAGTTATGGGAAAGAGTAGTAGAAGGTAGGCTTAGAAAACAGGTGAAGATCTGTGAGCAGCAATATGGTTTCATGCCGAGAAAGAGCACTACAGATGCAATGTTTGCTCTGAGAATACTGTTGGAAAAGTACAGAGAAGGACAGAAAGAGTTACATTGTGTGTTTGTGGACTTAGAAAAAGCTTATGATAGGGTGCCAAGAGAAGAGTTGTGGCATTGTATGAGGAAGTCTGGAGTGGCAGAGAAGTATGTTAGGGTAGTGCAGGACATGTACAAGAATAGTGTGACAGCGGTGAGATGCGCAGTCAGAATGACAGACTCATTCAAGGTGGAGGTGGGGTTACACCAAGGATCAGCTCTGAGTCCTTTCTTGTTTGCAGTGGTGATGGACAGGTTGGCAGATGAGATCAGACAGGAGTCCCCATAGAGTATGATGTTTGCAGATGACATTGTGATCTGTAGTGAGAGTAGAGAGCAAGTTGAGTCTAGTCTGGAGAAGTGGAGATATGCTTTGGAGAGAAGGGGAATGAAAGTCAGTAGAAGCAAGACTGAGTACATGTGTGTGAATGAGAGGGAGCCCAGTGGAATAGTGCAGTTACAAGGAGTAGAAGTGGTGAAAGTAGATGAGTTTAAATATTTGGGGTCAACTGTTCAAAGTAATGGAGAGTGTGGTAGAGAGGTGAAGAAGAGAGTGCAGGCAGGGTGGAGTGGTTGGAGAAAGGTGGCAGGAATGATTTGTGACCGAAGAATATCAGCAAGAGTGAAGGGGAAAGTTTACAAAACAGTAGTGAGACCAGCTATGTTGTATGCTTTAGAGACAGTGGCACTAACAAAAAGACAGGAGGCAGAGCTGGAGGTGGCAGAGCTGAAGATGTTGAGATTCTCTTGGGAGTGACAAGAATGGACAAGATTAGGAATGAACATATCAGAGGGACAGCTCAGGTGGGACGGTTTGGAGACAAAGTCAGAGAGGCGAGATTGAGATGGTTTGGACATGTGCAGAGGAGGGACCCAGGGTATATAGGGAGAAGGATGCTGAGGATGGAGCCACCAGGCAGGAGGAGAAGAGGGAGACCAAAGAGGAGGTTCATGGATGTGCTGAGAGAGGACATGCAGGTGGTTGGTGTGACAGAGGAAGATACAGAGGACAGGGTGAGATGGAAATGATTGATCTGCAGTGGCGACCCCTAACGGGAACAGCCGAAAGACAAAGAAGAAGAAGAAGCAGACTGGAGTGAGATATGCTCTTTAAGTCATGTGTGTATAGGTGATAACGTGAGAGATAAAAACATTACTACGACCCTGCAGATTGTGGCAGCACTCAAGGAAGTGATATAATGCGGCAAGATCATAGGGCATAAATAGTAAGACACACACACACACACAAGCACCTGAGTGTGGGTATGTTCTTGTCCACCAGACACGTCACTGTTTGTGTCCAATTTCATGTATTTGAGTAGTTTATCATTAACCTAGTTAAACTTACCCACCATTTTAGAGTTTCCAGCATCCACTGCCTGACCTCATATTATTATGTTACTATTTATTCTGCAGTACAAGTAATGCTATGGTACAAGAACCCTTATCTCTACCTCATCATTTATGGCAGAAGATGTCCACAGCCCATCAACAACCACAAATTTCATGAAGTTACTGAACACTAAGTGCAGTGTGACCTGAACTGTATGACCTGAGCCAGAATACATTTGTCTTTCTTCCTCTGTTCCATGTAGTACTATTTTTTTTTTTTATTTAACCTTTATTTAACTAGGTTGGTCCCACTGAGATTGAGATCTCTTTTGCAAGGTGATGTGGACAATTTATAAAGTTTCCAATTCACCTAACCTGCATGTCTTTAGATGTGGGAGGAAATTGGCGCACCAAGAGGAAACCCACAGAAGTCCACAGGTGGGAATCGATCCCATGACCTTCTTGCTGTGAGGCAACAGTGCTAATATTACTAATTACTAATGACCAAGGATAACAGTCATCAACATGAACTAATCAATATTATATCTGTTAATCTATGTGACGCAATACTGAATAACTCTGGGAGGTTAATGAGACATTAGTTTGAACATGATCCAAACACAAAGGCAATAATGCTTTGTGTGAACCAAATTAATGAAACTATGAGAGTGAAGAGCACATGATCTTTCTAACCAGACAGAAATGCCTTGATGTACGCAGACAGACAATATAAATTTAACAATTTTGAAGGAGATGGCACAATCAAAGCAAGGAACAGGAAATCCTGTTTGGCTACAATCTCTCCCCCCCAACAAACAAACAAACAAACAAACAAACACACACACACACACATACACACACACACACACACACACACAGATGAGAAACCCGACTGACAGGAGCTGCAGTCGCTCTCCTTCTTGTCGTCTTTGTCAGGAATGGAGTCTGGGGCTTTGGTGTCTCCTCTCCTCACCTCCTCTTTGGACAGTGAGTTATAACCTAAATCTGACTGATCCCCTGCAGATTCAAAACACATCAAACAGAAGGCAAAAGGGTTAGTTAGACAAGAAAGCCACTGATATAAAAAAAAACAAACTTTACAGCAAAATTCTGAGATAAATTGCAGAGAAATGACCGACGTGTAGATTTTTTTAAAAGAGAAAATTTCTTACATTCATGTGCTAAATAGCAGAATTTGCAATGTTAAATATTAATATTTGATGGCTCACATTAATTATGAGTGCAAGACAAAAAAAGAAAAAAGAAATCAGTTTTCACATACACGGATAATATACAGTTGTGGAAATAACTTTACATACGCTAAATATTTATCACCTTCCCCAACTACACATTCCGATTTATCAAAAATTATGTGCATTAAGTCAGGAGGACTGACTACTACACTTCAAAATACAACAGACAAAGTCATCACTCTAAAATCTACATCAGAAAGTTGGACAAAAGATTTCCAACCAATTTTTTTATGTTAATCTGGGATTAATGACTTTCTCTGTGTTCAAAAACATTTGAGGTCACGGTGATGGAGCGCTCTCTTAAAAATGGATGATGATGATGTCACATTTCTATCTGATGCCTCCAACTCCATCCTTGCCTGAGTTGTGATCCTGAGCTTCTGGTTGAAGTTCAGAACAAATGTTTGTTCATGTCAGGTGTTAAGTGAATGTATGTATGTATTTGAGCATGTATGTATAATTTTGACCTTGTGTGGATTAAAGAAAATCCCCCCCAAAAAAAATTCAAACTTGTGCACCAAGTTCTTGTTTTTAAAAGTCATTAATGATGTATGCTGTAGAATCATACCATCCTGGCAGAAGAACAGTTCAAGGACATCATTCAAAGCCCAAAATTACCACAACATTATGAGTGTAGGTAAACTTCCAAACCACAACTGTACACAACATCTATGATACTCAGCAAATAAGCTATTTTGATTGTTTATTAGCCCTTTATGAAACAAAAGCATGAGTCTGCATTCAGAGGAGCAGTCAGCTGAACCTCTAACGCACTGACAGATGGGTGAAGATAAAACAGGAGATTTTCTTTAGCAGCGCAAACAAGAGCTCAGTCACGTAAAAGTTTTATTTAAAACTGTGAGTATGGAGACAGAACTTGTGACTATGTCCTTCTTGTCCTGTGGTTTGTCGCATATAGTCCATTTTTTTCAGCTTCATTACAGATCGCTACACCTGCAGCTGCTTCATGCTGTGTTCTCCAAACCGACAGCGCACTGACAGATTGGCTGCAGTGAAGTCACATGACGAATGTACCAAAATTAAAAGGACAGTCCAGTAATTAAAGAAATACATAAGGAATCGGAAAAAAGTGTTCCTTAAAACTGGCCAGCACAATCGTACCCCTGCAATTAACATTTATAAAATCGAAAGATATTTGTAAATAGACTTAAAATTGTCCACATTGTGATGACTCTAAGAACTGATTTCCCCCCCCACCCCTAACTTAACTCTATATCAGTGCTGTCAGGTGATTAAAAAATTTATGTAATTAATTATAAGGATTGCAATTAATCTAAATTAATCATTTAATTGCATGTACAATTTTTTTCTAAAATATCATCCCTCAAAATCACAAAACACATACACAGGCACTCAGAAACACAAAAAAAAGAAGAAAAAAAACTGACTTTTCAAAACAATTATAGAAATATTTTACTGCATAAAAATAAATTGCGTAGGTTATGAACTTTGCAAATATGGGGCATCATGAACATACTGAGCATGATATATTGTTGCACTACAAAAATTATTTTCTAAAAATTTTATCAATTCAGTAAAGGTGGCAGTCTGCTGTACGGTGCATCCAGAAAGTATTCACAGCACTTCACGTTGTCCACATTTTGTTATGTTACAGGCTTATTCTAAAATGGATGAAATTTCACACAATACCCCATAACAACATGTGAAAAAGTTGTTTTGTTTTTTTCAAATTTGTTAAAAATTGGAATCAGAATCAGAACAATCAGAATAGCTTTTACTCGCCAAGTACCTTGAAAGAATGCAAGGAATCTGACTTCAGTTTGAACTGTACTCTCTCTGTTCAAGCATGCATAAATAATTAATGAATGCCACAATTGCAAATGAACTCTGCTGTGAAGACCTTTTTTTTTTTTTTTTTAGCAGGAACAATATGCCATTACTCAAAGTGTGTCTTTGAGTAGCTGTCTTCACCATTGGTCTCTAAAACATCCTCAAGTGTTCAGGCAACCAGATGTTTGATGGTTTGGTTGCGGTTTCGCTTTATAGTTTGTGACCAACACCTCGAAATAAATGCAGATGGACCAACTGATTACAATGTGACAGAACTGCCAACTCACAGCAAGCGACAAAGCTCATCCAGAAATCACAATAATGATCTCCATATTCCGGATCTCCTGCTGTTCCATGAGCTCTGCTTCCTCGGCTGAAGAGGTGCCATCTTCATGATTACAATTATTTCCGTAATCAAAAATATGCCTTTGAGTAATTACTCCCCTTAATTGACAATGACAAATCAATAGGTGGATAGTGAGAGAGATAAGTAAAGGCAGACTGAATCTACAAGCTGAGTTTCAAAGTGTCACTTTTACCCATTACATCACCAGTCACAGCTTCTTACTGAAGCTGAAAAGCAAAGGACTTTGTTACAGGAAAACTGACCAAACTTAGGCTCAAGTCTCCCATGTGAATTTTGGCAATCTGCAGCTCAAATTTCACATCTTCTCAAATAAAATATGTCCCTGCTCCATGTCACCATCACATTTTACTGCATAACTGGTGATGCAACAGACAAAAGTTGCACTATGTCCAGCTTCTCCAATCACAGTCACTCAAGCCTGTATCTCCTTCAGAGCTGTCATGGGCATCTGTGTGCCTTAAACCATGGGTTTCCTCCTTGCATTGTCACACAGTTTTTGAAAATTGCATACTATAATCAGATTAATCATTCATTTGCTAATGATTGATGTCAATAAAATCAAAGAAATTTTAAGTAACTGATGTTCATGTATCCACCAGATTCCACTGACTTTGGCTCTAAAAGTGATTCTTTAGTTGCAACATACTAAAGCTTGGAGCAGTAAAGGTGCAACTCATACTTTACATTATTTTTGAGATTGTTTTTGTCCGACATCGGTCATCGGGTATTGCAAAGGCCTTGCGTTCAATCCTCCATGGATTTTGGCATGCTGAATTCAAATAGGACCAAAAAATGGCTGATTGGCTACTCTTTCCAAGATATTTAAGTTATTACATTTACATCTACATAATTATATTGTGTTGATTGTAGAGTTTTCATGACAAATCATAAACATTATGTCTTTTCATGTTTGTCCGATTGCGCCTTGCTGAATGGAACATTCCACCTTTCACCTCATGAAATATTCTTACCATTGCCCTCCTAAACATTCATTATTTGTTTTATATAATGCCTAAAATAGATCCTTGTCATTTGATATTTTATTTTATTTTGATGCAGATGAACATGAACATGATGGCTGACAGTGCTGGAAACACTACAATACAAACACGAGTACATCAGATTTTTCCTAGCTCTTTAATTTGGTATTTTTGTGCATTGCTGTAGTGTACTTTTATTTCTGGCATTGATCATTTTATTATTAATGTTTATTTTGTTTAGTGTTTGAATCCTGTTTTTCTGTGAATGATCCAACATGCAACTGCCTGAGTGTTGAGGACCCCAGTATCTAGAGCGGACAAGGGGGTCCCCATGTTTCACCTGGTTGCGGCAGAGAGATGGTTATTTTAGATATGTGGGAATGGACTGGTTGTCTGCCTGGCTGGTTCCTATCCAGGACCCAAGGCGGTTCTGCAGTGTTGCGGATGCGACAAAGCACTGCACCAATGCATGCCCCCAGACTTGACTTAACTCATGGGAAAACTCTATACCAATATCTAATACCACTATAGTATTAATGCCCTGCGACAGACGAGCATCCTGTCCAGGGTGTTCCCTGCCTCACACCCTGACTACTGGGATAGGCTCCAGCTTCCCCACCCCCCCCAACCGTGACCCTTAACAGAAAGTGGATGGATGGATTATAGTATTAATAATAAATGTAATTTTTCTGTACATGAGCTGCAATGGAATTTAAGTTGCAGGACCTCCCAAACTAGTGAAAAACAAAAACAACAAAAATAGGATTTATAGTCTAGAAAATACTTTGAGTTGGGTAAACCCAACAGCAAGATTATCCTACAATTTAAGGACAAATCATACACAAAAGAATCTGCTTCAAATGATTACATTTGCTGCCCATTCACTTCAGTTCCATCACAGAGACTATTTTTCTGCTGGTGGCATCACAGCTGCCAAAAACTGGGCATGTGTGAAACCAAATACAGTGGATGAACTCATTTTCCTACACAGTCATCATCAAGGCTATCAATGCACAGCTATCAGATGCTCTCAACAGTACTCCAAATGTGTCCAATAGGTTCATGTTATATAGTGAAAAAATAAAAGTTGCAAGAGACTTCGGGCCACATGCTGTTTTGTTCCACTTTTGTGCAGATCAAATTTGAACTCAATCAGATAAGATTTCGAGGTCCCCCAGAGTGACACATTTTCCTCTCCCTCCGTTGGCAAGGCAACTTCCCCCTAACAGGGGAAGACTTTGATGCCATTGTTTTTCTTTCACAGGTACATGTGATGGCTTCTAATCGCAAAAAGTGCTGGTTGATTGGTCACCCAGAGGAGAACATTACTGGAATTACTGGATTACTAGATTGCTTGTTTGGAGAAAATTGTTGCTTTGTGGGGGAGCCCTAAACTATGTCCGATTACAATAAAATTTGCCACAGATGTTTTATTTTATTAGTGGAACAAGAACAAAGTGTGGCCCAAAAGATTTTGTAACATTTGACATTTTGAACAGGTCTAGTGTCCAAGTACAAACGTATGCAAAAGTTTTGGCACGCCTGATAATTTTCATGAGTTTCCTTTATAAATCATTCATTGTCTGGATCATAAAGTTCACTTAAATATATCATATAGCAGATAAACATACTCATATTGGAGAAGTGAAGTGAATTTTCTAGTATTTACAGAAAGCGTGCAATAATTATTTAAACAAAATTGGGCAGGATTGTCATTTTATTGATTTGAATACATTTAGCACTAATTATTGGAACACAAAATTGGTTTGGTAAGCTCACTGACCCTTGGCCACATTACACAGATGAATCCAATCATGAGAAAGGGTATTTAAGGTGGGCATTTACAAATGTTTCCCCTCTTTGCATCTCTTCTAATGAGTGGCAACATGGGAGCCTCTAAATAACTCTAAAATTACCTGAAAACAAAGACTGTTCAACAAGCGGGCTGTCCATGCTTGGAAACCAACAAACCTGACTGAACTGGAGATGTTTTGTAAAGAAGAATGGTCCAAAATACCTTCAACCAGAATCCAGACTCTCATTGGAAGCTACAGGAAGCGTTTAGAGGCTATTATTTCTGCAAAAGAAGGATCTACTAAATATTGATGTATTTTTTCTGTTGGGGTGCCCAAATTTATGCACCTGCCTAATTTTGTTTAAAGAATTATTGCACACTTTCTGTAAATCCTAGAAACTTAATTTCACTTCTCAAATATCAGTGTGTTCATCTGCTATATGATATATTTAACTGAAACTGCTGTTCCAAACAACCAATGATTTATAAAGAAAAATCTTGGAAATCATTAGGAGTGCCCAAACGTTTTTACATACAACTGTATAAATATACACAGAGCAACCAAAAACAGGTCCCAATCATGGGGGACACCAAATCAAATCAAATGAATTTTATTTATATAGCGCCAAATCACAATAAACAGTCGCCCCAAGGCGCTTTATATTGTAAGGCAAAAGCCATACAATAATTACAGAAAAACCCCAACGGTCAAAACGACCCCCTATGAGCAACCACTTGGCGACAGTGGGAAGGAAAACTCCCTTTTAACAGGAAGAAACCTCCAGCAGAACCAGGCTCATGGAGGGGCAGTCTTCTGCTGGGACTGGTGGGGGCTGAGGGGAGAGAACCAGGAAAAAGACATGCTGTGGAAGAGAGCAGAGATCAATCACCAATGATTAAAAGCAGAGTGGTACATACAGAGCAAAAAGAGGTGAATAAAAGAAACTGGGTGCATCATGGGAACCCCCCAGCAGTCTAAGTCTATAACAGCATAACTAAGGGATGGTTCAGGGTCACCTGATCCAGCCCTAATTATAAGCTTTTTCAAAAAGGAAAGTTTTAAGCTTAATCTTAAAAGTAGAGAGGGTGTCTGTCTCCCTAATCTGAATTGGGAGCTGGTTCCACAGGAGAGGAGCCTGAAAGCTGAAGGCTCTGCCTCCCATTCTACTCTGAGAGTGAAGCGCTCTATTGGGGTGATATGGTACTATGAGGTCCCTAAGATAAGATGGGACATGATTATTCAAAACCTTATAAGTAAGAAGAAGAATTTTAAATTCTATTCTGGAATTAACAGGGAGCCAATGAAGAGAAGCCAATATGGGTGAAATATGCTCTCTCCAACTAGTCCCTGTCAGTACTCTAGCTGCAGCATTTTGAATTAACTGAAGGCTTTTCAGGGAACTTTTAGGACAACCTGATGATAATGAATTACAATAGTCCAGCCTAGAAGAAATAAATGCATGAATTAGCTTTTCAGCATCACTCTGAGACAAGACCTTTCTCATTTTAGAGATATTGCGCAAATGCAAAAAAGCAGTCCTACATATTTACTTAATATGCACATTGAAGGACATATCCTGATCAAAAATGACTCCAAGATTTCTCACAGTATTACTGGAGGTCAGGGTAATGCCATCCAGAGTAAGGATCTGGTTAGACACCATGTTTCTAAGATTTGTGGGGCCAAGTACAATAACTTCAGTTTTATCTGAATTTAAAAGCAGGAAATTAGAGGTCATCCATGTCTTTATGTCTGAAAGACATTCCTGCGGTTTAGCTAATTGGTGTGTGTCCTCTGGCTTCATGGATAGATAAAGCTGGGTATCATCTGCGTAACAATGAAAATTTAAGCAATGCTTTCTAATAATACTGCCTAAGGGAAACATGTATAAAGTGAATAAAATCGGTTCTAGCACAGAACCTTGTGGAACTCCATAATTAACCTTAGTCCGCGAAGAAGACTCCCCATTTACATGAACAAATTGTAATCTACTAGATAAATATGATTAAAACCACTGCAGCGCAGTGCCTTTAATACCTATGGCATGCTCTAATCTCTGTAATAAAATTTTATGATCAACAGTATCAAAAGCTGCACTGAGGTCTAACAGGACGAACACAGAGATGAGCCCACTGTCTGAGGCCATAAGAAGATCATTTGTAACCTTCACTAATGCTGTTTCTGTACTATGATGAATTCTGAAACCTGACTGAAACTCTTCAAATAGACCATTCCTCTGCAGATGATCAGTTAGCTGTTTTACAACTACCCTTTCAAGACTTTTTGAGAGAAAAGGAAGGTTGGAGGCCTATAATTAGCTAAGATAGCTGGGTCAAGTGATGGCTTTTTAAGTAATGGTTTAATTACTGCCACCTTAAAAGCCTGTGGTACATAGCCAACTAATAAAGATAGATTGATCATATTTAAGATTGAAGCATTAATTAACGGTAGGGCTTCCTTGAGCAGCCTGGTAGGAATGGGGTCTAATAGACATGTTGATGGTTTGGAGGAAGTGACTAATGAAAGTAACTCAGACAGAACAATCGGAGAGAAAGAGTCTAACCAAATACCAGCATTACTGAAAGCAGTCGAACATAAACATATGTCTTTGGGATGGTTATGAATAATTTTTTCTCTAATAGTTAAAATTTTATTTGCAAAGAAAGTCATGAAGTCATTACTAGTTAAAGTTAAAGGAATACTCGGCTCAATAGAGCTCTGACTCTGTCAGCCTGGCTACAGTGCTGAAAAGAAACCTGGGGTTGTTCTTATTTTCTTCAATTAGTGATGAATAGTAAGATGTCCTAGCTTTATGGAGGGCTTTTTTATAGAGCAACAGACTCTTTTTCCAGGCTAAATGAAGATCTTCTAAATTAGTGAGATGCCATTTCCTCTCCAACTTACGGGTTATCTGCTTTAAGCTGCGAGTTTGTGAGTTATACCATGGAGTCAGGCGCTTCTGATTTAAGGCTCTCTTTTTCAGAGGAGCTACAGCATCCAAAGTTGTGCTCAATGAGGATGTAAAGCTATTGACGAGATAATCTATCTCACTCACAGAGTTTAGGTAGCTACTCTGCACTGTGTTGGTATATGGCATTGGAGAACATAAAGAAGGAATCATATCCATAAACCTAGTTACAGTGCTTTCAGAAAGACTTCTACTGTCATGAAACTTATTCCCCACTGCTGGGTAGTCCATTAAAGTAAATGTAAATGTTATTAAGAAACAGGCAAAAAGGGGTTTTCAGGGAATACTGTTAAGTCTTCAATTTCTATGCCATATGTCAGAACAAGACCTAAAGTGTGGCTAAGGTGGTGGGTGGGCTCATTTACATTTTGAGCGAAGCCAACTGAGTCTAACAATAGATTAAATGCAGTGTTGAGTCATTGTTAAAATGGATGTTAAAATCACCCACTATAATTATCTTATCTGAGCTAAGCACTAAGTCAGACAAAAGGTCTGAAAATTCACAGAGAAACTCACAGTAGCGACCAGGTGGACGATAGATAATAACAAATACAACTGGTTTTTGAGACTTCCAATTTGGATGGACAAGACTAAGAGTCAAGCTTTCAAATGAATTAAAGCGCTGTCTGGGTCTTTGATTAATTAATAAGCTGGAGTGGAAGATTGCTGCTAATCCTCCTCCTCGACCCGTACTTCGAGCATTTTGACAGTCAGTGTGACTCGGGGGTGTTGACTCATTTAAACTAACATATTCATCCTGCTGTAACCAGGTTTCTGTAAGGCAGAATAAATCAATATGTTGATCAATTATTATATCATTTACTAACAGGGACTTAGAAGAGAGAGACCTAATGTTTAATAAACCACATTTAACTGTTTTAGTCTGTGGTGCAGTTGAAGGTGCTATATTATTTTTTCTTTTTGAATTGAGCACAGGACAGGAGCGAGAGAAGAAGATGAACAAGTAGAAGTAGTAAGTCCTAAGGAGTAAGGAGTACCATATCCATTGGTGCCTTTCTGGACTCTGAAACCAGGATCCAGCTGCTCATACCCCAACTTTTTACAAAGCCAAGGGACACTGAACCATTCTCACTGTTGACATATTTGTTTCATCTGATCTTAAAAGTTTCCTCTAGAAAGGATTTTTTTTTTTTTTCCCTTTGTCTATCTGGTCAACAACAAACTTGAGTTGGGCTCCCATTAACTTCTACTCATGAACAGTGTTTGAAATAATGTTATTGGAATCTGCAGTTGTCTACAGCTGGTGTAAATCTTTCTCACACGTGCACTGAGCAACTTGGATTTTCCCATTGTATTGTGTGTTGGTCCATCTAATGAATGCTGTCAAACAAACTCGTTTTATGCTGGTACAAAGAAGCTACAAGCTATCGTGAAACATGATCATGAACAGGAAGCTAGGAGGCCTTGGCAAATAAAAAGATATTTTTAAACTTCCAGCACCACTGAAGTAATAATCTGAGTATTTTCCAGAATATACATTGCATTTGTTACTAATTTGGGAGGGTCTGTCATTTATATTCCAAAGCAACGTACACATGGAAAAAATACTGCATCATCATCTATGGCCACAAGATGGCACAGTCTACATGTGTGACAAGCTGCTCTTGTATATTAAATGAGGTACTGTGATTCACACTCAAGAAGAGAAGGTGGTGGTAATGCACCATTAAGATGGATGTCAAATAAATGAGATGTTCTGTGTCTTAGAAAATAAGGACATTTAAGAAATCATGCTCTCAAACTGAAAGACCACATTCTGAAATAAAAAAGAGGGAATAAATTACATATTCATACTACTTGATGCTGCAGCTGTTCTGACTGTGTGCCATAAGAACAGCAATGGCAGGTCAGCTATGCTAATCTGGTAATGTAAGGCTATTATATTTTACAAAATACTCTTCAAACATTTAATTACACTGCGCGCTTATCTCACCTATGATCATCTGTTCAGTAGCGACAAGAACTAATTTTTTGGATCGTATGCCTCGCATGATAACATTAATTAGCTCATTAGCTTCTGCATCACTAACATGGGGTTTGCATTACAAATAAATAATGCCCTGATTAAATTCATTTTGCGTTTCTTCTAGACTAGATTATTGTAATGTTCTATTTTCAGAGTTACCGCAGTCCAGCATTAGAGGTCTTCAGCTGGTTCAGAAGACTTTTGACACGTAACATAAGGTTTGAACATATCACACCCGTTTTGGCATCTTCACACTGGCTCCCTGTCTCTGTGAGAACAGATTTTAAGATTTGTTGTTGACTTATAAAGTTGTTCATGGACTGGCGCCGTATTATCTGGCTGATCTGGTGGAACCTTACGTGCCGGCCCGGGCTTTGCGGTCGCAGGATGCGGGACTTCTCTGTGTTCCCAGGGTGAAGAAGAAGTCAGTGGGTCAAACAGCTTTTTCTCATCATGCACCCACCCTGTGGAACAGTCTTCCTGCAACTGTGAGGCAGTCAGAGTCCATGGACATTTTTCAGTCAAGACTTAAAACCCATTTTTATTCTCTTTCTTATGAAGAGTTTTTATCTTTTATTCTTTTAATTCTGTTTTTAATTCTATATTAGAATTTTTTTTTCATTTTTAATTATTTATTTAATTTTTATATTGAATTGTTCTGTGTGAGGCGCTTGAGACAGCTTGTGATGGTACGTGTTTGTGTAGATCTGACCTTGTCAAATTGAGAAAAACCAAAATAGCTTGTGCACCCTATTATTTTTTTCTATTAAAACTCTATGTTGTTCTGCTCCAGAAAAAGAACTATTCACAGAAATCAATGAGCCCAATATTGCCGTGAGAATCATGTTCATGATGACTGTCTATAAGTGTGGACCACAACTCTATGTTTTACTATTAGTAATCTGCCTATTTCAGGTGAAGGTCCTACCATTCAAACTGCCAGTAAGATGTCCACATAAAATTTGTAATCTTATCAAACACAACATACAACATTAATTTCACAAAGTGTGTGTCTGGACAAAGATTAAGTCAGAAATTTAAAAATAAAGAAATAAATTGCACAGCAAAAAAAGAAGAAATCCACACAGAGTGACAAAGAGGTTTACCTGTGCAGAGAGTAGCTTCTCTGAGCTCAGAGCCCCCCCACTGTGAGTGGGCCACAAAGCCCCTGGTGCTCACGCTGCCATCCCCACGGCCAACTGCATGCAAGGGCAACACAGGCAGGGCCAGAGTGAAGGGCAGGTTTGGAGTCAGAGCAGAAACCAGAATTAGGCCGCAAAATTAGGGAGCAATAGGGATGGAAACGGGGGCAAAAGGAAGGCGGAAACAGGTGGTTAGGGAGAGGACGTATAAGAGAAAATTGAGGAAGACACCAGTTGGTGAGTGGGACAAATAATGAAGAAGGAAAAACAAAAAGATGCAGAACAAATGGCTGCCTGTGAAAGGTGGAATATGCGGCAGCCTTTTTAAGTGTACCTGTGCTAGATTTATCGTCAGTGGGGTCTACTCTGGTGGCGTAGGCATCCTGCCCGGCCAGGTTAGTGCTGGCAGAGGTTTCCAGGCTGCAGTGACTCACAGCATCCAGGTCACAGCCATCTGCTTGAAGACAGAAAGGGGTTAAAGGAAGCTGCTCTGCTCCACTGCTGGATAACTGGTGTTCTGATTTTTTTTAATGTTCTGTTTAAGTGGTGATAATGAACAACAAGCATTTTCCCTGCAAGGCTCTATTCATTCATTCATTTTCTGCCACCTGCACAGCAGCTCATCCCACACTTCCCTATCCTCAGACAATTTCTTCAACTCTTCCTGTGGGCTTCTGAGGTGTTCTCAAGACATCTGGGAAATAAAATTCCGTGGGTCCTCCTCTAGTTGGATGTGCCTGGAAGACCTCCCCAGGACGAAGACCAAGTGGCATCTTCCCCAGATGCCTGGCCCCCTCAACTGGCTCTTTATTGGCTTTAAAATCCAAAAAAAGGAGAACATTCTGACGGCAACTTGTTTTATTTACTTTAATTTTAGCATTTCAAATTAAAAATTTGTAAAACAATGAGATGTCACAGTTCTGTCATCCCAATTAACAAATTCCACTTACTCTGATGAAACAGTATGAACACTGCAGTTTCTGTGGTTATGATGGATGTGTAAGGTACAGAAGTGGACAGAGCACACTTGCATATGGTTGAAAATTTGCAATGATACTGTGAATGTTACATAATTAAAAATGGTTCTAAGAAAATAAAAATGTGAATTGTTTTTTATTTATAGGCCCCCATATAACCCTTAATTGGAGTAAGCGGGTATAAAAAAAAGGATGGATGGATTTAGACTTTCTGTTAAATATGTGTAGCATTGGATATTTGATAAAATACATCAAACTGACGCCATCAGTTGTTTCCACCCAACACTGTTGCAGCTTTCACACTCAGCACCTACGTTGTGCACATCTGTCCACTCATGCGCATTTTGGTCTAAACCTGGAAGCTGATCGGGTGCAGTGATGGTGCAAAAGGCACTGTATTGGGTTGGAAAACCAAAACAAACCCATCACAGGCATAGCAACACATTGGGTGTCACCAAATCACTATCTGGAACATTCTTTAACGGGACCAACACTTCACATGTGTTAAAATCAAACAGTTCCATGAGGTAGACCTGCAACAACTGAAGGCTTCTAAGGCAAAAAACAAGTGGAATGTTCTGCGGTGACCAAGTCATTTGCCTAACCTGAAACCAACTCAGCAGTATTTAATGTGTTTAAGATTAGTTCTTTCAGCTTCTCCCTTTTTTTGTTCAGGGTCACAGCAGATCTGATATGGATGTTGATTTGGCACAAGTTTTATGCCAGATGCCCTACCTGACACAACTCCACATTACATGAGAATGGGCAGGGGTGGTCTTGAACCAGGAACCTTCTGATTTCAAAGCAAGCGCACTAACTGCTTGGCCACCACAGTGCCACAAATACCCTCCAATTCAACAACAGCCAACAAAACGCATAGACCATTTTGTATATATATTGTTCAAAATGTGCATTTGTGTTTATTGTTAGAACATTTATACTGTACAGTCTTTTGTACAAGATCCCAAACTAACTTTAGAAAGTGTCAAAATAGTTGTTTATTATAGTTTGCTGTGTGTTTTGAATAAATGTGTGTGAAAATTATTTTCTGATTTATTTTTTCCTTTCTTATTTCTGATTGTAAACCTTTATTACACTTATAAAACACCACTATAGCATATATATTCTGAAAGTACAAGTTGTCCTGAAAAAAAAAAAGAGACATACCACTTGATTGTGGGATGCAGGGTGAGCTTTTAACAGCAATAATAAAACATTTATGCCAGGCGAGTGAACTGTCCAAAAAATGCTCTCGGACCCCAGAGGGTTAATATGCAAAAGTTTTGGAATGCACAATGGGCTCATAATAGACTCACAAATAGACTCTCAAACATTACACAGGATGGCATGCCCTGTGTAATGGGGCCTTAATGAGAGCACTTTTGCTCTGCTGCCACTTGCTTTGAGTATTACCTCTACTTCCACCTGCTGTTTTGAAGTGCACATGCACCACAAGACAGCCCAGTGGAAAGTACAACCAAGGTCTTAAGGGGAATCTTAAAGGTTGGACAGTAAAGAAGATACTGCATGTTTACCAAAAAAGGTTTGATTGTGTTGATGTGGTGTGAAACAGGCTTGTGGCATATCTAAGTGTGCACATTAGATGTTCTTAATTAACGAACAAACGCATTTGTAGTCAGGCCTGCAGTGCGTTGTTACCTGACAGAGGGCTCTGGGTGAGGGGTTGGTGCCTCCGTAGTGCCCGTTTGAACTGAGCCACGCTCAGAACGACATTCCTCAGCTTCATCCAGAGAAAGTAGCCTCCTCTGGTACTGGAGGGCCACTTGCTCTCCAACACCGCCTGGACATTCGTACGGGGCGACAGGAGGAGCGTGAGCAAATAAATGCAACATTTAGGAAAAATGTTATTATCAAATTACTCAAACTGTTTTACATCAGATTTTGTGTGGTCGTGCTGGAATCATTTTCCAGCTGAAATGATTAAGCAATGTAGGATATTTTCAAACAATATTTCACAATGAAATGTTCTATTTGACCACAAAATGAATGAACAAAGCATCTCCATCCACATTCATTTTGTTTCAACATTTTAAAGTGTGAACTGAAGTTTACCCAAATTGTATTCCATAATAAAGCATGTGGAGTTAATTTCTGATCAAAGGAGTTAACTGTAGTGATCCATAGGCACACTCCAAAAACGGACACCACCGTAGCCTTTGGTGGCCAAGTCACGTTCAGCAGTCTCTGTTCCTAAAAAACACTTCAGGAACCTCCTGAGACAAAGACGGCTCGTCTCTGATTGATATGCAGAGCTAACGGAGGTGGCTTCATTATGGTGCCTGCTCTGCTTTGAAGCCTCAGAAGACTTGAGGCAGGTGAAATGAGGCTGCGCTCATGAAGACCGATGACAAAGACATAAGCAGTGTTGTTATGAAAACTAAACCACAGTGACACAGTGATTTAGCAAAATATCCCCGACGGCTGAAGAGACAGAACCAGATGGCCAACTGGGATTGGATGAGAGACTTTAAAAAAGTCACATTTTCTTGTTTATTTCATCAGCATGGCTGATGAATGACTGGTTTCACAGTATTCTGCTGAAATAACAAACAAGTGCATGAGCACACGCACACGCACACACTCACACACCCACCACTCCATCCTAGAGGATGGAAGCCACCAAATGTGCTAAGTGTGCTTTTGAAGAGTAATGGAAAATGGTGCATTAATAGGTTACCATATAGCTAATTTTATTTTGAAATTAATTTAAACCAGACCGAGGGAGGGAGTTTCTTGATGAGTGATATAGATAATAAGGAAGGCAACACTTCTAATTAGCAATGTCAGTGAGGCTTTTCACTTGTCACTCAGAAGTAGAGAAGTTCTATACATGTCCTGAGGCCCACCAGGACCACCAATTATTCCCAGATGGGACGCCAGTCCATAGCAGATTACTCCCCCAGCTAAGGCTGGCAGGCATTTACAGCTGAGTTGGCCGGGATAATGCAGATGAAGAGTCTTCTCCAATGATACAGAGAAACTAAGACCATTCTATATATTAGTAGCCCAAATCCTATCCCACAGAGCCACCTGCTGTGTAATCACTGCACTACAGAGACACCAAGTAGTTTAACAAAATGCAGTACACTTTTGAATCTTTAAGTATGTTGTTCCATTAGGCAATTGATGTCTACTTTCTTCATCTCTCTGACTATTCCAATTATTTTTCACCAACCTCTTTCTCCTTATGCTTTCCTGAACATCTTCACCACCAAGTCTCCTTGTCTTCCTTCCACTGTCCTGATGTCACACTCAGTACCTTCCTAGCTGTCTTCCATCTGCAGTACTTTGACTTTTTTGAGTTATCTTGTTAAAATGGAAGGGAAGGACTCATTCATCCATCTCTCTTTGCTCACTTTCCAAAGTCTTGGAATACAAAAAGTAAATTGTTCATGGGACTGTGGGAAATGACTTGGATAATCCTTAAAATAATTGGAGACGTGTACCTTGTTATAGTAGCCATAAGTGATGGCATTGGGATGGACTCCAGCCTTCTTCATCTCAAAGAGGACACGGACAGCTAAGACAGGCTGTCCATACTGACCACAGAGCTGCATCAGCACACGGTAACACACCTGAAGCAACAGACACAGACTTGAAGCCCTGCGTAGTCTACCCCCACTGCTGCGCCAAAATGGAACATAACTAACAGAGTGGAAAGTACAGCGACACGAGCCTCTGTTGGTTTGTAATGTGTAATTGAGGGTGTATCACTGAATATTTTTGGAACCACTGAGTGTGTAATTACAACAGCTTATTTCAAGCTATTGTACCTCATCAGGGGGTTGAAGCTTCTTAGCCTGCATCTTCCTGAGAACATCGTAGGCGGTGCGCAGCGCTCGCACTTTGGAATGGCAAACCTTTACATATGCTGGCAGACAGATGAACCACAGACCGTAGCAGTGACGGAGAAGGCACTTGGACCACAGTTGAGGGATGGATGAGTACTTTTTGGCTATCTTCTGGGCTGATTTGATTTCCTTTGTATGAAGAGAGGTTAGGTTTGAATTCAAGATACGAGATGTTTGTGTCATTATCAATGAAGTTACCTGAGCACAGAACTATATTTTCTGGAGTATAGAGTGGGGGAAATAAGTATTTAACACATCACCACTTTTCTCAGTAAGTATGTTTCTAAAGGTGCTATTAACATAAAATGTTCACCAGATGTCGGTAACAAGTAATCCATACACACAAAGAAATTAAACCATAGATGTCCATAAATTAATGTCCATAAAATGTGAAATGACACAGGTAAAAAGTATTGAACACCTGAAGAAACAGGTGAAAAAAATGCATAGAAAGTCAAGATACCAGCTGAAATCTATCTGTAATTAGAAAGCAATCCTGCCCCTTGTCAGTGTAAATTAACAGCTGGTTCAGTCCCAAATGATGGTCAATAAAAAGGTGTCTCACTTCCAATGTGTCACAAAAGAAACATCTCATGGGATCATTGTCTTGAAGAAACCAGGGTGGACATTTCAGCAAGACAATGATCCCAAACGCACAACCAAAGAAAGTCTCATTTGGGGTCCGAGAATGAAAATAAAGCTGCTAGAATGGTCGAGCCAATCACGTGAAAAAAATCAATAGAGTAAAGATTAGAGTTCATAGAAGAAGTCCACAGAACCTTCAAGATTTGAAGACTGTTTGTGTGGAAGAATGGGCCAAAATCACACCTGACCAATGCTAGTTTCTCCATACAGGAGACGTCTTGAAGCTGTCATTACCAACAAAGGCTTTTGTATAAAGTATTAAATAAATTTCAGTGAGTGTGTTCAATACTTTTTCCCTATGTCAATCCATTTTATTACACATAATTCAAGACCTTCACTACCTATCACTACCACATGAAGACCTTCAAGCGATTCCACCAATGCTACATAAGGACTACCCTCTGCATCAGGTGGAAAGACTACTGTACCAACATCAGTGTCCTGGGAGCTAATGAGCTACATTTAACATCAAATTTTGATTTCAGACTGAAGTCTGACCTGCAAAATCAGACACACTTGTCTGCCAGGACATAAAGCAATGTGAAGGTTAGAAACAGTGCAAGGCACAGAGGCCTCACGTAATGGCCTGTAGAAATCTGACTGCAGCCATGTTTCACACAAGCCTAACATATCTAAATTGTGTTCTCACACCTTAACATTGAGGAGCAACGATTTGTGAATAATGATCTGATATTAGTAACTCCATAATGTCAAACAATAGAGAGGCTACTGCTCTGTTCACCTGCTTAGTGCGTCTGAACATGGGTGCTGGGCTCGTGGGACAACTGTGCCGGGCAGCGAGACGAGAGGAGGCTGTCCGCAGACCCTCCACTGGGTCAAATAGGTCCAGGCTCAACACTGGGAAGCCATCATACCTGATAAATCACACACGCACACACACACGCACGCACGCACGCACGCACGCACGCACGCACGCACGCACGCACACACACACACACACACACACACACACACACACACACACACACACAAAGAGGGAGAAACAAACAGAGATACATTTCATTTCATGGTCTCCTAGAACATATGACAAACTTATTTTTCATTATAAATTCAAGAATTGTACGTATGTATTCCAAATTCTGCTTCTATAGATGTGGAGTTTACAAAATTATTTTGAGGGGGCAGCGTATGCACACTACACTACAGCTCCCTCTTCTACGTGTTGCCACCTGCATTTACTGCTGCCTGCAACCGCTATTTATTTTATAAAAGAATGCTGTTATATTAGCAAGCAAATATAAAAATCTGCCTCTGCAGGCTACCAGATCCCTTCTTCAAGATGTCTGCACAGAACGACAGTCGTGTGCACAGAAATGTCCTGATCACATGGAGCTGCCAGTTAGGCGTCTTTGATGGAGAATCCTGCCCAAAACAATTATACCCAAGCTTTACTCTAACACAGCTGCAGAAAACAGTCAGATGTATCTGTTTAAATAATTTGTTTAAACTGTGCAATTTATTATAATTTTGAAACAACAAAGTCATTCTGAGGAGTTTGGTGACTTCAGCCTGTATAACCAACAAATCATCCGCGTGTGAATAGTGATGAAGCACTAGTTATGATTTAAATGTAACCTGATTTGTATTTATATTAGAGCCATTGTGTAGATGTTCTATTTTTAGCTGTGCTGCTCAACCCCTCTTGCAGTAATCGATGCTCCTGGTTTATAATTTTTGTTTAGATTTTCTCATGGTTGGGGTTTGTGGGGATGTTTATGTTGGGGTTTTCTTGTCTGTACATTCTTCTTTTGCTGTTAGAGTTCGGTTTGGGTGAGTCTGGTCCTGTTTGTGTGCCACGCCCTCTCCCGCTTGTTCCCCTGCACCTGTGTCTGATTTTCCCTCATCACACCTGTTATTTAAGCAGCACATTTCCCTCTTGTCACTGCCAGATCATTTGTGCTCCATGCCAGCGTTTCCAGCCTTTTTTCACAGTGTCCTAGTCTCCTCGTTCATGTCCTGCCGTGTACCGTTTTTTCGCTCGTGTTTTGACCTCACCTATCTCCTCAAGTTGTGGACACTGTTGCTTTTCTTTTGATCTTACCTTTTGTGCCTGAGTCCTGCATTTGTGTCCAGCCAGTTCTGGTCTGAGATCCTACAAATTTATTGCATTTAACTGTCTCACCCTCACAGAATGACATGAGGGAAACATAATTTGCTGAGATAAGTGAATCTCCAAAGAAGTTTGAAATAACTGAAAGCCTGCTCTTGGTCTTGAGTCAGGAGTATTGTAAACCGAGACGATCAAACTCCTCACTCTGCCAGTGCAATGCAGAGCTTTCTAAGCTACAGTGATCCAGTTGCCCACCTGCATGAGTCACCATAGTTTGGACCGAGGCACCGTTCTGCAATGAACAACCCCTCAGTGCCACATCTGTCTTATTTTCCAGGGATGAAGATCCAAGCAACTTTTCCTCATTCCTTTCATATACAGTTGTGCTCAAAAGTTTACATACCCTGGCAAATTTTTTTTGCCTTTTTGGCCATTTTTAAGAGAATATGAATGACAACACAAAAACTTTTTTTCCCCTACTCATGGTTAGTAGTTAGGTGAAGCTATTTATTGTCAAACAACTGTGTTTCCTCTTTTTAAATCAAAATGACAAGAGAACTACCTGAATTATCCTGATCAAAAGTTTACATACCCCTGTTCTTAATACTGTGTGTTGCCCCCTTTAACATCAACAACAGCTTGGAGTCTTTCGTGGTAGTTTGTGGACGAGGCTCTCTGATGGTAAAGCTGCCACTGAATATGGCACTCTATGGTAAATCTGCATGGAATAGACAGTTCTCAAAAACTGAGTGACTCTGCAAGAAGTAGAAGAGTGAGGAAAGTCACCAAGACACCCAGACAACCCAGAAGAAGTTATAGGCTTATGTGGCTGTGATTGGAGAAATTGTGCACAGTGCAAGCTTTGCATTTTGTATCACTACTCTTAGCTTCATAGTGGAGTAGAGCAGAGAAGGATTTTCTTTCACCAAAACAGATCAAATCCAGGCTTGCATCTCAGATGTACCTTCTGCCAATTTGTAGCTAAACTTTCAGGTGGTCTTTTTAAGAAAATCCTCCTCTGTACCACTTCATCATGAAGATGGATAACTGGTGATACAAATGCAAAGCTTGCACAGTGCAGTTTCTCCAATCACAGCCACATAAGCCTATAACTTCTTCAGGTTTGTCTGGGTGTCTTGGTGGCTTTCCCCACTCTTCTCCTTCTTACACAGTCACTGAGTTTTTGAGTAAATGTCTACTCCATGCAGATTTACCATAGAGTGCCATATTGTTTGTATTTCTTTGTAACTGATGTAAATAAAGTTCGAAACATGTTCAGTGGCAGCTTTACCATCAGACAGCCTCGTCCACAAACGTCGTTGATGTTAAAGAGGGCAACACACAGTATTAAGAACAGGGGTATGTAAACTTTTGACCAGGGTCATTTGGGTAGTTCTCTTGTCATTTTGATTTAAAAAGAGGAAACACAGTTGTTTGACAATAAATGGCTTCACCCAACCACTAACCATGAGTGGAAAAAAGTTTTTGTGTTGTCATTCATATTTTCTTAAAAATGGCCAAAAAAAGCAAAAATTCTGTCAGGGTATGTAAACCTTTGAGCACAACTGTACATGCTGCCCTCTGATGGTCTGGGATTGTCTTCAATAAAGAGTAAGATCACTAATGCACTAATTTCAACTCAGAATTTAAAACTCTCATTGGGTGTAGTATCTGATACAAAAAAGGTGAAACTGTGTACACAGTAATATGAGCTTTTAAATAAGTAAAGAGAAATTGAGTATTTGCATACTAACAAAAATGTCACCATTTCCATTTTGAAGCTTCCAAACAAATTTAAGCTTCATGCTACTTCCAGAAAAATGTGCAGAAGTGTAGCTGTCAGATACTCGCTTCCCAGTGGTTGAATCTTCAATTTAAAAAAGTATGGAGACATCTCCAGCCCCCGGAAGCTCAACTAGCCAACTCCAAATAAGTTTTTGAAACACAGGATCAACATTTTTTGTAAAAGACTAAAGAATAGAAACTGTAACAACTTACCACAAGCATGATACATCACAATACAATATCCTGCTGTGAAACATTGTATGAGTGAAAAACTTAAATTCCATCAATATATTTCTTACAAGTAGTGGAGTGGATGCTCCTCCCCCTCAGGTAGTGGAGGCAACTCTGGCGGAGTGATGAAGACCGTGTGTTCACTGCGCTGGGATTCATCAATCTCTATCAGTCTGGTCTCCTCTGGTCGATCACTGTCCACCTGCCGAACAAAGGACACAATCCTTGACTGGAGCTCTTTGTAAGGTTGTACTGTACCTGTTTACCATTACAGCTGCAAGAAAACAGGAGAACCTTCCAGAAGGACAACCATCTCTGCAGCAATCCACCAATCAGGCCTGTATAGTAGAGTGGCCAGACAGAAGCCACTCTTTAGTAAAAGGCACATGGCAGCCCACCTGGAGTTTGTTAAAGAGCACCTGAAGGACTCTCAGACCATGAGAAACCAAACTCTCTGGTCTGATGAGACAAAAAGATTGTGCATGTGCGTGTGTGTATATATTTATCTCATCATATTGGTATGACCCTGAGGTCATAGGTAGTTTTTTTTTTTTTGTGGCACATAGGTGCATTTACCCTCCCCAGCTAGGTGAGGCGCTGCTCATTTTGGGTGCTGTGCGTGAGTTTCTTTTTTTTTTTCTCCCAGGTGAGCTTGTACAGATGGCACAGCCTGATTGGTCCAACACTGGTGGCGTGTGTCTGAGGACACTTTTGTTGTTGCAGTTATTTTTGTCTACTTCTGTAACCATTCGTTTTTGTAGCAGTCCAACAAGTTTGTTATTAGGGGTGAGAAACCATTTTTTTTTTTTTTTTTTTTTTTTTTTTACACTGTTTTCTCCTGTTTAGGAGTTTAGGTAAGACTACTGTTCTTGGTTGAGCAGTAGGTAAGAGCAGGGGTTTTGGTAGTTTTTTTTTTTTTTTTTGGTTTGTTATTTTGGCCTTTTTCTCACCCTGAAGTTTTTAATTCAAGGATAATAAATTTGTTATGTTTTGGACTGCAGACCTTGTGGTTGGTCATCCTTGGTGCTGGAAGGAGGTGGAGTCCCTCTTAAGTTATGCCGTGGGTCACCCCTAGGCCTGGTCGTAACAATATATTTACAGTGTGTATTTTATCCTCCTTTACATCCTCGCCTACAGGCGACTCCTTGGTCTGGAGAAGTTGGTGAGCTGCTGGTCAGACAACAGTGCTGCTTCCCTTCAGGCCTGTTTTGATTGTGCGGACTGTGTTTATATGATGCCTGTGGAAATAATACTGATCATCTCTGTGATTATGTATCATCATACATCACATTTTGTGTGGACCTTATCGTTCCAACTAAAAAGGGTTGTTAACTGTCCAAATAGCAAACCCTGGACCTAAAATCAGCTTAATTTAATTATAATTTGACCAGGTTAGTCCCATTGAGACTGAGATCTCTTTTCCAAGGGAGACCTGGACAATTCTAAAGTTTCCAATCTACCTAACCTGCTTGTCTTTAAATGTAGGAGGAAACCGGAGGAAACCCACGCAAACACGGGAAGAACATGCGAACTCCATACAGAAAAGTCACAGGTGGGAATCGATTGCATGACCTTGTTGCGAGGCAACAGTGCTAACTACTAAGCCACCGTGCTGCCTCTTTTCACCAGACTGTTCCAGATGTGTGCCGACTTTGACCACACACCTACATTTAGGGAATAACCCTGTTGTGTTTGATGATTTGCAGATGTTCATGCTGGTTATACCGTTGCAAATTGAGTTTTACCGGCGGTGCGTTAAAATCTGACACAAGGGGGTTATTCCCATTCTATTCTATATTTGCACGGTTTATTTTTCTGTAGGTAATTCGGTTGGCGAGGCTTACCATCGAGGCAGCGTCACTCCAACAGCGATCAGGGCGCGGAGGAATCCATGAAATGTGAAAATCCATCAAATGTGACGCGGTAATTCTGTATCAGAATCCACATCAGTACTTTCGTATGGTATCTTAAAAAAAAAAAAAAAATCACCCATTTTGGCATTGTCGTCGGTACGCAATTTTCTCTCGCTCTGAGCTGACACCGTTATTATTGACATATGTGTAGCAGCGCGTGCGGTCAGGGTGCAGAGTAATACAGGAAATATGAAACCGTCAATTATTTTGTGACCTTACACCCGATATTATACGGTCCGAAATATGACACAATTAACCGATCAGATTTGTGGAAAAATGTAATTGGATTAGAATCTGGAATATATTAACCATCTCCAAATCACAAAATTCTAAAAAGCACATATTAAAAGACCTACCTTCCCCCCTTTGTCTGCACTCCTCTCTGAACTGAAGAGCTGCTCATGAATGCAAGAAGAAAGGGGAAAAAAAGTCAAGAATTTTCCAGAGTGTAGGAATGAAGGTGGTAAATAATGGTCTTTACACAGAAAGAGTGACACAAATAAATAAGAAAATCTAATCTGAGTTGAACATGACAAAAGGCAAATCTGTCAGTTTGGAATTCACACCAGGTGAGGGGAGAAGCTTTTTTGATGTTGCAAGGTGTGGATGCAGCTAATCTTGCAGGTTCCCTCAATACATATGGTTTTACAGTTTTCCTTTCCAGACCACAAAATTATTTAACTCCATTACAGAGCACAATTTACTCAGGGTTGTTATAGTCTTTACTGTTAATTCGACTTTTATATATTGTACTCCATTGTGGGTCAGACAGAAACAGTTTAAATACTCTATGTCCTGTACATGTAACAGAATTGACAAGTAAAATTATCTTTGAATAAAAATATTTTATCCACATGCCTGATACTTTATCGTGACTATAACTACTTTCATAGAAGGATGTGTGGCAGAGTAACAGAAAAGCCAGATAAGAAAACTGCACAAGTGTTTGATGGATTTTCCAATCCACTTGGTTCCAATGTATTGAAAGGATAAAATATTAAAACTGCACATAAGGGTCATTTTACAGAGCATGTGCTGCGTCACACATCACCACATCTACACTGCACCACCTTAAAGAACTGCCTTGGGTCATGACTGACAACCACCCAGGCAGAGCACCAGTCCATCCCCATCTCCCAAAACAAGCCATCGATCTGCTGTGGCCAAGTGACACGCGGGTGCTCGCTTGGCCTTTTCCACTTGTCAGGGGTGTCAGCACTGAGGGACCCGTGTGCTGAGTCATGCTCGGGAAGTGCAACGCATCAAAGATTCTAAGACCTTATATATATGACTAACAAACTCACTTTGTCCACACAGTCATCAAAGGGTGCTCGCTTGGCCTTTTCCACTTGTCAGGGGTGTCAGCACTGAGGGACCCGTGTGCTGAGTCATGCTCGGGAAGTGCAACGCATCAAAGATTCTAAGACCTTATATATATGACTAACAAACTCACTTTGTCCACACAGTCATCAAAGAAGGCCAGGCTGGTGTCTTTATCACTGACAAAGGAGCACTCCTCAATAAAACGGATGAACATCTGAGTCTTGGTCATCAGTGAGTAGAACTTCTGGTGTGAACGATCACGGCTCTTCAGGAATCCTGAGGACAGAAATACTGTTAGCTTCATGTATTCAACAAACATGAGAAGCGGAGTGGCAGTAAATTAGTTTATTTTATATAACGGCTGAGTGGATCCTTGTCATTTGATTGGTGCTTTGTATCAATCAATCAATCAATCAATTTTTTTTTATATAGCGCCAAATCACAACAAACAGTTGCCCCAAGGCGCTTTATATTGTAAGGCAAGGCCATACAATAATTATGTAAAACCCCAACGGTCAAAACGACCCCCTGTGAGCAAGCACTTGGCTACAGTGGGAAGGAAAAACTCCCTTTTAACAGGAAGAAACCTCCAGCAGAACCAGGCTCAGGGAGGGGCAGTCTTCTGCTGGGGCTGAGGGAGAGAACCAGGAAAAAGACATGCTGTGGAGGGGAGCAGAGATCGATCACTAATGATTAAATGCAGAGTGGTGCATACAGAGCAAAAAGAGAAAGAAACAGTGCATCATGGGAACCCCCCAGCAGTCTACGTCTATAGCAGCATAACTAAGGGATGGTTCAGGGTCACCTGATCCAGCCCTAACTATAAGCTTTAGCAAAAAGGAAAGTTTTAAGCCTAATCTTAAAAGTAGAGAGGGTGTCTGTCTCCCTGATCTGACTTGGGAGCTGGTTCCACAGGAGAGGAGCCTGAAAGCTGAAGGCTCTGCCTCCCATTCTACTCTTACAAACCCTAGGAACTACAAGTAAGCCTGCAGTCTGAGAGCGAAGCGCTCTATTGGGGTGATATGGTACTACGAGGTCCCTAAGATAAGATGGGACCTGATTATTCAAAACCTTATAAGTAAGAAGAAGAATTTTAAATTCTATTCTAGAATTAACAGGAAGCCAATGAAGAGAGGCCAATATGGGTGAGATATGCTCTCTCCTTCTAGTCCCCGTCAGTACTCTAGCTGCAGCATTTTGAATTAACTGAAGGCTTTTTAGGGAACTTTTAGGACAACCTGATAATAATGAATTACAATAGTCCAGCCTAGAGGAAATAAATGCATGAATTAGTTTTTCAGCATCACTCTGAGACAAGACCTTTCTGATTTTAGAGATATTGCGTAAATGCAAAAAAGCAGTCCTACATATTTGTTTAATATGCGCTTTGAATAACATATCCTGATCAAAATGACTCCAAGATTTCTCACAGTATTACTAGAGGTCAGGGTAATGCCATCCAGAGTAAGGATCTGGTTAGACACCATGTTTCTAAGATTTGTGGGGCCAAGTACAATAACTTCAGTTTTATCTGAGTTTAAAAGCAGGAAATTAGAGGTCATCCATGTCTTTATGTCTGTAAGACAATCCTGCAGTTTAGCTAATTGGTGTGTGTCCTCTGGCTTCATGGATAGATAAAGCTGGGTATCATCTGCGTAACAATGAAAATTTAAGCAATACCGTCTAATAATACTGCCTAAGGGAAGCATATATAAAGTGAATAAAATTGGTCCTAGCACAGAACCTTGTGGAACTCCATAATTAACTTTAGTCTGTGAAGAAGATTCCCCATTTACATGAACAAATTGTAATCTATTAGACAAATATGATTCAAACCACCGCAGCGCAGTGCCTTTAATACCTATGGCATGCTCTAATCTCTGTAATAAAATTTTATGGTCAACAGCATCAAAAGCAGCACTGAGGTCTAACAGAACAAGCACAGAGATGAGTCCACTGTCCGAGGCCATAAGAAGATCATTTGTAACCTTCACTAATGCTGTTTCTGTACTATGATGAATTCTAAAACCTGACTGAAACTCTTCAAATAGACCATTCCTCTGCAGATGATCAGTTAGCTGTTTTACAACTACCCTTTCAAGAATTTTTGAGAGAAAAGGAAGGTTGGAGATTGGCCTATAATTAGCTAAGATAGCTGGGTCAAGTGATGGCTTTTTAAGTAATGGTTTAATTACTGCCACCTTAAAAGCCTGTGGTACATAGCCAACTAACAAAGATATGTATGTCACGTGACATGGATTATTCGTCCCATTTGTGTCGCATTGCATTTAGAGTGCAATGTGGTTCCATTTAGAGTGCAAATTTGGTTCCATACGATTGGTACAATTGCACTCTGCGCACACACACGCACGCACTGTGTGCACACTAATATACATATTTTAAACTGTCTGTATCTGATTAATTCAAGAGCAATGCTGTATTTTTGTAGCTGTTGCTTTTTGCTGAGTTTATCTGCTGAGTAAAGATCCGCTCTACATATATCAATCAATCTTTCCTTTAAAAGGTTGTTGATAATGGATCTACTGGATTTGATATTCTGCATGACGCAAACCTTCTTGTTAACTGCTACTACTGAAACCAGAGACTCCATCTGTGGCTGTGTAACAGTTACTGTGGGAACTGCAATTCTGAGCAATCTGTTTTGGAAAAGGAAATACTTTGTTCAAGTCGCCTCAATCAACAGTGCTAATATTACAAGGTCGAGAAAGCTGAAAGGATTAAAAAGGTTGTTTTACATGTATCATCTCCTGTGAAACTGAGACATGGACATCCAGAGATGTATGGCGTCCGTGTTACATCAACAGTGGCCTTACCTTGCAAGTCAAAAAGCGAGCTAGCGTCGGTCGCTTTCTCAGAAGGTGCCTGGGTGATAGGTCTTAAGAAGGAGCGATAGCCTTTGAGGATGGCTGCCATGAAGCGCAGGAAGGCTTCCTGGATCTCCAGCTCCAGTGTGTGGAGGCTCTTCCCACTGCTCAGCTCTGATGAATCACTCATGCACAGTTCCAGCAGCCCGTCAGACCTGTACTGACCTAAACACAGGAAATATTCACTGCTGCTCTCACTACAAGGAACATGTCAACATGCTCGCATCCATGCAAAAGCTAAAACCTGAAAAATCTCAGAAATCTCACTGAATTAATTTCCACAGCTCAAGAAACACCAGGTTGGGTGGTGACCTTCTGATGAGGTCTCCCATCCAAGTACTAACCAGGACCCGCTCTGCTTAGTTTTTGAGATCTGACGGGATCAAGCTGACACAGAGCAGACTGGCTGCTTATATTCTCCAGTACATCAGTATCAATTGACATATTCATGGGGTTACTGTCATTTAAAACACAGAACAGTACAGACTGAATACGGAAAAAAATATTAAGAAAACACAACAAAAGTGATTTAAAATTTGTTATGATTGTAAGAGGGATTTACATCAATATAGAGTACAGCCAGAATCATGATTCTGTTTGAAGTAATTGGATAAGAAAGAGATTCTGGCTCATGGTCTTGACTGCAGCTAGCATAAATAATGAGAATATTAACCGCTCACATGGTTAACTAGTAACTACAGCCCTCTGGCTTAAGGAAGAGGTGTTGCACCAATCCCGAACTGGTAGAGCTATGACTCATTAAAAAAAAAAATAAATAAATAAATTAACTGCCTCTCCAGGAACCATCTCGGGTCCCTGGTTGAGCTCCACTACAATGGAGTTTACCCCGGTAGACAAGAGGGTCACCTTCCTGCACTTTCTGTTTGTGGATGGGGAGTTCCAACTGTTGTTTGTGCATATACACCGAACAGAAGTTCTGAGTGTTCAACCTTCTTGGAGTCCCTGACTTGAGTCCTGCATGGGGCTCTAGTGGAGGACTCCATTGTTCTGCTGTGGGACTTCAACGCATACGCAGGCAATGACAGAGACATCAGGAAAGGCGTGACTGGGTTATCTTGGAGGACTCTGGAGGCACTTGCAAGGTATCGACAGGCCCGATGGGCAGCAGCCTCTGCTGTGAGGGAGGCAAAGTAATGGGTGTGGGAGGAGTTCAGAGCAACCACGGACTTTCGCTCGGCACCAACGTGCTTCTAGAGGACTGTGGGGCACCTCAGGAAAGGAAAACGGGCTTTCCAGGCTTTATACAGTAAGGATGGGACTCTGTTAACCTCAAATGAGGAGGAAAATGAGCACTGGAAGAAGCCCATTGAGGAACTCCTGCATCAGACTGGAGAGCCCTCTATAGGAGGGGCAGAACTGGAAGCTGATGGGGATCATCATCAATTTCCCTGGTAGAGGTCACTGAGGTAGTCAAACAATTTTGCTGCAGCAAAGCCCCGGGGGTTGAAAAGATCTGTCCATAAATGCTGAAGGCTCTGGGTGTGGAGGAACTGTCTTGGATGAGATGTGTCTTCAACACTGGGGTGGTGGTCCCCATATTTAAAAAAGGGGACCAGAGAGTGTGTGCCAGTTACAGGGGCATCACACTACTCAGCCTCCCTGGTAAAGTCTACTCCAGGGTGCTGGAAAGAAGGGTTGGACTAATAGCCAAACCTCAGATTGAAGAGGAGCATGCTGGTTCCGTCCTGGCCGTGGAACAACTGACCAGCTCTTCACTCTCACAAAGATCCTGGAGGGTGCCTGGGAGTATGCCCATCCAGTCTACATGTGTTTTGTGGACTTGGAGAAGGTGTATGATCGGGTACCCTGGGAGATACTGTGGGAGGTACTGTGGGAGTATGGAGTGAGGAGGTCCCTTCTCAGGGCTATCCAATCTCTGTAGCTTTGGCTCTGTGGCTCCGGACTGTGGCTGCCCACTGCTGTTAGTGGTTGGATTGTGTCTAACTGTAACTAGGATGGGTTAAATGCAGAGGACAAATTTCACTGAATGTATGTATATGTACAATGACAATAAAGGATCTAATCATTCATTCATTCATTCTATTCACAAAGCGAGAGTTGTGTTCGGGTTTTTGGCAGTCAGACTCGTTTCCGGGGGAGGTTGGCCTCCGCCAGGGCTGCGCCTGGTCACCAATCCTGTTTGTGATATTCATGGACAGGACTAGAGGCATAGTCGGGGGGAGGAGGGTCTTCAGTTTCTTTGGCTCAGGTTCTCATCACTGCTTTTTGCAGATGATGTGGTCCTGCTGGCTTCATCGGCCTGTGACCTCCAACACTCACTGGATCGGTTCACAGCTGAGTGTGGAGTGGCTCGGATGAGGTAAAGCACCTCTAAATCTGAGGCCATGGTTCTCAGCAGGAAACCGATGGATTGCCTACTCCGAGTAGGGAATGTGGTCTTGCCCTAAGTGAAGGCCCCCAAGTACTTCGGGGTCTTGTTTACGAGTGAGGGGACAATGGAGTGTGAGAGGCCGGAGAATTGGTGCAGCAGGGGCGGCATTGCATTCACTCTACTGTACTGTTGTGATGAAAAGAGAGTTGAGCCAAAAGGTGAAGCTGTGAATTAATTTTCAATAATCCTCTGTAAAGATGCTTTAGCATGTTGCAAAACACTGAAGGAAAGTGCACTCATCAGGAAATGCACCATTTCCTTTAGCATGTTAATGTTTGGAACATCAATGTAAAACCTTGAACCTTAAAATTACCAACGTGAATAAAACGGCTGCTGATAAGCAGTGAACTGGGATATACGAGTGGTCCTAATGCAGCGTAAGCCGTCTGAAGTGTTGCCTCAGGCACTACATCACTTTTTCACTCCATGAATAAAGCATGGCCAAGATATACTGGATCTCCTGGTGTGTTACATTCAAACACAACATCCAGGATGTCATTCCAGTGCATGTGTATGGATATTACATCACTACTCACCATCAACTAGTTCCTGGTAGAGATTGCTCAGCACTTTCATTAGAGTTTTGCAGGGCTTCTTTGGCAGAATCTTCCATGTGAGAGCCTGTTTATCTTCGTTGCTGGAAAGTGTAAGCACACGCTGTGATGTGGAGAGGTTTGCATCCAAAACCAATATGGACAGTGGAGATAAGACCACCCTAAAGACATCTGATTGCCAAGAAAAATGTGAACCATGGCTGACTTGCGTACATTCTTTTCTCATTACGGGGGGGGCAAAAACAAAAACATCTACAGAGTGGCCTGGCCTCTTGTATGTGAACAATTCATAATCCAACGTACACTGACATTAGCCATACACTTACTAGAAGATGGTGTTTGTATCCAAGTCGATGCATGTCACATCTGGTGGGGGATCATAAAGATCAAAGTATCGGGAGTCCACACCTACGATGAATGGACACGGGGCGCTCAGCACATCAGCTAGTGCCAGCGGACACAGAGGAATATAAGGACAGGGCCAGTGAAATGGGAAGATCATCTGAAGAGGATGACAACAGAAATCAAAAGATGTGGGTTGATTTTTGTTTGTTCTTTGTCACCTCATGTTTCAAGGTCCAAAAAGTGAAATAGAATTCAGTCAATCACATATCAACATCATCTTGTTTTAAATGGGTGCAAAGACAGCACTGTTTCAAATCCTCTGAAGAAAGGCTGAAGATCATAGTGCAGCTGGTAAGAGAATATTTAGAGCGGAATCCTGCAAATGGTGATACAAGCATCAAATACTCCTTAGACATTCCTCTTTTGAAGAAAACCAATTGGCCACTTGAATTTTCAATAGGCAGCCAGGTCGGGGTCAATGGAAGAATTATACAGGTCTCAAAATTAAAAGATGCTCCAATCATATTGAAAACTTCGAGGGCTGTCAATAAAGTATAGGTCCTTTTTAGTTTTTTCAAAACTATATGGATTTCATTCATATGTTTTTACATCAGACATGCTTGAACCCTCGTGTGCATGCGTGAGTTTTTCCACGCCTGTCGGTGACGTCATTCGCCTGTGAGCACTCCTTGTGGGAGGAGTCGTCCAGCCTTTGTCTGAGAAGTTGTTGAGAGACTGGTGCTTTGTTTGATCAAAATTTTTTCTAAACCTGTGAGACACATCGAAGTGGACACGGTTCGAAAAATTAAGCTGGTTTTCGGTGAAAATTTTAACGGCTGATGAGAGATTTTGAGGTGATACTGTCGCTTTAAGCACTTCCCACGGTGCGAGACGTCGCGCAGCGGTCCCAGGCGCCATCGTCAGCCTGTTTCAAGCTGAAAACCTCCACATTTCAGGCTCTATTGATCCAGGACGTCGTGAGAGAACAGAGAAGTTTCAGAAGAAGTCGGTTTCAGCATTTTATCCGGATATTCCACTGTTAAAGGAGATTTTTTTAATGAAAGATGTGCAGACGGGTCCGCGCGTCGGGACGCAGCCGCCGTGTTGATAACCATTTGTAAAATCCAGGCGGCTTTTGATGGCTTTCAGTGGAGTGAGTATATGAGAAATTGTTTAACAGCTGGACATGTTCCAACTTGTCCTTAAGGCTTCCAACGGAGGTGTTTTTCCTGTGGCGGAGCGTCGCGGCAGCTGCGTCCCGACGCTGCAATCCGCCCGCACGTCTTTCATTAAAAAAATCTCCTTTAACAGTGGAATATCCGGATAAAATGCTGAAACCGACTTCTTCTGAAACTTCTCTGTTCTCTCACGACGTCCTGGAACAATAGAACCTGAAATGTGGAGGTTTTCAGCTTGAAACAGGCTGACGACGGCGACTGAGCGCGCTGCGCGACGTCTCGCACCGTGGGAGGTCCTTAAAGTGACAGTATCACCTCAAAATCTCTCATCAGCTGTTAAAATTTTCACCAAAAACCAGCTTAATTTTTTGAACCGTGTCCACTTCGATGTGTCTCACAGGTTTAGAAAAAATTTTGATCAAACAAAGCGCCAGTCTCTCAGCAACTTCTCAGACAAAGGAATTCTGACGAGGGGCTGGACAACTCCTCCCACAAGGAGTGCTCACAGGCGAATGACGTCACCGACAGGCGTGGAAAAACTCACGCATGCGCACGAGGGTTCAAGCATGTCTGACGTAAAAACATATGAATGAAATCCATATAGTTTTTGAATAAAATAAAAAGGACCTATACTTTATTGACAGACCTCGTATACCACATTATTTGTCTGAGCTTAAAGGTCCCCACCATATTTCAGACCAACATGCAATGCACTACTTGATCCATTATCCAGGTGTCACAATACGGACAAGGGCTTGAATTTTGACACCCAAAACTCCTTATACTATTTCATGGTAAGCCAGAGAATAACATGATACAGTAGTCAATGCTGGAAGATACAATGCATATACACAGAAATTGTCTAATTATTGCAATGTTATGCAAATGAAAAAGCACACTCCATGTAAATATAAGAAGACTGGTCAAAAATCAATCACCAAATGATAATGTTAAATCAAATACCCATCATCATTCAGCTTTTAACAGCAGTAAAAAAAAAAAGACAAAACACTCCAGCAGACAGGTATATACAGCAATATATCATCAGCATAGCAAGATCATTTGATCCTATGGCTAATCTCACACACACACACACACACGCACACGCACACACACGCACACACACACACACACACACACACACACACACACACACACACACACACACACACACACACACACACACACACACACACACACACACACACACACACACACACACACACACACTTCAACCATGAGAGCCATATGACCCAGAAGAGAAACCAATGTACCCTGGAAGGAATGTCTTCGACGAAACTTCCAATTAATTCATGTAACAATGAAACACATTCTGACTGGTAGGAGACTGAATAAATTGAACGCATGCAGATGTTAAAGTACAGCTGAATACAGCAACTTACAGACACGAGAGCTTCAGTGACACTGGTCAGTGTGGCTGGTCGTAATGAGTGAACCAAGATTTTGTGTTCAGTGACGGCAAACACCAGCAGAGTGACTGTGTTTTCTGGGCCCAGGTTCTGAAGTAGTGTGGAAAATCGGCCACCACTGGGGGGAGACACACCAAGGAGCAAACTTGTGAAACATTACCCAATATTTGTATTAAAAATGCTAATATCCAAATTATTATTACACAAAATACTCATCACTCAACATTTAAAAGAGGTTTATCATGGTCACATGGTACTCGTATTTTATTACAAGGAATGAACCAAGAAAGCTAATGTGTACGTTTACTAATGCCTCCAACCTTTGTAAAATCTCCATTTAACCCCTTAACGCCTAAATTTATATAGCTGTATATAAAAAAATGTTTTGTGTGTGTTTTTGCCTTTAAATAGATGGTAAATAATGTTGAGATTATTAATTTCACTTTTGCACAAAAAATAAATAGTAATTTTGGTATTTTGGTAATGACTTTATGTTATAATGTTATAATAATAATGGTATGTTGCAAAATTTGCAACAACAGGCATACTGGTCAATTTGGTATGTTGCATATTTGAGTCAAATATTGTAGCATATATGCGACAATAGGCGTTAAGGGGTTAAATGGGTGATGATGATAGGTGTTATATATTTGCTGTTTTGCATGTCCATTGTTACATACAGTCAGTGGAAAGCTTAAACAAAGAGCAATATGGTTCAAAGATATTAGATTCCTCAGTTAGTGAACTCCACGGGCAGCTTATAAGCATCTAAGATGATGTATTATGTTAGAAAATGATCAATGGAGTTTTAAAAAGCAGTATTTTTGCTAATATATCACAACTCTGATGCTATGAGCCAGGAAATGCCATCAAAAAAACGAACCCAAAGAGGATTTCAAGCTTGGATAAAAGGATGACAAATGCACCAGATACAACAACAAGTACAATGAAGACTGATACTGAGCTGGGTATTGTTGTGGCAAAGACACATTTTTCAAAATACTGGTATCAGCAGTGTGCACCCCAGCTGGCTCTTGATTCTCTATCTCCATTAGCTGTATCCAGCAGTGATAAAGAGGTTGTGTGTCGACCACGGTACGGCCACTCTGTGGTAAGTGGTGACTTCAAGGAATCTAACACAGCAAGCTGCATGTGGAAGCAGAGCAGAGAGCCTTGTTGGGACTTTTACTTCCTATTTCATTAATATTATTTAATTTCATACACTGAAAGCTGTATTGGAAGGTTGAATCAATTTCTCAGCATCTCTGCAATGTTAGTATACAACCCCAAATCACGAAAAACTTGAGATGGTATAGCAAATGCAAAAAAAAAGTTATTCTTTCACTTCAAGTTAATTGCAGAGTGTATGAACCAAAGATATTTGATGATTTGTGTGGTCAACAATTTCATTTAATAATATACATTCATTCCTTGGATTTCAGGCCTGCGACATGTTCCAGAAAAAGCTGGCAGAATAAAGCATCTACCACTTTCTAATGATGCCATTCCTTCTCACAACACGTAGATGTTTAGGCACTGAGGATACCAAGCAATGAAGCATGTCAGGGTGCTATTTTGTCCTTTTCCTAATGCAAACATGTCTTAGGGCCCCTTCACACACAGTGCGAAGTTTGGACGAAGTGCACATTTAGTGCGCATGACGCAGGAATCGTGTGCAAACCGTGTAATGTTGTCCCTGCCCCCAACGCCTCTTACACCCGTTGCTACAACTATTTGCGCACACAAGCGCCTGTGTGTTGTGCAAATCCATTGCACCCTCTCGCAGTAGGTGCCGGCCAAATTCCAGGTGACACGCACAAACATCTAACACCGCTCGCATGGCACTTAGAAAATGTGTGACCAGTCGCACTCTTGGCACGACAACAGACTGTAGACAATCACTGTCATACTGCTGTGAAATTTGTCTAAGTTCCCCACGAGTGTGACTTTGCAAACACACACACAGACATGTGGGTGTGTGTGCTCCACTCACATGAGGCGTGGCTTCCGACAGGAGCAGCAGTGGTGATCTGTCATTCTGGACATTCCAGCTGGACAACACCTACTGTGCTTGGACAGACATGGACTAACAACTGTCCACTGTGAGGCACATATGTCTGATTGCTGTATTTATGTGGATATAAATAAAAACATATATCGCTGTGGTGGCGACAAGCAGCAGCAAATGAGCGCACGCATGGAGTGGACACTGACAGCCCCCCCAGGTTGAAACAGACCGTCATCTGACTGCCATGTCGCCCATGTGAGCTCAGTTCCACATGATGCAGTGTCTGTGCTGCGGCACTCCGTCCACAAGACGCACGTGTCGGGTAGAACACGCACAGCCGACTGGACGCACCTGAGCAGTAGATGTGGACATGATCAGAGCACACTGCTTCTCATTCATGTCATTTCATGACTGTATGTCTGTGACCATGGGTCATCACCAGAGGAACAGACAGATCATATTTGTATTGCTTAGTTGATAAATGTCTTTTTATATGGTGTGAGATTTTAATCTTTTTTGTAATACTTCCTGTTCTTTCTGATATGAGGCAGCTTCCAGCAGCTTTCAAAGAACCGCTCCATAGCTTAGTGGTAAAGTCTCTGACTGGGAATCAGAACTTTTGAAAGGCATGGGTTCGCATCCCAGGTGGTGTGTTGTGTTTTTTTCTTTTTCTATTTATTCCACATAAGCGGTGCAATGTGGTTCCACACGTACCAGCTGTTTTTTTTTTTTATTTATTCTACATACGCGGCGCAATGTGGTCCCACAGGTACCGACTGGTTTTTATTTTTTTATTTATTCCACATAAGCGGCCGTAATTGACCAGATGTCGACCAAACTTTGCACTATGTGTGAATGGCCCTTAAGGTGTGCAACAGCACAGAGTAGTTGGTCGAGTTTTTGTTTCAAAATTCTCCACACATTCTCGACTGAGGTCAGGTCTCTTTCTTCTGCAGAAATGCATTTGTAATGTGTGCAGAATGCAGTTTCAACTCTTCTTCAAAATGCATGGCTGTTCCTGAAAAAGAGGTTGCCTTGTAGGCAGCATATTTTGCTCTAGATAGATAGATAGATACTTTATTCTAAAACCCTCTCTAACACCTCAATGTACTTTTTTGCATTAATGCTGCCATCACAGAATTGTCAGGTGTCTTTGCCAGGGTTACAGAGAAAACCCCATACCATGACAGACCCTGGCTTTTGAACTTGTTTGTAATAACAGTCGGAATGGTCCTTGTCGTCTTTTGTCTGGAGCGCAAAGCGTTAATCTCCTCAACAAAAGATCTGAAATACTACGTCATGTGACCACAATGCATAATTCTACTGTGTGACGCCTCTGAACCCAGAGAAACTGATGCCGCGTCTGGATAAAGTTAACATAAGACTTCTTTTTTGCACAGTAAAGGTTTAAGTGGTATTTGTGAACGTAACTCCGTATTGTAGTGCCTGACGAGGGATTGCCAACCATGTGACCTTGACCATGTGGTTATATCAGCTATTGATGAATTGATGATTGTTCGTCACGCATTGCGATCTGCAGGATCTGAATTCATGGCTGTTCAGCTTAGGTGTGCAACCTTGCCCGTTATGCACTGAAAGTTCTTCAGATTTATTGAATCATTTAATGACATTATGGACTATAGAGGGACAATAATGCAAATTCTTTCCAATCTTTCGTTGAGGAAATGGGCTGCATTTATATAGCACTTTTCCATCTACATCAGACGCTCAAAGTGCTTTACACAACAATGCCTCACATTCACCACGATGTCAGGCTGCTGCCATGCAAGGCGCCCACTACACACCGGGAGCAACTAGGGGATTAAGGACCTTGCCCAAGGGCCCTTAGTGATTTTCAGGCCAGGCTGGGATTTGAACCGAAGACCCTCTGGTCTCAAGCCCAACGTTTAACCACACAGCTGAGGAACATTATTTTTAAACATTTCAATGATTTTCTCACACATTTGTTGACAAACTAGAGATCCTCTGCCCATTTTTATGCCTCTGAGCTTCAGTCTTTCATGGATACAGCTTTTGTACCAAATCACAATACCGCCTGTTGACATTACCCATTTGAATCATTATTGATCATCATCATCATCATTATCATGTATCGTTCAAATCATTATTAATTTTTTTAACCTCATTAATATTCCTAAATTGCCTCCAACACAACCTTTTTATGGAATGTGTTGCAGGCCTTAAACTCAGGAATGGACATATATTAAAAAAATTTAATGAAGCTGACCACAAAAAAATAATATCTTGGGCTCATACTGTCTCCAATGAAACTGAAGTCAAAGTAAATGTAACAATCACAGCATTTATTTGTTGTTTATTTATTTTGCATTTTCCATACCGTCCCAACTGTTTTTGGTTTGGGTTTGTAATCTAAACTTTTTTAACATCAGTGTTTGACCTGAGCTGTTTAATATGGACAATGAAGACACCTCTGAGCTGACTGAAAGGCTGAATCGAGCAGACGTTGATTAGTTTGAACTAAATTAGTAACGGTCAGCCAACAAGCAGTCTGGATTCACACCAATAATTCAGTAAGTTGATTGCAACCTAGTTTTTCTAGGACACATTGAACGCAAGCGAGAGTATAACCACTGCTTCTTTGCAACCTATGGTGACATTCAGAAAGCCTTCAACTTGGTTGATCGGGCTGCTCTCTACAACATCCTGAGAATTGGTGGTATCCCCCACAAGCTGATAATCATTGTAACTGGTCAATATCCAGGTCTGTGAGCAGTGTATGGAGCAGGACTCTGTTTGGAAAACATGACTAGGACATTGCTACTAACATCAAGTTTAAGAAATAGAAAAGAATGTCCACACTGGCTATACTACAACTCTTCCCTATCATAATTGTTCATTTTGATCCACCATGGTACAGTACACTTCACATATTTTGTTTACAATCTAAAATCTAACCAAAGGCACATACTATAATGTTTGATAGACTTTTCCTGAGCCAGTTGATACATATATATTTAGATTTAAGCACAAGATTCCTGCTACTAATAGACTGGCAGACGGTCTAGGGTATACCCCGCCTCTTACACAATGACAGCTGGGACACAATGACTGCCCCAATGATGTTTAACTGGAATAAGTGAGTTCATCAAATGGATGGATTGAATCCAGGTTTTAGATGTGAGCTTCAAAAACACAGCTTCTCTTACCTGAGTGGCAAAGGAGAAGACACAGGCTGGCTCAGCATCAGGCTGTCATGAGGGGAGAGCTGCGGAAAAACTGGAACTTTGTATGAAAACTTCCCCAAGCATACAATGTCTGCACTGAATACTTCAAATTTTCATCTGTAATACATATATTTAACTACACCACAGGCAACATGACACAGGCAAGATAATTAATAAACAAATAATAGATAACCAGATGTTAAAGACCATTTGTTCTTGTCATCTTTACCACCCCCCTTGCCACCCAAACATACCTGCACTAGGATCCGAGGCCTCTGAGAGGAAGGGAAGGGAACTTTGTGCATAAAATGAGAGATGTGCCTGGGAGAAAGAAAAATAATTTGAGGATGTGAGGCCAAAAATAACACCACTGGGCTGCAGAATAATCAGTTAGTGCTCCCATCTCATATGAAATAGATATGAGCAGCAGCAAAACATAAGACGTCCAATGAATCCAATGATTAACTGACATCAAAAAATAATACAAACACCTTGACGTGGTTATCTTTGCATTTTATATTATCCATTTAATTTAACCAGCCAAACATAGAGAGCATCAAAAAAGACCAAAATGATTCCAAAGGTATGTAGTTCAAACAAAAAAACTAAGTGTGCACTTAAGAGTGCACACAACTAACAAAGTCCACAATCCTCTGTTGACATTTATTTTTTTTTGTCTGTTTCCTTTTCAAAGGGTTATACCCAGTGGTGTAATCAGGATGTTTAAAGGGCAGAGTTGTATGAAAAAGGTGCAGGGGCCACTTACTGCATGACAGCCTGGCCGTTTTTTAACTTTATTTTTGTGCTTGGTATTTTTAATTTAATTTATTTTCATTTATATAGCGCCAAATCAGAACAAAATTGCCTCAAGTAAGGTCTAACCTTACCAACCTCCAGAGCAAGTACACAGCCAACAGTGATAAGGAAAAACTCCCTCTGATGATTTGAGGAAGAAACCTCAAGCAGACCAGACTCAAAGGGGCGACCCTCTGCTTGGGCCACATTTCGATTGTGGTTTAACTTTTCAGTCTGTTTTTAATGGGTGTCCTGTTTTTGACCTTGTTTTTATCATTCTCCTTTTGGACAATTTAAATTATTTAGACTTTTCTTTTAAATAGACTGTCAAAAGACTGCAGTCTGCTTATATTCTATTTTCAGGACACTTCAGCTTTGTTTAAATGGTATTTCTTAAGACTGCCTTCATTTCAGAGAAGCCTTTTGAAGCAGTTTTGGTTTCATTCCTCCTGACCGCCAGAGGGCGGTGCTTTAGCACCTGGATTATTCCATGCGCACATGCTCAGAGGTCAAGTCTTATACCAACAAAGTCAAGCCAGTAGGTGTGACCTGGGTGATGTCAGCGACAGTATATGCGCACACGTTACCCAGCATTCAGTTCTTTGTCCATCTCTCGCATGAGAAGCAGAAGATCGAACTTTTTCGGATTGCTTGTTGATCAGAGCCTTGCAACCTTCCGTGGTTGGCGCTGTGCATACGCGCCCTCCACAGGCTGCAAGACCATGAGTTCTTACTCTGTTCTGCTTACCGCTGTGGGTGAGTGACCCCCGTTTGCTGAAGGTGTCCGACTGAATTGGCCTCAGCTCTCGGTGAGTAATTCTGTTTTCCTACAAGTGAGCGGTTGTGGCTTCACATGTTTTCTGCTACTGTCTGCGGGATGTGTCGCTCTCGTTTTCCTATGAGTGCAAGTTCATTTGTTAGCAATTCTAATGTGTGTGGGACATGCCGGGGCATGTCGCGCTGTAGGACATGTAGGACATGCCGCACTGTCTTGATGCTGTGGTATGAATGTTAATTTGTCGGTCAGTGTTTATCACACACCCCCAGCTCTTTTTTTCCCACGCCGTTCACGCCCACGTGCCTGCTTTGCTTTGCTGCTTTGAAAACACTGTTATGAGTTTGGACGCTGCTGTGTTTTTCCGCTCCCTCGTCACTTGCTCCAAACATGCAGCTCGTTGACGTCTTCTTTGAGTTTGTGCTGTAATTGTGTTTTTTTTGCTCCTGCTCTACGGCTGTTGCTACACGTGCCGAGTTTGGGTGCTGTGCTGTGAGCGTCTGCGCTCCTGTTGCACTGTTATGTGTGGAGTATTCTCTGACTGCCCTGCTGGTTGTGAGTGTTTTTCGCTCTTTTCCTACAGCAGTTGTTTTTCACAGGCTGTGTTTGCCTGCTGCTCTGCGAGTACCTTTCAACATTTGGGTGTGAGTCTGGAACACTGTGAGTGCTCTCGCTCACTGTACCCACACGCGCTAATGTCTACTGCGTTGGTGCATGCGTGCAGTAGCTGTCTGGTGCCTCTGAGCCCAGAGGATGGCTATACTTTATGCCCATCCTGTCTCGGACATGGACACTTGAAACAAGCACTCATAGACGATGCTTGCTTCAACTGTGTTTCTATGCCATTGACTGACAGAATGGCTTGACTGTCCAGGCTTGAAGCAGAGATCTCCTCTGCAACACTGGCACCACACTCACGTAAGGGACCGCATGCTGAGCCCCTTTCTGCTATGGCGAAGAAGGGTGTCCATGACTTGATCTTGTCTGATAAGGTTGACAACCGAGCCTCTGAATTTGCTCAGAGAAAGTCATTGGTTCACAGAGCAGTTGACACCTTCCTGTGACTATAAGCGAAGTGTGCATCTCAGGCCGTGCGGTGCATTATGGGTAGGCTAAAGTTTTCGACTACCAACCCACAAGCTATGGCGGCAGAAAGCAGCGAGGAGTGCTGTGATTTGGATCATTTCAACCACTGGAAAGTTGCCAATTTAAAGCGTTTTTTGTAAGCTCCGCGGATTGCCTGTTACAACCAGGACTACGTACGGCAGTGGACAGAAGCAGAAAGAAGAGCTGGCCGTGCTTGCGTGTGCTGCATTGTTACAGAAACTACCGTTAATGCCAAAGAGTCGAAAATGACCAGTCCTTGTTGATAGTTGGAGACAAACCAATTTCTGACCCCTTGAAGGCAACTGGCGTATGGTTAGACGAAGTCCAGAGTCTGAAACTGTGGATACTGCAGAATATTTGCTAAGCAGGGATGAGATATCGCGACTCCGCTGGCTTCATAATGACGACAATGAAGGTGGGTCTCACATATAGCCAGCTCCCAATTCAGATCAGGGAGACAGACACCCTCTCTACTTTTAAGATTAGGCTTAAAACTTTCCTTTTTGCTAAAGCTTATAGTTAGGGCTGGATCAGGTGACCCTGAACCATCCCTTAGTTATGCTGCTATAGACGTAGACTGCTGGGGGGTTCCCATGATGCACTGTTTCTTTCTCTTTTTGCTCTGTATGCACCACTCTGCATTTAATCATTAGTGATCGATCTCTGCTCCCCTCCACAGCATGTCTTTTTCCTGGTTCTCTCCCTCAGCCCCAACCAGTCCCAGCAGAAGACTGCCCCTCCCTGAGCCTGGTTCTGCTGGAGGTTTCTTCCTGTTAAAAGGGAGTTTTTCCTTCCCACTGTAGCCAAGTGCTTGCTCACAGGGGGTCGTTTTGACCGTTGGGGTTTTACATCATTATTGTATGGCCTTGCCTTACAATATAAAGCGCCTTGGGGCAACTGTTTGTTGTGATTTGGCGCTATATAAAAAAAAAATTGATTGATTGATTGATATAACCTCTTTGGTGTCACGTTTGTTCTGATAAGTTGACAGACATATGATATGTGCATGTATGCAGTTTGTTTATAGAACATGTCAATTTTACAATATTATGCGCCACGTCATTCATGGCGCGACATTACAGTCATAAGCCGATGCACGAAAACGGTGGCACAGTTTCAGGATACTGACAAAATAAATATGCGCAAGAAACTTACAATTTTAGTCAATCTTTTACGTCCGTCTGGATCTTTCTTTTCTGTGGCGAAATTGTGTAGAATGAACGGAGGTTTACAACCACAGTTCTTTTTCTTTCCGTCTTTGTGTGTACTCGGCGGAGCTTTGCAATCTTGTGTTCTCAGCCAACTTTCAAGCCAATAAATTCCGTTTGAGCATTTGAAAACAGCACAATGCGCCCCTGTCATTATTTTATGTGTCGTTTAAGGCTTACAGCCTTTGAAACAATCCCTGTAAGCCTTAACTTTTACAGTCCACTAATTCTACTGTATACAAAATTCAATGGGAGTGGTGCGAGTTTGGTAGTTGGGATTTTTTCCCCCATTTGACCCACACATGCGCAGATGCGTTGCGCACTTCGCTTATACTGAGGAGGGGCTGACTCTACTGCCAACCATCGTGATGATGATGTGATGTCAATTGCGGCATCAGAGTCATTATTTTGTGGGGACCCGCCGGGTTGAAGTGGAGCTCAAGGACAAGGGAAGCGTTCCCTCTGTCCTTCCACCACAACCTCCCACGGTGATGCTCCTCAGGCGTCTGAGTCTGGCCTGTTCGTTGTTACACGGGCCATTCAGTTGGCCTTGTCATGGCTTGGTGTGGATGCTCCTCCCATGGAGACTACCTCTTCTAGTCCTTTTTTAGAGATACTCGAAAGCCAACTTTCAGTGTCTCATCCTCCTTGACATACTGAAGAGCTGCAGAGTTGCTGGCCTGACCCTAAATCCTTCACCCATATGCCACAGAATTGCAGGGTGCTGTGCACAATGTCGGATGCACCGCAGCATGGTTTAGACCACATGCCTTCAGTGGACAGTGTTGTTAGTAGCCTTATTGTAGCGCCTGCTGATGCTGCCCGGCCAGAGGCCCGTTGTCTAAGACTTCAATGTAGGGTCACTGATGTCCTCCTTACCAAGAGCTTTGACAATGCAGCTCAAATTGGTCATCTGGGGCACTCCCTGTCTCACCTTGCCCTTGCACTTTCCCGGTCTCGCCAGGATAATGAAGCTGACTGACACACAGAGCCTGAGTGATGCTTCTCTTTGGCTTTCGACTACATGTCACGGGAGCTTGGCAGACTGATGTCCACTCTGACCACAGCCCGGTGCCAGGTGTGGTTGGCTCAGTCCCCTCTGTCTGAGGCTTGCAGGGGATCACTACACACTCTGCCTGTTATCCCAGGTCAGGTTAGGGGGGGCGTAACAGAAAATAATTGAGAAGCACTGGTATAAGGTCATTCAGGTGCTAAAGCACTAGCCTCTGGCGGTCATCCACAATTCATAGAACCGTAGTTGCATAGGTAACTCTCATTTTGGTGTATTAACTGCCACTTCTCAGCAAAGAAGCTTTGATCTGAATTAAGTCCTGACGCTCAAAAAGAATGGTTCTTTTCTTTTTTCCTTTTTTTTTTTAAAGAAAAGAACGATCCTGCTGACCTGATAAAACTTTATTTTTATTTGGCCTTACAGAAAAAGACCAGTAGACTGGTAAGTGATATTATTTTACAAATATACTGTTTTGGAATATTCCAGATCTCAGCAGTGTAGTTCCCAGCAGGTGGTGCTGCTGCACTGCATTTAAGTTTATTATACATAGTTTAAAAAAATCTTTTCATACATGACACTACGTTTTGACTTAAAGACTTTGGTAAACCCATTTCTAACCCCAAAACAAGTCATCCATATGAATAAAAATGTATATTCACTAAAAAATTGAAGAATTTCTAAAAACATTTCATATTTTCAGTTTTAGAGCTTAATTATATATTTTACATAGTGTTCTAAACAAATATATCTCATATTGCAGATGAGCATTACACATGCACCGTAGAATGGAAATTACTGATGGTATGGTAAAAATCAAGAAAATGCCCTTGGGACCCCACAACATTAAGATACTGCTACTGACATATAAAATTTTACATGGTGTATCTGCCTCACATTTGGCTGACCTACTTAAACCTTATTTACTGTCTTGCGCTCTGCATTTTTGGGACAAAGAACTGCTGTGTGTTCTGAGGGTGAAGCAGAAATCAGTTGTTCACAGAGGCCTTTTTTATTGTGCACCTCTTTGTGGAACAATTTGCACATTGGGCAGCACGGTGGCTTAGTGGTTAGCACTGTTGCCACACAGCAAGAAGGTCATGGGATTGATTTCCACCTGTGGCCTTTCTGTGTGGAGTTTGCATGTTCTCTCTGTGTTTGTGTGGGTTCACTCTTGGTGCTCCGGCTTCCTCCCACATCCAAAGACACGCACATTAGGTGGGTTGAAAACTTTAAATTGTCCGTAGGTGTGCGAGTGGGTGTGCATGTGTTTGTCTGTCTATATGTGGCCCTGCATGAGACTGGCATCCTTTTCAGGGTGTACCGCCTCATGCACTATGACTGCTGGGATAGGCTCCAGACCCGCATGACCCTTCATTGGAGTAAGTGGTTGAAGATGAGTGAGTGAGTGAGTTTGCACATTAAGATCAGATTCTGTGGCCTTATTCAGGATTAAAAAAACTTTAAAAAATGCATCTGCTTTTCTATCATACAACTGATGTGGACTTAGTTGTGTTGACATTTTTGTTAGTACTTTTTTAGTCCACGGTTTTTGTATTTTCTTTGATATGTGAATAGATTTAACTCATTGTTTTATTGTTGGGTTGGGGTAGCCTGAATGGGTGGTCAACCCTTACTGACTATCTTGCTAATGTTGGACCTTGCTCCTATGAAGTGCCTTGGAGCAACTTGTGTTGTGATTTGGTGCTATATAGATGAAATTTAACTGAAATGAATTGAAATCTACATCAAAATGTAATCAGCTCATTCTGGGTCCAAGGTTTACCTGTCAACCAAATGTCATTGAAATTTGTTGATGTCCTTTTAAGATGTCCTGCAGACATACTAACTAATTAACTAACTAATTAATTAATTAGGTGGCATACACAGCCATGACTATATGACCTCCTTGTCGGACGGAAAAAGATCTGATTATTTTGATACTGCCTGTCTTATGTCAAGATGTCAAAATCAAAGAAAAATGGTTTATTTCAAAAGGTACTTATTGCACATGTGAGTGAGTACAGGTATGACACTGACATCCCAAATGGCAGGGGCTACAGATACTCAGCGCATCTTGCTCTGACAGTGAGTGGCTACGTTAGATAAAACCCCAAATAAATAAATAAAATCATTAAAAAGATAACTCACTTCTCAATGGGCAGAGCATGAGGCCCAGAGATGGAGTAGCGATAAAGGAATGTGAGGAACTTGCGGAAAGCATCAAAGAAGGGCCAGTGGGAGAGCAGGCATATGCACTTGTTTGTGTACACTGAATGGGGGGTACTGCTGTTGGCTGCTGTATAAGATTTTGGGGGATCCGAGCTCAGCAGGCCAAGCTGAGAGTGTTGCTGGTCCGTCAGACACTCCTGTGAGTAGGGCTCGTAGAACTGGATGGCAGCACCATAAACCTGAGGCAAAAGACACGTTGGATACACAGCTGAACAGATGTTATTCTAGTACAGTGGTACATACAGCATTCAAAAATCTCTTATTCACACAACTATTTCCCTGATGTATGCAAACAGTTTTCTATGAAGAGCCTTAGGACCCGGTCAAATGGCACGCGGCCAAAGCTGAACTAAGGAAAAAAGGTCAAAATGTCACAAATGGTTGATAAACGGTGGACGAATGATCCTGTGACTCAAGAGCGCAAAAAGGAACAAAACAAAACCGAAACTAATGAAAAAAAATGAAGCGAACGTCAACCTCGACGCTTTAAACGAAATAAAAATAAAACATTCACAATGACGTGACTAACAGCGGGTATGAGACTGAGCGCAGCCAGCCCTGTCCTCGTGTCCACAGTACTTGCAGGTGCAATATCTGGTTGTCTTGACAACAGGTGAGAGATGTGGTTTGTCTTCACAACAACAACGCATGCGCACACGCAGGCCAGCCACAAACAGTTGGAACGTGCGTAAATAGTTAAAGTAGTTGATAAAACGTTCTTACCGCTATTGTTTCCGTATGACAGAGTTGCTTTTCGTCCCACACATGGACGAGTCATCAGCAATACAAGGATGTTACGTGCAGCTTGTCGCAGCTTTGGTTAATGATCCGTTCAGATAAAGTCAACCTTTGTGCAAGACGTTGGACTTGGGAGGTTGGACAAAGTTGGATGACAGTCAAACGGAACGCTGATGTTACGGGAACTACCGTAGGAATCATCAAGACAGACATCAAAACGGAATACGGATGAACTGAGGTTGTCGTTGGGATTCGTTCACATTTTTCAACAGTTTGGAAATTCTGACGAAGTGCCAACTGCAGGAACAAAGCTGGGCAACGGTTAAACGATGCATCCGAAAGTCAACGCAAGTCCAGATTTCTCGTTTCTTTTGGGCTTCAGTGTTCTTCGTTAGTGGCGTGTGACTGGGGCTTTACTGGTGAAATGCACAAATTGGTTCTGTGTTGTTTAACCTTTTTGTGGGTGTGGAAAAATTAATACAATTACATTTGTAATGCTGAAAAATATGTCAGACAAGCAGCCAAACTGCCGATCCAGTCAGATCCCAAGAGCACAGCAGAGTCCATCCTGATTAGTCCTTAGGAAGACCGGGGGGTGTGTGTGTGTGTGTGTTTCTCTCCGGGTAGAACTGGAGTTGCATCAGGAAGGGAATCCGACAGAAAATCCTGATGCAGATCTGCAGGCTTCAACCACAAATCTTTCTGATTTAGGGTTGTAGCTTGTCCCTCCCTCTATTTTAACAAGATTATTTTCCATATAAAAGCAGTTTCTTTCTAAGAAACAACAAAAAAATATTTCAGAAAGTATTTTTCCATAAATGTGTCTTGAAAAAGGAGGATCGACTTATTTTAAGATATTCCTTTATTAGTCCTGCTTGGTGAAATTTGCAGCAGCAGTGATAGTAGCACTGTGCTACAGTAGGGCAGAATAACACGTGCAAATAGAAGGCAAACAAATGCCTAGAATGGCAAATCAAGAAAAAAACTGTGTGCACTGCCAGCAGGGAACAGTTTGTGTCAAATAAATCAGAAGTATTGCACAGTTAGATTGGGGTTGTCTTATTTCCTGCAAAACAAAAGCAGAGCGACGCATGTGGAAATATGATGCACCGGTATTTGGTGGCGGAAACAACAAACCCATGTGTGCCGTTTTGACAGGAGAACATCTGCAGTGCACTGGGGCTTTCTCGTTCTACACTGAGGTGCTGGGTTGTGGTCCTACCAGTTGCATATGTGGTCAGGATGGGAGATAACAGTCAGCAGCAGCAGCTTTAGGTTTGTTTCTGCTCTTACTTTTCTACTTGAGAAAAGCAAAGGACGAATGTCTCCATTTCTTCATTTTACCTTCTCTCCAGATGCTCCAGTCAGCACAAAAGTGGAGAAAACAGGGAGGGAGTACTTGGTGTTTGCTGGCCAGCACTCAATTGTGGCCCCCATGGGAAGGCAGAAGAGAGGAACAGACTCGGGCAGAGGGAATGAATCATAGTCCTCCTCTGGATATCTGCTGAATAAACCTATCAGGAAAATACAAAAGCAAATGAGGACTTAGTTAACAGAACGACCAAATGCAAACTCTCCCCTGTGATGACTGATCAACAGCTAATGTAGATGTTAAACCACCAATCCACTCAGCTTAATATGGAGTAAAACAAGGTCGGTTTACTATAATCACAGTGATAATGTGCAACAGTCTGTGTTTAACTGGAAACATCTGCCTTTGATTCCAGCAATTATTCAAAAACAATGAGTCAGTTGGGTAATTAGTCCCTGAAACAGCTAATGAAAACTAATGAGGCAGAGTAAACCTCTGATTTTAGAACTTCGTGCTGCAGCAAGCTGTGGAAGAAAGCTGGCATTACACAAAACAGAATCAACACCATACGTACAGTGAAACGTTTTCAAAGGACTTGAACCAGTGATTAAACGAGTTGACGTGTGTGCAAACCTCAGGTTTGACTGCATACAGCGCAACCACGTATTCACAGCGCTGCACTTTTTCCACATTTTGTTATGTTACAACTTTATTCCAAAATGAAATTAATTTTTCAAAACTCTACACACAATAATCCATAATGACAATGTGGAAAAAAAGTTTTTTTTTTTTTTTTTAAGATTTTTGAAAATTTATTTAAAAAACTAACAACAACAACAAAAAAATCCTAACAAATCACATGTACGAGGTCTGTCCGTAAAGTATAGGTACTTTTTATTTTTTTCAAAAACTATATGGATTTCATTCATATGTTTTTACGTCAGACATGCTTGAACCCTCGTGCGCATGCGTGAGTTTTTCCACGCCTGTCGGTGACGTCAGCCCCAACCAGTCCCAGCAGAAGACTGCCCCTCCCTGAGCCTGGTTCTGCTGGAGGTTTCTTCCTGTTAAAAGGGAGTTTTTCCTTCCCACTGTAGCCAAGTGCTTGCTCACAGGGGGTCGTTTTGACCGTTGGGGTTTTACATAATTATTGTATGGCCTTGCCTTACAATATAAAGCGCCTTGGGGCAACTGTTTGTTGTGATTTGGCGCTATATAAAAAAATTGATTGATTGATTGATTGATTGATTCCATCTTTATAATAATGATGCTTCAAAACTTCTGGTAAAATATGGGAGATCGCAGGGCTCCTTACAAGGCCCTCTGCAATACTTTCTTTAAACAGCACTCCTCGAACAGATACTGCAAATGCGACTGAATTAATTATCATTGCTATGCAAATGACACCGTTACATGCAGATAAATGCAGTTAATCTGTCACACGAGAACTTTAGAGGATTATCTGGCATCAGTGAAAAATCTGATGTACAGTAATTTCTTCCTCTTAAATTCTGACAAGACCGAGGTGATGGTCATTTATCCTGTGAGACACAGACACAATTTTTACCAGCTAATGTCCTCTTCTTACAATCAAATAATACCTAAGGGAGTTGTACCTTCCCACTGTTCCAGATGTGTTTTTATGGGGGGGGGGGGGGGGGGATTAAGGTTCGACCCCTACCTTTGTGAAGCGCCTTGGAGTGACATGTGACTTGGTGCTGTATAAATAAAATAAAGTTTTTAATAAATAAAGTTTTCTGCTGTATGACACCTTTGAACAGACCTTTTGTGGGGGGAATAAGAGGAGAAAGATTGGCCTGGTTATTCCAAAGGATGCTTTATGATGGAGCATAAAAAAATAGAAAGAAACAGAGTAGAAGTCAGAACACATCTATGACAAATACGTGAATTCTGCCTCCACTCTGCACAGCACTGGAGCCCATCCCAGCAGTCACTGGGCGACAAGCGAGGTACACCCTGGACTGGCTGCCAATCTAATGCAGCACAGACCGACAGACAGACAGACCGACAGACACAGTCACGCTCTCACTCATACCTACAGTCAATATCAAAGTCACCAAGGAGGAAGGAAGCCAGCGCACCTGCACGGAAACCACACAAACAACATGCAAACTCCACACAAGGACCAGCTCAGAAGCAAACCTGGGACCTTCTCGCTGTGAGGCTACAGGCTTTTCTATAGTTATTTAAATGCAACGTTAGAAATTACTGATCAAAGTGCTGATGAAAATTAAAATGCTTTTAATTAGTTGTCCAACACAGCATGTACATTATGAAACAAATCTTCCTAAACGTAAGCAACATCAAATTTAACATTTAATTAAACCAATATTTTTAAAGCCGAGCTTACATGATTCTTGCCTATAACTTCATGCTGTGGCTGATCAACATTATGCCTTTGTAGCTATTGCAACTGTGCACATCACCCTTGTTCTTAAAAATGGGATATAGAACACTTCTCCACTCCTCAGGCATCCCCACACTTTCCAAGATTTTATTAAACAATTTGGTTAAATGCCCCACTGCCATCTCTCCTAAACATTTCCATGCCTCCACTGGTATTTCATCTGGACCAACTGCCTTTCCACTCTTTATCCTCTTCATAGCTGTCCTGACTTCCTACCTCATGACCTCTTACACTTCCTGATTAACTCTCTTCACATTATCCAGCCTTCTCACCCTCTGATTTTCTTCATTCATCAGCTCTCCAAAATATTCCCTCCACCTTCTTAATACACTGATTTCGCTTGTCAGCATATTACCATCTTCATCCTTAATTACCCTAACCTTCTGCAGATCATTTCCAGTTCAGTCACTTTGTCTTTTCAGTCAGCAGAAATCCTTTTCTCATTCTTTGGTGTTCAATTTAATGTACAGTTCGCAAGATGCCCTTGCTTTAGTCTTTGTCAGTTTTCTTTTCACCTTATATGACATCTCCTTGTAATCCTCTCTACTTTCATCATCTCTCTGACTACTGGATGTCCAAATTTCTAAATTTCTTCCTCTCCCACTACCTCTGGACACTTTTCCCTCCTCCTCTTCTTCACCTAGCAGTGGCCCAATTTCCGCCGGCACCCTGTTGGGTAACATCCTCGTTTCACACTTTTCCTTTCCCCCAGTACACATCCGAGGTCACAGTTATCCACAAAAAGTAGAGATGTAAATTGGAGGTCACCAAACCAGAGTAAATGTTGTAAACATTAACAGATCAAGTAAATATTCAGAGTTGATAATACCAGATACAAAATCTTGTAAAATTGATGAGCCATACATGGACATGACAAAACCCAATGGAATGAGGGAGACCTTCCCTGCTAAAACCCTGACATAAGGCTGCTCAGCACTACACTGGAATTGCCAGTGTTCACAGAACTTGATGTTTCATTTCAAAATGAACTATGAATGTCAATTTATTCTGGTTAGGCCTGCAACTGTCCTGGATCATGACCAGAATCAGTCCTTTTAATGCTTTCTAAACTCGGCTGTCAGCATTGTGTTTGCTACCTCAGCAGTGCCATTTATATCTCCGGGAGCTCAGCCAATGCCAGAACATGTCTGGGAAATCTTTATGTACCATATTTTCCATAAGTTGCATTTTGAAAATACATGTGTGACAATCTGCTCCTGTATACTTAATGAGATACTGTGATTCAAACTCCACAGCAGAAGGTGGAGGTAATGCATCATTAAGCTGGATGCCAACCTTGGCAAAATAAGAAGATCTGAATGAGAGAGATGTATTGCATCTTTGAGAATGAGTGAATTTAATATATCATGTTCTCAAACTGAAAGACCACACTCTTGAATAAAGAGGGAATATAATTTTCATACTACGTGGCACTCCACTTATTTGGAGTGTGAGAGACTGCATCAACAGCAATGAGAAGGACAGCTAGGCTAAGCTACGTTAAGGCTATTAAGTTTTACAAATGTCTTCCACAAGGGTTTTCAAACATTTAATTACAGTGAACAGAGCCAATCAGCAGATCAGCTTCTGTCTGTTTAGTGGCCACAACAAGCAATTTATGCTTACATTTTTGTGCCTTCTACAATAACATTAATTAGCTAGTTGAGTTTTCAAACTTTACCTCACCTATGATGGTTTGTTCAGAGGTCACAGGAAGTGGTTTACTCAAATGTTTGCTCGTTAGCTTCTGTTCACTGATGCAATATTTGTGTTATAACTAAATAATGTGCTGCGTTTTCACACATTTAATTACATGGCATGTTTACTTCACCAATGTGCATCTATTCAGTGGGCACATGAAGTTCCTTGTACAATAACATTAATTAGCCTGTCAGCCTTTGGTTGCTATTGAGGTGTTTATGTTATTAATAAATAATGCACAGATTTAATTCATTTTGCTTTTTGTTGTTTGAAACAGGACTACAACTTTTAAAAAGTAAATGTGACTTATAGACTGGTGATTTTTTCTTATACGAGTAACACTCTGGTGTGACTTTTCGTCCAGAAAATATGGTAGTAATGAGGGTGCTGCACAGATGTATGGCACTGTTTATACTTTTGCAGGAAGGCAAAGGTATGGTACAAGTAGGGTTTGTTGTTGAGTTGTTTTGTTATGATTTTTCGTTATTGTCGATTTGTGTTCTAAATAAATTCATTCATTCATTCAAGTCTTAAAGACCCCTCGTGCTTTACCTTTAACTGTATGGGTGTGAGACCTGGATGCTATTGGTATTGTGTCTCTCTGGAGAATCTTTGAGGTACTGCTAGAATGACTTTCTGTCACATACAGTAGTGTTCAGAATAATAGTAGTGCTATGTGACTAAAAAGATTAATCCAGGTTTTGAGTATATTTCTTATTGTTACATGGGAAACAAGGTACCAGTAGATTCAGTAGATTCTCACAAATCCAACAAGACCAAGCATTCGTGATATGCACACTCTTAAGGCTATGAAATTGGGCTATTAGTAAAAAAAAAGTAGAAAAGGGGGTGTTCACAATAATAGTAGTGTGGCATTCAGTCAGTGAGTTTGTCAAATTTGTGGAACAAACAGGTGTGAATCAGGTGTCCCCTATTTAAGGATGAAGCCATCACCTGTTGAACATGCTTTTCTCTTTGACAGCCTGAGGAAAATGGGACGTTCAAGACATTGTTAAGAAGAACAGTGTAGCTTGATTAAAAAGTTGATTGGAGAGGGGAAAACGTATACGCAGGTGCAAAAAATTATAGGCTGTTCATCTACAATGATCTCCAATGCTTTAAAATGGACAAAAAAAAAAAAAAAGAGACACGGAGAAGAAAATGGAAAACAACCATCAAAATGGATAGAAGAATAACCAGAATGGCAAAGGCTCACCCATTGATCAGCTCCAGGATGATCAAAGAAAGTCTGGAGTTACCCGTAAGTGCTGTGACAGTTAGAAGATGCCTGTGTGAAGCTAATTTATTTGCAAGAATCCCCCGCAAAGTCCCTCTGTTAAATAAAAGACGTGCAGAAGAGGTTACAATTTGCCAAAGAACACATCAACTGGCCTAAAGAGAAATGGAGGAATATTTTGTGGACTGATGAGAGTAAAATTGTTCTTTTTGGGTCCAAGAGCTGCAGACAGTTTGTGATATGACCCCCAAACTCTGAATTCAAGCCACAGTTCACAGTGAAGACAGTGAAGCATGGTGGTGTAAGCATCATGATATGGGCATGTTTCTCCTACTATGGTGTTGGGTCTATATATCGCATACCAGGTATCATGGATCAGTTTGGATATGTCAGAATACTTGAAGAGGTCATGTTGCCTTATGCTGAAGAGGACATGCCCTTGAAATGGATGTTTCAACAAGACAGTGACCCCAAGCACACTAGTAAACGAGCAAAATCAATGCCTCGCAGATGTGAAGAAATCATGAAAAACTGTGGTTATACAACTAAATACTAGTTTAGTGATTCACAGGATTGCTAAAAAAAGCAGTTTGAACATAATAGTTTTGAGTTTGTAGCATCAACAGCAGATGCTACTATTATTGTGAACACCCCATTTTCTACTTTTGTTTTTACTAATAGCCCAATTTCATAGCCTTAAGAGTGTGCATATCATGAATGCTTGGTCTTGTTGGATTTGTGAGAATCTACTGAATCTACTGGTACCTTGTTTCCCGTGTAACAATAAGAAATATACTCAAAACCTGGATTAATCTTTTTAGTCACATAGCACTACTATTATTCTGAACACTACTGTAAATGCTTAAACCCATATGAGGTGTACTACTTGCATGATGAGTTGATGTCATGTGGTGGATTATAGTGAACAGAAATGACTTTGCAATAACTAAATGTGATCTCACAAATTCGGGACAAACTATCCGGTCGCACGTGTATAGTTTTCATAGCATTGCTCAGCGTGTTCATTTGTTTTCATGACCCAGTTTGAAGTCGGGCCAGAAAGAAGACAGCATGCACTGGTGCTGCATATTAAGACACAAAACACCTCACACAACTGCTCTCTCCATTAGAACCCACACAGGCAGACCTATCGTGGCTGTCTTCCCAAAGCAACAATCTACGTATCTGAAGCAGCCAGGTGACACATGAATACATGAACACCCCTTAGACTCATCTAGCAACTGAAGTCCTCAGCAATGAGTCAACTACATGCTAGATCATGCACACATTATAATGAAGGTCTTGACATGTTTGACCGATCACTGCACTAACCAAGAAGTTTCCCAACAAAGTAGTACTCGTACTCTGAAACGTCAAGAACCCCTGAGTAACAGTTTTCTCATTATTCAAGGTAACACTTAGCTCCAAAGTTGCAGAACTGGACTGATCAGCAAGTTTCTGGCAATAACTAAAATATAAATAGGTTGACATGGACTACATTTCTATAGTGCTTTTCCATTTGTTGTGAATGCTCATAGAATAAGGAATTGAAGCAGGACTGTGACCAGAAAATCCAGAATGTCACAAAAACCATTTTTAACAAACAACAGCTAAATGATTCTATGGTAGAAATGTGCATACTGGCTCAGTTTCTTATATTAGGGAGGGGTGTTATTTCAAAAAAATTGGAAATCTATAAATGTTTGCATGGAATACGAAAATATACATGGAATAAACCATAGCAGGATCAATTTTGGGTCATGTGGTTCCAAAAACCCATATGGACGGAGCCAGTGAAGATATCGGGTTCAAAAATCACCAAAAATATCGAAGAAAATGTCATATCTTGAGAACCGCTGCACCTAGAGACTTAAAATGTGGCTCCAAATGTTGCTTGATCCCAAGGTTATATTCAACTTCTATAGTAACAATAAGCCTATCTGGTGTTTTTAAGAGTAATTGACAAAACCCTAATTTCAGTACATATGTTACGATCAACTGTAACAAACAAAATCTATGTAGTTTTTATTTCAGGAACATCAGCTGAGTATAATCATCACATGTAAAGAATGACATGGCCACAATGAACTAATTATAAGCAACAGAGTGGTTTTCTACGTCAACAGCACATATACGACACACGCGTTACTTGAAATTTTCAAACGCTCCGTCCATATTGGTTTTTGGAACAAAATGACCCAAAATGTATCCTGCTATGGTTTATTCCGTGTTTATTTCCATATTCCATGCAAACATTTATAGATTTCCAAATTTTTGGAAATAACACCCCTCCCTACTTATATAAATATGCCATGGACATGGAAATTTTCTGAGAATAGAGACAAGGTATTTACACACACAGCAGTTAGTGGCTCTTGTATTTTTAAGAATAAGAAGTACACATAAGACTTCCGGTTCCGGTCATGCCCGAGTCAGACGCATAGCTGAATGGCTAACCCAATTTTTCATTTAAATTGCTTATAAATAACTATTAAACGCCACTGACACCCACCACATATAAGATCGGACAACACTGACGATGAGTTCGAGCCAAAAGCAGATTCTAAAGCCGGCAAAAGTGAGGAAGCCAAGACGAATCAAAAACAGTTAACGCTAGATGCTACTCTGGCTAATGCCGCGTTCACACCGGGCGCGATCAGACGCTACAAATTCGCGTGGGTCGCCAGGCGATGGACACGCCTCCTTTGCCCGTTGTGGGTGGACTTTCGCTGCGAAAATTCGCCCCGGTGCGTCATCAAATAGGAGGAGCTTCCATTCCGCCCGCCGGCTCCGGTTGTCACTCAAGCTAACATGACGGACCTTGATCACACGGAGCGAGTTGCTGTGAAAAGCTCCCAATACAGAGAGTATCATTATTTGCTGCAGGAGCTGTGTCTGGGTGACGGCCGCTTTCAGTGGTCCTTCCACCTCTGTGGGACCCAGTTTGAGGACCAACTGTCCCGTTCACGCGCACACATGTAAACAATAAAAAAAATGTAAAAAAAAGAAAGAAACTCCGCTGCTTGCTGCAGCTGGCTCTTCCCCCAAAAAACTGTCATAATTGTGTTTTAGAAACCAGTCACCATTTGTTTTATTATACATCTGTGTAGTTAATTAATAAAATATTCTCTACAGACGCAATATCGCGCCACAAATGCACAAAACGCTCAAAATCCCTTCACTCGCATCCATCGCGTCGCGCTGCACGGTTTGGCGCCAAAACGCGTCCTTACATAGGGATTACATGGCAACCTGTGGCTGCAGTCACTCGCATTGCGCCTGGTGTGAACGCAGCTTAACAGTGAGATGAGCGACTGTGATGCAAACAGAACTCTGCAGGTTTCGACAAGAGTCTGGTCTGGCTCAAAAAGACATAATGGAGTCACAGAAATGTTTAGAGGAGTCAATAAAAGAAGTGAATACAAGAATTGACGTACTTGAAAAGAGGCTGTTCACCGTGGAAACCCGAGTGATTGACAAGGAGGACAGAGGCCTGAGACAGGAAAGGGCACTTGCGTACTTGCTGAACAGAGAAGCCAAAATAACGGCAAGGCAAGAAGAACTGGAGAATAGATCACGCAGAAATAACATTTGAGTTTACGGGATTGCTGAGGATGAAGAAAATGGCGTGGACATGATACAATTTGTCACTGAATTCTTCAAAACAAGTCTGAAGCTACAAGATGACTTGAACATCCGACTAGAAAGGGCTCACAGAGCCACAATACCAAAGCCAAAAAGCACAGCCCCTCCGAGATCCATAATAATCCGCATTCTGGATTTCAGTGTGAAGCAGGTGGTCCTTCAGCAAGCATGGAAGCAACAAGAAGTGCAGTTCAGAGGCAAAAGAGTGTATTTCAACCAGGACTACTCACCTGAGCTCCAGAGAAAAAGAAAGCAGGTACAAGAAGTGATTAAAAAACTCAAATAGTGTGACATCAAGGCACAAGCGCCGTACCCAGCACAGTTGAAGGTGTTTTTGTACAATGGGGTCAAAACCTTCCCATCACTGTGGGAAGCACAACCAACTCTGAACGACCTTGGAGTGAAAGTGCATGTGGAGGAATGTGATATCCTGGAGAGGGAGTTCCACAATAGATGGCGAATTCAAGGAGGACAAGCAAAAACAGAGTGTTTTGACACCTAAGGAAATCAGAGCCATCATGAAGGCAGAAGGCAGTGAGAGAGAATTTTCTGAGGACATTAGATTTGATTGAAGATTTATAAAAGCATATACATGAAAGGTTAGTGGTGTGACGGTGAACAGTAATTTTATTTCAATATATACGATGTCTGTTAGAAAAGTATCGTACCTTTTTATTTTTTTCAAAAACTATATGGATTTGATTCATATGTTTTTACGTCAGCCAAGCTTGAACCTTCGTGCGCATGCGTGAGTTTTTTCACGCCTGTAGGTTGCATCATTCGCCTGTGGGCAGGCTTTGGGGGAGGAGTGGTCCAGCCCCCTCGGCGGATTTTCATTGCGAGGAAATGGCGGACTGATTTGTGCTTTGTTCCATCAGATTTTTTTCAGAAACTGTTAGAGACAGGCAGCTGGAAACCATTCGAAAAATGTATCTGGCTTTCTGTGAAAATTTTACGGGCTTCACAGAGAATAAGGACTGTTACTACAGCTTTAAGGACGGCCCACAATCTCTAACAGTTTCTGAAAAAATTCTGATGGGGAAAAAAAGCCCAAATCATTCCGCCATTTCCTCGCAATGAAACAATGACGAGAGGGGTGGACCAGTGCTCAAATAAAAAGGTACGATACTTTTCTAACAGACCTCATATATAAGCAACAGCAGCTATAAGTTCTGATTATAAATCGGGTGACTGCACACTATTTTCTTTTCTTAATGACTATCATCATCGGGTGTGGGAAGCAGAAGAGACAAGGACTAGATGAGGACTGCTGTTTACACTGTTGGTGTACCTGTTCCAGGGAGGTACATCTCCCTGCCCGTGTTATATCGAGGGTGGAGGGGTTCTTGTGAATTAGACATCATAATGTTTATTTCAAATAACTTCCACCAGTTCTTTTGGAAGTTCTGTTTTGTCAATTGTTCGTTCTATGTGTTTCTCGGCAATAATATTATGCAAGTATCATTGACAGGAAATGTACAGGGACTTATCCTACTTTATCACAAAAATGGCAAATATTAAACTGGTTAGTTATAACATAAATGGTCTAAATCATCCTATAAAGCGTAAGAAAATATTGGCACAGTTAAAAAGACAGAATTGCACTACTGGGCTACTACAAGAAACCCACTTGAATGAAAAAGAACACGCCAAATTAAAAAGAGAATGGGTGCGACAAATATTTTGTGCCTCATATGAGAACTATAAAAAAGGGGAGTCTCTATTCTTTGTCATAAATCGCTGTGAGGTTCTTAAAGATAAGAGTGGACACTGGGTAGGAACTATTGGTGAAACTACCTTAACAATACTTAACCTATACGCACCAAATGAGGACAACCCAGGCTTCTTCAGAGAGATGGCACAACTTTTGGCAGGTCATTCTAAAGGAATAATTATAATAGCAGGGGATTTCAATTGTGTGGCTAATGGGCATGTTGATAAATTCCCTCCTGATCAAAAAGGCCAATCTTCAAAATCCAAAGCATTATTCGGCATGATGGAGGAGTTTGGACTTGATATCTGGAGAGTAAAGAATCCAAGGGTCAGGGACTACACTCACTTTTCAAGAGCTCACAAAAGTCACTCCAGAATAGATGTGATATGTTTATTATTTCCAGGCAGGATGCCCACAGAGTAGAGAGTTGTCATATTGAGCCTCAGACAATAACAGATCATGGACCTGTAGTAATGAAGATGTGTCTGGATCAAGAAATTCCATCAAAACTATGGAGACTAAATGTGTCAATTTTAAACAATCCTGATGTTGTAAAATGTATAAAAGATGAAATAAGTAAATACTTAGATATGAATGATGATGGAAATGTATCTCCCTCTACTCTGTGGGATGCTGCTAAGGCAGTACTTAGGGGTAAAATTATATCAATTTCTTCCCACTTGAAAAGAGAAAGAGAGAACAGCCAAAAAACTCTAGAAGAAAAAATTAAGCAGCTAGAGGCAGATCACAAAAGATCAAATAAAGACACTACCTTGTCTGATCTTAACTGCAGACAGAAATTAAATGACATTTTAACATATAAGGCAGAAGGCGCTTTACATTTCACCAATCAAAAATACTATGAACAAGGTAATAAGGCGAGTAGATTACTCTCCTTCCAATTAAAAAAAACCCAAGCTAGTTGAATAGTCCAAAAAGTAATGTGTCCCTCCTCAGGGAACTTGGTATCGCAACCCAAGGCAGTAGCAAACGCTTTTTCCAAATACTATGAACAACTATATGACTCGATGAGTTCACTAAATAAATTGAAAGACATCAAAACATTTCTTAACCAATTAGATTTACCAAAACTTAACGAGATTGATTCTAAATCAATAATAAGGAACATATCCACAGAGGAAATTAAACCAACAATAAAAAACCTTAAAAGCAATAGGACGCCAGGGCCCAATGGGTTCCCTGGCGAATTTTACAAATGTTTTGAAGAAGAACTCACCCCCATATTATACAGAGTGTTCAATTATGCATTAAACAAGATGGACCCCCCTAAAACATGGTCTGAAGCAATTATCTCTATGATTTATAAACAGGGAAAGGACCCCACTCTGTGCGCCTCCTACAGGCCAATAAGTTTATTGTGTAATGATGTAAAGATCCTGAGTGCTATACTGGCAAAGAGAATCAAAACAGTGATAAATAAACTGACTGATCCAGATCAAACTCTCAATATTATATCTATAGCCCGAGAACTACCCCACCCTTCAATGCTTCTCACCCTTGATGCTGAGAAGGCATTTGATAGGGTGGATTGGTCCTTTCTGAAACTAGTGTTAGAAAAGATGGGCTTTAATTCAATGTTTAATGACTGGTTTGATGTCTTATATTCAAATCCCAAATCCAGAGTGCGAGTAAATGGTTATATTTCAAATAGCTTTCTCTTGAAAAGGGGAACCCGTCAGGGTTGCTGCCTTTCGCCAATTTTATTTGCTATCAGTATTGAACCCTTGGCCGTGCTAATCAGGAATAACCCACATATATTAGGAATACCAGATAAAATTAGATCTCATAAACTATCATTGTACGCAGATGATGTTATATTATATATTAGTAATCCCGCCACCTCAATACCTGTACTTTTAAATTGCCTCAGGACTTTCAGTAAAGTTTCCGGATATAAAGTAAATGAATCCAAATCTGAAGCCATGATGATTAAGGGAACTTGGCCTGTGGAGCTGTCGCACAAAGTTAAATTTAACCTGTTCTCCTCAAGGATTTCGATACTTAGGTATTATAATAACCACAGATCCCTCTCAACTATACAAAGAAAATATTGGAAAAGTAATCACTCAGATCAAAAAAGATTTAGAAAGATGGGAAGTATTACCTCTATCACTCTTTGGGAGAGTGGAAACCATCAGAATGAATGTACTCCCACGATTGCTATATCTGTTCATGTCACTTCTTATGATTCCTGCCACATTTAAAAATATACAAAAAATGTTTTCTTCCTTTATTTGGCAAAAGAAAAAACCCAGGATTAAATTCTTTCAGCTGACCAGTAGTAAAGAAAATGGAGGTCTCAATCTACCTAACCTAAAATTACACTACTGGGCAGCACAATTAAGGAGTGCCATGGAGTGGATAAAACAAAGTGAAGAGACAACCTGGTTAACTCTGGAACAAAGTTCAATCTCTGGAATTCCATTGAAGCTCTGCTTTTTAGTTCGACTGAAATTTGGAACAAAAACAAAATTACAAACTCTTGGATGAGATGTACCCACAAAGTATTAAATACTATACGGAAAAAAATAAGAGCCCCGCTATCAATGTCCAGGGCAACAAGGATAATTGATATTTTAGACTTCTTACCTGTGAAAACTGATTCAAGATTCAAAGAGTGGAAAGATAAAGGCCTAACAGTTTTAAATGACTTATTTGAAGGAGAAATTATGTTATCCTTTAACCAACTACAAGAAAAATTTGATTTGAAATCTACTGACTTTTACAGATTCTTACAGTTGAGGAGTTATCTGATGTCACACAAAGAATGGTCCTCTCTTAAAATGCAAGCTAATGACTTAGAGGTTTTCTTAATTCAATCCTACAAAAAAGGAAGATATGAAAAACTAGTGTCAAATTTGTACAGATGTCTTCAATCGCTTTTTAAAGGGGGGCTCTCCGGAGATAAAGGAAAAGTGGGAGCTTGAAATGAATGTGGTAATTGATGACCAGGTCTGGGAGCAAATCTGTGAAAATGCTCACAAAGTTACTAGTAGTCCAACTTGGAAAGAATTTGCATGGAAAGTAAATTTAAGATATTTTAAAACTCCACTTATTATTTCTAAATTTGACAAATCTAAGACAAACAAATGCTGGAGACAATGTGGACAGATTGTAGATCACACACGTGTTCTGGGATTGTCCAACATTAAAAACATTCTGGGAGGAAATTAGGCATGAAATTTCTAAAATTTTGCAGATTTATATCGACTGGGATCCAAAGGTGTTTGTCTTCGGAGTGCTCCTCTGTGACTACTTAAATAGAAATCGTGCACTTATTCAGAATTTTTGTTTTGGTGGCAAAGAAAATGATTAGTACTTTATGGTTGAAACCACTGCCCCCTACTGTTGCACAATGGAAAGAAAGAGTAACTAAAGTGTATACGATGGAAAAAATAACAGCAAGCCTCAATTTAACCATGGACCAATTCGAAAAAAGATGGAAACCAGTGAAAAATCATTTGACATTGACATGATAAGATGAACAATATTGATGTACTTACACTACTTGATTTTTACTTGTTTCATTTCCTGGTAATTTATTTTTACGTCGTTGTTGCCAAGAAGTTCTTTAACTTTACATTATTATTTATGTAACACTTTTTGTTTTTGTTTTTGACTATTAAGACATTTCTGGATAAGAATTTGAACTTCTTACTCTACAAATGTACATATGTAGGAACAACTGTAAAGCTTGAAATAAGAATGTGAATAAACATTTTGTTCAAAAAAAAGAAGTACACATAAATATTTGGATCTGTGCACAGCGGCAGTTACTGAATTCAAAGGGTTTACCTGCTTTGTAGGCTATCGTGTTGGTTTTGGCCACAGACTTCTTATAACACAGGTAGACAGAAGATCCCCACTGAAACAGGGAAAACAGACAAAGGAAAAATGTTTGGACACAGAACTAGAAAGTGTCTAAGTTGCTACTGTTTCTCAGGTACAATATATATTATCTATACATTTAGATAAATGCAATTGGACATCTACTTTGTTGCTCTTACGTGTGTCAAAATCCTATTGTACCTTCATTAATAGTAAATGTCCAACAGGTGGAACCTCATGTACAGGCTGCTGTGAGACACAGTGGTCACTAGGTTAAAAGCTGTAGTTTTTCCAATTCAGTAATTCTTGTATCAGCTGTTTTAAATACCTCCACTCTCCAAAAATAATAATAATAATTTTAAAAATAATGTAAAAAAAAAATTAAAATTTGAATTTTAAACTTTGTTGCATTGGTTAATCATTCTTTTGTTAAATAATTGATCATTTGGTAGTATACATCCATTTCTGCATTTAAGGCAACCAACAAAGCATTTAGCACTTTGTAATGTTGTCATTCATTTACACAACACTGAAAAGACATTGTGGAATTGAGGATACCAAGCATTAAAGCATTTCAGGAGTTATTTTGCCCCATTCTTCCTGCAAACACACCTTGTGATATGCAACGCTACAGGCCCATTTTTCTTGCATTTTTCCCATTTCAAAATTATCCACACATTCCTTAGCGAACAAAAGATAATGGGCAATGTATGACACTCAAAGAACTCCAATTAAACTGCTTCTTGCTAAATGTGTACATATAACTCATTAAATGCAAATACACATTTTAATTGATTATACATTTTTGAAAGATTATAGTTAGCCTTACCGTAGCCTAGCCATCATCCTTGTTGTCCGCTGCCTGTCCCAGAAAGAGCAAACAAGTTGAGTGCTGAGTACTATGACTGTTCTTCCCTCTTTTTATTCAAGAGTATGTCAATGTTATTTCCTCACGTTATTCAAAGCACGGCCTTTTGAGTTTTAAATCATGATGTATTCATTTAATTTGTTCTTTAAGGCCTAGCATGGCCTCAGTGAGATTTTTTTCTTCTTCCTGTTTTACACCAGTTGGTATCTAGTTTAATAGTGCATTACTGTCACCTTCTGCTCCGGAGTGTGGATCAGACAGTCCCTCATTCAGATAAGTATAAAGGAGCAGTCTGTCATGTCTGCAGATTAGGGGTGTCACAGATCACAAATGATAATGTGTTTTTTACTTTATTAAAATACCTTAATGAGTAATGAAAACAAGGACCTTTTACCTGTGGTCAATGAAATTAATTTATATATTGCCAAATCAAAACAAAGCTGCCCCAAAGCGCTACACAAGGGTAATATTACCACCACCACCCCCCCCCCCCCACCCCCACCCCCGCCCGGGCAAGCACATAGTGGTAAGGAAAAACTCCTTCTGGCCTTTTAGAGGAAGAAACCTCAAGCAGACCAGACTCAGACCCACTGCTTAGGCCATTCTATCAGCTACAAGCAGTTACAAAACAAGAGCATAATGGTGCAAAGGCCAACTTAAGGCCAAGCCCACAGAGTCCAAGGTCAAGAGATGAATTGGATGTTTTAGATTCCTCCGCAGGGTAACAGATTTTTAGTGTGTGGCATCTGCCTAGCCAGTCTTGTATCCTGACTCTGTACTGAATGAAAACAAGGTGTCCAGTGTTTAACAGAATATTTTAAAATATAACACTTAAGTGTTGTGTTAAACTGGAATATGAGCAGTATCAGAGGATTAAAAACCGATAGCTTCAACTCTTTTTCTTTTTTTTCTTTTTTTTTTTTTTACAAGACATGAGGATAAGATAACAATAATAATCTTATTTGTAACCCTTTCTGGATAAATGCATTCATGTAATCCCAGCAAGCAGAGGCTCATTCGAGAAAGGGCCAAGAGAGTGGAGGTTTTCTTTGCAACCACCCACTCCATCAGGTGATTTCACTGATTAACATCACTTTGAGTAGATGGAATCAGTTATCTTGGCCCTTTCTGGGATGAGTTGAATACACCTGGCTGAGTGTTTAAGCGTTTGGTTCAGACTGAAGGATCCTCAGTCCAAAACCCAGCTAGACCGAAAAATCATTAAGGGCCCTTGGGCAAGGTCCTTAATCCTCTAGTTGCTCCCGGTGTGTAATGAGCACCTTGCATGGCAGCACCCTGAAATCGGTGTGTGAGTGTGTCTGTGTGAATGGGTGAATGTGAGGCATCATTGTAAAGCGCTTTGAGCTTCTGATGCAGATGGAAAAGCGCTATATAAATGTAGTCCATTTATCATTTGTCTTCAATTCCTTAAACACGAACTGAGATTTTTTTGTGATGAGCCTGTTGTCTTTAGCGGAGCACGAGGCTAAAAAGCGTGCAGCTATAGAAGGAGCGCCGTACAGATCACGGATCAACAGTGATCCATTACACCACTAGTGTAGATGGTGCCATCATGTGTCCATAGATGAGAATGCATTTTTTTTTCCTCAATTCCCTTCAAAATATAACTTGCACGACCAGCCAAACATTAAAAAAGCATGACTTACTGTCTGTAAAATAAGGTATATTCCAATTCGCTGTCATTACAAAATGTTAGAAGAGTAGCATTTCCATTTTAGTAGACAAGGCTGCACGTGTGTATGTACAGAGTGGATGGCCGAGAGAGAAAGAGAGAGCGAGACAGACAGAGAGAACACAAGAAAAAAGAAAAGCATTCTGCCTACATTGGAGAGCTGAAGCAGAAACATTAACACAAAGAAACAAGAGAAAACACAGTCACATTTACTCACAAAACCACCAAACAAACAAAAAAATGCAAGAAATGCAAACACAGATGCATGTGTGTGTGTGTGTGTGTGTATACCTGACACACAGACACCGACTGAGCCAGACCACTGACAATACGTAAAAACAATTAAACTTACAAAAGCTGCTCGTCACTTCAAGACAGTCTGTCTGTCTCTTTATTTCTTTATAACAAGTTAAATAAATCCAACAAATCAGTTTCTTCTCTCCCTTCAGTCATTGTGTGTTAAAGTAGACCTGCATTGAAATAAATGTGGTCAGATTTCAGAAAGAAATAGCTGATATGTATTTATAAGACCCTTGTGAATGCAGTAAAGTAAATCTGTAAGCCAAAATTTGTAATTCAGCGGAGAAATCTTCGTTTAAAAATGACAAATTTGCAGCTAAAATTTAGCCCTCTGTGAAAACAGTTTGTACAGCCGTATCATTTCCATGACGTCAGGGACAAGACGACGCGCTCCCGCCTTCAGTCCGATCCCGCATTGAAATTGATTTTATCTGTTAGTAATGTTACTTATACACATCCTGGTTTCAACATCCAAAAGTAAGCTGCAATGAATGTGAGATACAGATCTGTGTGCTCAGATCAGCAATGACATCGACAGCGGGCAACGTTCTTCCTCTCCTGCTCTCTGCCTCCGCTACGCTTATTAAGTCTGCGGGCTCGTTAACCGCCGACGCGGGCCACTCACACCGCCCGTGTCTGCTTTGCAGCCGGTGTTGTGCCAGATTCAGCGCACACCGGCATCACCTCTCTGTCTACTGAATGGAGCTGCAGCACACTTGGCACAAGTCCTGTGATTACGCTCGCTGTTTTAATGCGAAGCGGCCGGTACACCTGTTGCTGCAAGGACAGACTTCTTGCGGCAAAATCCACAGCACCGCACGTCTCGGCAATCGCAGCCCCAGAGCTCCATGGACGTTGAGAGAGGTTTATATATTTTTAATGACTGGGATTCTTTGCGGGTCTCGCCTCCATATCCCGCGATGGTACCGGAGGCGAAAGACAGTAGATTTTCATTGCGACACCACTCAATCAAATGGGCATATGAAAAAGTCCCCCAAAATAATTTTCAGGCAAAAATAAAAATAAATGTATACTCACCAAACGTACCGCAAGACAATATGAAGTTTTAAAATCCTTCCGTATAAGACAAAAAGGTAAGCGATGCAAACTGATGTAAATCCACTAATTACAATTGGCGCAATGCATGTTGGGAGAGGGTCTTGTCCGTGACGTCTCGGCAGTGTCCATGATGAGAGGGACAATTTGCGGAGGGCTAAATGTTAGCTGTAAATTTGTCATTTTCAAATGAAGATTTCTCCGTTGAATGACAGATCTGGGCTTGCAGATTTACTTTACTACATTCAGAAGGATCTTATGTGTAAATGTCATTTTTTGTTCAAAAAATCTGACTGCATTTTTTTCAATGCAGGTCTCCTTTAAAAAGAAAAGTTACAAAGTTAAAAAAGTTACTTGTGTGAAGCGCCTTTGAGGCAACTCTGTTGTGATTTGGAGCTATATAAATGAAAATAAATTGAAATTGAAATTGAAAAATCTGAAGGCTTCAGAGAAGATTTTTCACCCGGAGACAGCAGGAGGAAATCTGATTGGATAAAAGTTAACGCTCATGCAAGTGAGCTGATCTGGAAGCAGCACAGCTCAGGGAGAGTAGAAATGCAAATAAATGTCAATAAATCAGTAAATGAATAAATGACTGAAATTATTTTTGTAAAACAGATTTAACATGACCGTCAGGTGGCATAAAGAAGCAGCCAGCAAGGCCCTGACATTCCACCGCTGCTCAGTGTTCAGACTGTGCGGTTCAGCGGTGTCTCACCATGCTGCTGTTGAGATTCTTGTCCACCTTGCAGAAGGTGTGGGGTGGCGTCTCTCCTTTGCTGGGAATGATGATACAGATATCAGTGACAGCCAGGGCAACGTGTGGCTGGCTCTCAGGCGCCCGCCGGTAGGTCATGTAGATGCGCTGGGAGGAGTTACTGCTGATGTTGGCTGGTAGACCTGAGGGTGTGGTCTGGATGAGATGGCAGCCCTGCTTCAGACGCTCCTTCCACTCATAAAGAACACTGGGAAAAGAGCCAGAACACAACAATCACCTCCAAAAACAACCAACCTCCACACAAATTAACACATCTACTCAGTAGATTAGACTGGATTAGATAGAACTTTATTGATCCCTTGAGAAGTTGCCTTCGTTAAGGCTCCTTCATGGATATAAATGAATACTTCATGCCATAAATGGTTTAATGTCTATGTTAAAGTCTCATCATGTCAGCACGGGGTCTTACCTGTGCACAGCGCTCAGAGTGAGCTTTACATATTTCCCCACTGTGGGACTAACACAGAAATATCTTATCTCAAATTTATATAGTTAGACTGTTAAATGGTGCAACCAGGTCACTCTGTTTGTCAGATATCCCAGCAGGTCCGGATTGGCTGGGAGACAACTTGAGAAAACCAGGAGCTGCATCGATTTCTACATTTAGGACTAGATTGGAGTCATCAACGACATGTTGTGTGAATCTTGTACAGTATCCCAATGTAGATCTCAACTGGATCCGCTGTTGAGACCCAAAGTAACTGGGGTCAGCTGCGTACATACAAATAAATAAATAAAACTTTGGTTTTCTTTTAAATCATTCTTTTTCCTATACCTGAGGCGACCCCTTTGCATCCCTCAACGTACTGCCACGTAGGGTTGCATAAACTCAGCGTAGTCCGTACACCGCATTACGCAACTCTACGTTGGCCTGTTGTAAAAGGGGCTTAACTTGCATGTCTTTGAAAGTCAAAGAAAGCCGAATCACCCAGAGGGAACCCGTGCAAAGTGCTAACCACTAAGCCACGCGCTGACACAAATAAATAAATACATTAAAAAGTGAAATTTTTTTAAAATTGTTGTATATAAATAAATTCTGAATTGCTACATTTGTACTACATACATGTTAAACCGTTCATCAAAGCAATTATGATGCAATTCATGTACGATTTCGAAACTAAAACCGCTTCAAAGTAAACATCCAATCAGGTTTGGAAGATTTCAGACTAAGCCCACATGACTCCAACTCCAGATATGACCCACTTGTAGATTTTATTCATACTTCTAAAAAATTCTGAACACAAGAAAATTAGTGAATGTGAGAAGTTCTTTTAAATTACTTATACATATGTACTCTTCCACATTTTTGCCACCCAAATTATACGTTGTTACCAATGTACGCAAAAAAGTCACCTCATTAATAAGCAAATATGTGACCGCAATACCCCTAAAATCAATCATGTCTAATTCCCAGTGTGTACCTATGGTGTAACCACAACTTTCTAACATCACTGAGTTATAATATGTAAAAATGAAATTACTTTTTCATTATTTAAACACAAACACATGCACCAAAAAAACCTTAAGGCAATACCTAAGCAGCTCATCGACTTCCTGCCCTGCAAGTACTCTCCTGTGTATCATTACTGCATCACAAGTTCCAGAAGAGAAAGTGCTTAACCCTCATTATTATTAAAATATATGCAGAAAATAATGCTAATGTCAAATTATCCACTCTACAGAGTGTTTCGATTATGTACGAAGCATCACTCATGTATTGTTCAAGTCATCATGTTCACAAAAATGTGCCCCCACATGCACACTTTGTCAAACAGGCATGACGACATAATTGTTTGTGTCTGTTTTGTTTTTAACTGAGTATTATTATTATGTTCTGCATTAAACTACATATACGGTTAAGAGTTAAGAGTTTTTATTGTCATGTGCACAGTAAAAACACGCAGTTATACCACACAATGAAATTCTTACTCTTTATTCTACCTAGAAAATCCATATAGAAAGTTCACATCAGATGATTTATAAATGAGAAAACACATTAAAAAATCCACATTATTAGACTGAAGAATGCATTAGATACACTATTTAAAGGATGTACATTTTAGAGGATGTGTGGGTGTGCAGTTTATGCAGTATTGCCAATTTTGTGCAATATTGTGTAGTTTTAAGCAGCATTCCTGCTGTGCAGCAGGTACACGGGTGCATAAATCGTGAACACAGCTATTATAATAAATACTTAGAGGATGATAGTAATAATGATAAGGAGAAGAATAACAGTCACTCAGGTGGTGGAGGGGTCAGTGTGTAAGAGAGTTGTTGAGAAGCCTAATGGCCTGTGGGTAGAAGCTGTTCACCAGCCTAGTCGACCTTTTGGTAGGAGTGTGAAGAGTGAGTGTTGGGGGTGTGTACTGTCCATGATGAGGTGGCAAAAAAAGTGATTTTGACCTCTGCCAGCTGACAGAGGAGTGTGGCAGTTAGGTGACCCTAACCACTTGTGTCTGTGAACAACATACAGTTGTATGCAAATGTTTGGGAACCACTGCTAATTTTCATGATTTTCCTTTATAAATCATTGGTTGTCTGGTTCATAAATTTCAGTTAAATATATCATACAGCAGACGAACACACTGATATTTGAGAAGTGAAATGAAGTTTCTAGTATTTACAGAAAGTGTGCAATAATTATTTTAACAAAATTGGGAAGGTACATAAAATTTTTGCACCCTTGTCATTTTATTGATTTGAATACATTTAGCACTAATTATTGGAACACAAAATTGGTTTGGTAAGCTCAGTAACTCCTTGACCTCCTTACACAGGTGAATCCAATCATGAGAAAGGGTATTTAAGGTGGCCATTTGCAAATGTTTCCCTTCTTTGCATCTCTTCTAATGAGTGGCAACATTGGAGCTTCTAAACAATTCTCAAATGACCTGAAAACAAAGACTGTTCAACATCATGGTTTAGGGGAAGGATACAAAAAGCTATCTCAGAGATTGCAGCTGTGAGTTTCCACTGTGAGGAACATAGTGAGAAAATGGAAGCCCGCAGGCACAGTACTAGTTAAGGCCCGAAGTGGCAGGCCAAGAAAAATCTGAGATAAGCTGAAGTGAAGGATGGTGAGAACAGTCATAGTCAACCCATACACCTGCTCCAAAGACTTATGACATGACCTTGCTGCAGATAGTGTCTCTGTGCATCGTTCAACTATACAGCGCACTTTGCACAAAGAGATGTTGTATGATGCTGTAATGCAGAGGAAGCCTTTTCTGCGTACACGCCACAAACAGAGTCGCTTGAGTTATGCTAAAGCACATTTGGACAAGCCAGCTTCATTTTGGAATAAGGTGCTGTGGACTGATGAAACTAAAATTGAGTTATTTGGACATAACAAGGGGTGGTATGCATGGCAGAAAAAGAACACAGCATTCCAAGAAAAACACTTGCTACCTACAGTAAAATTTGGAGGTGGTTCCATCATGCTGTGTGGCCCGTGCAGGTACTGGGAATCTTGTTAAAGTTGAGGCTCACATGGATTCCAGTCAATATCAGCAGATTCTTGAGAACAATATTGTTTTCAGGTTGGGACTCTGACAAGGGCGGTCACATCTCCTCCGTCACATCTCCTCCACTCTCCCTTATCTCTGTTCTCTGCTTTTAACCTTCAAGTCCCTACCTCACCAGACTGTGAATTCCTCAGATTATATTGGATTCTGGATCTATTGGACTAACCATGGAATTAATTAGCTGGTCTCTGAACACTATCGACACCATTTTTTCTACAAGAAGGTCAGGACCGGGGGATCCTACCTGCCCAGATGTTACGTATCCTGCGGGCTATGTTCTCGACTCCTGGAGCTCCTGGCGTGTGGCATGCTTGGCGCCTTTCTCCACTGAGGACATCGAGGATTTATTCATTTTTGGTCTTATGGTAGCAGGGCTGGTACGTTTTGGCTTATGTGCTGCCCTGATCTACCGGAAAATTGGCAAGAAGGCGACATCAAGAACCACAGCCCCTCGCTTTTCCGTCATGATTAACGAGGTTGGTAAGGCAGTGCATTCTCAGACTGCGATGAGTCTTGAACTCAGACGCAAATTGGATGACATCTTGAAGCAGATGCGTGCCTTGCAGTTGAAGTTGAAGATTTCAGAGGCCGGTGAATATTCTTAATTCATAATTGGGAATATTTTTAATTCATAAATGGGATTTGGTTGTGCAAGTGGAACTGTTAAAAAGTATTTTTCACTGCTCAAACCATAACATTACAGGCTTATCAAGCCTGAAGGATAAATTGCCCGACTGTTTTCCTACAGAGGAATTTTTTTCGGCCTGGGGAACATTGGCTGTTTCTTATGTCAACTCACAAAGACAATAAACTGCTTTTCACAGGACTGGAGCATTCTTCATTCCCTCCCCCCACCCGCCTCCTATCCCCCATCAACATTCCCTCTCCGGCGCCTGCTGACGTCACTCCTTTCCCCTTTGGCGGAGGCGGTGCAGTTTTAGCTGCAGCCCCCGTTCTTCCCCCCAAGCTGACAGTGGCGCATCTCAGGGTTGCTGCGTGGCCTTCACCCACTTGCCTCAATTCGGATAACGGACTTCTTCAAATTTAGTACACAAACAATGTCAAATGTGTATGTGCTGTCTTTAATTCTGATGTGTGCCATTATTACGGTAAACAAGTAATAATTGTGGACTAATTGCTGTCTGAGGTAACTGGAGTGTAAACATAATTTCTCCACTGTGATATCAATAAAGTATATCTCATCTCATATCATGAATCAGTGACAATGTTGAAGTTGCGCCGGGGCTAGATCTTTCAACAAGACAATGACCCGAAACGCTGCTCAAAATCTATTAAGGCATTCATGCAGAAGAAGAAGTACAACTTTCTGGAATGGCCATCTCAGTCTCCAGACCTGAATATTATTGAAAATCTGTGGTGTGATTTTAAGTGGGCTGTCCATGCTTGGAAACCAACAAACCTGACTGAACTGGAGATGTTTTGTAAAGAAGAATGGTCCAAAATACCTTCAAGCAGAATCCAGACTCTCATCGGAAGCTATAGGAAGCGTTTAGAGACTGTTATTTCTGCAAAAGGAGGATCTACTAAATATTGATGTATTTTTTTCTGTTGGGGTGCCCAAATTTATGCACCTGCCTAATTTTGATTAAAGAATTATTACACACTTTCTGTAAATCCTATAAACTTCATTTCACTTCTCAAATATCAATGTGTTTGTCTGCTATATGATATATTTAACTGAAATTGCTGTTCCAAACAACCAATGATTTATAAAGGAAAATCATGAAAATCATCAGGGGCACCCAAACCTTTACATACAACTGAATATTAAATGGAGGTCCCCATAAGTGGTAAAATCCAGCGATATCATGGAGGGTTCAAAGGAGACTTCGGTCTCCTATAGGAAGCAAAATGTGACCTTTTATAATAGGTCAAGGTGTCAGGTTTAGGCCCGGATCCAAGTTTCGATTCCCTTTTTCCTCCTTTCTTTTGCTCCCCATCTGCCCCAGCTTTGTTTTATTAGTTGTTTATTTTCATCATGTGTTTATTCTATGTTCCATTTTGCTTTGCCACTTAGTTGTTTTGTTACTTCTATCCTGTATCTAAAAAAATAGGACAAATTTCAAATAAATGCTAACACAAAGATGGTCCTCAGGTGAGGTAAGTCTTCTTGGTGATTCTGATTTAACTTGTCTTTCCTTATGATTTTTCACCCAGTGAATTCTGGCATTCCTCAGGGATGTGTTCTGGAGCCTAAACTGTTCAAAGGTTGTATGGACATGGAGTGCATACAGTGCGTCCATAAAGTATTCACAGTGCTGCTCTTCTTCACATTTTTTATGTTATAGCTTTCTTCCAAAATGGATGAAATTCATTTTTTCCTCAAAATTCTACAAGCAACACCCCATTATGACAATGTGAAAAAAGTTTCTTTGAGATTTTTGCAAAGCTCAGGTGCATCCTGTTTCCACTGATCATCCTTGAGATGTTTCGACAGCTTAACTGGAGTCCACCTGGGGTAAATTCAGTTGACTTGACATGATTTCGAAAGACACACACCTGTCTACATATGAGGTCCCACAGTTGACAGTGCATGTCAGAGCACAAACCAAGCATGAAGTCAAAGGAATCATCAGTAGACCTCCGAGACAGGATTGTCTCGAGGCACAAATCTGGGGAAGGGTACAGAAACATTGGTGCTGCTTTGAAGGTCCCAATGAGCACAGTGGCCTTCATTATCCATAAATGGAAGAAGTTTGGATCCACCAGGACGCTTCCTAGAGCTGGCTGCCCGTCTAAACTGAGCAATTGGGCGAGAAGGACCTTAGTCAGGGAGGTGACCAACAACCCGATCGCCACTCTGTCAGTGCTCCACCAGTCCTCTGTGGAGAGAGAAGAACTTTCCAGAAGGACAACCATCTCTGTAGCAATCCATGAATCAGGCCTGTGTGGTAGAGTGGCCAGATGGAAGCCACTCCTTAGTAAAAGGCACGACAGCCCACCTGGAGTTTGCCAAAAGGCACCTGAGGGAAACAAAATTCTCTCATTTGATGAGACACAGATTGAATTCTTTGGTGTGAATGCCAGGTATCATGTTTGGAGGAAACCAGGCACCATCCCTACAGTGAAGCATGGTGGTGGCAGCATCACACTGTGGGGATGTTTTTCAGCAGGAAGAACTGGGAAACTAGTCAGGATTGAGGGAAAGATGAATGCAGCAATGTACAGAGACATCCTGGATGAAAACCTGCTCCAGAGTGCCCTTGACCTCAGACTCGGGTGATGGATCATCTTTCAGCAGGACAATGACCTGAAGCACACAGCCAAGATATCAAAGGAGTGGCTTCAGGACAACTCTGTGAATGTCCTTGAGTGGCCCAGCCAGAGCACAGACCTGAATCTGATTGAACATCTCTGGAGAGATCTGAAAATGTCTGTGCACCGACACTCCCCATCCAACAAAATGTCTGTGCACCGACACTCCCCATCCAACCTGATGGAGCTTAAGAGGCGCTGCAAAGAGAAGTGGACAAAACTACCTAAAGATAGGTGCACCAAGCTTGTGGCATCATATTCAAGAAAACTTGAGGCTGTAATTGGTGCCAAAGGTGCCTCAACAAAGTGTTAAGGAAAGCGTGTGAATACTTAGGGCCCCTTCACACATGTAAAAAGTTCACTGAGGGTATGAGTCGATGATCACACCAGGTTTACTGTTACTGTAGTTTAATCCAACTGAAAATATAACTGACACCAGATGCATATAACAGAATAGAGCTGGGAGAGGAGCATTCTGATTGGGCCACGTAATACAAGTACGGTGGCCAGTGGTAAACAAACAATGCATAGACTCATTTACGAAATGATCTACATCCCTTCTTTTTAGCCAAATAATATACATTAAAAAATTGATGAACTCGACAAAACAGAACGTCCCTTTTTTTTTTTTTTTTTTTTTTGCATTACCATGAAGTGATCCAGGACAGGTCCTTGACACCATTCTAACTCGATATAACAACGTTAACTTCAGTTTTAACTTAATGTAATGGGAATGCCCCAATTGACTAGTAATGCACATGGCCAACAGACATAATAACCTATTGACATTCAACAATGCAAAACATATCAGGCATTACACAAGAGACTGAAATAATGCTGAACATGACAAAAGTTTTTTTTTTTCCCACAGCTTTTCTCTCTTTTTTCCACAGCTTTACTCCTGTTTTGTTTTTTGTTTTTTTTTAAACAGGTAAGTCTCTTTTCACATGTATTTCAGGTTGGGCTTGCAGGTGCGACCTGCACGTGTAGTGTATGGTCTGCTGTTCTGGATGGGGACCTGCGCAGGTAAGTTGGGAGTGGGAGAGGGCGGGGTTGGTGGGCTTGGGGTGTTGGGCTCTGGTGTGTGGTGTGTGTGTGTTGTGCCTCCCATGGGAGGAGAGCTGGCATCCTGCCACTCCGAGTCGTGGGGCTGGAGCTGAGGCGGTGGAGGCTCTGCCACAGGGAGGATGTGGCGACGGTTTCTCCTGTAGGTCTTGCCGTTGGCCTGGATGATGTAGGACCGTGGTTCCTTGCTCACCTCTGTCAGAGTGCCAAGTTTGTCGTAGCCCTTTTCTGTCTGCATGTGGACGACTTGCCCCTCCTGGAGAGGCTGTAGCGGGCGGCTTGACTTGTCATAGTGACGTTTCACTGTCAGTCTCTTATTGAGGAGCTGGTCGTGGATGTGCCTGCTGTGCCTTGCAGCAGGCTGCAACAGTTTGCTGCTCACCGGAATGTCAGTGCGAGTCTGTCTGGACATGAGGCGTTCAGCAGGGGATCCCAGTGTCATGTCGCGGGGCACATTTCTCAGGTTCAACAGGTTGAGGAAAACATCAGTCCCATCTCTATGTGACTTCTCCATGAGCTGCTTGGCACTGCGTACAGCCCTCTCAGCAAGCCCGTTCGAATGTGGGAACTCTGGGCTGATTGTGGAGTGAGTAAAGTCCCATTGTTTGGCAAACTCCTGGAACTGCTGGCTTGTGTATTGTCGACCATTATCAGTGAAAAGTGTGTGTGGCACGCCATGCACAGAGAAATGTCTCTTGATCTTCAAGATGACTGCCGTCGATGTCCTGTCGCGGAGGAGGTCCACCTCGAACCAGCCTGAGTAGGAATCAACAAGGACCTGGTAATGTTTTCCGTGCCAATCGAAAATGTCGGCTGCTACTGTAGACCATGGGAGGTCTGGGACGGGGCGGAGCTTGAGTGGTTCCTTCTGTTGATGTGGTTTGGAGCTATTGCACACTGCGCATGAGAGCAGCTCCTCCGTTATGTCCTTTGACATGTCCGGCCAGAAGATGACACTTCTGGCTCTGCGCTTGGTTGCGTCGATACCCGGGTGACCGTTGTGGACAATGCTGATGTATTCTCTGTGCAGGGAACGGGGAATGACTGCTTTGTGGCCTTTCATGATGACGCCGTTATCCACGCTGAGTTCGTCCTGGTAAGGAAAGAAAGGCGCGATGGCGGCCTGGAGCTGGCCTTCTCTGGATGGTCACCCTCTGTGGATGACTGAGCTGAGGGCTTGTAGCACGTCATCTTGTGCTGTATGCCTTTTCAGTTCCTCCAGACGGGCCGTGGAGATATACCCCACAGTCATGACTTCAAACTCTGTGGTCTCGGATCGGCTTTGTGAGGTCTTCGTGCATGGAGCTCTGGAAAGAGTATCTGCAAGATACATGTGTTTGCCCTTTTTGTGGACCAGGCTGATGTCGTAGCTCTGCAGGCGTAGTAGCATCCTCTGGAGACGGGCAGGAGCAACATAGATGGGCTTCTTCATTATGGTGACCAAGGGTTGGTGGTCCGTTTCCACGATGATGGGCTTTCCGTAAACATAGTCTCTGAATTTAGTGCAGGCGAAGACAACGGCCAGTAACTCCTTTTCGATTTGGGCATACCGTGTTTCAGTGTCTGTGAGAGCACGTGAAGCGAAGGCTGTTGGTCTGCCGTTTTGCACACACGTCGCACCTAGACCATGGGACGATGCATCACAGGTGAGTGTGAGTGGCTCCTCGACATTGTAGTATGCCAGGACCAGAGGGCTAGACAGACAGGCTTTCAGGTGGTCAAAAGCCTCTTGGCGCTGCTGGAACCAACACTATGCAGTCTCTTTGTGGGTGTGCTGTCTCAGGGGTGCTGCGATCTCACTGAGGTTCTGAATGTACTTGCCAAGGTAGTTGACCATGCCGAGGAACCGCTGCAGGGATGTGACGTCCGTGGGGACTGGCATTGCGTTGATCGCTGCTGTTTTCGCGGGGTCTGCTTTGAGGCCATCGTGGGTGAAGATGTGTCCCACATAGGACACCTGGTCTAGCCGGAACTTGCACTTGACAGGATTTAGCCCGAGGTTGACCTCTCTTGCACGTTCGAGCACTGTGTAGGTTGGCATCGTGCTCAGCAACACTGCGTCCTCCGATGATGATGTCATCGACGATGACTGAACATGGGTAGCCCGTGAACAGCTGTTCCATTGAGCGCTAAAACACTTCGCTTGCAGAGTTGATGCCGAAGGGCATGCGCAGGAATCTGAAGCGCCCAAACGGGGTACTGAAGGTGGTCAGCATCGAAGATTTCTTGTCAAGGCGTATCTGCCAGAAAGAATTCTTGGCATCCAAAACTGAGAACACTGTCGCTCCCGACATCTGTGCAGCTACTTCTTCCATGCTGCGCATTGGGTGGTGGGGTCTCTTCAACGCCGTGTTGAGGTCTTTTGGATTGATGCACAGCCTGATCTCGTGCTTGTCCTTCTTGTGTGCTGCTACCATAGATGAGACCCAGTCGGTTGGCTCTGTGACTGGTGTTATGACGCCGATGCGCTGCATGCGCTCAAGCTCACCCCTGACTCTCTCTTGCATTGCAATAGGGACGTGGTGGGCAGGGCGGACCACAGGCTGTACATTCGGATCCAGCTTCATGGAGTACGTGACAGGAAGTTCTCCCAGCTCATCGCTGAACAGATCCTTGTACTGAGCTAGTATCTGTGAGCTGAAGTCAGTGTTGCTTTCCATGCTGACCTGGTGGACATCAGGGCTCATTTTGACTATGCCCATGTTCTTGCACGCCCTAAAACCTAGCAGTGGTTGGACCTCTCTGTCCACCACAAAGAAAGGCAAGGGGTGGTACTGCTCCTTTAAGCGACATAGCAGTGTGACTGTGCCACAAGTCTCGATTCTGGTGCCTCCATAAGCGACAAGGCTGAAGGTTTTCCCTTGCTTAATCAGTTGTTCTCCATTTGTCACTCTTTTGAAAGTCTTTAGTGACATTACATTGCATCTTGCTCCCGTGTCAACTTTCATTTCAATGCATTTGTTGTTTATGTCCATAGTGACAAATCCCTCATCTTTCTCATTTGTTTCAGAGTTAACACAGTCCACCTGGCTGTCTGTCTCGACACCATCCACATAAAATGTCTCGTCGTCGCATGTTGATTCATCCACTTCAATTTCGTTCACCGATCGTCTCGTGGCTCTACCGAGCTGGCTGCGTGGTTTAGATTTGCAGCACTGTTTGTAATGATTAAGCTTCCTGCAGCCGTGGCATTGCTTTCTGAATGCCGGGCAATTTTCCCGCCTAGCCGCGTGGCTACCTCCACAATTCAAGCAATTTGTGATGGTCTGTGGAGCGGACTGTGGCTTGGGTTTGGTAAACTGCTTGGGGCTGGCTTAACCGCATCAACACTGGTAGCTGCTGTTACTAGTGTCTTACTGCTTTCCTCGGTCATTTCGTGAATGCGGGCGATTGAAATGGCTTTGGCTAGAGTGAGCTCGCTATCCCTTAGCAAGGCTTTCCTCAAGGTGTCACTGGTAACTTCGCAGACGATGCGGTCACAGATTAGCTCATCTGTTATCTCTCCAAAGTGACAACACTTGGCCTTAATCCTCAGATCACTAATAAATGATTAAATTGTTTCACCTTGATTCTGATTTCTTATGTGAAACTTGTGTCTGTCCATTGTCCTGTTGTTTTGTGGGTTTCAGATTTCACCAATCTTTTTTTTCAGGCACTCCGGATCCTCTCTGACTCGGCAGGAGTGACAATCCTGAAGCCTCCGTCTCCGTCAGGAACACGCACCTCTGGGGCATAGATGAATGACCGCTCCCGCTTGATGGCCTCTGGCCCAGTGATGTTGAGGAGGATGTAAGCCTGGGTCTTGGCTGGCTTGTTGTAGTGCGCCGCGGCAATAAAAATGTCGTACTCCCTTTCAAAAACTCGCTAATTCTCGGTGATGTTCTCGTTGAAGATGAGGGGGTCAGGTCTGCGAAATCCGTCCGCCATTGCGGAGAAGAAGAGTGACTTGTTGTTGTGGCAGCTAACTTTAAGCAGAATGAAACAAAAAAACACTATACACTGTACGCGGCAACAACAAAAAAAATACTCACAGGCGAGAGGGTTGATCCGGCTTCTGACACCATGTAAAAAGTTCACTGAAGGTATGAGTCAATGATCACACCAGGTTTACTGTTACTGTAGTTTAATACAACTGAAAATATAACTGACACCAGAAGCATATAACAGAATACAGCCGGGAGAGGAGCATTCTGATTGGGCCACGTAATACAAGTACGGTGGCCAGTGGTAAACAAACAATGCATAGAATCATTTACGAAATGATCTACAACACATAACACGAAAGACGCAGAACCCAGAAGAAAATCTGCAAACCAAAAATTAAATGGGGACCCACGAAACGATCCAAAAAAAAAAAAAAAAAAAAAAAAAAAAAAAAAATTTACTCTATTTTGGAATACGGCTGTAACATAAAAAGTTGAAAAAGTGAAGCACTGTGAATACATTTCAGATGCACTGCACAATAGAGTTAAAGAGGCACATAAAAATAAAACATTCCATAGCACCACTGTGTATTAAAAGCCAGTTTAAATAAAAATTTTTTATTGTGCCTACATATTTTTTAATTTTTTTTTTTCAGGGCTGCAATCAGGGTATCCATTGTTAATGTTAGATCAAAGCAGCATCTATGAAATCAAGGTCAGAAAATTTAATGGTCCAGTCACACAGAGATGCAACTGTCAGCAACAACTCAGAGACAGATTCTGCAACTTCTTCAATGGACACAGATTTTTTTTTTTTTTTTTTGGAAAAAAGAAAAGTTGCACTCTCACACACACACACACACACACACACACACACACACACACACACACACACACACACACACACACACACACACACACACACACACACAAGTACAGAAAAGCACAAGTACTCAATTTCACTCAAAGCTTCATTGTGTGTCTCAACAGGAGATTTGTGGTTCTTTCTGAAAGCTCGAATAAACAAAATTTAAATCGATGTTGAGCAGGATTCTGCTTGAAGCCTGAAGAAACATTTTTCTAATATTTTTCTGGACTGTTTTCATAAAACTAGTCTCCATTCCTCAGCTGCTCCACTGACAGAGACCCAAATTTATGTGAGCTTTGTTGACCCCCAAAACGTCAATCAGCTGCAAATCGTGAATTATGCAAACACCATTAAATGCGAAACGTGAATAATGAAAAAATATCTATCAAAACGTGAACGCGAGTCTCACAAAATGTGAACGAGGGTCTGGCAAAATGTGAAAATCATTCATGATATATATGTATTTTGTTTCCAATTTAAGTAGTTTATGAGTTTCAGTTTACAGATCAATTACTGCAGGAATTCTTGATTGCAAACCCTATCACCGCAAATTTTTTTTTTTTTTTTTGCGGAGGTCACTGCAGCCCGACGAGGTGATCCGAACTGCTCATGCGACGAGCTGTCATATAACCAGCAGGAGACCATTGATGTGTTCAGTGAATTCGGTGACACCACACCTGACTTTATTAAATAGTTTTCTGGTGTCTTGTTTTTCCACTTTGTAGACGGTCCCTACTCTTCCGTCTCTCTGCTGTCTGCTTGTTCGGGTCAATATTGTTTTTCCAGCTCAAAGGACGGCTCATATGGATAAAATAAGGTTGTAGCTCATTGTTAGAAACTTGTGTTTGTTTTCAACAACGTTTCTCTTAAGATTATTGAGCCGTTTACTGAAGGGGGAGGTTTCTGTCCTCTGTGAGTTTGACAGGTGGACCGTCCCAGTCAAACACCTCACCTGACACAGTCCCCGGAACAGGACACACCCAGCGTCACACAAGCTGTTCAGATCACCTCCTCAGGCTGTTATGACCTCCACCAAAAAATAATAATAATTTTTGTGGTGATCGGGTTTGCAATCCTGCAGTAACTGATCCATAAACTGAAATCCATAAACTACTTAAACTGGGAACAAACACACACACACACACATATACACATACACACATACATACACACATACATACATATATATACACACATACATACATATATATACACACATACATACATATATATACACACATACATACATATATATATACATATATATACACACATACATACATATATATATACATATATATACACACATACATACACACACATACATATATATACACACATACATACACACACATACATATATATACACACATACATACACACACATACATATATATACACACATACACACATACACACATATATATACACACATACATACACACACATACATATATATACACACATACACACATACACACATATATATACACACATACACACATACATACATATATATACACACATACATACATATATATACACACATACACACATACATACATATATACACACACATACATACATATATATACACACATACATACATATATATACACACATACATACATATATATACACACATACATACATATATATATTCATATGTTTTTACGTCAGACATGCTTGAACCCTCGTGCGCATGCGTGAGTTTTTCCACACCTGTTGGTGACGTCATTCACCTGTGAGCACGCCTTGTGGAAGGAGTGGTCCCGCCCCCTCGTTGGATTTTCATTGTCTGGAAATGACGGAATGAAAAGGACTTTTTTTCCATCAGAATTTTTTCAGAAGCTGTTAGAGACTGGCACCTGGAAACCATTCGAAAAAGTTATCTGGCTTTTGGTGAAAATTTTACGGGCTTCACAGAGAATAAGGACTTTAACTACAGCTTTAAGGACCCCGTTAAGGACGGTCGCGGCACAAACCACTGGATCATTTCTAAGCTGATGGCTCTGTGGATACGAGACCGTCGTGTGCTCTTTCTCTGGTTATCACAAGAGCTGGACATCAGCCATTTTCCGGCAGATTTCACTTTCACATTCGCTGATGAAGCGAGGCAAAGGAACACCTCCGTTTCGGAGTGTTAGAGGACAAGTTTGGACATGCCTATCTCGGCTTTCAGTGCTTACCAGTCGAGTGAGTATAAGAGAACTTGTGGAGAGCTGGACATGTCCAAACTTGTCCTCTAACACTGAAAAAAATATGAAGCACTGAAAAAAAAAATAAAAAGGACCGTTACTTTATGGACACACCACGTATATATATATATATATATATATATATATATATATATATATATATATATATATATATATATATATATATATATATATATATATATATATATATATATATATATATATATATATATATATATATATTCTGAATCCTCATGACATGGGGAATAAACTGGTACCATTTTTTTAAAAGCTGAACTGAAAATTACCCCCAAAATAGCCGGCTGTGGGTATGACCAGGCAGATTCAAATTTCCAGCCCTGTATATGTGTTGGCCATCTCTGTTTATTTAATCCCTTCCTTCAGCTACTTTATGTTCTCAACTGTTGAGCACCTGACTGTCCTGTACAACCCTGTCCTGGCTTGAAAGTCTGTGGAGTTAACATTTCAGCAAAAAAAAAAAAAAAGAGTAAGTTTCTATCTTATATCATTAAAAAGTTATTTATAATTTAGTAAAACTTGGTCTCAGCCGTCGTATACGATGGTGTCGGCCCCAGAGGGTTAAATATATAGATTTTTTTGGACTTTTTAAAATCGATTTCATATTCTAAAATTAAATATCGAGATGTTGTGCATATTGCTTTTCCCCCATCCATAGTAAATCTTTACTTATTTATTTTTATTTACTGAAAATAAACTAAATATCTTAACTGAATAAGACATATATTTGGACATGAAATGTGTGAAGCTGTGAAAAATTGACACTGAAGGTTTTTAGCTGAGGTGGATGTAAAATTAGAGCCTCACTGTATGTGTGGATAAGATGACAGCTGAGATCTGCACTATGCTGAAGTATTTTGTAAAGGTAAAGGGCATATCTTACAGAAAATAAAATAAAAACAGATTTACTAGACTTGTTCCTAACTTAAAAAAAATGAAGCAAATTTGTTCCTTGATACTTACCCAAGATCAGTGAGGGGTGGCTTGTCACGACCTCGTTTATAGCACAGGAAGATCTGAGGTGCCATGAGGCCACCGCTGTTAAGATCAGCTGACAGACCGGTTGGTGTGGCCTCAATACAAGAGAATCCTGGTGGCACTTCCTCACCCAGTGAGCGGATTATCACTGCCACATCAGTTATGGGTGCCTTGGGTTTGGCCGTCTTGTGGCAGACATCGTCAAAGTGGATCTCCTGGTCCAGTGGCGTGGAAGCGTCCGTTAAACCAGCCACCACAAAGTAGTCGGCTACACGTGGGCCTTTGTCCTCCATCATCTCCCATTCCCACCAAGGGCCTGCATATTAGTTAAAGGAAGGACAAAGAGACACACAGATGGAGAGAGAGGAGATTAAACCTAGGTATAGTTGCAGATTATAAACTGTTTGTGTCCTTGCTTTGGCTGTAAAATACTCAACCTGAAAAGTCAAATGTTATTGAAAAGAGGTCAGTAGAAGGACAACTGAAAAGTAAGTGGGAATATTTGGAGATTTAGAATTGTTCTTCCTGCAAATTGCAGTGAAGGCAGTAATAATATAGCCCTTGACTGGAGGAGTTTCAGTTCACATGATGCAGTGAAAATTCCCTGTGCTACCTCAAGGACACAGGAAGAACATGTTCCTCTTGAAATGTTGCTATTTTGCTGGAATGAGGTTACTGAACCACTGTCTATTTCTAAATAAAAGTGCAAGCAAATCCTGGCTTGTTCACACATCCTAGCTTTATTTTCTGACTTAAATAGCAGATTAGTTTGTCCTCTTTTAAATAAATTAATGAATAAACAAAATTACCCCAGTTACAAGCTGGCAAAGAGTTACTCACTAAACGGGCTGTGATACCCTACAGAGACAAGTAAACTGACTAAGAAACAGTATTTTATTCTTAATCTACTAAATAAAAGCATAACTTAACAACACAACACAATACCTTCCACTTCATGAGATAAACATGTTCAACTGCTCATTAATGCAAAAACAACCTCCAGCCAGCTTTGTTGGTGGAGGAAAACATGGTAGTGGGCTGACAACTAAAATGAACCAAGTCAAGGCTGTAGATGACAAAACAACGCTTTGTTTTTCTGTATATTCATTACTTGCAGAGAACCTTTCAAAGTCTAATGAAAGGTTGAGTCCGCTGGGTGCTTACACACTGTGACAGACATAACAGCTGGAAGAGAAAACAGTTTACTTACATAAATCCAGTGGTGGGCACAGATAACCAAAAGGTTAGCTTCGATAACCATTAATCCACTGACTAAAAAGTTGCTTTTTACAAAGCTAAACCAATAAACCCCTAAAAGAATTTAGCAAAATTTACAGCTAAAGGCTAAACTGATAACTTTCAGTATTGACTCCAGGCCACTGGCAGCTACTGATAATTCTGAGTAAATTCAAAGGCAATCACAAACAATAACGAGCCAGCGCTTCTGTCTAAAGATCAGCCTTCTCTCAGCAAAAGAGACCTGGTGACCACGGAGGAAAAAAAGGGGAGAAAAAAGGATCATTTATTTTCACAGATTATTTTCAAAGTCTTGCAGATGTGTCGCAGGAGACATGCACAGCAAGGCAGTTTTGACTTATGGTTAAAATTTTTAACAAACTAATTCCAGACAAGTTATTGAAATTAAGGTCACCTCTTGTCATTTTTACAAAGAGAAAATATTAGCAATATGTTTTAGTTTTAAAGTAATGCACTAATTTTGAAGTTTTGAGCATTTACAGACACACATTCCAAAAGGCATTATGGGAAAATGAGCTTCCTGTCATCAGTGGTTGGTCGGTTTATATGTGTAAAAACCAAAACACACGTTACTATAACATGTATGTTGGTTTTTACAAATAAATCAGTATTTGTAAATATGTCTTTTTTTCAGTTGTAAAAAAAAGAAAAAGGCAATTTGAACACTGAAAACTTTTAAGTAATTCAGCACTTATAGCGAATGTGTGGTAATTGGTATTCACACTTATTTCCAGCTAGACAGCAATTATGTTTAGCATCACGTGCAAGGGCCGCACATCTGGGCAACATCCTGAGTTCAGGCCCACAGAGCAGGCTCAGATGTCCCCAGAATATTCACACTTCAACATGAGTGCAACACCCAGAAGACAACATGTGAGAAATGTGCTGAACACTGTCAGGACCACTGAGCTGGGAGGCAAACACAAAGCAAAACAAATGCAATTCTTTCATAATACCAGACAGGTTATTTTTTTGTACGAAGATTATTTATGATTTGGCATTCATTACATAATTTTTTTTTTATATTTTTATATGATTTGACTACACCATTGGTGAAAAGTTCACACCACTGAAGAACATCCTCGCTGGCTGCTCTGCGGTATTTCACCTGTGTGTCACTAATGTTGCAGATGTTGAGGTTTTACGTAATAAAAATAAGGTTACCATGCAACATTTTCACACTCATATGGACGTGCACTCGTGCTTCTGCTTGTGCATGTCCGTGTCTTTCTTGTGCATGTATGTGTGTGTTTTTATTGCAGGTGAAGTGACGCTGAACGACACCAATAAACCTGTAACTGGGTTCAAAATAAAGAACTTATTTCTACCTACACATGAAAATGACTTCATCAGAAATGACAGTAATAATCAGTAAAAAAAAGTCCTTCGTATTCAGCGGGACAAAGCAAAGACATTCACTTCACCTTTTAAACATGGAGTCAGAGACTTGTTACCTTTCTTCACCAACTATTAACTCTTTAAATAGACCTGATGTTTACAATGATTGATTAAAAAAACATTTCTGTCAGGCAGTGGCATCTGAATTAAGTGTCTCTATATACAGAAGCTACAGCACAGCTGCAGTACGCCAGGATTTGAAAATGTACGATCATCAAAAAAGGACAGAAATCACAGCTTTTGCCTGTAGAAGTACTAGAGTTTTGGGGATTATTTTTACTTTACTTTACTCACCACCTTGGTGATTCAGAAGCAAAGCAGGCTCGCCACATCATGTATTCATTTGACGAGATGACAAGGGCTTCGATCAATCAGCAGATCGATGCAGTCCCGCCGATATACGTTAATCACATCAATATCAAACCAGATACTAGTGTTGGATTGGTACCAACCCTAATTTAACCCTTCTCTGGCATGCCCCTATGTGCTATACTTAATGCCTAATAACTCTCACAAGTGTGACAAAAATGACAGTAGTTTATATAATATATATATTTGTCTGCAATCACAACATTGCTGCAGGTAATTTCTGATGTTCATGAGTACTTATGATTACAAATGTGATACTTCAGCTGTTGGTTGTGTTCTTTTTCCCCCTTTTTCTTTTATTTGGTTCTTTACAAAAGACTCAGAATAACCACATGCATGTTAGGATGACAATTTGCTCCTTGCAGCAAAGTTTACAAAAGACTCAGAATAACCACATGCATGTTAGGATGACAGTTTGCTCCTTGCAGCAAAGGAGATAACACACACAGTGCAACTGGTTGTGGCCCTGTCTGTGGTTGCTGTGTTGTCAAATCTTGTAAAACTGGCAGGAGAGGACAGACTGTTCCACTTCACTGGAATGGGAATTATGAAACTATGCTTCTTAATGAACAGCATATTTCAGAAGGTGCACTTACAAACTCCGGTATTTGGCGATCAAGTACAAATGTGAACCGTGTGTGCCCCTGTGACAGTACGTAACATGTCTATAACACTTTGTCACAAGTCGCATGATGAAATACAGCACAGATCAAATCACAGCGGTTTTGAGCATCTTGCTCAACATTCACTCTCTTGATACCATGTACGTTTCTGTATGAACCGAAGGCCACACACATTCCTAGAAAGCACGGACAGTATACAACAGTTGGTGACTGACTTTGGTTTAACATGTGAATATCTTAGGGTTTAAGCTACATTTTTGCAACGTTTCCCAAACTGCAATATCCTTATTTGTGACCTCAGTGCAATGTAGACAATTACCTACAACATACAACTTGCAGTTATTTGCAGTATGTTTATCAAAAATACAACCCCAATTCCAATGAAGTTGGGACGTTGTGTGAAATGTAAATAAAACAGAATACAATGATTTTGAAATCCTCTTCAACCTATATTCATTTGAATACACCACAAAGACAAGGTATAGACTTTTTTGTTTTTGTGCAAATATTTGCCCATTTTGAAATGGATGCCTGCAACACATTTCAAAAAAGCTGGGACAGTGGTATGTTTACCACTGTGTTACATCACCTTTCCTTCTAACAACACTCAATAAGAGTTTGGGAGCTGAGGTCACTAATTGTGAGTGTCATGATTGGGTATAAAAGGGGCATCGCCAAAAGGCTCAGCTGTTCACAAGTAAAGATGGGGCGAGGGTCACCACTTTGTGAACAACTGCATGAAAAAATAGTCCAACAGTTTAAGAACAATGTCCCTCAACATTCAATTGCAAGGAATTTAGGATTCCATCATCTACAGTCCATAATATAATCAGAAGATTCAGAGAATCTGGAGAACTTTCTACACATAAAGCCATGGTCACAACCCACCGTACTTGCATGTGCGTGCAGTCTACTTGCAAAAACGTGGGCTAAATTTGGTGATCCATATGTCGTAAGTACTGCCTCAGTACGAATTTAGGAGCAAGCAGACACACCGTAGAGGCTTTAGTACATGCAGAACTTTCGCTGCGGTCAGGCTGCGGATTCACCAGCAGTACAGATGATGTACGTTGTGAGTACTGCCTCAGTACGGATTCAAAGCAGCACCATTTTCATTCAATTACTACTGAATTAACCAAATCCGTACGGAGGCAGTAGGCTACTCACCATATATTATGGAATTAAATTGCAGGTATCAGATCTTGAAGATTGTGATACACATATATAAATTAGAATTAAGTTGAAATTTAAAAAGCTGGTAATCAAGTGTGTAGTGAATATATTCCTCTATCAGTGTTTCACACCTTGTGTGACTTTTCACTAACAGGCTGGACATGCTCATGCATCGCCGAAAAACACATGCCGCTCCGGTCCCGCTCATAACACACACTGCTTTATTGTCAACTCTCTTTATCGTTACACTCCTAGAGACATGCGTTGAATGTACTCCCTCCCTCCTCTTGCTACTGCCTCCGTACATTTTCACAAAAACGTAGTGGCCATGGCATCCACAGAAAATGTACAGCGAAAAAAAAAAAAATGCACGGTGGGTTGTGACCGGCGTTTAAGCGGCAAGGTTGAAAATCAAAACTGAATGCCCGTGACCTTCGATCCTTCAGGCGGCACTGCATTAAAAACCAACATCATTGTGTAAAGGATCTTACAGCGTGGGCTTGGGAACACTTCAGAAAACCATTGTCAGTTAACACAGTTCGTCGCTACATCTACAAGTGCAAGTTAAAACTCTACCATGCAAAGTGAAAGCCATACATAAATGAATGAATGAATGATTTATTCAGCACGCACAAACAAAATCTCTCATTTACAAAACAAGTCAAGAGAAAACAAAAATTAAAACATATAGAACAAAACTCAAACAATTTACCAATTAAGTGCGGCTGAAAGGGTGGGGGCAGAAGCAAAAGCTTATAGACGACCACCCCGTACATCAGTTTCTGTGTACAAACAAAAAATAAACACGAAAAACAATTACCCGTCAGCAATGTAACGCAGTGAAACAAACAAAGGAATACAACAGACAAACAAACAAAAAATAGCCACACTATTTACTTAACCCTCTGGGGTCCGAGGGCATTTTTTGGACAGTTCACTCGCTGGCATACATGTTTTATCATTGCTGTTAACACCTCTCCCTGCATCCCACAATCAAGTTTTATGTCTCTTTTTTTCAGGACAACCTGTGCTTTCAGAATATATTTGTTTTTGTTGTGTTTTTATAAGTGTAATAAAGGTTTACACTCAAAAATAAGAAAGAAAAAAGTAAAGCGGAAAATAATTTTCCACACACATTTATTCAAAACACACAGCAAACTAGAATAAACAACTGTTTTGACACTTTATAAAGGTAAATTGAGATCTTGTGTGAAAGACTGAAAAACAAAAAGGTTCAAACAATAAACACAAGTGCACATTTTGAACAATATATAGAAAATGGTCTATGCGTTTTGTTGTCCACTGATATGGTAAACAGTGCTTTACGCAGAGAAAGCAACAGAGTTATCCAGTAACATTCACATGTAAACTAGTGGAGCAATCCTGATAGTTACACACTCTTTGTTTGAGCACGTGAGATTGTCATCAGAGGCTCTCCTGCTTTCACTGATCGCTGTGCGTAATGGCGCAGGGAACACTGAGTATGTACTAATACTATGTACTCATTGGAGCACCCAGGGGGCTATTCCAATGGGCCAACTAGTAACACATCACTCCTGAAAAGGATCTTTGGCTTTTCACGTGAGGTATATCTGCCCTATAATTGGATTTTGCGCACATTGTGCACATGAGGAGTACAAAGATAACCTATAACCTATGGCTGGCTCGAAAGTCCGCAGAGTTAACTTTTTAGAAAAAAAAAAAGTAAGTTTCTATCTCTTATCATTCAAAAGTTGATATTTTGGACACGTTTCTAATCCCATCAATTGAAAGGATGTTTGGGGATGATGAAATCATTTTTCAAGATGATAATGCATCTTGCCATAGAGCAAAAACTGTGAAAACATTCCTTGCAAAAAGACACATAGGGTCAATGTCATGGCCTGCAAATAGTCCGGATCTTAATCCAATTGAAAATCTTTGGTGGAAGTTGAAGAAAATGGTCCATGACAAGGCTCCAACCTGCAAAGCTGATCTGGCAACAGCAATCAGAGAAAGTTGGAGCCAGATTGATGAAGAGTACTGTTTGTCACTCATTAAGTCCATGCCTCAGAGACTGCAAGCTGTTATAAAAGCCAGAGGTGGTGCAACAAAATACTAGTGATGTGTTGGAGCGTTCTTTTGTTTTTCATGATTCCATAATATTTTCCTCAGAATTGAGTGAGTCCATATTTTTTTTCCCTCTGCTTGGTCTAAAAAAGTAACCGTTACTGACTGCCACAATTTTTTTTCCTGATTTCTTATAGTGTTTCTTAAAGCCAGAAAGTTGCCATTTGAAATGACTTTAGATTTGAGTCATGTCTGTGATCTGCTTTTTTCTACAAAATTAAACAACTGAATGAACATCCTCCGAGGCCGGTGATTCCATAATTTTTGCCAGGGGTTGTACATATTGTATCAACCCTCTAAAAGTTTTCATACATTTGAGGAAAATAATAATAACCCACAGTATTAATTCTGTGCATGAAGCTTATGGTCTTCAGTGATCACGCAAATTTTCCAGTTTCAGATTCATGTCTCCCCTAACTTTCTTCACAAATCAATGCCTGAACATGAACAAGAAAGCCTTACAAAATAAAAGGGGGTGAGACCATCAGTAAAGTTGTGTGTGAAAAATAACATCCTACGGCCACATTCCTGGATTTTAGGGGATAAGGAGACAGAACCCAACACAGGGAACATAGTTTTTTAATAACCACAAAACAATTCCAAGCAATCCAATCCAATCCTTAAAACACAAGCATACTTCAAGCAAGTCAGCACAGAAAACTATCTTGAATACTCGCCACAATGTATAATAAAAGGATCAGTGGAATTCTGGGTGATGTTGGTCAGTCTACAAAGAATAAGTAATTTCACTCAAATTACTCCTGCTTGTTCTCTCAAGTGACAAACAACAGACGTGTTTTTTAGAACAGCCAGTACTTCATCAGTGAGTACATAATACTAATGCGGTAAAGATGCAAGCCTCAGTTTTTGCTGTTCCAGAGATGCAAAGCAGAACTCTGCAACATCACGTCTCCTTGGAACCCAATGTAGTCACATGACAGGCCTAAGGCCTGCAACACAGTCCAAATGTCATGTGCATGTCACAACTGCATTGTGTGTTGACTTTCATTTTGACAGATTTAATGCTTAACTCACACTTCCAACATCAACAAACAGTCCCAAAGACGCCCAGATGCACGTGTTGCATCGTGGCTGCTGCACCCCTCCAGAGAACAGACCCAGTGCCCATTTGTCATGTATGCCGCAAGTAGCTAAAATAGACAGAAGTGGTGGGCACAGTTCTGCTAATCCGCTAACCGCTAATGATCAACGCTAACGTTTTCATTAGCGGATCAGCTTTTCAGATAACGTTGAAAACCATCAGCGGACCAATTAGCTTCCGATAAATTTAGTTCCGATAACTTTTAGACTGCTAACATATTTTTGCGTGCATAGTGAATAAAGGTTAACATTTGTTAAGTCTAAAATCAAAGACTGTCGTGCCTGCCTGTTACATGTTTTGTAGAAGACGGACAACCATGAATGGTAGAGTTCTATCCTCTGGAGGCAGAGGAGAGCTGACTACCAGAGAGAAGAGGAAGAAAAAAAAGGATAATTTATTTTTAACACAATACACACCTGCCGGCGTATTACTGGAGTCATGCACAGGCAGACAGTTTTGAAAAAAACTAATTCCGGACAAGTTACTGAAATTAACGTCACGTCTGTCGTTTACAAAGTGAAAACATCAGCTATATGTTTTAGTTTTAAAGTAATGCACTAATTTTGAAGGTTTTAGCATTTAGACACACATTCCGCAATGCATTATGGGAAGATTAGTTTCCTGACATCAGTGGTTGGCTGGTCGGTATAAGCCACAAGTTACTGAAACGTGTGGTGGGTTTTACAAATAAATCTGTATGTGTAAATATGTCATTTGTTTCATTTGTAAAAAAAAAAGAAAAAAAAAGGCAATTTCAAAACTGAAAATTCTGTTTGTGATTCAGCACTTTTAGCGAATGTGTGGCTGTTCATACTGCCTATATGTGGCGCTGTAACAACCCCATAAAAAACTGAGAAAAAGACGAGGAGCATGCACATAACCGGTGTAAGGAGATAATCAATTTAGGGGCCAAAGCTACAACTTTCCAAAGCAGCACACTGCGCAAAATAAGGCCTTTTAAGAGAAAGAGGGTCCTTGCTGATGGCCTGAAAGACTTATTGTGTACGAGGTCTATTAGAAAAGTATCCGACCTTATTATTTTTTCAAAAACCATATGGATTTGAATCACGTGTGATTACATCAGACATGCTTGAACCCTCGTGGGCATGCAAGAGTTTTTTCACGCCTGTCGGTTACGTCATTCGCCTGTGGGCAGGCTTTGAGTGAGGAGTTGTCCACCCGCTCGTCGATTTTTTTCATTGTTTAGGAATGGCTCAGAGACTGTTGCTTTGTTTGATAAAAATTTTTTCAAAACTGTAAGGCACAACTGAGTGGACACCATTCAATAAATTCAGCTGGTTTTCGGTAAAAATTTTAACGGCTGATGAGAGATTTTGGTCTGGTAGTGTCGCTTTAAGGACGGTCCACGGCGCCTGACGGCGATCTGCGCTTCGAGGCGGCACCGTCTCGCCGTTTCAAGTTGAAAACTTCCACATTTCAGGCTCTGTTGACGCAGTAAGTCGTCAGAGAACAGAGAACTTTCAGAAGAAGTCGGCATGAGGAGTTTATTCGGACATTCCATTGTTAACGGTCATTTTGTAATGAAAGAACGTGCGGGCAGAGTCGCATGTCGGGCTGGACCCGACCGCGGGGGGTCGCGGCAGGAAAAACACCTCCGTTGGAAATCTTAACGGGCAAGTTGGAACATGCCCAAGCTGTTAAACAATTTCTCAGTTACTCACTTGTTGAAAGCCATTAAAAGCCGCCTGAATTCTACAAATGGTTTTCAACACGGAGGTGTTTTTCCTGTCGCGGCGCACACAGATTTGCCGAGTCGTCACGGAAACGACTCGGCGAATTTGCGCGTACGTCTTTCATTAAAAAAATGTCCTTAAACAGTGGAATGTCCGCATAAATTCCTCATGCCGGCCTCTTCTGAATCTTCTCTGTTCTCTCACGATGTCCTGGGTGAATTAAGCCTTAAATTAGGATGTTTTAAGCTCGAAACAGGCCGACGACAGCGCCTGGAAGCGCTGCAGGACGTCCCGCTCCGTGGGAAGTCCTTACACCGACAGAAACACCCCATAATCTCTCATCAGCCGTTAAACTTTTCACAGAAAACCATCTTAATTTCTCGAATAGTGTCCACTCGGATATTCCTCACAGGTCCAGAAAAAATTTTGATAAAGCAACGCGCGCCGTCTCGAACAGCGTGTGAAACAAAGGAATTCAGCCGAGAGGGCGGGACCACATCTCACTCAAGGCCTGGCCACAGGGAAATGACGTCACCGACACGCGTGAAAAAACTCACGCATGCGCACGAGGGTTCAAGCATGATTGGTGTAATTGCATGTCATTCAAATCCATATAGTTAAAAAAAAAAATAAAAGGGTCGGTTTATTATCTAAGAGACCTCGTATTTAAAGCAAAGCAATGTGTCGTGTATTTTTTTAAAAAGCACGTCATTTCATTTCATTTTCATTTATTTATATAGCTCCAAATCACAACAAGGTCGCCTCAAGGCGCTTCACACAACTAAGTTCTAACCTTACCAACCCCCAGAGCAACAGTGGTAAGGAAAAACTCCCTCTGAAGAAGAAACCTCAAGCAGACCAGACTCAAAGGGGTGACCCTCTGCTTGGGCCATGCTACAGACAAAAATTACAAAACAATTCACAAAACAAACATACAGGCAATGTTGCCGGTGCACAGGATGGTTTCTGGAACAGATACCACATCCATCTCTGGATGGAGCCGCACCTCACACAGAGAGAAAAGAAAAAAAAAGCAGAATCAAGCATCAGAAAGACAATAAATACAGTGTAATTTGTCAGCTTTAAGCAACAAGCGAAACAGAAGAAATACTAAGGTGATCGCCGGCCACTAGCCCTAAGCTTCACTAAAAGACCCAAAATTTAGATAAAATTGAGGCTGCAGCACGCTCTGTTTCTGGACTTGAAAAGTCTGGACTTGAAAGTCTCTACAGAATCTACTGACACAGGGAGATCATTCCACAGAACAGGGACATGATAAGAGAAAGCTCTATGACATACAGACTTTTTATTCACCCTAGGGACACTAAGAATTCCTGCACCTTGAGAACGCAAAGCCTGGGCTGGTACGTAGGGTTTAATTAGGTCAGCTAGGTAGGGAGGTCCCAGTCTGTGAAGAATTTTATAGGCTAGTAGCAGAACCTTAAAATCTCATCTTACTGGGACAGGAAGCCAGTGAGGAGATGCCAAAATTGGTGTAATGTGGTCAAACTTTCTGCTTCATGTCTAAACTCTGGCAGCAGCATTTTGAACCAATTGGAGACCCCTAACGCTGGACTGTGGTAAACCAAAAAATACAACATTGTAGTAATCCAATCTAGAAGAGATAAATGAATGAATCAGGGTCTCAGCATCAGCCATAGACAGGATGGGACGAATCTTCGCTATATTTCGCAGGTGGAAGACAGCAGTCCTAGTAATATTTCTAATGTGGAGATCAAAGGACAATGTAGGATTAAAAATTACCCCAAGGTTCCTCACTTTGTCAGTGTGATGTATGACACACGAGCCTAGGCCAAGTGACACTGTGTTTTGGTCCACTGGCTGATCTCCACCTCGCAGATGAAGCAAAAGGACGTGCACGTGAATTTTTATCAACAAGCTGCACAACAAAATTATTAATGCGGCTTTTTGTGGAAAAGCTGCACTGCAGAGCCATTTTTTTCACAGGCTGCATTCACGTTCACACTCAGCCCCTCACTGACTGAGGGTTTCACTGAGCACCTGTGCTTACGGTCTGGGAAAGCTCAGAAACTCATAACGATCTAAAATAATAATAATAATAATAATTATAATAATTACCCAGGAAAACACAGAGGGACACCCTAAATTTGAAAGTTTGCACAATGGCATCAACTGACATATTTCAACTTATGAGAAAGCCTGTAAAAATCCATAAATTAGCTGTATCATTGTTTAAGCCGCAGCGTTCAAAGCGTGTGAAAAGGTAGCGGCTTATAGTCCAGAAATTACAGTAACTGATTTGAACAGCCAGTTTAGAAAAAAATAACCTTTGAATCTATAGCGTACCAGAAGGGAAAGAGGGAAGATTGGTCATAAAATTTGTAAATGAGCTTCTCAAGTCATCTCACCCTGCTTGAGGAAGTGGAGCTCATATATATTTTTATGTTTGTGTCTACATTGTAAAACAATTCCACAAATAGGAATGGCCCCAAGGCCAATCACAACCTCATCCCAGAGATCAATAACAGGGAACGTTTTATAGTTCCACGTCAAAGAGTTGGTCCTGAAGAAAGCCTGGCAAAAGAACATTAAAATTGATTGCAAGAGACTTTACTTTGATAATGACTATACGTCTGATGTCATGGAAAGGTGCAAGGCATAGGGATCCATCAAAGCAACATTAAAGCAGGAGTGGATCTGATTCCAGACACCCTATACAAAAATGTGAGTGCACTGAGACTCCAGACTGCAGGCCTACGAAAGTGCAGACAGGGCAACTCGGCACCCAAATAAACAAGGATTCCAGATGACAGTGATTATGACGACAAGCGCATCGATGGCCGGGGTGGAGCAAATGAATGAGCAGTTACCGTGGAAAGGCATCAACACTTCAGATAGTGCAAGTCAACATGTAAAGGCCCCCTGACACGAGCATGTCCTTGATTCACAGAATACCACGAATGTCGTCATGATAATTCCACCCGCTGTGTTCCAAGCTGGACGCCGCTCTTTGTTGTACCATCTGCCACGTGCTCTGCGCTGGACGGTGTGAATATAAAACAATTATTTTGTGTCGGATTAATCATTTTCTCTTCAAATTGGCTGTTGAAACAGCTGTAATCACTTCCTGAATCACACAGGACCGCTCCAGCTTCAGCCGTTCGCGTGCACCTAACGAGCTGCAGAAAGCATTTGGAGCCATCTAAAAAGGAAATTATTTGTCATGTTTACATTGTCATGGCTTGGTAAAAGAGTTATGCGTGCTCTCCTTCTTGTGTGCAGCTGTTACAGTATGTTTATGAGAGCTTTAACATCTTGTTATAATCTTTCCAATGAGCTGCGCTCTGATGCGATGCGCTGACGTCATCACTCATTCTGTTCACTTCTTCTTTACTCCACTTGATGAGCTGCACATCATGTTGGCAGTTAGATTGCGCCACGTAGCACGACATTTATGTGTGAAAGATTTTTTGAACATTTCAAAATTCTCTGTGCACAACAGCATGCACCAGTGCCCCTCTCACGTTCAGTCTGCACCGTTAAAGACTGGTTTACTCTCCAGCACGACACAGGTCATGCTTGTGCGTGAGTTAACGGCATGCTCTTGTCAGGGGACCTTAAGAGAGAGTCTCAGAGTTTAGAAAAGACTTACAGTGTTCAAGTGCCTTGACTAGGGCAGTCACAATTATTACAATATTCGCCAATCGCGATTATTTTTCATATTCGCGATTACCGTGAATTACTTATTTTATCCACAAAGTTGCATAAAACGACTCAGAATCTGACGTCACCGTGCAGCAGCAGCCACACGCAGCCTCACTGCCTCTGTTTCCTCTCGTCTTGGTCGGATGGTTAGCGAGGCTCGGATAATAACACGGAGCGTGAGGAGGTTCTGGTTCCAAAGCCACGGCACCGCTGTGGATGCATTTCGGTTTTAAGTAGGGCTGCCACGACTAGTCGACTAGTCACGGCTACGTTGATGATTGAAATCATTAACAGCTAATTTAGTAGTGGACGAGTCATTTATTTTATTTAAGTCTTTGTTTTTCCTCTCAATTCATAGTTTTAGGCAGCGAGCCATCCTCCCGTTTGGACGTTCAAATTTTGTATAAGATGGCCGATTAAAACAGCAACTGTCTTATTCAAAGCTGTTTAAAATGGGCAGTTTACTGAAGGAGCTGTGTGTGTGTGTGAGCGCGGGCGCGGAGTCAACTCGCTACAGACTGCGAGGGAGTGAGCAGGTGAGGGAGTGAGATTCCTGAACGGACACACGAGACGTTATGTTCTGCTGAGAACCATCAGCGTACTTAAGACAGCGAGCGCGGAGCAAAGAGGGAAGATTTTAACCCGAGCAAAAATGTTTAAAAAAGAACAAACAAACCCTGGGGCTGCCTTTACTCTCTGTACTTTCTCTACACGTGTGGTTCTGATGGCACCGATCTGTTCACACCATGTGCGCGTCGTATGCTGAATTTATGAGATCACGAGATGAAATAAACGGTCAAATATCCTTAAAACATCCTTAAAAATGAGAATATATAAATGAACTGAGCAAAAATTACACACGGGTTAAAAAAAAAAAAAAAAAAACCCTGCTGTGGAGAAGTTGTGCAGAGGCACAGATTACAAAAAGCTGAACTTTAACAGCTGTTTATTTTCCAAAGGTATGTATTTGTTCAATCTTGAGCTTAATGTCATATTCAAGCACAAACGTGACTGATGAGAAAAAAGGATGACTTCATCACACTAAATGAACTGGAGTCAGAATAAAAATACAAGCTGCTGATTTCTTTTGTTTTTCAAAGTTATTAAGCTGCAGCTATATGTTTTAATTATTTCAAAGTGAGTTGCCTCTTATTGTATTCTGATTTATTTATACAAAAAAAAACAACAACATGGGTAGTCTAATCAGCCTGCATTGTTCTGTTAAGTTTATATCAGTTTTCCTGAACATAACCAGGTGTTTTTCATTCTTTATAAGAGTTTGGTGTTTGCGTTTGCTCCACAAAGTTTTAAAACACAATAAAATGTTCACACTGTTCTTTATAGCAGTTCTTTAATTTCAGAAATTCAAGAGAAACAACCACAAATCATAAAAGTTGGGACTGTATGTAAAATGAAGATAAAAATAAAAATGTTACACTATTCCCAGTTTCTCCACTCACAAAAGCCAAACATTTTTCCAGAGCTGTGTAATCATGCTATGATAGTAGAATATAAAGAGGGGAAAAAAGAAAAAAACAGACAATATAATCATCAATCACAATTATTTGCCTGACAATTAATCGTCTCCAGAAATTCCTAATCGTGACAGCCCTAGCCTTGACACACAAATTTGATCCGCGCACTGGTACACCATCTGCCGTGAAGGAGAGTGAACTCGTAAACTGTTCGCGGCTTCATGCAAGTGTACAAAGAAAATTTTTGAAATGTTCAACATCTCTGAACATTGCGCCAACAATTAAAAAAGTGAGTGTGAGTGATTGCATCAGTGCACCGCACCACAGCTCATCTGAACGATTACAAGATATTAAGTCTATCATAAACATAATTTTACAGTTGCTCATAAAAAGGAATGAACATGCAACTGTTTTACCAAGCTATTACAATATAAGTATTACAAATAATTACCTTTTAGACTATTCCAAATATGTTCTTCACCTCATGAAGACTTCATGAAGTGCATGAGAGAGAGAGAGAGAGAGAGAGAGAGAGAGAGAGAGAGAGAGAGAGAGAGAGAGAGAAAGGCTGCAGCTGTAATGGTCCTCTGTGGTTCTGGAAGCAATTAGCTGTGTTTTCGTCAGCCAAACTCTGAGAGAAAATGATTAATCCACTGCAAAATAATGATTTTTTTTTTATATATACAACCCCTGGCAATAATTATGGAATCACCAGCCTCGGAGGATGTTCATTCAGTTGTTTAATTTTGTAGAAAAAAAGCAGATCACAGACATGACACAAAACTAAAGTCATTTCAAATGGCAATTTTCTGGCTTTAAGAAACACTATAAGAAATCAGGAAAAAAAAATTGTGGCAGTCAGTAACCGGTTACTTTTTAGACAAAGCAGAGGGAAAAAAATATGGACTCACTCAATTCTGAGGAATAAATTATGGAATCACCCTGTAAATTTCATCCCCAAAACTAACACCTGCATCAAATCAGATCTGCTCGTTAGTCTGCATCTAAAAAGGAGTGATCACACCTTGGAGAGCTGTTGCACCAAGTGGACTGACATGAATCATGGCTCCAACATGAGAGATGTCAATTGAAACAAAGGAGAGGATTATCAAACTCTTGAAAGAGGGTAAATCATCATGCAATGTTGCAAAAGATGTTGGTTGTTCACAGTCAGCTGTGTCTAAACTCTGGACCCAATACAAACACATGGGAAGGTTGTTAAAGGCAAACATACTGGTAGACCACGGAAGACATCAAAGCGTCAAGACAGAAAACTTAAAGCAATATGTCTCAAAAATCGAAAATGCACAACAAAACAAATGAGGAACGAATGGGAGGAAACTGGAGGAAACTGGAGTCAACGTCTGTGACCGAACTGTAAGAAAGCGCCTAAAGGAAATGGGATTTACATACAGAAAAGCTAAACGAAAGCCATCATTAACACCTAAACAGAAAAAAAACAAGGCTACAATGGGCTAAGGAAAAGCAATCTTGGACTGTGGATGACTGGATGAAAGTCATATTCAGTGATGAATCTCGAATCTGCATTGGGCAAGATGATGATGCTGGAACTTTTGTTTGGTGCCGTTCCAATGAGATTTATAAAGATGACTGCCTGAATAGAACATGTAAATTTCCACAGTCATTGATGATATGGGGCTGCATGTCAGGTAAAGGCACTGGGGAGATGGCTGTCATTACATCATCAATAAATGCACAAGTTTACGTTGATATTTTGGACACTTTTCTTATCCCATCAATTGAAAGGATGTTTGGGGATGATGAAATCATTTTTCAAGATGATAATGCATCTTGCCATAGAGCGAAAACTGTGAAAACATTCCTTGCAAAAAGACACATAGGGTCAATGTCATGGCCTGCGAATAGTCCGGATCTTAATCCAATTGAAAATCTTTGGTGGAAGTTGAAGAAAGGTGGAAGTTGAAGAAAATGGTCCATGACAAGGCTCCAACCTGCAAAGCTGATCTGGCAACAGCAATCAGAGAAAGTTGGAGCCAGATTGATGAAGAGTACTGTTTGTCACTCATTAAGTCCATGCCTCAGAGACTGCAAGCTGTTATAAAAGCCAGAGGTTGTGCAACAAAATACTAGTGATGTGTTGGAGCGTTCTTTTGTTTTTCATGATTCCATAATTTTTTCCTCAGAATTGAGTGAGTCCATATTTTTTCCCTCTGCTTGGTCTAAAAAGTAACCGTTACTGACTGCCACAATTTTTTTTCCTGATTTCTTATAGTGTTTCTTAAAGCCAGATAGTTGGCATTTTGAAATGACTTTAGTTTTGTGTCATGTCTGTGATCTTCTTTTTTTTCTACAAAATTAAACAACTGAATGAACATCCTCCAAGGCCGGTGATTCCATAATTTTTGCCAGGGGTTGTATATGCAGAGTCAAGCGGGACAAAGTGCAGCATCCAGCTGGGAACACAGAGGGTGACATTGTCACGACGAATTACACCGCAGTGCGGGGGTTAAATGCGTGTAAGTGTCAATGCACCTTTCCACTACTGGAAATTAACAGGTTTAAGATAAAGTGGCCCAGACAAAAAATAAAAGATGCATCTCATTCTGGAAGAAGCACCTGATGAACCAGAGCTATAATTTTAATTGTCAGAGTTACTTAAGGTAACTGAATTTGAATGGTACTATGCTAACTGAAATAAGATCTACAAATTTCCTGTGATAATTTAATATAAAATTTGAAGAATGTAGCTCTTAATAATTTTATTTACACTAAGCAGATAACCTAAAGTTTACATTTATTATATTCCACTATATATTTTTCTATTCTTTCTTTAGAGGTGACTTACTTCTTTCTAAAAAGAAGAAGAAACAGGGAAAAAAAGACTTCTGATCTAATTCAGTAAGCTTGTGAAACCAACTGAGAAAATAGCTCATGCACCAAGTGCTGGACATTTCTGTTAGAAGTGGCTATTTTTCCTCTACTAGGGAAGGGGTCCCTTACCCTCCTCCCACCAACAGCGGACACAAAGGGTGGCAAAATGCATCCTTGTTTTTAAGAAGCCACCAAGGTTTTGTGTTCAAACAATGTTTTGTAAGTCCATATATAATTTTGTGTTTGTATCTGGATTACAAAACAATTCCACAAATATGAATGACAGATAATATTATGAAGATGCTGTTGCTGAATTTTAACAGTCTGATTAACTGTGTTAAATGTTGTAAAATAATGTCTAAATTAAGGAAGGACAAACCACAGATTATATATCGACAGGAGACACATTGTCTGGGCAGGGAAGTGAGACGCTTCAGAGGTTTGGCTACGCAAACACATTTTATAGTCCATTTTGTCATGGTTGGAGAAGAGGTGTGGCTATACCAATTCCCAACTCAGTGACATCCCAGATAAAGAATGAAGATTCATTATTGTGAAAGGAAAAGTGGAGAATGAAATAGTGACATGGAATGGTGGGAAAAGTTTCTTTAAAATCTGGTTGACAACATAATTTTAGAAATGGATGAAATATTAATATGTGGTAGAGCCCGGCCGATATTATCGGGCCGATATAAGCCCTTTTCAAAGTACTCACTATCGCTGAAATTTTGCCAATGACGCTGATAATTTCTCATAAACAGAACAGGTTACTGAAATAATGTTTGTGTCGGCAATGTAAAATGTCATTGCCACCGTTTCTCCAGTAGATAGAGCTCTGACTCCATTCACTGAGAAACTGCTTAAATGTGTTCATCACAGCCCCGGTAGCTCGCCGTCACACTGCACTGATCGGCTGACAAAAGCATACAAGTAAGTTTATAAGGATGTTGTTTGTAATAACTATTGCGATTACATTCACCCCACATTTCTCCCGTTTCAGTTCAACTCAGTTTGATTAACTCAGTTTATGTAGTTATGTGTCCAATGGCTTCATTGCCATCGGTCGCGCTTTTTATTAAGCCCACGTTTGTGTCAACCTTATTTCTAGCATGAAAAACTTTCGTTTACTGCTATGAGGTTGAAACATTCAGATTCACTGGTCCGTCCGTAAAGGTTCTGGGAACTTACTGCCATTCTCCATTAACCTCTGGGGCCGACGCTGTCCGCTAACACGGCTGGGACCAAGCTTTACTAAACTGTAATAAACTTTTAATGATATGAGACAGAAACGTACTTTTTTTGCTGAAAAGTTAACTCCGCCGACTTTTGATCCACCGTCGGCCATCTTGGTACTCCTCACAGAAGATGTGTGATGACGTGGCATAATGGAGTGTCCACTCTGAATTGGTTCTCCGTCACATGGTTTTCCAAAATCCAATCGTAGGGCAGATTACCTCATGTGATATGGCAAAGATCGTTTTCAGGAGTGACATCTTACTAGTTGGCCTGGTTGAATAGCCCCCTAACTGCTCCAATTGCATTTTTGCATTTTTTTTTTAACTTGAAAATTCTTCTCTGTTATAACGTTAATTAATATGAGGACAAAGCTTCAGCTTTTAGCTGTACATTTTTTGTTAAGGGTCCAAAAAGGAACATTTTATTCATAAAAAAAAAATATCGGCTGATGTATCAGCTATCGGCAAATCAACCGATTTATCGATTATCTGCATTTTTTTCATCCAATATCGTTATCGGCATCGGCCTCAAAAAAATCCATATCGGTCGGGCTCTAATATGTGGGGGTGAACTTTAATATTGAAATCAATAGTAACATAGATACCAGTGGTGGGAACTGTTTCAGCTAATCTGATAACCGATAATTATCGAAGCTAATGTTTTGTTAGCGGATTAGGTTTTCAGATAGGTTTTAAATCATTGGACTAATTATCTTCCAATAAATTTAGTTCTGATAACTTTCAGTCCGCTAACATTTTTTATTTTTTATTTTTTTGCTGGTAAAGTGAGCAAAGTTTAACAGTCAAAAATGTTTGTAAACCCTAAAATCAAACATTTTAATTCCTGTCATGTGTAGATCAGTGGCTTATGGCAGACTGGCTGTTGCTTACTGATGATGTCATCAGTAAGTGCAAGACGTGATTGGCCGGATCGAACGCAGGAGCATTGTAGGTAGTGTAGTTCAGGTTTACTTTGGATGTTACACCGTTACCGTCCACTTGACACAAACAAAACAGACTAATTTTAACATTTATTTTATTTCTTTGTGGCACGGGATAATTTAATCGCCAAGACTCAGTGGGAGAGAGGAGATCTCATGGTGCAGCTGTGAGGGACTTTTCTTCACCGGTTAGACACCGTTTGGATGATCAGGATGGTTTATGTGGAATATTTTCTTCAGAATTTAATGAATCCCACTTAAACTAACAGGTAAGAATTTATATTTGCTACATGTTCTTTTACTCTGCCAATCAATGCATTAATGTACGTATTTCGGTTGTTTAAGCCGCAGGGTTCAAAGCGTGTGAAAAAAGCAGAAGCTTTTAGTTCGCAAATGACGGCGTATATAATACAGAGATAAACTGTGACTTCTAATACTGTTTTACTGCTTTTGAAAGATGATGACAGTGTGTGGGGTTTAATTCTTTATTCATTCATTTTCGTGCGTTCTTTTTGTGTTTGTGATCCTTGAATTTACCCATCCTTAAAGTGAACTGGTTTATCAGAAGCTGATAGTGTAATCTGATGTGGGCGCGTCCAAATCAATACTAAAAGTTATCTGTTATCTGTAATAAAGATACATTTTTCAGCAGTTAACTGGTTTAGGTGTCATAAAAAAAATCGGATTATAATGGTTATCAAAGCTAACTTTTTGGTTAGCTGTGCCCACCACTGATAGATACAACAAACAACAAACATTTAAAGAATTCAGTATCATACATATTTGGAGACAGCAATGAGCATCATCCCTCTAAAAAAGATATGCACACTTTTCAAGCCCTAATGATAGCTACGCCAGAACTGAATATTATTTATTTATTTATTATAAATAAACATGATCTGTCGCGAGAGCAAGAGTGCAAAACTGAGAAGGATGAAACTGAGTTTGTTGCAATACTTCATTAAGAAGGGGCAACATGTGGCATAATGCATTCAACGGAGCGTTAATGAGCTATCTCTTGGAAAATTTATTTATGACTGAGCCTTAGAGTTATTTTAAATAAATAAAGAGTAAGACATAAAAACAAAAAAAATGGAAATAAAAATTCAAATAAATTAAAATTGAATTGAATAATTAAATGCACTCAAGTCTGCAAGAACTGCCTCAGGCGCTGGTAAAAAAAAAAAAAAAAAAAAAGACTAAATGCAACTTTCTGTGTTAAAATGAATGTTATAAACGCGTTACCATGATATCTGACAATTGTCCCATTATAAATTAAATTGTCCCAGCAGATTTCCAAAAAAAATTTTAAAAAATCAGGGACAATGACTCATTGGCTTCTTTTCCCTTCATGATCACTGCTACATCATGACGTACTTGGAAAGAACACTGTTGGAAGATTCTTTGTTACAATACAAAATTAGGAGCACATTTTTGTCAGTACCACAGCCATGTTGGAGAGCATGTGGAGCAGTAAATGTAAACCATTGTCATTACTTTTGAATTTTTTCTGGTCACGGTACAGTGCATCCAGAAAGTATTCACAGCGCTTCACTTTTTCCTCATTTTTTTACGTTACAGCCTTATTCCAAAATGGAATGAAATTCATTTTTTACCTTCAAAATTCTACACATAATCCTGTATAATGACAATGTGAAAAAAGGTTTTCTGAGATTTTTGTAAATTTATTAAAAATGAAACAAAACAAACCTAAGGAATCACATGTACGTAAGTATTCACAGCCGTTGCCATGAAGCTCAAAATTGAGCTCAGGTGCATCTGTTTCTACTGATCATCCTTGAGATGTTTCTACGGCTTAATTGGAGTCCAATGTCTGTAAATTCAGTTGATTGGACAAGATTTGGAAAGACACACACTGGTCTAAATCAAATCAAATCAAATCAATTTTATTTATATAGCGCCAAATCACAGCAAAACAGTTGCCCCAAGGCGCTTTATATTGTAAGGCAAGGCCATACAATAATTACGGGAAAACCCAACGGTCAAAACGACCCCCTGTGAGCAAGCACTTGGCAACAGTGGGAAGGAAAAACTCCCTTTAACAGGAAGAAAACCTCCAGCAGAACCAGGCTCAGGGAGGGGCAGTCTTCTGCTGGGACTGGGTTGGGGCTGAAGGAGAGAACCAGGAAAAGACATGCTGTGGAGGGGAGCAGAGATCAATCACTAATGATTAAATGCAGAGTGGTGCATACAGAGCAAAAAGAGAAAGAAACACTCAGTGCATCATGGGAACCCCCAGCAGTCTAAGTCTATAGCAGCATAACTAAGGGATGGTTCAGGGTCACCTGATCCAGCCCTAACTATAAGCTTTAGCAAAAAGGAAAGTTTTAAGCCTAATCTTAAAAGTAGAGAGGGTGTCTGTCTCCCTGATCTGAATTGGGAGCTGGTTCCACAGGAGAGAGCCTGAAAGCTGAAGGCTCTGCCTCCCATTCTACTCTTACAAACCCTAGGAACTACAAGTAAGCCTGCAGTCTGAGAGCGAAGCGCTCTATTGGGGTGATGTGGTACTATGAGGTCCCTAAGATAAGATGGGACCTGATTATTCAAAACCTTATAAGTAAGAAGAAGAATTTTAAATTCTATTCTAGAATTAACAGGAAGCCAATGAAGAGAGGCCAATATGGGTGAGATATGCTCTCTCCTTCTAGTCCCTGTCAGTACTCTAGCTGCAGCATTTTGAATTAACTGAAGGCTTTTCAGGGAACTTTTAGGACAACCTGATAATAATGAATGACAATAGTCCAGCCTAGAGGAAATAAATGCATGAATTAGTTTTTTCAGCATCACTCTGAGACAAGACCTTTCTAATTTTAGAGATATTGCGCAAATGCAAAAAAGCAAGTCCTACATACTTGTTTATATGCGCATTGAATGACATATCCTGATCAAAAATGACTCCATGATTTCTCACAGTATTACTAGAGGTCAGGGTAATGCCATCCAGAGTAGGATCTGGTTAGAAACCATGTTTCTAAGATTTGTGGGGCCAAGTACAATAACTTCAGTTTTATCTGAGTTTAAAAGCAGGAAATTAGAGGTCATCCATGTCTTTATGTCTGTAAGACAATCCTGCAGTTTAGCTATTGGGTGTGTCCTCTGGCTTCATGGACAGATAAAGCTGGGTATCATCTGCGTAACAATGAAAATTTAAGCAATGCTGTCTAATAATACTGCCTAAGGGAAACACGTATAAGTGAATAAATTGGTCCCTAGCACAGAACCTTGTGGAACTCCATAATTAACCTTAGTCTGTGAAGAAGATTCCCCATTTACATGAACAAATTGTAATCTATTAGATAAATATGATTCAAACCACCGCAGCGCAGTGCCTTTAATACCTATAGCATGGTACAGGTATGGTCTACATACAATGTCTGTTAGAAAAGTATCCGACCCTTTTTATTTTTTTCAAAAACATATGGATTTGAATCACGTGTGATTACATCCAGCCAAGCCTGAACCTTCGTGCGCATGCGTGAGTTTTTTCACGTCTGTCTCAATGTGCCAAAAAAGTGCTGATGTCCACGTCTTCTGCAATTCCTGTGCTAGTCAGACGACATCCCGGAATAAAACACCAGCGTCCAGTTTGGAAATGAACGGCACATTCCACTGTTACAGGAGTTTTTGTCATGGAAAGAGGAGCGAGGAATTCCGCGTGTCACGGCGGTGCTGCATGGCGCAAAGCAACGCCGTGATGAAGCCTCACAGGACATGTTCTGGCATGTCCAGGGTCATCCCAATTTCTCGGATAGTCAACACGACTGAAAAGCCACCCGAAAGCCGTCTGAAAGCCTCTCAAGCTGTCCTGTGAGACCAACATGGAGGTGGTTTTGTGCCGCGCCATGAACGTCTCCGTGGCGCATCCCCTCCGCTTCTCTTTCCATGAAAAAAACTCCTGTAACAGTGGAATGTGCCGAAAAAGTTACTGATGTCCACGTCTCCTGCCATTTTTGTGTAATTCAGACAACGTCTAGGATCAACCAAGCTTCACGTTGGAATGATCTGGTGATTCAGCCTGTCAATCGGCGCTTGCAGCGCGGCGCGCGCTCAGCAGCTGTGGGCGGTCTTTAAACTGGCTGGAGCACTCCTTACTCTGTGTGATCCCATAAAATCGTCCCTGAAAGCCATCTGAATTTTCCGAATGGTGTCCACCTGGAGGTCTCTCCCAGTTTCTGGAAAAAATGATGCAGCAAAGCTCCAAATCGTTCAGACATTTTATTCGCAATAAAAATCCGACGACAGGGGTGGACCACTGCTCACACAAAAGCCTGCTCACAGTGAATGACCAACCGACAGGCCGTGAAAAACTCACGCATGCGCACGAAGTTCAAGCTTGGCTGCTGCAATCACACGTGATTCAAATCCATATGGTTTTTGAAAAAAATTAAAAAGGTCAGATACTTTCTAACAGACCTCGTATAAGGTCGCACAGTTGCAGTCAGAGAACAAACCAAGCATGACGTCAAAGGAACTGTCTGTAGATCTCAGATAGGATTGTCTTGAGGCACAAAACTGGGGGAAGGGTACAGAAACATTCTGCTGCTTTGAAGGTCCCAATTAGCACAGTGGCCTCAATCATCTGTAAATGGAAAGAAGTTTGGATCCACCAGGACGCTTCCTAGAGCTGGCTGCCCGTCTAACTAAGCAACCAGGGGAGAAGGGCCTTAGACAGGGGAGGTGACCAAGAACCCAATGGTTGCTCCCGGTGCGTTGTGAGCGCCTTCCATGCAGCACCCTGGCACCAGTGTGTTGGTGTGAATAGGTGAATGTGAGGCATAATTGTAAAGCACTTTCGGCTTCTGATGCAGATGGAAAAGCAGTGTATAAATGTAGTCCATTGATCTTTGACTCACAGGATAACGATTTAATTAGAACAATGTTGAGAAAAATAGACTGGACGATGTTTTGTGTCAATGAGAGGATAGAGTCCTGCAGTTTGCAGCACATTTCACCACGCACACCTGTCCACCCAATCCACCTAACCTGCATGTCTTTGGATGTGGGAGGAAGCCGGACCACCCACTTTCACAGGTGGGAAACCGATCCCATGACCTTTCTCGCTGTGAGGCAACTGTGCTAACCACTAATCCACCATGCCCACAGTAATACAGTAAACACACCACAAAAGTCATTTTTAAAGGCAGTGTAGGAAACCTTACAACCTCAAATGTGGTTATTACTCCAGAAGAAAGAAAGAGACTCTTCATGTTTGTGTGTGAATGTGACAGAGCGGTTTTTCAGACACAAGATGCTTTTTTGTTCACATGCTGAAAATCAAGAAATAAAAAGAATGTCGTTCTTGAAGAGATACAAGTTTAGGGAAAAGCTGAGCTGACATAATGTGCGTACAACGCCCATGGATTTCAGGTTTGGCACAGGAATCTTCACAGACAGATCATCAGCGAATTCCTCGCCAAGAATGAACACAAAAGAAGTTGTAACTCACACCATTCCCTGACACATAGCATTAAAAATAATTTGCAACAGAGTTTAAGTGGTCTAATCCAATATCTCCGTTGCTGGCTGCCCTACTTCCTCCTGGCAGACTGAGCTGAGAGAGAGAAGTTATAACTGGTTCCTTCTGCTTAAAAAGCTGTGAGCATTTAAGATTGGATGAGATCAAGCCACATCCCTCTTTAAAGGTCACAGTCGGCCTTGGCAGCTGTCCCAAGGTCACTAAAAGAAATACTGATGTATTTCTGAATCATGTAGACATGCTTCATTGATATTCCCACTGGATTTTTGCACACTACAACACTGCAAATGCAACAGCAGTATTTGTCTGCAAGTTATTAGCCGAGGCCAAAATATGGCCATCAGGTATTGCAAAGGACTCACGTCCGTACGTCCATACATCCGTCCGTGCTCAACATAAGTCCAGTCCGATTACTGCCAGAGTCTTAAAAATTCAAATCAAAATCAAATCAAATCAATTTTATTTATATAGCGCCAAATCACAACAAACAGTTGCCCCAAGGCGCTTTATATTGAAGGCAAGGCCATACAATAATTACGGGAAAACCCCAACGGTCAAAACGACCCCCTGTGAGCAAGCACTTGGCTGACAGTGGAAGGAAAAACTCCCTTTTAACAGGAAGAAACTCCAGCAGAACCAGCTCAGGGAGGGGCAGTCTTCTGCTGGGACTGGTTGGGGCTGAGGGGAGAGAATCAGGAAAAAGACATGCTGTGGAGGGGAGCAGAGATCAATCACTAATGATTAAATGCAGAGTGGTGCATACAGAGCAAAAAGAGAAAGAAACACTCAGTGCATCATGGGAACCCCCCAGCAGTCTAAGTCTATAGCCGGCATACACTCAAGGGATGGTTCAGGGTCACCGGATCCAGCCCCTAAATCTATATAGCTTTAGCAATAAGGAAAGTGTATTAAGGCCTATATCTTAAAAAGTAGAGAGGCTGTCTGTCTCCCTGATCTGAATTGGGACGCTGGTTCCACAGGAGCAGGAGCCTGAAAGCTGAAGGCTCTGCCTCCCATTCTACTCTTACAAACCCTAGGACTACAAGTAAGCTGCAGTCTGAGAGCGAAGCGCTCTAGTGGGGGTGATATGGTACTATGAGGTCCCTAAGATAAGATGGGACCTGATTATTCAAAACCTTATAAGTAAGAAGAGAATATTTAAACTTCTATTCTAGAATTAACAGGAAGCCAATGAAGAGAGGCCATATGGGTGAGATATGCTCTCTCCTTCTAGTCCCCGGCAGTACTATAGCTGCAGCATTTTTTGAATTAACTGAAGGCTTTTCAGGGAACTTTTAGGACAACCTGATAATAATGAATTACAATAGTCCAGCCTAGAGGAAATAATGCATGAATTAGTTTTTCAGCATCACTCTGAGACAAGACCTTTCTAATTTTAGAGATATTGCGCAAATGCAAAAAGCAGTCCTACATATTTGTTTAATATGCGCATTAATGACATATCCTGATCAAAAATTACTCCAAGATTTCTCACAGTAATACTAGAGGTCAGGATAATGCCATCCAGAGTAAGGATCTAGTTAGACCCATGTTTCTAAGATTTGTGGGGCCAAGTACAACTTCAGTTTTATCTGAGTTTAAAAGCAGGAAATTAGAGGTCATCCATGTCTTTATGTCTGTAAGACAATCCTGCAGTTTAGCTAATTGGTGTGTGTCCTCTGGCTTCATGGATAGATAAAGCTGGGTATCATCTGCGTAACAATGAAAATTTAAGCAATGCTGTCTAATAATACTGCCTAAGGGAAACATGTATAAAGTGAATAAAATTGGTCCTAGCACAGAACCTTGCTGGAACTCACTAATTAACCTTAGTCTGTGAAGAAGATTCCCCATTTACATGAACAAATTGTAATCTATTTAGATAAATATGATTCAAACACCGCAGCCGCAGTGCCTTTAATACCTATAGCATGCTCTAATCTCTGTAATAAAATTTTATGGTCAACAGTATCAAAAGCAGCACTGAGGTCTAACAGAACAAGCACAGAGATGAGTCCACTGTCTGAGGCCATAAGAAGATCATTTGTAACCTTCACCTATGCTGTTTCTGTACTATGAGAATTCTAAAACCTGACTGCAACTCTTCAAATAGACCATTCCTCGCAGATTATCAGTTAGCTGTTTTACAACTACCCTTTCAAGAATTTTTGAGAGAAAAGGAAGGTGGAGATTGGGCCTATAATTAGCTAAGATAGCTGGGTCAAGTGATGGCTTTTTAAGTAATGGTTTAATTACTGCCACCTTAAAAGCCTGTGGTACATAGCCAAATAATAAAGATAGATTGATCATATTTAAGATCGAAGCATTAATTAACGGTAGGGCTTCCTTGAGCAGCCTGGTAGGAATGGGGTCTATAGACATGTTGATGGTTTGGAGGGAAGTAACTAATGAAAATAACTCAGACAGAACAATCGGAGAGAAAGAGGTCTAACCAAATACCGGCATCACTGAAAGCAGCCAAAGATAACGATATGTCTTTGGATGGTTATGAGTAATTTTTTCTCTAATAGTTAACATTTTATTAGCAAAGAAAGTCATGACAGTCATTACTAGTTAAAGTTACAGGAATACTTGGCTCAATAGAGCTCTGACTCTTTGTCAGCCCGGCTACCAGTGCTGAAAAGAAACCTGGGGTTGTTCTTATTTCTTCAATTAGTGTGAGTAGTAAGATGTCCTAGCTTTACGGAGGGCTTTTTTATAGAGCAACAGACTCTTTTTTCCAGGCTAAGTGAAGATCTTCTAAATTAGTGAGATGCCATTCCTCTCCAACTTACGGCTTATCTGCTTTAAGCTTCGGTTTGTGAGTTATACCACGGAGTCAGGCACTTCTGATTTAAGGCTCTCTTTTCAGAGAGCTACAGCATCCAAAGTTGTCTTCAATGGGATGTAAAACTACTGACGAGATACTCTATCTCACTCACAGAGTTTAGGTAGCTACTCTGCACTGTGTTGGTATATGGCATTAGAGAACATAAAGAAAGAATCATATCCTTAAACCTAGTTACAGCATTTTCTGAAAGACTTCTAGTGTAATGAAACTTATTTCCCACTGCTGGGTAGTCCATCAGAGTAAATGTAAATGTTAACAAATGATCAGACAGAAGGGAGTTTTCAGGGAATACTGTTAAGTCTTTAATTTCCATACCATAAGTCAGAACAAGATCTAAGATATGATTAAAGTGGTGGGTGGACTCATTTACATTTTGAGGCAAAGCCAATTGAGTCTAATAATAGATTAAATGCAGTGTTGAGGCTGTCATTCTCAGCATCTGTGTGGATGTTAAAATCGCCCACTATAATTATCTTATCTGAGCTAAGCACTAAGTCAGACAATGGTCTGAAAAATCACAAAGAAACTCACAGTAACGACCAGGTGGACGGATAGATAATAACAAATAAAACTGGTTTTTGGGACTTCCAATTTGGATGGACAAGGACTAAGAGTCAAGCTTTCAACGTAGTCTTGTTTGAACTCTCCGTGATATTACAGGATTTGGCCACTTACGGGAAACCTCCATTTAATATATATACAGCATAACTTCACACGGATAAATGGTGTACGTTTTTGTTTCAGCTGCAATCACCAAAGCAATTGCGGAAAAGCTTTTTTTGGGTTCCCAGTGGAGAAGAAAAGGTGAGGAGACATTGTGTCGGTAAGTGTTTAGCCTACACAGTTAACCAGAGTAGCTCCGTTCTACTCGCCTGAAAAACCGCCTCGACACGTTTATGCTGTCAGATCATAAACAAAACTGCAACACATGTCCACTTTCCCACCGCATCGTCACTTTTCTTTGTATTTTCACTTTGTGTGTAATTGCCCAAAACTCCATTAAAAATTCTGTGATTTGTACCCCCGAAGTTGAGATAATACATCATATGTGTCAATATTGTTACCCTTTAGCGCCCACCCCCAAAACAGGACTGCGCTGTCCTATTGTTACGCTCGAATAGCTGTGGGTATTTTAGCATTGCGTTATATTTTTAGAGATAATGTGAATACCTTGCTTTAAAGACAACCAAGAGAGAGGTTGGACCACCTTTAGCTTCTGGATGCACAGTATTCGAGTGACACCTTAACATTGGATTGATGGGTTTGAAGAGTCACAAGGAATGTAGATGGCCTAGGAGTGTTTGAATTTCCAGCCATAGCGATGCCACATGAACTGCTCGATGTCATCTTTGACCAAAATACAAACAAAGAAGAATGGTGACACACTCTAATCAGTGAATCACGTTTGTGTTACACTAACACACACACACACACACACACACACACAGTGGGGGTGTAACGATACACAAAAATCACGGTTCGGTTCATTTTCATTATAGTATGAGAACAAAATGCAAAACCTAAATTTGGCCACTCTGAAGGCATGTCATCTCTAGCCTGGCAGTACTGCTGGATACCAGCAGCACCTGGCTGCTGAGGAAACACGTAGTGTTGCCGACATACTGGCCTTCCCTTATTCCCTCTCTTCAGTCCCACATGTGGATCCACACATACCAGTCTGGTTCACATATCTTGAGTAGTTTAATGCTTTTATGGGAGCTGTAAAAGATAACTAACTGGGTCTGGACCATTGGAGCAGTTGGGGTATTCCATGAGACTGTAATGTCCATTTCCACTTTCAATGGTCCTGCTGTAATCTAGCTGTCACAAAGATTATTATTGGAATTGCTGAAGTGATCATGCATCACTGATGTCTGACCAACATCACGATGTGGAGCCACCATCATGATCTTATGCTGTCATAACACAATTCCACTGACCCTGCTATAACATCAGTATATGTACCTATTCACTGGGGACATGTACTTTACAGACTGTTAGCCAGGGAGCCCATACCTAAATGAAGGATGGCAGCAAGTCTGTATTTCTTAGTGAAATGGTGGAGATGTACAGTGACTAGGCTGGCCAATCCATGAGCTGTATGCATGCTGAAAAGAGCAAGGACCCTGAGGGCATTCCAGCCAAATGTCCTGCAGAGATAGTGTGCTGCTCTGCAAGTAACATTACATTTTCAAGCCATGCACAGAAAAAAAGAATCCAAGCTATCAAGAAGAGTTCCGCTGCCTGCAGATACACGGAGAGTCATGAGTCATGTCTGGGTTGAAATAACATTGAGTGCCTCCAACCAAATGTCTCCTGCTGTGCTGCTTGAAGCAGCCCCACCCTGGCATACAGAAAAAAAATTATCTGAGACAGCAAGAAGAATTTGTCTGTGTGGAAATAAATTACTTTTCCAAACTGGCTGAATAGTGCAGGAGGTACTCTGGATGTAGTCAGGCAACAGTTACTTGTGAAGACCATCTAAAGTGCTCTGTTATTTGGCCCATTAAGGCAAATTAGTAACAGTAAATAATTTTTTTTTCTAAATTCATGAGAGGACATTTTAAAGAGTATGTATCAAGTACAAGCTGACCCCGGCCATTGTGATGTTTTATTGCAAACATTGTGATTCCCCAATTAAGTTGACATAGCCAACCCAAAAACGGACATTGTTAATTGAAGTGAGGTTGACAGATTAGTATTGCTGAGATTCATAAATTGTTGTATCACTGGAGCAGCTGTTTTGTGTGTACGTATTGTTTTAACACTTAGTTAGATGGTAAGTGCTCAGACACGGTCCTTCACCGTTTGACCCCAAGGTGCCGAGATTCTCAGATATTAGCACTTTCAGGTAAGCATTAGCTTGAAACTGGCATTTTAATAGCCTGGTTTTTACCCTGCAATACCAGGGCAAGAAATAATTTATTCATCTAAATGAGTAAATTCATCAAAATTAATAATCACATTTGGCAACTATTACTAGCATGCCAACAGAAGAACCACACTGACAAAGCTGGATATCACCTTATTTTCACAATTGTACTGAATTACTTTTTTTCCATCCAGTCCAAATTCAAACTCAGTATTAGACAAGCCTCTTTGAAATAAAAACATTTCCAGCTACTTTGACTGTAGCAATAAACACTTACAAAATCCCTGATTTTTGACCATGTTGCATCCGATCACACACCGCCAGTCCATGGCATAATTCTTCTAGAATTATGTCATTCTTCATAAGAATGAGGACAATTGCAGTTTGATGTCAGCAATAAGAGGCCAGTCAACCCAAAAAAATATTTGGTGGATTAAATTCAATCCATCACCCCCACAGAGATGCCTGGTTGGCTTTGTAGCCCAGGAAGCAGTGGCTACTTTCCAGAAAGATAAACAGGTCATTTGTTAGGAAGCTGAAAATAGGCATTTGTAGCAAAAAAAATAACCCAGACACCGAGGTGATGCAGCCTACAAGCTCCAGTATGTGCTTTAAAGATGCCTGATGACCTAGTGAATATTGGCTGAAAAGGTGTTCAATACGATATCTAATGTCCGTTGAAGGAGAACTTAATCCTCTGGGGTCTGAGGACATTTTTTGGACAGTTCACTCACCTGGCATAAATGGTTTATTATTGCTGTTAACAGCTCTCCCTGCATCCCACAATCAAGGTGTATGTCTCTTTTTTCAGGACAACCTGTGCTTTCAGAATATATATGTTTTTGTTGTGTTTTATCAGTGTAATAAAGGTTTACAATCAAAAATAGGCAAGGAAGAAATAAAGCAAAAAATAATTTTCCACACAGATTTATTCAAACACATAGCAAACTATAATAAACAACTGTTTTGACACTTTATGAAGGTAATTTGAGGTCTTGTGTGAAAGACTGTACAACAATAAGGTTCAAACAATAAACGCAAATGCACATTTTGAACAATATATACAAAATGGTCTATGCGTTTTATTGTCCATTGATATGGTAAACAGTGCTTTACACAGAGAAAGCAACAGAGTTATCCAGTAACATTCACATGCAAACTAGTGGAGCAATCCTGATAGTTACAAACTCTGTGTTTGAGCACGTGAGATTGTCATCAGAGGCTCTCCGTGTGCTTCTGCTTTCACTGATCACTGTGTGTAATGGTGCAGGGCACACTGAGTATGTACTAATAGTATGTACTCATTGGAGCACCCAGGGGGCTATTCAAACAGGCCAACTAGTAACACATCACTCCTGAAGACAATCTTTGGCTTTTCACGTGAGGTAAATCTGCCCTACGATTGGATTTTGGAAAACCATGTGACAGTGAACCAATTACGATTGGACACTTACATTGCGCACGTCATCACACAGCTTCTATGAGGAGTACAAAGATGCCCGATGGCTGGCTCGAAAGTCCGTGGCGTTAACTTTTCAGCAAAAAAAAAGAAAAGTAAGTTTCTATCTCAATATTCAAAAGTTATTTATAATTTAGTAAAGCTGGGTCTTAGCCATCGTATACGATGCCGTCGGCCCCAGAGGGTTAAATAACATCAGTTTAGCCCCAAACACCTGTGAATGTCAGGCACAGACAGGTCCGTAATGACAGCCTCAGCCTTTCACAATAGTTATTTAGTTTAACTGCCAAGCTTTGACACCAAGACACTTAAATTATGAAGAACATTTAGAAATTGAGTTATCAGTCATTTATTTATGGACTGCTTTTACTGCCTACACTGAGAAAGACTAACTGAATCTTGGCAGTGCTTCTCTGCAGCCTAAGTTGAATTTCACAAAGCATTTGATTTAGATGAGTGGGCTGCTCACCGCAACACCCTGAGAATTTGTGGGATCCCCAAGAACTTGCTGGGAATTATAGCCCGTTGTACCTGTACACAGACACAGATACAGCACGCTATAATTCCCAGTGAAGGCTGCAGTACATCAAAGATGTGTTCTGAGTCCAACACTGTTCAATACTTGAATGGACTGGGTGTTGCTTTTGTTGGTTAGACAATGTTTGCTGACATTGTGATATTGTGACATTCAGGACTGAGGCAAAGATGAATGCAGAAATGTACAGAGACATCCTGGATGAAAACCTGCTCCAGAGCGCTCTTGACCCCATCTTTCAGCAGGACAATGACCCTTAAGCCCCGTTTACACACAGACGTTAAGAGCTCCTGGAAGCGTCCTGGAAGAGTTTTTGGCCGTCTTAAGAATCACACGCCATTGTTAACGCCGGCACTAGGGGGCGTGGTTTAGTTCCGGCTTTACCAGGAATCGCTCCCAGAATTATTCGACATGTTGAATAATTCCAGGAGCGCTCCCGGAGACCTCCCGTGATGACAAACAACGGCGTGTGATACTTTATAATCGCCGTTTCATCCTGCCGCTTCCTGTAGTGCCGCAGTTCTCGTCGCGCCGCGATGACCAATCAGGGACTGAATATGTAGTGACGTGGAGATGTCTGGAGTTTGAAGATGTGAACATGTCCTGTATCTGGTAGCAGCTTGTGAGCAGGACTTATGTCTCTTTTGTCCTTTATTTTACATTTAAAGTAATGCACTAATTTTGAAGTTTTGAGCATTTACAGACACACATTCCAAAAGGCATTATGGGAAAATGAGCTTCCTGTCATCAGTGGTTGGTCGGTTTATATGTGTAAAAACCAAACACACGTTACTATAACATGTATGTTGGTTTTTACAAATAAATCAGTATTTGTAAATATGTCTTTTTTCAGTTGTAAAAAAAAAAAAGGCAATTTGAACACTGAAAACTTTTAAGTAATTCAGCACTTACAGCGAATGTGTGGTAATTGGTATTCACACTTATTTCCAGCTAGACAGCAATTATGTTTAGCATCACGTGCAAGGGCCGCACATCTGGGCAACATCCTGAGTTCAGGCCCACAGAGCAGGCTCAGATGTCCCCAGAATATTCACACTTCAACATGAGTGCAACACCCAGAAGACAACATGTGAGAAATGTGCTGAACACTGTCAGGACCACTGAGCTGGGAGGCAAACACAAAGCAAAACAAATGCAATTCTTTCATAATATCAGACAGGTTATTTTTTTGTACGAAGATTATTTATGATTTGGCATTCATTACATAATTTTTTTTTTTATATTTTTATATGATTTGACTACACCATTGGTGAAAAGTTCACACCACTGAAGAACATCCTCGCTGGCTGCTCTGCGGTATTTCACCTGTGTGTCACTAATGTTGCAGATGTTGAGGTTTTACGTAATAAAAATAAGGTTACCATGCAACATTTTCACACTCATATGGACGTGCACTCGTGCTTCTGCTTGTGCATGTCCGTGTCTTTCTTGTGCATGTATGTGTGTTTTTATTGCAGGTGAAGTGACGCTGAACGACACCAATAAACCTGTAACTGGGTTCAAAATAAAGAACTTATTTCTACCTACACATGAAAATGACTTCATCAGAAATGACAGTAATAATCAGTAAAAAAAAGTCCTTCGTATTCAGCGGGACAAAGCAAAGACATTCACTTCACCTTTTAAACATGGAGTCAGAGACTTGTTACCTTTCTTCACCAACTATTAACTCTTTAAATAGACCTGATGTTTACAATGATTGATTAAAAAAACATTTCTGTCAGGCAGTGGCATCTGAATTAAGTGTCTCTATATACAGAAGCTACAGCACAGCTGCAGTACGCCAGGATTTGAAAATGTACGATCATCAAAAAAGGACGAAATCACAGCTTTTGCCTGTAGAAGTACTAGAGTTTTGGGGATTATTTTTACTTTACTTTACTCACCACCTTGGTGATTCAGAAGCAAAGCAGGCTCGCCACATCATGTATTCATTTGACGAGATGACAAGGGCTTCGATCAATCAGCAGATCGATGCAGTCCCGCCGATATACGTTAATCACATCAATATCAAACCAGATACTAGTGGTTGGTACCAACCCTAATTTAACCCTTCTCTGGCATGCCCCTATGTGCTATACTTAATGCCTAATAACTCTCACAAGTGTGACAAAAATGACAGTAGTTTATATAATATATATATTTGTCTGCAATCACAACATTGCTGCAGGTAATTTCTGATGTTCATGAGTACTTATGATTACAAATGTGATACTTCAGCTGTTGGTTGTGTTCTTTTTCCCCCTTTTTTTTATTTGGTTCTTTACAAAAGACTCAGAATAACCACATGCATGTTAGGATGACAATTTGCTCCTTGCAGCAAAGTTTACAAAAGACTCAGAATAACCACATGCATGTTAGGATGACAGTTTGCTCCTTGCAGCAAAGGAGATAACACACACAGTGCAACTGGTTGTGGCCCTGTCTGTGGTTGCTGTGTTGTCAAATCTTGTAAAACTGGCAGGAGAGGACAGACTGTTCCACTTCACTGGAATGGGAATTATGAAACTATGCTTCTTAATGAACAGCATATTTCAGAAGGTGCACTTACAAACTCCGGTATTTGGCGATCAAGTACAAATGTGAACCGTGTGTGCCCCTGTGACAGTACGTAACATGTCTATAACACTTTGTCACAAGTCGCATGATGAAATACAGCACAGATCAAATCACAGCGGTTTTGAGCATCTTGCTCAACATTCACTCTTGATACCATGTACGTTTCTGTATGAACCGAAGGCCACACACATTCCTAGAAAGCACGGACAGTATACAACAGTTGGTGACTGACTTTGGTTTAACATGTGAATATCTTAGGGTTTAAGCTACATTTTTGCAACGTTTCCCAAACTGCAATATCCTTATTTGTGACCTCAGTGCAATGTAGACAATTACCTACAACATACAACTTGCAGTTATTTGCAGTATGTTTATCAAAAATACAACCCCAATTCCAATGAAGTTGGGACGTTGTGTGAAATGTAAATAAAACAGAATACAATGATTTTGAAATCCTCTTCAACCTATATTCATTTGAATACACCACAAAGACAAGGTATAGACTTTTTGTTTTTGTGCAAATATTTGCCCATTTTGAAATGGATGCCTGCAACACATTTCAAAAAAGCTGGGACAGTGGTATGTTTACCACTGTGTTACATCACCTTTCCTTCTAACAACACTCAATAAGAGTTTGGGAGCTGAGGTCACTAATTGTGAGTGTCATGATTGGGTATAAAAGGGGCATCGCCAAAAGGCTCAGCTGTTCACAAGTAAAGATGGGGCGAGGGTCACCACTTTGTGAACAACTGCATGAAAAAATAGTCCAACAGTTTAAGAACAATGTCCCTCAACATTCAATTGCAAGGAATTTAGGATTCCATCATCTACAGTCCATAATATAATCAGAAGATTCAGAGAATCTGGAGAACTTTCTACACATAAAGCCATGGTCACAACCCACCGTACTTGCATGTGCGTGCAGTCTACTTGCAAAAACGTGGGCTAAATTTGGTGATCCATATGTCGTAAGTACTGCCTCAGTACGAATTTAGGAGCAAGCAGACACACCGTAGAGGCTTTAGTACATGCAGAACTTTCGCTGCGGTCAGGCTGCGGATTCACCAGCAGTACAGATGATGTACGTTGTGAGTACTGCCTCAGTACGGATTCAAAGCAGCACCATTTTCATTCAATTACTACTGAATTAACCAAATCCGTACGGAGGCAGTAGGCTACTCACCATATATTATGGAATTAAATTGCAGGTATCAGATCTTGAAGATTGTGATACACATATAAATTAGAATTAAGTTGAAATTTAAAAAGCTGGTAATCAAGTGTGTAGTGAATATATTCCTCTATCAGTGTTTCACACCTTGTGTGACTTTTCACTAACAGGCTGGACATGCTCATGCATCGCCGAAAAACACATGCCGCTCCGGTCCCGCTCATAACACACACTGCTTTATTGTCAACTCTTTATCGTTACACTCCTAGAGACATGCGTTGAATGTACTCCCTCCTCCTCTTGCTACTGCCTCCGTACATTTTCACAAAAACGTAGTGGCCATGGCATCCACAGAAAATGTACAGCGAAAAAAAAAAAATGCACGGTGGGTTGTGACCGGCGTTTAAGCGGCAAGGTTGAAAATCAAAACTGAATGCCCGTGACCTTCGATCCTTCAGGCGGCACTGCATTAAAAACCAACATCATTGTGTAAAGGATCTTACAGCGTGGGCTTGGGAACACTTCAGAAAACCATTGTCAGTTAACACAGTTCGTCGCTACATCTACAAGTGCAAGTTAAAACTCTACCATGCAAAGTGAAAGCCATACATAAATGAATGAATGAATGATTTATTCAGCACGCACAAACAAAATCTCTCATTTACAAAACAAGTCAAGAGAAAACAAAAATTAAAACATATAGAACAAAACTCAAACAATTTACCAATTAAGTGCGGCTGAAAGGGTGGGGGCAGAAGCAAAAGCTTATAGACGACCACCCCGTACATCAGTTTCTGTGTACAAACAAAAAATAAACACGAAAAACAATTACCCGTCAGCAATGTAACGCAGTGAAACAAACAAAGGAATACAACAGACAAACAAACAAAAAATAGCCACACTATTTACTTAACCCTCTGGGGTCCGAGGGCATTTTTTGGACAGTTCACTCGCTGGCATACATGTTTTATCATTGCTGTTAACACCTCTCCCTGCATCCCACAATCAAGTTTTATGTCTCTTTTTTTCAGGACAACCTGTGCTTTCAGAATATATTTGTTTTTGTTGTGTTTTTATAAGTGTAATAAAGGTTTACACTCAAAAATAAGAAAGAAAAAAGTAAAGCGGAAAATAATTTTCCACACACATTTATTCAAACACACAGCAAACTAGAATAAACAACTGTTTTGACACTTTATAAAGGTAAATTGAGATCTTGTGTGAAAGACTGAAAAACAAAAAGGTTCAAACAATAAACACAAGTGCACATTTTGAACAATATATAGAAAATGGTCTATGCGTTTTGTTGTCCACTGATATGGTAAACAGTGCTTTACGCAGAGAAAGCAACAGAGTTATCCAGTAACATTCACATGTAAACTAGTGGAGCAATCCTGATAGTTACACACTCTTTGTTTGAGCACGTGAGATTGTCATCAGAGGCTCTCCTGCTTTCACTGATCGCTGTGCGTAATGGCGCAGGGAACACTGAGTATGTAATACTATGTACTCATTGGAGCACCCAGGGGGCTATTCCAATGGGCCAACTAGTAACACATCACTCCTGAAAAGGATCTTTGGCTTTTCACGTGAGGTATATCTGCCCTATAATTGGATTTTGCGCACATTGTGCACATGAGGAGTACAAAGATAACCTATAACCTATGGCTGGCTCGAAAGTCCGCAGAGTTAACTTTTTAGAAAAAAAAAAGTAAGTTTCTATCTCTTATCATTCAAAAGTTGATATTTTGGACACGTTTCTAATCCCATCAATTGAAAGGATGTTTGGGGATGATGAAATCATTTTTCAAGATGATAATGCATCTTGCCATAGAGCAAAAACTGTGAAAACATTCCTTGCAAAAAGACACATAGGGTCAATGTCATGGCCTGCAAATAGTCCGGATCTTAATCCAATTGAAAATCTTTGGTGGAAGTTGAAGAAAATGGTCCATGACATGGCTCCAACCTGCAAAGCTGATCTGGCAACAGCAATCAGAGAAAGTTGGAGCCAGATTGATGAAGAGTACTGTTTGTCACTCATTAAGTCCATGCCTCAGAGACTGCAAGCTGTTATAAAAGCCAGAGGTGGTGCAACAAATACTAGTGATGTGTTGGAGCGTTCTTTTGTTTTTCATGATTCCAAATATTTTCCTCAGAATTGAGTGAGTCCATATTTTTTTTCCCTCTGCTTGGTCTAAAAAAGTAACCGTACTGACTGCCACAATTTTTTTTTTTCCCTGATTTTCTTATAGTGTTTCGTTAAAGCCAGAAAGTTGCCATTTGAAATGGACTTTAGATTTGAGTCATGTCTGTGATCTGCTTTTTTCTACAAATTAAACAACTGAATGAAACATCCTCCGAGGCCGGTGATTCCATAATTTTTGCCAGGGGTTGTACATATTGTATCAACCCTCTAAAAGTTTTCATACATTTGAGGAAAATAATAATAACCCACAGTATTAATTCTGTGCATGAAGCTTATGGTCTTCAGTGATCACGCAAATTTCCAGTTTCAGATTCATGTCTCCCCTAACTTTCTTCACAAATCAATGCCTGAACATGAACAAGAAAGCCTTACAAAATAAAAGGGGGTGAGACCATGCAGTAAAGTTGTTGTGTGAAAAATAACATCCTACGGCCACATTCCTGGATTTTAGGGGATAAGGAGACAGAACCCAACACAGGGAACATAGTTTTTTTAATAACCACAAAACATTCCAAGCAATCCAATCCAATCCTTAAAACACAAGCATACTTCAAGCAAGTCAGCACAGAAAACTATCTTGAATACTCGCCACAATGTATAATAAAAGGATCAGTGGAATTCTGGGTGATGTTGGTCAGTCTACAAAGAATACGTAATTCACTCAAATTACTCCTGCTTGTTCTCTCAAGTGACAAACAACAGACGTGTTTTTTAGAACAGCCAGTACTTCATCAGTGAGTACATAATACTAATGCGGTACAGATGCAAGCCTCAGTTTTTTGCTGTTCCAGAGATGCCAAGCAGAACTCTGCAACATCACGTCTCCTTGGAACCCCAATGTAGTCACATGACAGGCCTAAGGCCTGCAACACAGTCCAAATGTCATGTGCATGTCACAAACTGCATTGTGTGTTGACTTTCATTTTGACAGATTTAATGCTTTAACTCACACTTCCAACATCAACAAACAGTCCCAAAGACGCCCAGATGCACGTGTTGCATCGTGGCTGCTGCACCCCTCCAGAGACAGACCCAGTGCCCATTTGTCATGTATGCCGCAAGTAGCTAAAATAGACAGAAGTGGTGGGCACACTTCTGCTACTCTGCTAACTGCTAATTATCAAAGCTAATGTTTTCATTAGCGGATTAGCACTTCAGATAATTTTGAAAACCATCAGCGGACTAATTAGGTTCCGATAAATTTAGTTCCGATAACTTTTAGACTGGTAACATATTTCTGTAGGCACAGTGACTAAAGCTTAACAGTTGTTAAGTCTAAAATCACAGATTTTAGTGCCTGCCTGTTACATGTTTTGTAGCAGACGGACAGCCATGAATGGTAGAGTTCTATCCTCTGGAGGCAGAGGAGAGCTGACTACCAGAGAGAAGAGGAAGAAAAAAAAGGATAATTTATTTTTAACACAATACACACCTGCCGGCGTATTTACTGGAGTCATGCACAGGCAGACAGTTTTGAAAAAAACTAATTCCGGACAAGTTACTGAAATTAACGTCACGTCTGTCGTTTACAAAGTGAAAATATCAGTTATATGTTTTGGTTTTAAATTAATGCACTAGGTTTTAGCATTTAGACACACATGCCGCAATGCATTATGGGAAGATTAGTTTCCTGACATCAGTGGTTGGCTGGTCGGTATAAGCCACAAGTTACTGAAACGTGTGGTGGGTTTTACAAATAAATCTGTATGTGTAAATATGCCATTTGTTTCATTTGTTTAAAAAAGAGGCTATTTTAAAACTGAAAATTCTGTTTGTGATTCAGCACTTTTAGCAAATGCATGGCTGTTCATACTGCCTATATGTGGCGCTGTAACAACCCCATAAAAAACTGAGAAAAAGACGAGGAGCATGCACATAACCGGTTGTAAGGAGATAATCAATTTAGGGGCCAAAGCTACAACTTTCCAAAGCAGCACACTGCGCAAATAAGGCCTTTAAGAGAAAGAGGGTCCTTGCTGATGGCCTGAAAGACTTATTGTGTACGAGGTCTATTAGAAAGTATCCGACCTTATTATTTTTTCAAAACCATATGGATTTGAATCACGTGTGATTACATCAGACATGCTTGAACCCTCGTGGGCATGCAAGAGTTTTTTTCACGCCTGTCGGTTACGTCATTCGCCTGTGGGCAGGCTTGAGTGAGGAGTTGTCCACCCGCTCGTCGATTTTTTTCATTGTTTAGGAATGGCTCAGAGACTGTTGCTTTGTTTGATAAAACTTTTTTCAAAACTGTAAGGCACAACTGAGTGGACACCATTCAATAAATTCAGCTGGTTTTCGGTAAAAATTTTAACGGCTGATGAGAGATTTTGGTCTGGTAGTGTCGCTTTAAGGACGGTCCACGGCGCCTGACGGCGATCTGCGCTTCGAGGCGCACGTCTCGCCGTTTTCAAGTTGAAACTTCACATTTCAGGCTCTGTTGACGCAGTAAGGTCGGTCAGAGAACAGAGAACTTTCAGAAGAAGTCGGCATGAGGAGTTTATTCGGACATTCCATTGTTAACGGTCATTTTGTAATGAAAGAACGTGCGGGCAGAGTCGCATTGTCGGGCTGGACCCGACCGCGGGGGGTCGCGGCAGGAAAAACACCTCCGTTGGAAATCTTAACGGGCAAGTTGGAACATGCCAAGCTGTTAACAATTTCTCAGTTACTCACTTGTTGATAAGCCATTAAAAGCCGCCTGAATTCTACAAATGGTTTCAACACGGAGGTGTTTTTCCTGTCGCGGCGCACACAGATTTGCCGAGTCGTCACGGAAACGACTCGGCGAATTTGCGCGTACGTCTTTTCATTAAAAAATGGTCCTTAAACAGTGGAATGTCCGCATAAAATTCCTCATGCGGCCTCTCTGAATCTTCTCTGTTCTCTCACGATGTCCTGGGTGAATTAAGCCTTAATTAGGATGTTTTAAGCTCGAAACAGGCGACGACAGCGCCTGGAAGCGCTGCAGGACGTCCCGCTCCGTGGGAAGTCCTTACACCGACAGAACACCCCCATAATCTCTCATCAGCCGTTTAAACTTTTCACAGAAAACCATCTAATTTCTCGAATAGGTCCACTCGGATATTCCTCACAGGTCCAGAAAAAATTTTGATAAAGCAACGCGCGCCGTCTCGAACAGCGTGTGAAACAAAGGAATTCAGCCGATGAGGGCGGGACACATCTCATCAAGGCTGGCCACAGGGAAATGACTGTCACCGACACGCGTGAAAAAACTCAGCATGCGCACGAGGGTTCAAGCATGATTGGTGTAATTGCATGTCATTCAATCCATCTAGTTAAAAAAAAAATAAAAGGGTCGGTTTATTATCTAAGAGACCCGTATTTAAAGCAAGCAATGTGTCGTGTATTTTTTTAAAAAGCACGTCATTTCATTTCATTTTCATTTATTTATATAGCTCCAAATCACAACAAGGTCGCCTCAAGGCGCTTCACACAACTAAGTTCTAACCTTACCAACCCCCAGAGCAACAGTGGTAAGGAAAAACTCCCTCTGAAGAAGAAACCTCAAGCAGACCAGACTCAAAGGGGTGACCCTCTGCTTGGGCCATGCTACAGACAAAAATTACAAAACAATTCACAAAACAAACATACAGGCAATGTTGCCGGTGCACAGGATGGTTTCTGGAACAGATACCACATCCATCTCTGGATGGAGCCGCACCTCACACAGAGAGAAAAGAAAAAAAAAAGCAGAATCAAGCATCAGAAAGACAATAAATACAGTGTAATTTGTCAGCTTTAAGCAACAAGCGAAACAGAAGAAATACTAAGGTGATCGCCGGCACTAGCCCTAAGCTTCACTAAAAGACCCAAAATTAGATAAAATTGAGGCTGCAGCACGCTCTGTTTCTGGACTTGAAAAGTCTGGACTTGAAAGTCTCTACAGAATCTACTGACACAGGGAGATCATTCCACAGAACAGGGACATGATAAGAGAAAGCTCTATGACATACAGACTTTTTATTCACCCTAGGGACACTAAGAATTCCTGCACCTTGAGAACGCAAAGCCTGGGCTGGTACGTAGGGTTTAATTAGGTCAGCTAGGTAGGGAGGTCCCAGTCTGTGAAGAATTTTATAGGCTAGTAGCAGAACCTTAAAATCTCATCTTACTGGGACAGGAAGCCAGTGAGGAGATGCCAAAATTGGTGTAATGTGGTCAAACTTTCTGCTTCATGTCTAAACTCTGGCAGCAGCATTTTGAACCAATTGGCGACCCCTAACGCTGGACTGTGTAAACCAAAAATACAACATTGTAGTAATCCAATCTAGAAGAGATAAATGACATGAATCAGGGTCTCAGCATCAGCCATAGACAGGATGGGACGAATCTTCGCTATATTTCGCAGGTGGAAGACAGCAGTCCTAGTAATATTTCTAATGTGGAGATCAAAGGACAATGCAGGATTAAAAATTACCCCAAGGTTCCTCACTTTGTCAGTGTGATGTATGACACACGAGCCTAGGCCAAGTGACACTGTGTTTTGGTCCACTGGCTGAATCTCCACCTCGCAGATGAAGCAAAGGACGTGCACGGTGAATTTTTATCAACAAGCTGCACAACAAAATTATTAATGCGGCTTTTTGTGGAAAAGCTGCACTGCAGAGCCGTTTTTTTCACAGGCTGCATTCACGTTCACACTCAGCCCCTCACTGACTGAGGGTTTCACTGAGCACCTGTGCTTACGGTCTGGGAAAGTCAGAAACTCATAACGATCTAAAAATAATAATAAATAATAATTATAATAATTACCCAGGAAAACACAGAGGGACACCCTAAATTTGAAAGTTTGCACAATGGCATCAACTGACATATTTCAACTTATGAGAAAGCCTGTAAAAATCCATAAATTAGCTGTATCATTGTTTAAGCCGCAGCGTTCAAAGCGTGTGAAAAGGTAGCGGCTTATAGTCCAGAAATTACAGTAACTGATTTGAACAGCCAGTTTAGAAAAAAATAACCTTTGAATCTATAGCGTACCAGAAGGGAAAGAGGGAAGATTGGTCATAAAATTTGTAAATGAGCTTCTCAAGTCATCTCACCCTGCTTGAGGAAGTGGAGCTCATATATATTTTTATGTTTGTGTCTACATTGTAAAACAATTCCACAAATAGGAATGGCCCCAAGGCCAATCACAACCTCATCCCAGAGATCAATAACAGGGAACGTTTTATAGTTCCACGTCAAAGAGTTGGTCCTGAAGAAAGCCTGGCAAAAGAACATTAAAATTGATTGCAAGAGACTTTACTTTGATAATGACTATACGTCTGATGTCATGGAAAGGTGCAAGGCATAGGGATCCATCAAAGCAACATTAAAGCAGGAGTGGATCTGATTCCAGACACCCTATACAAAAATGTGAGGCACTGAGACTCCAGACTGCAGGCCTACGAAAGTGCAGGACATGGGCAACTCGGCACCCAAATAAACAAGGATTCCAGATGACAGTGATTATGACGACAAGCGCATCGATGGCCGGGGTGGAGCAAATGAATGAGCAGTTACCGTGGAAAGGCATCAACACTTCAGATAGTGCAAGTCAACATGTAAAGGCCCCCTGACACGAGCATGTCCTTGATTCACAGAATACCACGAATGTCGTCATGATAATTCCACCCGCTGTGTTCCAAGCTGGACGCCGCTCTTTGTTGTACCATCTGCCACGTGCTCTGCGCTGGACGGTGTGAATATAAAACAATTATTTTGTGTCGGATTAATCATTTTCTCTTCAAATTGGCTGTTGAAACAGCTGTAATCACTTCCTGAATCACACAGGACCGCTCCAGCTTCAGCCGTTCGCGTGCACCTAACGAGCTGCAGAAAGCATTTGGAGCCATCTAAAAAGGAAATTATTTGTCATGTTTACATTGTCATGGCTTGGTAAAAGAGTTATGCGTGCTCTCCTTCTTGTGTGCAGCTGTTACAGTATGTTTATGAGAGCTTTAACATCTTGTTATAATCTTTCCAATGAGCTGCGCTCTGATGCGATGCGCTGACGTCATCACTCATTCTGTTCACTTCTTCTTTACTCCACTTGATGAGCTGCACATCATGTTGGCAGTTAGATTGCGCCACGTAGCACGACATTATGTGTGAAAGATTTTTTGAACATTTCAAAATTCTCTGTGCACAACAGCATGCACCAGTGCCCCTCTCACGTTCAGTCTGCACCGTTAAAGACTGGTTTACTCTCCAGCACGACACAGGTCATGCTTGTGCGTGATGTTAACGGCATGCTCTTGTCAGGGGACCTTAAGAGAGAGTCTCAGAGTTTAGAAAAGACTTACAGTGTTCAAGTGCCTTGACTAGGGCAGTCACAATTATTACAATATTCGCCAATCGCGATTATTTTTCATATTCGCGATTACCGGTGAATTACTTATTTTATCCACAAAGTTGCATAAAACGACTCAGAATCTGACGTCACCGTGCAGCAGCAGCCACACGCAGCCTCACTGCCTCTGTTTCCTCTCGTCTTGGTCGGATGGTTAGCGAGGCTCGGATAATAACACGGAGCGTGAGGAGGTTCTGGTTCCAAAGCCACGGCACCGCTGTGGATGCATTTCGGTTTTAAGTAGGGCTGCCACGACTAGTCGACTAGTCACGGCTACGTTGATGATTGAAATCATAACAGCTAATTTAGTAGTGGACGAGTCATTTATTTTATTTAAGTCTTTGTTTTTCCTCTCAATTCATAGTTTAGGCAGCGAGCCATCCTCCCGTTTGGACGTTCAAATTTTGTATAAGATGGCCGATTAAAACAGCAACTGTCTTATTCAAAGCTGTTTAAAATGGGCAGTTTACTGAAGGAGCTGTGTGTGTGTGTGAGCGCGGGCGCGGAGTCAACTCGCTACAGACTGCGAGGGAGTGAGCAGGTGAGGGAGTGAGATTCCTGAACGGACACACGAGACGTTATGTTCTGCTGAGAACCATCAGCGTACTTAAGACAGCGAGCGCGGAGCAAAGAGGGAAGATTTTAACCCGAGCAAAAATGTTTAAAAAAGAACAAACAAACCCTGGGGCTGCCTTTACTCTCTGTACTTTCTCTACACGTGTGGTTCTGATGGCACCGATCTGTTCACACCATGTGCGCGTCGTATGCTGAATTTATGAGATCACGAGATGAAATAAACGGTCAAATATCCTTAAAACATCCTTAAAAATGAGAATATATAAATGAACTGAGCAAAAATTACACACGGGTTAAAAAAAAAAAAAAAAAACCCTGCTGTGGAGAAGTTGTGCAGAGGCACAGATTACAAAAAGCTGAACTTTAACAGCTGTTTATTTTCCAAAGGTATGTATTTGTTCAATCTTGAGCTTAATGTCATATTCAAGCACAAAACGTGACTGATGAGAAAAAAGGATGACTTCATCACACTAAAATGAACTGGAGTCAGAATAAAAATACAAGCTGCTGATTTCTTTTGTTTTTCAAAGTTATTAAGCTGCAGCTATATGTTTTAATTATTTCAAAGTGAGTTGCCTCTTATTGTATTCTGATTTATTTATACAAAAAAAAACAACAACATGGGTAGTCTAATCAGCCTGCATTGTTCTGTTAAGTTTATATCAGTTTTCCTGAACATAACCAGGTGTTTTTCATTCTTTATAAGAGTTTGGTGTTTGCGTTTGCTCCACAAAGTTTTAAAACACAATAAAATGTTCACACTGTTCTTTATAGCAGTTCTTTAATTTCAGAAATTCAAGAGAAACAACCACAAATCATAAAAAGTTGGGACTGTATGTAAAATGAAGATAAAAATAAAAATGTTACACTATTCCCAGTTTCTCCACTCACAAAAGCCAAACATTTTTCCAGAGCTGTGTAATCATGCTATGATAGTAGAATATAAAGAAGGGGGAAAAAAGAAAAAAACAGACAATATAATCATCAATCACAATTATTTGCCTGACAATTAATCGTCTCCAGAAATTCCTAATCGTGACAGCCCTAGCCTTGACACACAAATTTGATCCGCGCACTGGTACACAATCTGCCGTGAAGGAGAGTGAACTCGTAAACTGTTCGCGGCTTCATGCAAGTGTACAAAGAAAATTTTGAAATGTTCAACATCTCTGAACATTGCGCCAACAATTAAAAAAGTGAGTGTGAGTGATTGCATCAGTGCACCGCACCACAGCTCATCTGAACGATTACAAGATATTAAGTCTATCATAAACATAATTTTACAGTTGCTCATAAAAAGGAATGAACATGCAACTGTTTTACCAAGCTATTACAATATAAGTATTACAAATAATTACCTTTTAGACTATTCCAAATATGTTCTTCACCTCATGAAGACTTCATGAAGTGCATGAGAGAGAGAGAGAGAGAGAGAGAGGAGAGAGGAGAGAGAGAGGAGAGGAGGAGAGAGAGAGAGAGAGAGAAAGGCTGCAGCTGTAATGGTCCTCTGTGGTTCTGGAAGCAATTAGCTGTGTTTTCGTCAGCCAAACTCTGAGAGAAAATGATTAATCCACTGCAAAATAATGATTTTTTTTTTATATATACAACCCCTGGCAATAATTATGGAATCACCAGCCTCGGAGGATGTTCATTCAGTTGTTTAATTTTGTAGAAAAAAAGCAGATCACAGACATGACACAAAACTAAAGTCATTTCAAATGGCAATTTTCTGGCTTTAAGAAACACTATAAGAAATCAGGAAAAAAAAATTGTGGCAGTCAGTAACGGTTACTTTTTTAGACAAAGCAGAGGGAAAAAAATATGGACTCACTCAATTCTGAGGAATAAATTATGGAATCACCCTGTAAATTTTCATCCCCAAAACTAACACCTGCATCAAATCAGATCTGCTCGTTAGTCTGCATCTAAAAAGGAGTGATCACACCTTGGAGAGCTGTTGCACCAAGTGGACTGACATGAATCATGGCTCCAACATGAGAGATGTCAATTGAAACAAAGGAGAGGATTATCAAACTCTTGAAAGAGGGTAAATCATCATGCAATGTTGCAAAAGATGTTGGTTGTTCACAGTCAGCTGTGTCTAAACTCTGGACCCAATACAAACAACATGGGAAGGTTGTTAAAGGCAAACATACTGGTAGACCAAGGAAGACATCAAAGCGTCAAGACAGAAAACTTAAAGCAATATGTCTCAAAAATCGAAAATGCACAACAAAACAAATGAGGAACGAATGGGAGGAAACTGGAGGAAACTGGAGTCAACGTCTGTGACCGAACTGTAAGAAAGCGCCTAAAGGAAATGGGATTTACATACAGAAAAGCTAAACGAAAGCCATCATTAACACCTAAACAGAAAAAAACAAGGCTACAATGGGCTAAGGAAAAGCAATCTTGGACTGTGGATGACTGGATGAAAGTCATATTCAGTGATGAATCTCGAATCTGCATTGGGCAAGATGATGATGCTGGAACTTTTGTTTGGTGCCGTTCCAATGAGATTTATAAAGATGACTGCCTGAATAGAACATGTAAATTTCCACAGTCATTGATGATATGGGGCTGCATGTCAGGTAAAGGCACTGGGGAGATGGCTGTCATTACATCATCAATAAATGCACAAGTTTACGTTGATATTTTGGACACTTTTCTTATCCCATCAATTGAAAGGATGTTTGGGGATGATGAAATCATTTTTCAAGATGATAATGCATCTTGCCATAGAGCGAAAACTGTGAAAACATTCCTTGCAAAAGACACATAGGGTCAATGTCATGGCCTGCGAATAGTCCGGATCTTAATCCAATTGAAAATCTTTGGTGGAAGTTGAAGAAAGGTGGAAGTTGAAGAAAATGGTCCATGACAAGGCTCCAACCTGCAAAGCTGATCTGGCAACAGCAATCAGAGAAAGTTGGAGCCAGATTGATGAAGAGTACTGTTTGTCACTCATTAAGTCCATGCCTCAGAGACTGCAAGCTGTTATAAAAGCCAGAGGTTGTGCAACAAAATACTAGTGATGTGTTGGAGCGTTCTTTTGTTTTTCATGATTCCATAATTTTTTCCTCAGAATTGAGTGAGTCCATATTTTTTCCCTCTGCTTGGTCTAAAAAAGTAACCGTTACTGACTGCCACAATTTTTTTTCCTGATTTCTTATAGTGTTTCTTAAAGCCAGATAGTTGGCATTTGAAATGACTTTAGTTTTGTGTCATGTCTGTGATCTTCTTTTTTTCTACAAAATTAAACAACTGAATGAACATCCTCCAAGGCCGGTGATTCCATAATTTTTGCCAGGGGTTGTATATGCAGAGTCAAGCGGGACAAAGTGCAGCATCCAGCTGGGAACACAGAGGGTGACATTGTCACGACGAATTACACCGCAGTGCGGGGGTTAAATGCGTGTAAGTGTCAATGCACCTTTCCACTACTGGAAATTAACAGGTTTAAGATAAATGTGGCCCAGACAAAAAATAAAAGATGCATCTCATTCTGGAAGAAGCACCTGATGAACCAGAGCTATAATTTTAATTGTCAGAGTTACTTAAGGTAACTGAATTTGAATGGTACTATGCTAACTGAAATAAGATCTACAAATTTCCTGTGATAATTTAATATAAAATTTGAAGAATGTAGCTCTTAATAATTTTATTTACACTAAAGCAGATAACCTAAAAGTTTACATTTATTATATTCCACTATATATTTTTCTATTCTTTCTTTAGAGGTGACTTACTTCTTTCTAAAAAGAAGAAGAAACAGGGAAAAAAAGACTTCTGATCTAATTCAGTAAGCTTGTGAAACCAACTGAGAAAATAGCTCATGCACCAAGTGCTGGACATTTCTTGTAGAAGTGGCTATTTTTCCTCTACTAGGAAGGGTCCCTTTACCCTCCTCCCACCAACAGCGGACACAAAGGGTGGCAAAATGCATCCTTGTTTTTAGAAGCCACAAGGTTTTGTGTTCAAACAATGTTTTGTAAGTACATATATAATTTTGTGTTTGTATCTGGATTACAAAACAATTCCACAAATATGAATGACAGATAATATTATGAAGATGCTGTTGCTGAATTTTAACAGTCTGATTAACTGTGTTAAATGTTGTAAAATAATGTCTAAATTAAGGAAGGACAAACCACAGATTATATATCGACAGGAGACACATTTGTCTGGGCAGGGAAGTGAGACGCTTCAGAGGTTTGGCTACGCAAACACATTTTATAGTCCATTTTGTCATGGTTGGAGAAGAGGTGTGGCTATACCAATTCCCAACTCAGTGACATCCCAGATAAAGAATGAAGATTCATTATTGTGAAAGGAAAAGTGGAGAATGAAATAGTGACATTGGAATGGTGGGAAAAGTTTCTTTAAAATTCTGGTTGACAACATAATTTTAGAAATGGATGAAATATTAATATGTGGTAGAGCCCGGCCGATATTATCGGCCGATATAAGCCCTTTTCAAAGTACTCACTATCGGCTGAAATTTTGCCAATAGAACGCTGATAATTTCTCATAAACAGAACAGTTACTGAAATAATGTTTGTGTCGGCAATGTAAAATGTCATTGCACCGTTTCTCCAGTAGATAGAGCTCTGACTCCATTCAACTGAGAACTGCTTAAATGTGTTCATCACAGCCCCGGTAGCTCGCCGTCACACTGCACTGATCGGCTGACAAAAGCATACAAGTAAGTTTATAAGGATGTTGTTTGTAATAACTTTGCGATTACATTCACCCCACATTTCTCCCGTTTCAGTTCAACTCAGTTTGATTAACTCAGTTTATGTAGTTATGTGTCAAATGGGCTTCATTGCATCGGTCGCGCTTTTTATTAAGCCCACGTTGTGTCAACCTTATTTCTAGCATGAAAAACTTTCGTTTACTGCTATGAGGTTGAAACATTCAGATTCACTGGTCGTCCGTAAAGGTTCTGGGAATTACTGCCATTCTCCATTAACCCTCTGGGGCCGACGCTGTCGTATACAACGGCTGGGACCAAGCTTTACTAAACTGTAAATAACTTTTTAATGATATGAGACAGAAACGTACTTTTTTTGCTGAAAAGTTAACTCCGCAGACTTTTGATCCACCGTCGGCCATCTTGGTACTCCTCACAGAAGATGTGTGATGACGTGCATAATGTGAGTGTCCAATCTGAATTGGTTCTCCGTCACATGGTTTTCCAAAATCCAATCGTAGGGCAGATTTACCTCATGTGATATGGCAAAGATCGTTTTCAGGAGTGACATCTTACTAGTTGGCCTGGTTGAATAGCCCCTAACTGCTCCAATTGCATTTTTGCATTTTTTTTTTAACTTGAAAATTCTTCTCTGTTATAACGTTAATTAATATGAGGACAAAGCTTCAGCTTTTAGCTTGTACATTTTTTGTTAAGGGTCCAAAAAGGAACATTTTATTCATAAAAAAAAAAATATCGGCTGATGTATCAGCTATCGGCAAATCAACCGATTTATCGATTATCAGCATTTTTTTCATCCAAATATCGTTATCGGCATCGGCCTCAAAAAATCCATATCGGTCGGGCTCTAATATGTGGGGGTGACTTTAATATTGAAATCAATAGTAACATAGATACCAGTGGTGGGAACTGTTCAGCTAATCTGATAACCGATAATTATCGAAGCTAATGTTTTTGTTAGCGGATTAGGTTTTCAGATAGGTTTTAAATCATTGGACTAATTATCTTCCAATAAATTTAGTTCTGATAACTTTCAGTCCGCTAACATTTTTATTTTTTATTTTTTTTGCTGGTAAAGTGAGCAAAGTTTAACAGTCAAAAATGTTTGTAAACCCTAAAATCAAACATTTTAATTCCTGTCATGTGTAGATCAGTGGCTTATGGCAGACTGGCTGTTGCTTACTGATGATGTCATCAGTAAGTGCAAGACGTGATTGGCCGGTCGACGCAGGGAGCATTGTAGGTAGTGTAGTTCAGGTTTACTTTGGATGTTACACCGTTACCGTCCACTTGACACAAACAAAACAGACTAATTTTAACATTTTATTTTATTTCTTTGTGGCACGGGATAATTTAATCGCCAAGACTCAGTGGGAGAGAGGAGATCTCATGGTGCAGCTGTGAGGGACTTTTCTTCACCGGTTAGACACCGTTTGGATGATCAGGATGGTTTATGTGGAATATTTTCTTCAGAATTTAATGAATCCCACTTAAACTAACAGGTAAGAATTTATATTTGCTACATGTCTTTTACTCTGCCAATCAATGCATTAATGTACGTATTTCGGTTGTTTAAGCCGCAGGGTTCAAAGCGTGTGAAAAAAGCAGAAGCTTTTAGTTCGCAAATGACGGCGTATATAATACAGAGATAAACTGTGACTTCTAATACTGTTTTACTGCTTTTGAAAGATGATGACAGTGTGTGGGGTTTAATTCTTTTATTCATTCATTTTTCGTGCGTTCTTTTTGTGTTTGTGATCCTTGAATTTACCCATCCTTAAAGTGAAACTGGTTTATCAGAAGCTGATAGTGTAATCTGATGTGGGCGCGTCCAAATCAATACTAAAAGTTATCTGTTATCTGTAATAAAGATACATTTTTCAGCAGTTAACTGGTTTAGTGTCATAAAAAAATCGGATTAATGGTTATCAAAGCTAACTTTTTGGTTAGCTGTGCCCACCACTGATAGATACAACAAACAACAAACATTTAAAGAATTCAGTATCATACATATTTGGAGACAGCAATGAGCATCATCCCTCTAAAAAAGATTATGCACACTTTTCAAGCCCTAATGATAGCTACGCCAGAACTGAATATTTATTTATTTATTTATTATAAATAAACATGATCTGTCGCGAGAGCAAGAGTGCAAAACTGAGAAAGGATGAAACTGAGTTTGTTGCAATACTTCATTAAGAAGGGGCAACATGTGGCATAATGCATTCAACGGAGCGTTAATGAGCTATCTCTTGGAAAATTTATTTATGACTGAGCCTTAGAGTTATTTTAAATAAATAAAGAGTAAGACATAAAAACAAAAAAATGGAAATAAAAATTCAAATAAATTGAAATTGAATTGAATAATTAAATGCACTCAAGTCTGCAAGAACTGCCTCAGGCGCTGGTAAAAAAAAAAAAAAAAAAAAAGACTAAATGCAACTTTCTGTGTTAAAATGAATGTTATAAACGCGTTACCATGATATCTGACAATTGTCCCATTATAAATTAAATTGTCCCAGCAGATTTCCAAAAAAAATTTAAAAAATCAGGGACAATGACTCATTGGCTTCTTTTCCCTTCATGATCACTGCTACATCATGACGTACTTGGAAAGAACACTGTTGGAAGAATTCTTTGTTACAATACAAAATTAGGAGCACATTTTTGTCAGTACCACAGCCATGTTGGAGAGCATGTGGAGCAGTAAATGTAAACCATTGTCATTACTTTTGAATTTTTTCTGGTCACGGTACAGTGCATCCAGAAAGTATTCACAGCGCTTCACTTTTTCCTCATTTTTTTACGTTACAGCCTTATTCCAAAATGGATGAAATTCATTTTTACCTTCAAAATTCTACACATAATCCTGTATAATGACAATGTGAAAAAAGGTTTTCTGAGATTTTTGTAAATTTATTAAAAATGAAACAAAACAAACCTAAGGAATCACATGTACGTAAGTATTCACAGCCGTTGCCATGAAGCTCAAAATTGAGCTCAGGTGCATCCTGTTTCTACTGATCATCCTTGAGATGTTTCTACGGCTTAATTGGAGTCCAATGTCTGTAAATTCAGTTGATTGGACAAGATTTGGAAAGACACACACTGGTCTAAATCAAATCAAATCAAATCAATTTTATTTATATAGCGCCAAATCACAGCAAACAGTTGCCCCAAGGCGCTTTATATTGTAAGGCAAGGCCATACAATAATTACGGGAAAACCAACGGTCAAAACGACCCCCTGTGAGCAAGCACTTGGCAACAGTGGGAAGGAAAAACTCCCTTTTAACAGGAAGAAACCTCCAGCAGAACCAGGCTCAGGGAGGGGCAGTCTTCTGCTGGGACTGGTTGGGGCTGAAGGAGAGAACCAGGAAAAAGACATGCTGTGGAGGGGAGCAGAGATCAATCACTAATGATTAAATGCAGAGTGGTGCATACAGAGCAAAAAGAGAAAGAAACACTCAGTGCATCATGGGAACCCCCCAGCAGTCTAAGTCTATAGCAGCATAACTAAGGGATGGTTCAGGGTCACCTGATCCAGCCCTAACTATAAGCTTTAGCAAAAAGGAAAGTTTTAAGCCTAATCTTAAAAGTAGAGAGGGTGTCTGTCTCCCTGATCTGAATTGGGAGCTGGTTCCACAGGAGAGGAGCCTGAAAGCTGAAGGCTCTGCCTCCCATTCTACTCTTACAAACCCTAGGAACTACAAGTAAGCCTGCAGTCTGAGAGCGAAGCGCTCTATTGGGGTGATGTGGTACTATGAGGTCCCTAAGATAAGATGGGACCTGATTATTCAAAACCTTATAAGTAAGAAGAAGAATTTTAAATTCTATTCTAGAATTAACAGGAAGCCAATGAAGAGAGGCCAATATGGGTGAGATATGCTCTCTCCTTCTAGTCCCTGTCAGTACTCTAGCTGCAGCATTTTGAATTAACTGAAGGCTTTTCAGGGAACTTTTAGGACAACCTGATAATAATGAATGACAATAGTCCAGCCTAGAGGAAATAAATGCATGAATTAGTTTTTCAGCATCACTCTGAGACAAGACCTTTCTAATTTTAGAGATATTGCGCAAATGCAAAAAAGCAGTCCTACATACTTGTTTAATATGCGCATTGAATGACATATCCTGATCAAAAATGACTCCATGATTTCTCACAGTATTACTAGAGGTCAGGGTAATGCCATCCAGAGTAAGGATCTGGTTAGAAACCATGTTTCTAAGATTTGTGGGGCCAAGTACAATAACTTCAGTTTTATCTGAGTTTAAAAGCAGGAAATTAGAGGTCATCCATGTCTTTATGTCTGTAAGACAATCCTGCAGTTTAGCTAATTGGTGTGTGTCCTCTGGCTTCATGGACAGATAAAGCTGGGTATCATCTGCGTAACAATGAAAATTTAAGCAATGCTGTCTAATAATACTGCCTAAGGGAAACACGTATAAAGTGAATAAAATTGGTCCTAGCACAGAACCTTGTGGAACTCCATAATTAACCTTAGTCTGTGAAGAAGATTCCCCATTTACATGAACAAATTGTAATCTATTAGATAAATATGATTCAAACCACCGCAGCGCAGTGCCTTTAATACCTATAGCATGGTACAGGTATGGTCTACATACAATGTCTGTTAGAAAAGTATCCGACCTTTTTATTTTTTTCAAAAAACATATGGATTTGAATCACGTGTGATTACATCAGCCAAGCCTGAACCTTCGTGCGCATGCGTGAGTTTTTTCACGTCTGTCTCAATGTGCCAAAAAAGTGCTGATGTCCACGTCTTCTGCAATTCCTGTGCTAGTCAGACGACATCCCGGATAAAACACAGCGTCCAGTTTGGAAATGAACGGCACATTCCACTGTTACAGGAGTTTTTGTCATGGAAAGAGGAGCGGAGGAATTCCGCGTGTCACGGCGGTGCTGCATGGCGCAAAGCAACGCCGTGATGAAGCCTCACAGGACATGTTCTGGCATGTCCAGGGTCATCCACAATTTCTCGGATAGTCACACGACTGAAAAGCCACCGAAAGCCGTCTGAAAGCCATCTCAAAGCTGTCCTGTGAGACCAACATGGAGGTGGTTTTGTGCCGCGCCATGAACGGCTCCGTGGCGCATCCCTCCGCTTCTCTTTCCATGAAAAAAACTCCTGTAACAGTGGAATGTGCCGAAAAAGTACTGATGTCCACGTCTCCTGCCATTTTTGTGTAATTCAGACAACGTCTAGGATCAACAAAGCCTTCACGTTGGAAATGATCTGGTTGATTCAGCCTGTCAATCGGCGCTTGCAGCGCGGCGCGCGCTCAGCAGCTGTGGGCGGTCTTTAAACTGGCTGGAGCACTCCTTAATCTGTGTGATCCCCATAAAATCGTCCCTGAAAGCCATCTGAATTTTCCGAATGGTGTCCACCTGGAGGTCTCTCACAGTTTCTGGAAAAAATTGATGCAGCAAAGCTCCAAATCGTTCAGACATTTTATTCGCAATAAAAATCCGACGACAGGGGTGGACCACTGCTCACACAAAGCCTGCTCACAGGTGAATGACGCAACCGACAGGCGTGAAAAAACTCACGCATGCGCACGAAGGTTCAAGCTTGGCTGATGCAATCACACGTGATTCAAATCCATATGGTTTTTGAAAAAAATAAAAAGGTCAGATACTTTTCTAACAGACCTCGTATAAGGTCGCACAGTTGACAGTCAGAGCACAAACCAAGCATGACGTCAAAGGAACTGTCTGTAGATCTCAGATAGGATTGTCTTGAGGCACAAAACTGGGGAAGGGTACAGAAACATTTCTGCTGCTTTGAAGGTCCCAATTAGCACAGTGGCCTCCATCATCTGTAAATGGAAGAAGTTTGGATCCACCAGGACGCTTCCTAGAGCTGGCTGCCCGTCTAAACTAAGCAACCAGGGGAGAAGGGCCTTAGACAGGGAGGTGACCAAGAACCCAATGGTTGCTCCCGGTGCGTTGTGAGCGCCTTCCATGGCAGCACCCTGACACCAGTGTGTTGGTGTGAATAGGTGAATGTGAGGCATAATTGTAAAGCACTTTAGGCTTCTGATGCAGATGGAAAAGCAGTGTATAAATGTAGTCCATTGATCATTTGACTCACAGGATAAGAATTTAATTAGAACAATGTTGAGAAAAATAGACTGGACGATGTTTTGTGTCAATGAGAGGATAGAGTCTGCAGTTGCAGCACATTCACACGCACACCTGTCCACCCAATCCACCTAACCTGCATGTCTTTGGATGTGGGAGGAAGCCGGACCACCCACTTTCACAGGTGGGAACCGATCCCATGACCTTCTCGCTGTGAGGCAACTGTGCTAACCACTAATCCACCATGCCCCACAGTAATACAGTAACACACACACACAAAAGTCATTTTTAAAGGCAGTGTAGGAAACCTTACAACCTCAAATGTGGTTATTACTCCAGAAGAAAGAAAGAGACTCTTCATGTTTTGTGTGTGAATGTGACAGAGCGGTTTTCAGACACAAGATGCTTTTTTGTTCACATGCTGAAAATCAAGAAATAAAAAGAATGTCGTTCTTGAAGAGATACAAGTTTAGGAAAAGCTGAGCTGACATAAGTGCGTACAACGCCCATGGATTTCAGGTTTGGCACAGGAATCTTCACAGACAGATCATCAGCGAATTCCTCGCCAAGAATGAACACAAAAGAAGTTGTAACTCACACCATTCCCTGACACATAGCATTAAAAATAATTTGCAACAGAGTTTAAGTGGTCTAATCCAAATATCTCCGTTGCTGGCTGCCCTACTTCCTCCTGGCAGACTGAGCTGAGAGAGAGAAGTTATAACTGGTTCCTTCTGCTTAAAAAGCTGTGAGCATTTAAGATTGGATGAGATCAAGCCACATCCCTCTTTAAAAGGTCACAGTCGGCCTTGGCAGCTGTCCCAAGTCACTAAAAGAAATACTGATGTATTTCTGAATCATGTAGACATGCTTCATTGATATTCCCCTGGATTTTTGCACACTACAACACTGCAAATGCAACAGCAGTATTTGTCTGCAAGTTATTAGCCGAGGCCAAAATATGGCCATCAGGTATTGCAAAGGCCTCACGTCCGTACGTCCATACATCCGTCCGTGCTCAACATAAGTCCAGTCCGATTACTGCCAGAGTCTTAAAATTCAAATCAAAATCAAATCAAATCAATTTTATTTATATAGCGCCAAATCACAACAAACAGTTGCCCCAAGGCGCTTTATATTGAAGGCAAGGCCATACAATAATTACGGGAAAACCCCAACGGTCAAAACGACCCCCTGTGAGCAAGCACTTGGCGACAGTGGGAAGGAAAAACTCCCTTTTAACAGGAAGAAACCTCCAGCAGAACCAGGCTCAGGGAGGGGCAGTCTTCTGCTGGGACTGGTTGGGGCTGAGGGGAGAGAATCAGGAAAAAGACATGCTGTGGAGGGGAGCAGAGATCAATCACTAATGATTAAATGCAGAGTGGTGCATACAGAGCAAAAGAGAAAGAAACACTCAGTGCATCATGGGAACCCCCCAGCAGTCTAAGTCTATAGCAGCATAACTAAGGGATGGTTCAGGGTCACCTGATCCAGCCCTAACTATAAGCTTTAGCAATAAGGAAAGTTTTAAGCCTAATCTTAAAAGTAGAGAGGGTGTCTGTCTCCCTGATCTGAATTGGGAGCTGGTTCCACAGGAGAGGAGCCTGAAAGCTGAAGGCTCTGCCTCCCATTCTACTCTTACAAACCCTAGGAACTACAAGTAAGCCTGCAGTCTGAGAGCGAAGCGCTCTATTGGGGTGATATGGTACTATGAGGTCCCTAAGATAAGATGGGACCTGATTATTCAAAACCTTATAAGTAAGAAGAAGAATTTTAAATTCTATTCTAGAATTAACAGGAAGCCAATGAAGAGAGGCCAATATGGGTGAGATATGCTCTCTCCTTCTAGTCCCCGTCAGTACTATAGCTGCAGCATTTTGAATTAACTGAAGGCTTTTCAGGGAACTTTTAGGACAACCTGATAATAATGAATTACAATAGTCCAGCCTAGAGGAAATAAATGCATGAATTAGTTTTTCAGCATCACTCTGAGACAAGACCTTTCTAATTTTAGAGATATTGCGCAAATGCAAAAAAGCAGTCCTACATATTTGTTTAATATGCGCATTAAATTACATATCCTGATCAAAAATTACTCCAAGATTTCTCACAGTAATACTAGAGGTCAGGATAATGCCATCCAGAGTAAGGATCTAGTTAGACACCATGTTTCTAAGATTTGTGGGGCCAAGTACAATAACTTCAGTTTTATCTGAGTTTAAAAGCAGGAAATTAGAGGTCATCCATGTCTTTATGTCTGTAAGACAATCCTGCAGTTTAGCTAATTGGTGTGTGTCCTCTGGCTTCATGGATAGATAAAGCTGGGTATCATCTGCGTAACAATGAAAATTTAAGCAATGCTGTCTAATAATACTGCCTAAGGGAAACATGTATAAAGTGAATAAAATTGGTCCTAGCACAGAACCTTGTGGAACTCCATAATTAACCTTAGTCTGTGAAGAAGATTCCCCATTTACATGAACAAATTGTAATCTATTAGATAAATATGATTCAAACCACCGCAGCGCAGTGCCTTTAATACCTATAGCATGCTCTAATCTCTGTAATAAAATTTTATGGTCAACAGTATCAAAAGCAGCACTGAGGTCTAACAGAACAAGCACAGAGATGAGTCCACTGTCTGAGGCCATAAGAAGATCATTTGTAACCTTCACTAATGCTGTTTCTGTACTATGATGAATTCTAAAACCTGACTGCAACTCTTCAAATAGACCATTCCTCTGCAGATTATCAGTTAGCTGTTTTACAACTACCCTTTCAAGAATTTTTGAGAGAAAAGGAAGGTTGGAGATTGGCCTATAATTAGCTAAGATAGCTGGGTCAAGTGATGGCTTTTTAAGTAATGGTTTAATTACTGCCACCTTAAAAGCCTGTGGTACATAGCCAACTAATAAAGATAGATTGATCATATTTAAGATCGAAGCATTAATTAACGGTAGGGCTTCCTTGAGCAGCCTGGTAGGAATGGGGTCTAATAGACATGTTGATGGTTTGGAGGAAGTAACTAATGAAAATAACTCAGACAGAACAATCGGAGAGAAAGAGTCTAACCAAATACCGGCATCACTGAAAGCAGCCAAAGATAACGATATGTCTTTGGGATGGTTATGAGTAATTTTTTCTCTAATAGTTAACATTTTATTAGCAAAGAAAGTCATGAAGTCATTACTAGTTAAAGTTAAAGGAATACTTGGCTCAATAGAGCTCTGACTCTTTGTCAGCCCGGCTACAGTGCTGAAAAGAAACCTGGGGTTGTTCTTATTTTCTTCAATTAGTGATGAGTAGTAAGATGTCCTAGCTTTACGGAGGGCTTTTTTATAGAGCAACAGACTCTTTTTCCAGGCTAAGTGAAGATCTTCTAAATTAGTGAGATGCCATTTCCTCTCCAACTTACGGCTTATCTGCTTTAAGCTTCGAGTTTGTGAGTTATACCACGGAGTCAGGCACTTCTGATTTAAGGCTCTCTTTTTCAGAGGAGCTACAGCATCCAAAGTTGTCTTCAATGAGGATGTAAAACTACTGACGAGATACTCTATCTCACTCACAGAGTTTAGGTAGCTACTCTGCACTGTGTTGGTATATGGCATTAGAGAACATAAAGAAAGAATCATATCCTTAAACCTAGTTACAGCATTTTCTGAAAGACTTCTAGTGTAATGAAACTTATTTCCCACTGCTGGGTAGTCCATCAGAGTAAATGTAAATGTTAACAAATGATCAGACAGAAGGGAGTTTTCAGGGAATACTGTTAAGTCTTTAATTTCCATACCATAAGTCAGAACAAGATCTAAGATATGATTAAAGTGGTGGGTGGACTCATTTACATTTTGAGCAAAGCCAATTGAGTCTAATAATAGATTAAATGCAGTGTTGAGGCTGTCATTCTCAGCATCTGTGTGGATGTTAAAATCGCCCACTATAATTATCTTATCTGAGCTAAGCACTAAGTCAGACAAATGGTCTGAAAAATCACAAAGAAACTCACAGTAACGGACCAGTGGACGATAGATAATAACAAATAAAACTGGTTTTTGGGACTTCCAATTTGGTATGGACAAGACTAAGAGTCAAGCTTTCAACGTAGTCTTGTTGAACTCTTCTCGTGATATTACAGGATTTGGCCCACTTACGGGAACCTCCATTAATAGATATACAGCATACTTCACACAGGATAAATGGTGTACGTTTTTTGTTTTCAGTCTGCAATCACCAAAGCAATTGCGGAAAGCTTTTTTTTGTTTCCCCAGTGGAGAAGAAAAGGTGAGGAGACCATTGTGTCGGTAAGTGTTAGCCTACACAGTTAACCAGAGTAGCTCCGTTCTCTCGCCCTGAAAAACCGCCCCTCGACACGTTTAGCTTCAGATCATAAACAAACTGCAACACATGTCCACTTTCCCACCGCATCGTCACTTTTCTTTGTATTTTCACTTTGTGTGTAATTTGCCCAAAACTCCATTAAAAATTCTGTGATTTGTACCCCCGAAGTTGAGATAATACATCATATGTGTCATATTTTACCCCTTTAGCGCCCACCCCCAAACAGGACTGCGCTGTCCTAGGTTACGCTCGAATAGCTGTGGGTATTTTAGCATTGCGTTATATTTTTAAGATAATGTGAATACCTTGCTTTAAAGACAACAAAGAGAGAGTTGGACCACCTTTAGCTTCTGGGATGCACAGTATTTCTGAGTGACACCTTAACATTGGGATTGATGGGATTTGAAGAGTCACAAGGATGTAGATGGCCTAGAGTGTTGGAATTTCCAGCCATAGCGATGCCACATGAAACTGCTCTGATGTCATCTTTGACCAAAATACAAACAAAGAAGAATGTGACACACTCTAATCAGTGAATCACGTTTGTGTTACACTACACACACACACACACACACACACACACAGTGGGGGTGTAACGATACACAAAAATCACGGTTCGGTTCATTTTCATTATAGTATGAGAACAAAATGCAAAACCTAAATTGGCCACTCTGAAGGCATGTCATCTCTAGCCTGGCAGTACTGCTGGATACCAGCAGCACCTGGCTGCTGAGGAAACACGTAGTGTTGCCGACATACTGGCCTTCCCTTATTCCCTCTCTTCAGTCCCACATGTGGATCCACACATACCAGTCTGGTTCACATATCTTGAGTAGTTTAATGCTTTTATGGGAGCTGTAAAAGATAACTAACTGGGTCTGGACCATTGGAGCAGTTGGGGTATTCCATGAGACTGTAATGTCCATTTCCACTTTCAATGGTCCTGCTGTAATCTAGCTGTCACAAAGATTTATTATTGGAATTGCTGAAGTGATCATGCATCACTGATGTCTGACCAACATCACGATGTGGAGCCACCATCATGATCTTATGCTGTCATACACAATTCCACTGACCCTGCTATAACATCAGTGTATATGTACCTATTCACTGGGGACATGTACTTTACAGACTGTTAGCCAGGGAGCCCATACCTAAATGAAGGATGGCAGCAAGTCTGTATTTCTTAGTGAAATGGTGGAGATGTACAGTGACTAGGCTGGCCAATCCATGAGCTGTATGCATGCTGAAAAGAGCAAGGACCCTGAGGGCATTCCAGCCAAATGTCCTGCAGAGATAGTGTGCTGCTCTGCAAGTAACATTACATTTTCAAGCCATGCACAGAAAAAAAGAATCCAAGCTATCAAGAAGAGTTCCGCTGCCTGCAGATACACGGAGAGTCATGAGTCATGTCTGGGTTGAAATAACATTGAGTGCCTCCAACCAAATGTCTCCTGCTGTGCTGCTTGAAGCAGCCCCACCCTGGCATACAGAAAAAAAATTATCTGAGACAGCAAGAAGAATTTGTCTGTGTGGAAATAAATTACTTTTCCAAACTGGCTGAATAGTGCAGGAGGTACTCTGGATGTAGTCAGGCAACAGTTACTTGTGAAGACCATCTAAAGTGCTCTGTTATTTGGCCCATTAAGGCAAATTAGTAACAGTAAATAAATTTTTTTTTCTAAATTCATGAGAGGACATTTTAAAGAGTATGTATCAAGTACAAGCTGACCCCGGCCATTGTGATGTTTTATTGCAAACATTGTGATTCCCCAATTAAGTTGACATAGCCAACCCAAAAACGGACATTGTTAATTGAAGTGAGGTTGACAGATTAGTATTGCTGAGATTCATAAATTGTTGTATCACTGGAGCAGCTGTTTTGTGTGTACGTATTGTTTTAACACTTAGTTAGATGGTAAGTGCTCAGACACGGTCCTTCACCGTTTGACCCCAAGGTGCCGAGATTCTCAGATATTAGCACTTTCAGGTAAGCATTAGCTTGAAACTGGCATTTTAATAGCCTGGTTTTTACCCTGCAATACCAGGGCAAGAAATAATTTATTCATCTAAATGAGTAAATTCATCAAAATTAATAATCACATTTGGCAACTATTACTAGCATGCCAACAGAAGAACCACACTGACAAAGCTGGATATCACCTTATTTTCACAATTGTACTGAATTACTTTTTTTCCATCCAGTCCAAATTCAAACTCAGTATTAGACAAGCCTCTTTGAAATAAAAACATTTCCAGCTACTTTGACTGTAGCAATAAACACTTACAAAATCCCTGATTTTTGACCATGTTGCATCCGATCACACACCGCCAGTCCATGGCATAATTCTTCTAGAATTATGTCATTCTTCATAAGAATGAGGACAATTGCAGTTTGATGTCAGCAATAAGAGGCCAGTCAACCCAAAAAAATATTTGGTGGATTAAATTCAATCCATCACCCCCACAGAGATGCCTGGTTGGCTTTGTAGCCCAGGAAGCAGTGGCTACTTTCCAGAAAGATAAACAGGTCATTTGTTAGGAAGCTGAAAATAGGCATTTGTAGCAAAAAAAATAACCCAGACACCGAGGTGATGCAGCCTACAAGCTCCAGTATGTGCTTTAAAGATGCCTGATGACCTAGTGAATATTGGCTGAAAAGGTGTTCAATACGATATCTAATGTCCGTTGAAGGAGAACTTAATCCTCTGGGGTCTGAGGACATTTTTTGGACAGTTCACTCACCTGGCATAAATGGTTTATTATTGCTGTTAACAGCTCTCCCTGCATCCCACAATCAAGTTGTATGTCTCTTTTTTTCAGGACAACCTGTGCTTTCAGAATATATATGTTTTTGTTGTGTTTTATCAGTGTAATAAAGGTTTACAATCAAAAATAGGCAAGGAAGAAATAAAGCAAAAAATAATTTTCCACACAGATTTATTCAAAACACATAGCAAACTATAATAAACAACTGTTTTGACACTTTATGAAGGTAATTTGAGGTCTTGTGTGAAAGACTGTACAACAATAAGGTTCAAACAATAAACGCAAATGCACATTTTGAACAATATATACAAAATGGTCTATGCGTTTTATTGTCCATTGATATGGTAAACAGTGCTTTACACAGAGAAAGCAACAGAGTTATCCAGTAACATTCACATGCAAACTAGTGGAGCAATCCTGATAGTTACAAACTCTGTGTTTGAGCACGTGAGATTGTCATCAGAGGCTCTCCGTGTGCTTCTGCTTTCACTGATCACTGTGTGTAATGGTGCAGGGCACACTGAGTATGTACTAATAGTATGTACTCATTGGAGCACCCAGGGGGCTATTCAAACAGGCCAACTAGTAACACATCACTCCTGAAGACAATCTTTGGCTTTTCACGTGAGGTAAATCTGCCCTACGATTGGATTTTGGAAAACCATGTGACAGTGAACCAATTACGATTGGACACTTACATTGCGCACGTCATCACACAGCTTCTATGAGGAGTACAAAGATGCCCGATGGCTGGCTCGAAAGTCCGTGGCGTTAACTTTTCAGCAAAAAAAAAGAAAAGTAAGTTTCTATCTCATATTCAAAAGTTATTTATAATTTAGTAAAGCTGGGTCTTAGCCATCGTATACGATGCCGTCGGCCCCAGAGGGTTAAATAACATCAGTTTAGCCCCAAACACCTGTGAATGTCAGGCACAGACAGGTCCGTAATGACAGCCTCAGCCTTTCACAATAGTTATTTACAGTTTAACTGCCAAGCTTTGACACCAAGACACTTAAATTATGAAGAACATTTAGAAATTGAGTTATCAGTCATTTATTTATGGACTGCTTTTACTGCCTACACTGAGAAAGACTAACTGAATCTTGGCAGTGCTTCTCTGCAGCCTAAGTTGAATTTCACAAAGCATTTGATTTAGATGAGTGGGCTGCTCACCGCAACACCCTGAGAATTTGTGGGATCCCCAAGAACTTGCTGGGAATTATAGCCCGTTGTACCTGTACACAGACACAGATACAGCACGCTATAATTCCCAGTGAAGGCTGCAGTACATCAAAGATGTGTTCTGAGTCCAACACTGTTCAATACTTGAATGGACTGGGTGTTGCTTTTGTTGGTTAGACAATGTTTGCTGACATTGTGATATTGTGACATTCAGGACTGAGGCAAAGATGAATGCAGAAATGTACAGAGACATCCTGGATGAAAACCTGCTCCAGAGCGCTCTTGACCCCATCTTTCAGCAGGACAATGACCCTTAAGCCCCGTTTACACACAGACGTTAAGAGCTCCTGGAAGCGTCCTGGAAGAGTTTTTGGCCGTCTTAAGAATCACACGCCATTGTTAACGCCGGCACTAGGGGGCGTGGTTTAGTTCCGGCTTTACCAGGAATCGCTCCCAGAATTATTCGACATGTTGAATAATTCCAGGAGCGCTCCCGGAGACCTCCCGTGATGACAAACAACGGCGTGTGATACTTTATAATCGCCGTTTCATCCTGCCGCTTCCTGTAGTGCCGCAGTTCTCGTCGCGCCGCGATGACCAATCAGGGACTGAATATGTAGTGACGTGGAGATGTCTGGAGTTTTAAGATGTGAACATGTCCTGTATCTGGTAGCAGCTTGTGAGCAGGACTTATGTCTCTTTTGTCCTTTATTTTACAATCATGACAGAGTTTTTGGAGCGAGCAGCAGCACCACAGCAGCGGGGAGCGGAGGTTCTTTTAAATTTTATTTTACGTGCGTGCGCGCGCGAATCGTCCTGGAGATTATTTTACTTATTAGCTACACAGATGTATAATAAAACAAATGTGACTGGCTTCTAAACACAATTACGACAGAGTTTTTTGGGGGATAGAGCGAGCTGCAGCAAGCAACGGAGTTTATTTTTTATTTTTTTAATTGTTTACATGTGCGCGCGTGAACGGGACAGTTGATCCTCAAACTGGCTCCTGCAGAGGCAGAAGGACCGCTGAAAGCAGCCATCATCCAGACAGCTCCTGGAGCAAATAATAATAATGATACTCTCTGTATTGGGAGCTTTCCACAGCAACTCGCTCCGTGTGATCAAGGTCCGTCATGTTAATTTTGACTGACAACCGGAGCCGGCGAGCTCCACCCCTTTCCTCCGCGAAAACAGCCGGAACTACCGCAAACTTCGGTCTACGTACTACTCGCCGACAAAACCGTCTGTGTGTAAACCAGCCTTAAGCACACAGCCAAGATATCAAAAGAGAGGCTTCAGGACAACTCTGTGAATGTCCTTGAGTGGCCCAGCAGCCAGAGCCCAGACCTGAATCCCACTGAACATCTCTGGAGAGAACTGAAAATGTCTGTGCACTGATGCTCCCCATCCAACCTGATGGAGCTTGAGAGGTGCTACAAAGAGGAATGGACAAAACTGTCCAAAGATGGTATGGTATGGTATGATTTTATTTCTCAGGGACAGTGCACAATAATACACTGACCTAAAAAAAAAAAAAAAACAGGAAAGATGCATTGTGCCAGGTTATAGCAAAAAAATAATAATTTCCACCTGTAGTCCCCGGACAGGTTGATGTCTAACTATAAATAACAGCATTTGTAAATGAAAAGAAAATCCATTTAGCACAAAGACTATTGATACCATAAACATATAATACCTCACCCCTCAAGTATACCATTCATAAAAACTTTCAACATTTTATCAATTCAAAGACATATACAAAAGATATCACATATATACACACACATACATACATACATACACACATACATACATACATACATACATACATACATATATACACATACACACACAGTCACACTTTTCAAACATCTTCACACTATATTCTCACACATCATATATACAAATCATATTTTTCAGACGCCTGCACTCTGTGCTCTCACGTGCACACGCTCTCATACACATCCATTCATCAGTGGTGGGTACAAACTTGCTTTGATAAAAGCCATTTCTTTGTCAGCTGTGCAAACATTGTGCAAACCAAGCTTGTGACATCATATTCAAGAAGACTTGAGGTTGTAATTGCTGCCAAAGGTGCATCAACAAAGTATTGAGCAAAGGGTGTGAATACTTATGTAGATGACATTTCTTAGTTGTATTACTTTTAATAAATATGCATTTGTTTTCTTGTTGTCATTATGAGGTGCTGCAAGTAGAATTTTGCGGAGAAAATAAATTTACTCAATTTTGGAATAAGGCTGTAATGTAACAAAATATGGAAAAAAGTGAAGCGCTGTGAATACTTTCTGGATGCACGGTAGGTCCAGCTTTGGCCTGCTGGGCCTTCATGCCAGTACAACAGTGGGGAACCTTGCAATGTACACACAAGCCCAAATGCAGGATGACTGCTTGTGTATAACCAATAAAATGTGAGAAATTCGAAACTGTGAATTGATGATTACATTTTTTTTTTTTTTTTAAAGGACATGATTAAAAATGAGATTAAAACTTTATGTGACTCATGTTAAATACATTAAATCAATGTGATACAGTCTGAAGCAACAGATTGAATCCATTCTGATATTAAGCCATGCAGGCTATGCAGCTGAGCTGAAGTATGAGAAATGTACGTGGTTTTGGGGGAGTTTGCAGAAACTTGAGCCCAGAAACTTTAAACTGTACCACATGCAGGGCCTGGTGCCAAAGCCATGGACAAAGCTTCCCTGCCCAAACTCCCTGACCTAGAACCACAGCAAGACATCAGGGAGGAGTTCAGCAAGCTGGCCAGACCCAACAGAGCTTTATTCGCTTTCACGAGAGGCTAGTTTGACTCAACGTGACACGGGAACAAGCTCCAGCTGTCTGGGGTTCAGGAGAAGTGAGGCCAAAGAAACTCACCAAAGGCACTCCGCTTTTGAGACGTCAGCTGCTCTCCGTTTGCAGCTGAATAGACATCAATCAATCAATCAATCAATTTTTTTATATAGCGCCAAATCACAACAAACAGTTGCCCCAAGGCGCTTTATATTGTAAAGTAAGGCCATACAATAATTATGTAAAACCCCAACGGTCAAAACGACCCCCTGTGAGCAAGCACTTGGCTACAGTGGGAAGGAAAAACTCCCTTTTAACAGGAAGAAACCTCCAGCAGAACCAGGCTCAGGGAGGGGCAGTCTTCTGCTGGGACTGGTTGGGGCTGAGGGAGAGAACCAGGAAAAAGACATGCTGTGGAGGGGAGCAGAGACCGATCACTAATGATTAAATGCAGAGTGGTGCATACAGAGCAAAAAGAGAAAGAAACAATGCATCATGGGAACCCCCCAGCAGTCTACGTCTATAGCAGCATAACTAAGGGATGGTTCAGGGTCACCTGATCCAGCCCTAACTATAAGCTTTAGCAAAAAGGAAAGTTTTAAGCCTAATCTTAAAAGTAGAGAGGGTGTCTGTCTCCCTGATCTGAATTGGGAGCTGGTTCCACAGGAGAGGAGCCTGAAAGCTGAAGGCTCTGCCTCCCATTCTACTCTTACAAACCCTAGGAACTACAAGTAAGCCTGCAGTCTGAGAGCGAAGCGCTCTATTGGGGTGATATGGTACTACGAGGTCCCTAAGATAAGATGGGACCTGATTATTCAAAACCTTATAAGTAAGAAGAATTTTAAATTCTATTCTAGAATTAACAGGAAGCCAATGAAGAGAGGCCAATATGGGTGAGATATGCTCTCTCCTTCTAGTCCCCGTCAGTACTCTAGCTGCAGCATTTTGAATTAACTGAAGGCTTTTTAGGGAACTTTTAGGACAACCTGATAATAATGAATTACAATAGTCCAGCCTAGAGGAAATAAATGCATGAATTAGTTTTTCAGCATCACTCTGAGACAAGACCTTTCTGATTTTAGAGATATTGCGTAAATGCAAAAAAGCAGTCCTACATATTTGTTTAATATGCGCTTTGAATGACATATCCTGATCAAAAATGACTCCAAGATTTCTCACAGTATTACTAGAGCTCAGGGTAATGCCATCCAGAGTAAGGATCTGGTTAGACACCATGTTTCTAAGATTTGTGGGGCCAAGTACAATAACTTCAGTTTTATCTGAGTTTAAAAGCAGGAAATTAGAGGTCATCCATGTCTTTATGTCTGTAAGACAATCCTGCAGTTTAGCTAATTGGTGTGTGTCCTCTGGCTTCATGGATAGATAAAGCTGGGTATCATCTGCGTAACAATGAAATTTAAGCAATACCGTCTAATAATACTGCCTAAGGGAAGCATGTATAAAGTGAATAAAATTGGTCCTAGCACAGAACCTTGTGGAACTCCATAATTAACTTTAGTCTGTGAAGAAGATTCCCCTTTACATGAACAAATTGTAATCTATTAGACAAATATGATTCAAACCACCGCAACGCAGTGCCTTTAATACCTATGGCATGCTCTAATCTCTGTATAAAATTTTATGGTCAACAGTATCAAAAGCAGCACTGAGGTCTAACAGAACAAGCACAGAGATGAGTCCACTGTCCGAGGCCATAAGAAGATCATTTGTAACCTTCACTAATGCTGTTTCTGTACTATGATGAATTCTAAAACCTGACTGAAACTCTTCAAATAGACCATTCCTCTGCAGATTATCAGTTAGCTGTTTTACAACTACCCTTTCAAGAATTTTTGAGAGAAAAGGAAGGTTGGAGATTGGCCTATAATTAGCTAAGATAGCTGGGTCAAGTGATGGCTTTTTAAGTAATGGTTTAATTACTGCCACCTTAAAAGCCTGTGGTACATAGCCAACTAACAAAGATAGATTGATCATATTTAAGATCGAAGCATTAAATAATGGTAGGGCTTCCTTGAGCAGCCTGGTAGGAATGGGGTCTAATAAACATGTTGATGGTTTGGATGAAGTAACTAATGAAAATAACTCAGACAGAACAATCGGAGAGAAAGAGTCTAACCAAAAACCGGCATCACTGAAAGCAGCCAACGATAACGATACGTCTTTGGGATGGTTATGAGTAATTTTTTCTCTAATAGTTAAAATTTTGTTAGCAAAGAAAGTCATGAAGTCATTACTAGTTAAAGTTAATGGAATACTCAGCTCAATAGAGCTCTGACTCTTTGTCAGCCTGGCTACAGTGCTGAAAAGAAACCTGGGGTTGTTCTTATTTTCTTCAATTAGTGATGAGTAGACATCTAGTAGAGACGGCCACAGCAGGGCAGACACGTGGAGGAGGTAAAAAAGAATGTGCTCAGATACACAAACACAAGCCAGTAGGAAATCTCACGAGTCAAGTATCCGTTTCCAGTCAGCCCAGAGGGGTGGACGTTCACTTCATGTGCCTTTCAATGCCATCAATTCACATATTACTTTGTTTTCCCTCAATGCACAACTGTATTAAAGTGCATATCACTAGTAAATGTCAAATGAGCTGACAACTATCAATAAAGAAACGTGAAAATATTGATGCATTTCATTTTATTTTTAGTGCCATATGCCAGGAGAAATTCAGTCATAGACATGGGGAAATCAGCATGATTTCACCTGCCTCTCATAAACACTCTCAGGAATATGACCTTTAGTGACATCATCTCAGGTCACGCCCCTGAAATAAATGGGGGGGGGTGTACATTTTTATAGTGTGAAATCAGTGTTTATTTTGGACTTTGATGGTGAATACGTCAAAATCATTAAAATGTGTGTTTGGCGTGGATGGAGTCACACAACTATTGTTGCTTATTACTACTGTTACTTTGTATGTCATGATTGGGGTTTGTATGTAGTGTATTTTTGTTTTTCTTCATTTTGTTGCTGCCATTTTTTGTCACTGTCATGTTTGGTGGAGGGATCTTTCTGCTCTGTTGTTTTCTGCTTAGTGTTGGGCGTTTCCCTGTGATCCTCTCTCCAGCTTGCCACACTCCTTTCCAGATCCTTCCACACACACCTGTCCTGCATTTCCTGCCAATAACTCCCTCTATTTTAGTCACACCTGTCACCCTGTCTGGTCGCAAGATTGTTGAGCCTTGAGCCACTTTTGAGCACTTATTCTTCTGAGCATTTTTGTCCTGTTTTTTGACTACCCGTGTTCTGACCTGCCTACCAATGAACTTTCTTCCACAAACATGTCAAGAAGGACAAATCCATCTATTCCAAGCACTTTGTTGGTGAAGCTGGGCCAAGTATTGAGCATCCGGAGTTCCGGACCTTATTTCAGCCACGTTTCTCCCTCAGCAAGTAAGTCATGTTTCCCACGGGGCAGATGCTACATGTCTAAAAGAGTGACTATTATTTTGGTATTTTCTCTGAAGTTATCAGTGGTATAGTGCTTGTAGCGGTAGACATTGCGTCAATTAGTGCGCCTGAATCACGCGTGCTTCATATGCAAAATTTTGCAAATAGCCATAATGTTGTTAAAGCACATTTTAAAGCTATACATAATACTGTGAAGCTGCAGTATTTTTGCCCACGATTATCATACCGTCCAAATCTCATACCGGCCCATGCCTACAGGCAACTACAGTAAACTCGCATATAATGGATTCAGGTGGACCAGTGAATTTTGTTAGTTCTAATTGAAAACCTCTACATGTATAAAACGGACAAAATCTGCTATTTGCATAAAATGGACAAAATCCGCTATGTGTAACAGATTAGTTACAGACAGGAGGCGCTGAACAATCTACAGAGAAACCCCAGCTCCAATTAGGGTTACATATTTGATTAAAAACCTGACCTTGAATCGGGACCTGCCTCATTTAGTGGCCGAGTCATTATCTGAATAAAAAAACACCTGCCTTAAATAAGTGCTGGGCATTATGCGCATGAAAAAGATTGCATTTAGTCGAGTCACTCTTTTTCTAAGTCCGCTGCAGAGTGGTACCTTAAAATCCTAAAGTCAGATTCAACTCTGTGGCCATGCAAGTTTTAAAGTTGTCTGTTGCGTCTTAATGCAATTTACAGCAGGAACAGTTTCTGTGTAGGCTCTCAGTTGTCCAGGTGGTTTCCATAGTAGAGAAGCTTGAATCTTCGACTGGACTGGGTTGCTTGATGCGAGGACGTTTCGCTTCAAATCGCAAAAGCTTCCTCAGCTAAAATTCTTGCTCTGGTAGTCTGACTTCTCTACAAGAGTCAAGACATAAGTCAGACTACCAGTGCAAGAATTTTAGCTGAGGAAGCTTCTGCGATTTGAAGCGAAACGTCCTCGCGTCAAGCAACCCAGTCCAGTTGAAGATTCAAGCTTCTCTACTAAGTAGGAACAGTGGCTTTTTCTGGATCAATTTGTCCCTCAACAGGCTCCACTTCTTTATACAATCATCAACCTCCAAACCAACGGTACGTGCAATTTCCCTCCATAAACTGCAGGTCATTTGAGCGTCTTTTTCTGACTCCATGTTATAAAGTTGGTCATATTTGCGGACTTTTCTGCCAAACGTATTTGATCCATGATCGAAATGTAATCAGTGTGCACACTGCAAAAACTTTTAAAACATGATGGGAGAGGAAGGAGTGAAACCTGAAAAATGACCAATCACAGCCTTTGTGGTCACCATCATTTAGCAGTTGCACGGGTTCACAGCAGACATAGTACACATGCAGAGGGCTCTGAACTAAAGCTGCTGTCTTTGGTTTGCAACACCCAGGGTTATGTGTGAAACTTAACACGATATTAGAGTGCAGGCAGCAAGCAGCATTTTGGTAATCACCTGCCTCGTTTATGTGCCGGGACTGAGCACGGTTTGAAAGAAAATAAATGCCCAGGCTTTTAATTAAGGAAATACGGTATCCACTTTACTCAACTTGGCGAGTGTCAGTGCTGAACTTCATTTCATATCTCTGCTACTGGGCACATCCAGACTGCTATGTCTATGTCAAGGGGTTTTTAATGAAAATCCATTGAGAGCAGAAAGGACGTTTTGTCCAATATGAATGAAAATCCATTATACAAAATCCGGTATATACGGTGTTTATTACATGCAAAACCATACAAAAGCATTGGGGCTTTTGCTTTTGTCCGGTGAGTGCAAATATCTGGTTTATACTATGCTGGTTTAGGCGTATTTTACTGTAGTTCATCTCAACCTCTCTAAATTGAACACTATCTGCTGCAGCCATGTGAAGTCTAGGGATCCTAGTAGTTGACCTTATCCAGCTGCTGCGGTCCTCAACACTGAGGTGCTTGTGTGCTGGACAATCTGCCACAAATGCACACCATAACCAAAAATGTTGGATTACATTCCCTCATAATGCAAGTTTATTTGCCACCGGAGTCTGCCTACGTAACTGTTCGTTTGATACAAAGTCATCCCAGTGGTACCATCAACACTTGGCTTTCGAATTGGAAGAAAGAAAAACAAGCTACATGTAAGTGCAGGGTCCCTACAACTTAAAGAAAAAGATTAAGACTTTGCAACTTGTTTTTTCTAAATGCCAGTCAGAATGAAATTTACAATAGCCAAAAATACAAATGGCTGAGGGTTTGAGAGTTAGGGACAAATATTTATTGTAACATAGAACATGGTTACTGGTTTAAGCCATGATGATAAATCTTCCCTGAAAAGCCAGTTTTCATTCAATTTATACTTTCCCCATGTCATCACACAAGCCCAACACCTCTGTCCAGGGACCTAATGACTCCATAAACTCTTTCCAGGTGTTTCTCTGTAATAGTGCAGTGGGTAGGCAAAATAATTGTGCATTTTGCAACTAAAGCATGAAATTTGGCACACATATTCTAAATGAACTAATACTTATTTTCAGATGTGGAGGTATCCTGAAGCTGACCTCTCATAACATACAGGGGTCAATGAAGAATTACACAGGGGTCAAAATTTAAAAATGTTCCAATCAATCATAATATTTGTCTTAGGCTGCTGAGCTAATAGGATTAATAAATATAATAGTTTTGTCTGTGTTGAATGTTTTGTCTCCAAAGACAAGGTCAAACAAGGTTGATGCCCATTGGATTCTATGACGTGACATATGTTACCCTGTAATATACACTCAACAAAAATATAAACGCAACACTTTTGGTTTTGCTCCCATTTTGTACGAGATGAACTCAAAGATCTAAAACTTTTCCACATACACAATATCACCATTTCCCTCAAATATTGTTCACAAACCAGTCTAATCTGTGATAGTGAGCACTTCTCCTTTGCTGGATAATCCATCCCACCTCACAGGTGTGCCATACCAAGATGCTGATTAGACACCATGATTAGTGCACAGGTGTGCCTTAGACTGCCCACAATAAAGGCCACTCTGAAAGGTGCAGTTTTGTCCAGGGCAGATGGCAGACAGCGTGTGTGGCGTCGTGTGGGTGAGCGGTTTTCTGATGTCAATGTTGTGGATCGAGTGGCCCATGGTGGCGGTGGGGTTATGGTATGGGCAGGCGTCTGTTATGGACGAAGAACACAGATGCATTTTATTGATGGCACTTTGAATGCACAGAGATACCGTGACGAGATGCTGAGGCCCATTGTTGTGCCATACATCCAAGAACATCACCTCATGTTGCAGCAGGATAATGCACGGCCCTATGTTGCAAGGATCAGTACACAATTCTTGGAAGCTGAAAATGTCCCAGTTCTTGCATGGCCGGCATACTCACCGGACATGTCACCCATTGAGCATGTTTGGGATGCTCTGGACTGGCGTATACGACAGCGTGTACCAGTTCCTGCCAATATCCAGCAACTTCGCACAGCCATTGAAGAGGAGTGGACCAACATTCCACAGGCCACAATTGACAACCTGATCAACTCTATGCGAAGGATATGTGTTGCACTGCATGAGGCAAATGGTGGTCACACCAGATACTGACTGGTATCTCCCCCAATAAAACAAAACTGCACCTTTCAGAGTGGCCTTTTATTGTGGGCAGTCTAAGGCACACCTGTGCACTAATCATGGTGTCTAATCAGCATCTTGATATGGCACACCTGTGAGGTGGGATGGATTATCTCAGCAAGGGAGAAGTGCTCACTATCACAGATTTAGACTGGTTTGTGAACAATATTTGAGGGAAATGGTGATATTGTGTATGTGGAAAAAGTTTTAGATATTTGAGTTCATCTCATACAAAATGGGAGCAAAACCAAAAGTGTTGCGTTTATATTTTTGTTGAGTGTAACTAAGCATAACAGATGGTGCAAAGTATTCCTTTTTAAAACTCTGCTAACTCAATCAATAATTTGCATCACTTTTTACCAAAATTGGAATAACTTTATCTTTTGACCCATGTACAAACTGAAATTTTTTTTGCCATTTCTACTCTGTAACTCCCCAACATTTAGTCAAGAACAGTCTAAACTATACATTTTTGGAATCGTTATGATGAGACAAATTATATGATATACCATTCAATATGATTGGAATATTTTTAAATTTTGACCCTTGTGTAATTCTTCATTGACCCTTGTAGGTCACGAGAAGTCAGCTACAGGATACCTCCACAGTTGAAAATAAGTATTAGTCCATTTAGAATGTGTGCGCCAAATTTGGTGCCTTAGTCACAAAATGAACAATTGTTATGGAAATTTAGCTAAGTGGCACCACTATAACAAAGACAGATACTCCAGAGCCATGAACATCAGTGTCAAGCTAATATCTGTAAAACCTGACACTTTCACTGAATACAAGCTTCAGTCGCCTCCTCACCACTGAGCAAAATCAGGAAAAGTCATTTATTTCAAAGGCCACAGTGCATGTCTGCACAACTCCAAGAAACAGAACTCGTCTTCATATCTTAGATTACATTTTTCTGTCCACGGCAAGAAAATTGGATTCCATATTGTGCGCCACCATGGCCACTGGGCAGCACAGCATTTCCCCCTAAGACATCATACTGAGGCTCGTTCAAACTGTCTATCTCACTTCAGGCCCCACACAGCTTGTGATGACCTGATGCATCTCTATTTCCACGTACGTGTTGCCTGGCAGCGTTTGGAGCAGCAACATCCTCCGTACCAGTCAGCAAAAGTCCGGATAAGTTTGGGGGGGGTTGCCCCCAGAATTCGAACCCTTAGCGCATGTCCAAGCAACTCCTGAAAAGTGACCTCTTCTTCAACTCTTGGATAAATTCCATATCTGCACGTCGCAATGCCTAAGGCATTCTGCGCTAATTCTACCTGAAAAGGGGGTGGCATGTACGCAGCCAATAATATGTTCATCAGGACACCCACCCCAAATATATTTCAATAAAAAGTTCTGATTTTATCACAAATAACACCCATTTACATGCCAAATGGTGTCAGAACTGTTACATCTTGCGCGCAAATCTCGTACTGAAAACCCTCAAATTGACATCGCTGTCATGAAACTACTACTGGCTAAAATTAATTAATTAATTAAATTGTGTGCATATGTAAATCATTAACGAATTTATAGAAAAAAAAATAAAAAAAACAACAATTCCCCATGCAAAACAAAAGTTATTGTGGGTACATTTACGGAATTCGGGAAAGACCCATACATGATGATGACTTTGTTACAGATAAGATGTGAAAGTGATAAGAAAAACCTCATGAAAACTCATCTTTTACTTATTACAATGTGTTGGAGGTCACAAAATTAATTTTATTTAGGGTGGGCATCTAAGCCACTTTCATTAATAAAGGAGGTGGGCATACGAGTATGCTCGGGGTGGAGGCATTCCGACGCACAGATCCCTTCCCCTGCATATGTTCCAACTCTTCCTGCCAATAATGTCTGAAAGGAAATGCTTTTAACAAAAACTACAGATTTTGTTTATTTTTATGTATGTCCAGAGATCAAGGATCCACCACGTAGAGTTTATGATGTCCAGAGGTTAAGGATCCAGTGACTAATTTCATATTTATTTACTTTAGACTCAATAAAATGTTGATGACATAGAAAACCCGTATAGCCTACTTTTAGTACACAGAAAATTCACAAGAGGTATCGAAAAGAAATCGGATCGATAAGCGGAATCAATAATGGTATCGATAAAATCTTATCAATACCCATCCCTAGTTATATTAGGTACACATGGAAAAACATGAAGGTCAGGTGATCCAGGAGCAGCAGGGTTTCTTATCCCTGGACTGGGAAACAGTTTTGTGAAACTACTCAAGATTAAACTTCTGTTTTTCATTATTTGTACTGCTGACAGTCTACTACACTACTATACACTACTTGCCTCCATAACAAGAACAGCACTGGGAGATTCTGCATGTTATTCAAAGCAGAACCTGAGCAACTCAAGGATAAAAGGTTATAGGATGACAAAAACCGGCCATCCCTCCAATAAAGATGACAAAGGTTTAACTGGAAGCGACAGCATTACTTACCATTTTATCCAAAATATTATCACTTTCTACTGTGTCACTATATCATATTAAATGCTCAAAGTGAAATTGGCACCAAAGCAAGGGGATGGTACTGAGGGTGCGGCACTGAGGTTTCATCCATTAACACTCACTGCCTGGCTTCACATTAACAATGTGACTAACTGCTGCAACTTATTATTGTCCTTTGTACTCTCCAGAAAGTATGATCAATAAATAATGGATGTTTAACATGTAAAAATACAGGACTAACCTATACCAAAGACTGATATTATGATATTAATGTCATTCTGAGCACAGTAAGATTTGTTCAAGATGTTTGTCACCACAGCATTTCAAAAGACGTCTGGGAATGCGACAAGTTGAAAATGCCATTTCCTTATCAAACTGAGTCTAAAACAATTATCCCATTATGGTTACCTAAGCACAAGCAATTGAAGGATGGTGATGCAGCCGTATGACACACCTCAGTCTGGCATCCTTAAAGTGTCAGCCACTGATCCCAGAACAGCATGTTCTATAGGCACCTTGACACTTCCACAAATTTTATCTCTGCAAGATTGCGTGCCAGTGAGTAAACTCACCATACACGGTTATAAACTGTGCGCGGCTTCCTACCAGTGAGTAAACTCACTGTAAACTGCGCAGCTGTGTGCCAGTGCACAAAGCAAATCTTAAAATGTTCAAAATTTCTGGCACGCATTCATTTCGTGAACTAGTCATGAACACTGCGCAACCTATTTGAGAACACAGCGTGTCCATGCGTGTCATTGCACGCAGGGCAACTGAACAACTATGACGAGATGTTACATCTAACATAACTTAACAGATACATCCAAGTCACGAGAAGGAATGAAAATGCAACTGTTTTACCAATCCATTACAATATATCTAATATAAAAAATTACCTTTGAGACAAAATTCCATATGTGTTTTCCACCGCATGATGCACACGACACAACCTGCAACAACTGTAGATAATTTCTCTGAGTCTGGGAGCAATGACAGAATGGTTTCATCAGCCAAATTCTGAGAACAAATGTGTCATCGGCTATGAAATTATTAGTTTATATAGCATGGCATCAAGCGAGACAAAGCGGGACGCATTGGCACAACGAACTGTGCAGCAGTGCGGCGATCAAATTCGTGCAAGTGTCAGTGTGCCTTATTTGTACATGCAGAAAGGGCCATCAAAGTAAAAGCACTGGCATGATATGTAACAAATCAGCAAATACGAAAAGTTGAAGAGGATTTATCTTCATCATACCCTGGTTCGGAGTGTGGAGGAGGACAGCAGGTTGGACTCTCCCGTAATAGAAGTCTGGTGACTGAAATAGATATTGCATAGAGCACCAATCACTGCTGTCGTTGAATGCCATGTACAATCTGTATTTCATAGACTGTTTAAAAAAAACAACCCAAAAAAAGCATTAAAAAGCTACCAGAAACTAATGAACTAAAAGGATATGAATCAAAGTTATGTGGTATAACTCTGGCTCTACATTTCAGCCATAAGTGTGCCAATTGTCTTTTCTGTAAAATGAAGATTTCTCACAAGAAAGAAAACTCCTTTGACGGGCTGATTAGCAGCAGTATGAACACACACAGTGAGACATGCAGTGCAAAAATACACGTCTGTCTGACATCAGAAGCCGCGCTCACACACCAGAGTGTCCTGCTTTATTCAGGTACACACATAGCAAGTGAACATGACACCATGGGTTCGAGTTCAGCCCGGGAGCCTCATTAATAACCAGTGTGCACTCAAAACAGGGCATGAAAGAAACCAGATTTTCCAAAGACTGTTCTCACACATCTTTATTTTACTCTCCATTAAAATATCATTTCAAATTTGAGCAGCCATTCGTGAAGGCATCATTGTCATAGCTGTAACATCCAAGTTAGTGTTAAATTCTAGTGCATTTATTTGTTTAAAGTCACTCATACACTACAAGATAAAAAGGTATGAATGTGCGTTATACCAAGAGATTGTAGATATTCCAGCATGTATGGGTGTGTGTTGGTGACATCAAACCATAATGCAACAGTTTGAGCTCACTGATAAAACTCTGTGATATGACCGTATATCATGTATTACACTGTAAATCCTGTCACTGCAGGTAAAAATGCACAAAAGCAGAGACACACAGGCACGCACACGCACTACATGTTGGCATACGATAGACATGACACACTCAAACCTGCAGAAGTCCACCATAGTTCCCATAAATAATTTTTGTGAGGTGAAGACGCATCTTTCCGTTGTTGAAACCACAAAAGAAAATAAATAGATAAGTTCTGCACCACTAAAGGATCTAACTTCTAAGGTGTCAATACTAAAGTGACCATACCTATGGAGTCCTGGAGAGGCCTGGGGGGAGGCAAAAAAGATGTAGCGCACCAAAATCCTATTTTATAGACAATAGACAAAGACAAATACTACTTTGCTTTTATTTTTAACAAAAACTTAATGAGCAATGATACCAGGAACATCTGCCCATGAACCTGACCAAAAACAAGGTGTCCAATGTTTTTCACATTTAAAATAAAAATTGCCTTTGTCAGTATCATCTGTGTATTTCTACCTTATCATGGATGCTGAGCTTCAGGCCAATGAAGCATTAAAATGAGATTTATGCAAGCATCATACATATACAAAAAATCTTGTTTTTAATTATTTATTTTTTGTCAGTAATGATGAATTACATTATATTGCCTTTGAGGCAGCAATGTAAAGAGTGATCAGAAAACTTAAAAAAAAAGCTCATCAATCTGTAAAATTTTCAATTTCTTTTCATTTATTTAGCGCCAAATCGCAACAGAGTTGCCTCAAGGCGCTTCACACAAGTAAGGTCTAACCTTACCAACACCCAGAGCAGCAGTGGTAAGGAAAAACTCCCTCTGAGGAAGAAACCTCAAGCAGACCAGACTCAAAGGGGTGACCCTCTGCTTGGGCCATGCTACAGACATAAATTACAGAACAATTCACAAAACGATATACAGGAATGCTGTTGGTGCACAAGACAGGAGGGTCGCCAGCACAAATACCCATACCCATATCTCTGGGTGGAGCCACACCTTAAACCGAGAGAGAGAGAAAAAAAAAAAAACACAATCAGGCATCAGAAAGACAAGAAATACTGTATAATTTGCCAGCATTAAAGAACAAGAAAAACAGGAAATACTAAGGTGATCGCCAGCCACTAGTCCTAAGCTTCACTAAAAGACCCAGGATTTAGGTACATTTGAGGCCACGGCAAGCTCCGTTTCCTAATAAAATGAATTAAAAGAGTGAAAAGCATAAAACTATACTATGCCAGTATGCTATCCATATGAAAGGGAACATAAGTGCGTCTTAAGTCCTGGACCATGAAGTCTCCACAGAATCTGACTGTTTATTGACACAAGGAGATCATTCCACAGAACAGGGGCACGATAAGAGAAAGCTCTATGACCTGCAGACTTCTTATTCACCTTAGGGACAAAAAGTAGTCCTGCACCCTGAGAACGCAAAACCCAGGCCGGTACTTAGGGTTTAATTATGTCAGCTAAGTAGGGAGGTGCCAGTCCATGAACAATTTTACAGACTAGTAGCAGAACCTTAAAATCTGATCTCACCAGGACAGGAAGCCAGTGAAGAGATGCCAAAATGTGTGTAATGTGGTTGAATTTTCTGCTTCATGTCAAAAGTCTGGCTGCAGCATTATGAACCAATTGGAGAGCCCTAAAGCGGGGCTGCAGTAAACCAGAAAATAGAACATTGCAGTAGTCCAATCTAGAAGAGATAAACGCATGGATCAGGGTCTAAGCATCAGCCATAGACAGGATGGGACAAATCTTCGCTATATTTTGCAGATGGAAGAAAGTAGTCCTCATAATATTTCTAATGTGGAGGTAAAAGGACAACGTAGGATCAAAAATTACCCCAAGGTTCCGCACTTTGTCAGTATAATGTATGACACACGAGCCTAGGCTAGCATTAACTCATCAAATTGATGCCGATGTCTCACTGGACCAAGAACCATCATGTCAGTCTTATCAGAGTTTAAAAGTAAGAAGTTTCTAGACATCCAACTTCTCACTGATGCAAGGCAATCTTCTAAGGATTTTATGTGAATGAGATTACCAGCAGTTATCAGCATGTATAACTGAGTATCATCAGCATAGCAGTGAAAGGTAATCCCAAAACGCTGCAATATGTGCCCAAGGGGCGCTATATAAAGGGAGAAAAGCAGGGGCCTAAAATGGACCCCTGTGCAACCCGAAATTTCATGTCACTAAGGTTAGAGGTAGTGCTACTGTACAAAACACAGTGAGAACAACAAGGGCACTCCCAGTAATCCGAAAATGATTTTCCATCCTATCTAGTAGAATATGATGATGAGAAAATGATATGATGATCCACTGTATCAAATGCAGCAAAATTGATTTGAATTCTTCTTTTTGTTGTTATTATTATTAATGTGTTCTGTGTGCCATGTTGGCACCTACAAATGAAACAGTCTCCTTTTGTCCGGGTCTTCACTTTTCTCTTAAACACTGTATGTACAAAGGTCCATTAGATGTGTCTCACAGACAAGCACATATCTCAGTACATATACTGATATGGGTTGCCAGTTAATTACCTAATCACCTTATAACAACCCAATGCATGGGTGAAAAAAAAAAAGTCAGTTTTACTGTGGGGTGAGCTGGGGGGGGGGGGGGGTATCCCAACCTGGATTTGAACTTGCCACCTTCTGCAAAGAAAGCCACTTGTCTGGTCCAATGACCAAGCAAAACCTTGATCATTGGACCAGACTCTGGTTATTGGCGACTCTGTTTTGAGAAATGTGAAGTTAGCGACACCAGCAACCATAGTCAATTGTCTTCCGGGGGCCAGAGCAGGCGACATTGAAGGAAATTTGAAACTGCTGGCTAAGGCTAAGCGTAAATTTGGTAAGATTGTAATTCACGTCGGCAGTAATGACACCCGGTTATGCCAATCGGAGGTCACTAAAATTAACATTGAATCGGTGTGTAACTTTGCAAAAACAATGTCGGACTCTGTAGTTTTCTCTGGGCCCCTCCCCAATCGGACCGGGAGTGACATGTTTAGCCGCATGTTCTCCCTGAATTGCTGGCTGTCTGAGTGGTGTCCAAAAAATGAGGTGGGCTTCATAGATAATTGGCAAAGCTTCTGGGGAAAACCTGGTCTTGTTAGGAGAGACGGCATCCATCCCACTTTGGATGGAGCAGCTCTCATTTCTAGAAATCTGGCCAATTTTCTTAAATCCTCCAAACCGTGACTATCCAGGGTTGGGACCAGGAAGCAGAGTTGTAGTCTTACACACCTCTCTGCAGCTTCTCTCCCCCTGCCATCCCCTCATTACCCAATCCCCGTAGAGATGGTGCCTGTTCCCAGACCACCAATAACCAGCAAAAATCTATTTAAGCATAAAAATTCAAAAAGAAAAAATAATATAGCACCTTCAACTGCACCACAGACTAAAACAGTTAAATGTGGTCTATTAAACATTAGGTCTCTCTCTTCTAAGTCTCTGTTAGTAAATGATATAATAATTGATCAACATATTGATTTATTCTGCCTTACAGAAACCTGGTTACAGCAGGATGAATATGTTAGTTTAAATGAGTCAACACCCCCGAGTCACACTAACTGCCAGAATGCTCGTAGCAAGGGCCGAGGCGGAGGATTAGCAGCAATCTTCCATTCCAGCTTATTAATTAATCAAAAACCCAGACAGAGCTTTAATTCATTTGAAAGCTTGACTCTTAGTCTTGTCCATCCAAATTGGAAGTCCCAAAAACCAGTTTTATTTGTAATTATCTATCATCCACCTGGTCGTTACTGTGAGTTTCTCTGTGAATTTTCAGACCTTTTGTCTGACTTAGTGCTTAGCTCAGATAAGATAATTATAGTGGGCGATTTTAACATCCACACAGATGCTGAGAATGACAGCCTCAACACTGCATTTAATCTATTATTAGACTCAACTGGCTTTGCTCAAAATGTAAATGAGTCCACCCACCACTTTAATCATATCTTAGATCTTGTTCTGACTTATGTTATGGAAATTGAAGACTTAACAGTATTCCCTGAAAACTCCCTTCTGTCTGATCATTTCTTAATAACATTTACATTTACTCTGATGGACTACCCAGCAGTGGGGAATAAGTTTCATTACACTAGAAGTCTTTCAGAAAGCGCTGTACTAGGTTTAAGGATATGATTCCTTCTTTATGTTCTCTAATGCCATATACCAACACAGTGCAGAGTAGCTACCTAAACTCTGTAAGTGAGATAGAGTATCTCGTCAATAGTTTTACATCCTCACTGAAGACAACTTTGGATGCTGTAGCTCCTCTGAAAAAGAGAGCTTTAAATCAGAAGTGCCTGACTCCGTGGTATAACTCACAAACTCGCAACTTAAAGCAGATAACCCGTAAGTTGGAGAGGAATGGCGTCTCACTAATTTAGAAGATCTTCACTTAGCCTGGAAAAAGAGTCTGTTGCTCTATAAAAAAGCCCTCTGTAAAGCTAGGACATCTTACTACTCATCACTAATTGAAGAAAATAAGAACAACCCCAGGTTTCTTTTCAGCACTGTAGCCAGGCTGACAAAGAGTCAGAGCTCTATTGAGCCGAGTATTCCTTTAACTTTAACTAGTAATGACTTCATGACTTTCTTTGCTAATAAAATTTTAACTATTAGAGAAAAAATTACTCATAACCATCCCAAAGACGTATCATTATCTTTGGCTGCTTTCAGTGATGCCGGTATTTGGTTAGACTCTTTCTCTCAGATTGTTCTGAGTTATTTTCATTAGTTACTTCCTCCAAACCATCAACATGTCTATTAGACCCCATTCCTACCAGGCTGCTCAAGGAAGCCCTACCATTATTAATGCTTCGATCTTAAATATGATCAATCTATCTTATTAGTTGACTATGTACACAGGCTTTTAAGGTGGCAGTAATTAAACCATTACTTAAAAAGCCATCACTTGACCCAGCTATCTTAGCTAATTATAGGCCAATCTCCAACCTTCCTTTTCTCTCAAAAATTCTTGAAAGGGTAGTTGTAAAACAGCTAACTGATCATCTGCAGAGGAATGGTCTATTTGAAGAGTTTCAGTCAGGTTTTAGAATTCATCATAGTACAGAAACAGCATTAGTGAAGGTTACAAATGATCTTCTTATGGCCTCAGACAGTGGACTCATCTCTGTGCTTGTTCTGTTAGACCTCAGTGCTGCTTTTGATACTGTTGACCATAAAATTTATTACAGAGATTAGAGCATGCCATAGATATTAAAGGCACTGCGCTGCGGTGGTTTGAATCATATTTATCTAATAGATTACAATTTGTTCATGTAAATGGGGAATCTTCTTCACAGACTAAGGTTAATTATGGAGTTCCACAAGGTTCTGTGCTAGGACCAATTTTATTCACTTTATACATGCTTCCCTTAGGCAGTATTATTAGACGGCATTGCTTAAATTTTCATTGTTACGCAGATGATACCCAGCTTTATCTATCCATGAAGCCAGAGGACACACACCAATTAGCTAAACTGCAGGATTGTCTTACAGACATAAAGACATGGATGACCTCTAATTTCCTGCTTTTAAACTCAGATAAAACTGAAGTTATTGTACTTGGCCCCACAAATCTTAGAAACATGGTGTCTAACCAGATCCTTACTCTGGATGGCATTACCCTGACCTCTAGTAATACTGTGAGAAATCTTGGAGTCATTTTTGATCAGGATATGTCATTCAATGCGCATATTAAACAAATATGTAGGACTGCTTTTTTGCATTTACGCAATATCTCTAAAATTAGAAAGGTCTTGTCTCAGAGTGATGCTGAAAAACTAATTCATGCATTTATTTCTTCTAGGCTAGACTATTGTAATTCATTATTATCAGGTTGTCCTAAAAGTTCCCTGAAAAGCCTTCAGTTAATTCAAAATGCTGCAGCTAGAGTACTGACGGGGACTAGAAGGAGAGAGCATATCTCACCCATATTGGCCTCTCTTCATTGGCTTCCTGTTAATTCTAGAATAGAATTTAAAATTCTTCTTCTTACTTATAAGGTTTTGAATAATCAGGTCCCATCTTATCTTAGGGACCTCATAGTACCATATCACCCCAATAGAGCGCTTCGCTCTCAGACTGCAGGCTTACTTGTAGTTCCTAGGGTTTGTAAGAGTAGAATGGGAGGCAGAGCCTTCAGCTTTCAGGCTCCTCTCCTGTGGAACCAGCTCCCAATTCAGATCAGGGAGACAGACACCCTCTCTACTTTTAAGATTAGGCTTAAAACTTTCCTTTTTGCTAAAGCTTATAGTTAGGGCTGGATCAGGTGACCCTGAACCATCCCTTAGTTATGCTGCTATAGACTTAGACTGCGGGGGGGTTCCCATGATGCACTGAGTGTTTCTTTCTCTTTTTGCTCTGTATGCACCACTCTGCATTTAATCATTAGTGATTGATCTCTGCTCCCCTCCACAGCATGTCTTTTTTTGGTTCTCTCCCTCAGCCCCAACCAGTCCCAGCAGAAGACTGCCCCTCCCTGAGCCTGGTTCTGCTGGAGGTTTCTTCGTGTTAAAAGGGAGTTTTTCCTTCCCACTGTCGCCAAGTGCTTGCTCACAGGGGGTCGTTTTGACCGTTGGGGTTTTTACGTAATTATTGTATGGCCTTGCCTTACAATATAAAGCACCTTGGGGCAACTGTTTGTTGTGATTTCGCGCTATATAAATAAAATTGATTGATTGATTGATTGGCTGGTAAACCAAAGCAAAACTAGAGCATTGCACTTGTAGAGCACAAACCTCCACTAACATTAGGTTTCAATTCCACAAATTTTGACCTTGGAAAAACTTTTCAAGATCAAAGTCCTGTTAGAAGTGGCTTTTCACAAGCTAAATTAGATGTGAGCAAATGTCAGTAGTATAGACTTAGTTCATGCACTTGAATCAATGTTTTTTGGAAGTGTTGTCGGGTTTTTTTTTTCCCCCAACTTTTTCAATTTCTGAATTCTTTTTCAGATAATTTTCACAGAACACTGATTATCTCTGCTATGCACAATCTGGCACTGGTTTTTGGCACTTGGTTTCTGACTGGTAACTGGAAGACAGACAAACAGGCATAAAAGTTGAACCTCCATCCAACTTTGATGGTGTAGGTAAATCCATAACAGAAAAATGAGAGTGACTGAGGCACTTTTGATTGAGCTGTAATGACAAATGTACACCAAATGGGCTTTTCAATATTAAATTCAAATGCTCAGAAAATCCACAATGCGGATCAAACTTCGTCAGGTGATAGTGAGTGCCAGTCTGCACCTCACTTTGTAATATGAGAGGGATTTGGGCACGTTTGACTAAGATATAATGTGAAATATACATTAAACTGGGCTTTCAATGTTAAATTTAAATGGCCACAAAATCTGGGGTTGGTAAGGTTAGACCTTACTTGTGTGAAATGCCTTGAGGCAACTTTGTTGTGATTTGGCACTATATAAATTAAATAAATTGAATGAAAGAAATCTGATCTTTTTTGAAAATTTTGAAAATTCGTTCAATGCTAAATATTGGGATTTTTCCTATTTTCCAATATTTTTCCTGACTTTGACCTTTGACCTTGAAAATTTAATCAGTTCTTGCCTATCAGGTTCCAAACCCCCTGTAAAATAACTTTATAACGATATATGAAAAATTGTGGGTTGTGGGGTGAAAAAACAACCTCCACCCAACTTCGTTGGCAGAGAATAAAGTGAACTTGAATACAGTGGGTGCTGGGAAGATGACTACAGTGACATACCCATGTTACTCTGTTTGTTAACAGGTATGCTACTGTAGATGTATCCATGATGTCATTTATGCACATTTCCTTATGATCATCAGGTTTCTGTTCATCCTATTATTTAAACGGCTATTAAATTCTTAAAATATTTCCATTACCTTAACTGGAGCAAAAATATATTCATCTGGTTTGCATATTTCAGACTGTTGCAGAATTTCCCAGAGACAAAAAGCACAAGTAACACAACCATGAGGAAATGTGTTTTTGTTTTCTCACAGATGACTTGGCTGGAAGCGAAGATTCACATTTCAGAGGATGAGATCAGCACCAAACACCCAAAATCATATTCTCCAACACCAGATGCCAACAATCAGCTGAGGCGATATCCCATCTATTTCCCAGCAGACAACACTGAGCTTACAGCTAATGAGTGTTTGTGGATTTTTTTTTTTTCCCAGGGAACATTTAATCCTTCTCTCAGTTCCTCTGCATACAAAACTACAAAAGCTTCTCTTTACAGTTTTATTTTCACCACATTTTCTGTCAGCATACACATGACATTTCCTGCTGACACAAAAACCTAAAAACGAGTTTTACATTTAGCCGCACTAATAATTGAAAACACTAAAAAACTACAACACCAACAAAAACTTTTAGCCATAATCAGTTCAGGGAAAACTTAACTGACGTGTTTTTCTGGTCCTTTACTGCAGCGTATGAATCCACCAACATATCCAGATATAACTGGCTGTAATCCAAGAAGTTACTGTCTGTCTGTCACACTTTATTATGCCCACGCAACCTTAAACCAAATTAATGAGATTTTCATCATATTTGAACTGGACCTCCCAAACAGTGTATCTCAGACCTGTTGTAATTTCATTAGGATTCACAGAATATTGATTATTGTAATTTGTTATTCCCTGGCATCCATGTTTTAGTTTCTTTGCTTTATTTGTACCAAATTCCGCTTTTTCATATCTATACTCTCATTAATCAGCCACAAAATATTTTGTCTGTATAAATATAAACCTTCCAGCTTCAAATTTTGGAAGGAGAGCTGCCAATATTTTATTTAACCACATTCCAACGCGGTAGTGTGGTGAGATCAGCAATAAAGCAGGTTACTTTTATTTCCAAATACAAGAACACAAGACATGCTTCAATCAGGCTGATACAGAAAAATGTTGAGAATAGAACCAGTCAATTTCAATTTATTTAATTTTAGATGGCTCCAAATCACAATAAAGCTGCCTCAAGGCCCTTCACACGAGTAACCATTCTTCTTCACCACAGCACTCGAGAAGTTTTTTTTTTTTTTTAATTGTTTTCATAGTGACTATCAAATATCACGATCATCACCTTTCTCAAAAACATGACTTCAAAGGAGACTATCAACTGGGGTGGGGTGGGGTGTCAGACATAGACAATTAAGTTGTGTATTTAATGTTCCTGGAGTGATGTAAATGGCTCACAATATGCTAAACTGTTATGAAAGTGTAACACAAAGGTCAATTTTTTCAAGTTACATGTTTTTAATTGCAAACTAGTTTGAAATTGTAGTACACATATATTTCTTTCATAAACCACAAAGCTCAAGATAACTCATTAACTATTAACTTTAAAAATTTCACTTTTCCATTATGGAAAAGTGAAATTAATAAGAGTATGGACCCTTGCGGATGTTATTTTTGACGGACAATTCTCAGGTTGTTTTCAACTTGTTATAATTTCTTAATACACGTACCTTTTATACAAATTGACGATGTATATCTGAGAATACATATTTCAAAGTAGAATGCCCATCCAAGTGTAAATGTTATAGTTTATGCGACGTTTAACCATCTATATCTCCCACTTGGTTTTGACAGATGGCATAACATCTGCAAGGGTCATTTTCAATTTAATTTTTTTGTACTTAAAATTTACTCAAGGGCCTTTTATTTACTTTTAATTTTTCATTTCATGGGTTTTCTATTGACTAACGCACAATGCAATTGAATTGAGGTTGGTTTGAAAAAAATATGACCTGGTTGAAAAAGTGAGGTCCAATCGTGTTATAATGTGATGAAAAAAAGTGGATTTTCCAAACTTCTTTTCAATTTTTCTTTATTTTATGAGAAACAAAATACACTCAAATTATGCATACTATATATACATTAGTTACATTAGTGTTAACAATAACAAACATTTCTATTCAACAATCCATATTTAATAAACATATTCATGAAGTACCTCTGGTGTAATATAATGGTTTAGCATATTGTGAGCCAAATAAGAGTAAGTCCTATATAGGCCGCAAGGCCCATTGGTGCTGGTGTCACAGACCGAACGGTCCACCCCTAACAATCGGTCTGCCTTTTGCATCTGCGCAGGCGTCATTTCGGATCACAGCAGCATGTCTGAGATGCAGTCTCTTCACCCAAAGCAATCAAATGGATTAATGTGATTATTAACTATCAGATGATAAAGGTAAAACCTCATAAATCATTCAAAGTCAGTTTTAAGCAGAAACGAGGCCGTTTTAAGAAAAAACTCTGCGAAATTCCGCAATGCCTTGAAATGACCAACGCGCAGTGAATGCATTAGCTAACAGTTCATTTAGCCGTGGCATTCTGATCACTTCCACCGGTGTCCCATTGAGATGAGGTGAACGTCGAGATGAGGTGCGTCGCGCTACCCCGGACTTGAAGGCGTCACCCGTCGATGAGGTGCCTCGTGCAACTGCACATGTGGAGATGATGTAACTCGCACGACATGCAACTGCGCATGCGCATTTTGTTTGTTTTTGTTGTTGTTTTTTCCGTCAAAGTTTTTTTTATTAATTGTATTCAGTGTATTTATAGCCTAGTAAGTAAAACATTTTCTGTATTTTACGTTAGGAGCATAAATGTATGTATATGTATATTTTGCCTGTCAAAATAAGCTAACTCCAGGTTAAAAATACTTTGTTTTATAGTGAGTAGATTTTATACATTACTACGTTCGGATGAACAATTTATGCATTTACTTGCCCATCAAAATAAGCGAACTTCGTCAAGTAATTTTTTCAGTGCACACATGTGCAGTTACGCAAGGCACCTCATCTCGACGCTGCACCTCATCTGGACAGACTTATCTGTCCAGATGAGGTGCCACGCACCTCATCTCAACAGAACACCGCCTTTTATAATGAAATAATGCTGAATTTATGTGAAACTGACTGTTGTACAAAAGCTTCAGATATCTGTCACTGAGACAGATGATGACTGGAGTGCAGTTTGAAGCAGAAATGAGGTTTTAATCCGTGAACCGCCGCTAATGACGCATGCGCAGATGCAAAGGCGGACTAATTTTTAGGGGGGACCGTTCGGTCGGCGACATCAGTGCTTATCTTTGGATTCCGTAGCATGAAGCAGATGACAGTCTACAATGGGTGCCAGTCCAGCGTAGGTTACTTCCAAGCGGTAAACTTCAATGGTCTCAGGTTGATTGAGACTGACTCCAAAGGCTAGCAGGGTCCCACGTTAAAATGTCCAACTTTATAGCAGAAAACTGGTACAAAAAAAGCAAAATAAAAAAACAGTTTTAGTCTCTTCACCTCCATGACAACTGCATGGGGGGTAGGGTTGGGTATCGAGAACCGGTTCTTTTTGAGTATTGTTAAGAAATGATTCGATCCACCGATGTCAATAGCCTTTTTGCTTAACGATTCCCTTATCAGTTCTTCAGAGCGGCCATTGTTTTTGAGGGTGTTTGTCGGGAAAATGATCATTCCTCTACGGGTCTGTAATCAACCGTTTCTGCAGCGCAACACCACTTTGAAGCGTGAACCAATGAAACAATGCTTCGATTCACTGGCTCATGGTTCTTTGATTCGCTGCTCTTCAGAAATGGCAAGTCAGTTTCTTAACCCTCTCAAAGCCATTAAAATATCGTGAGTCACTTTTGTGTGGATTAAAGTCACTAACTCGGACTTCTTGCAGTCAAGAAATGAGAATTGTCCTCCTTCCCATTGGCACAACTCCAAACGCTGCGCGGCTCTCTGCTGAGACAGAGCCCAGTCAGAATTAATAACTTCAAAACGAATTGCCGCTTTGAATAAAATTACACCGCTTACAAACGTAAGACAGACAAGAAACTACAATGGAATAATTTTTTTTTCTCCCAAAATGAGATGTCCTGCATTCTTTATGAATTACATCCTGACGTGCAGCACAGCCAGCTTTAAGAGCTCAGCTCAGATGTTCAGAGATCAAGGATCCACCATGTAGAGTTTATTATGTCCAAAGTTTAAGTGACCAATTTCATATTTATTTACTTTAAGACTCAATAAAATGTTGTTCAATTTCAATTAATCGGCTTATAAAGCGCCAAATCATGACAAAAGCCATCTCAAGGCACCTCACATAAAAATTTAAATAAATAAAAATTCAAATACATAATTAAAAACAGAAGTAAAAGAATAAAACAGATAAAAAATAAAAACTATTCATAAGAAAGAGAATAAAAATAGGCTTTAAGTCTTGACTTAAAAATGTCCACGGACTCTGACTGCCTCATGGCTGCAGGAAGACCATTCCACAGAGCGGGTGCACGATAATGGTGCATTTACACATAAGCAAGACGCATTACAGATGTCATTTTTCTGTCATTCGTGACACATTCCTGACATTCTTAACGTGACTTAACGCATCTGAATAGGTTTCTTAACAGTGCCTGTTGGTGCGTGATATTCTTGATATTTGTGGAGCATGTTTTTGGCTGTCAAAAAATCTTCCACGAATGTCACACACCAGCCTCATTTCGTCTCACGTCGTGGAGGTCGCAACTGAGCGTATTGAGCCGTCTTGATGAGTAGTGATCCTTAACAGAACGTAACAGCGTTCATAGTGGTTCCTGTGATGGTTCTTGGAGCTCAGACGGTCACGCGTTATTACGAAGTGACACAGAAACTGTCAAATTTTGACACGACTTGTAACTCGGCGTCACATTTCACTGCGCGCCACGACAAATCAGTTTTCTGTCACGTGCGCACAATTAAACTCGGCTCCATAGTGTTCAGTTTGATGCAGTATGCCGAAGAGGAACAGTGATGCAAAGTCAGCCGTTCCACAGTTCCTACTGAAGCTCCTCAGGATGCTTCTGCAGGTGTTCCACCTGCTGTTGTAACCAATGAGCGGGAGAATGAGTCTGAGCCAGAGGAGCGAGAGGAGACTCACGTGGAGCCAGACATCTCTGCACGTCCTCCAGTCCGGCGGAGGAAGAAGTGTGCGCACAATTAAACCCTGCTGCACTGCATTCAGTTTGATTGCTGACACCAAGTCGGCTAAACGTCTCATTTCAGTGCTCCTCAGCACGCTCCTGCAGGTGTTCCACCTGCTGCATGTGCCTGATGTTTGGGAAAACGCGCGAGACGAAAGCTGCATGAAGCCACACATCTGGCTCTGTCCTCCTCCTCCGCCTCCTCTCTGCGCCACTCCATGGCAAAGAGCCCAACTACGCATGCAGTCACAAAGTTCTTCTGAAAAACTGGAGCGATCTGAACTGTTAGCAACGGTTGGATGAATATGGGTGTGTGTGTGGAGACAATTCACCTCGTTCACAACATGACAGAACTTAACGATGCGCTGTTACGCGCAATAGCGCGCAACAATGTGGAACATTATTCTTGACCGTGCATAATGGTTCCTGATAATTCTCCAGCAACATGTGCCATTAATCGTAACGCGTGGTAACAGTTTGCAACAGTTCCTGAGGACACCTGACGCCTCTGCCCCAAATCATCACATTCGTGATCAGCGGCCAAGAATGTGTACTTCGTGGCATTCGTGACTTGTCGTCGTTATGTGTAAACGCAGCATAAGAAAAAGCTCTTTGACCCGCTGACACAGAAAACCTGTAAAGCCTACTTTTAGTACACAAAAAATTCACAAGAGGAATCGATAAGGAATTGGATCGATAATGGTATAGATAAAATCTTATCAATACCCATCCCTAATGGGGGGGGGGGGGGGGGTTCCCTAACTTCTTAGTTTAAGATATTAAGCCATAAAGTTACGCATAACTTAGGGCAGCTCACTTTGAGTGTCCACGCTGATTATCTGAAATAGCTTACTGCGTATTTAAAGCAAAGCAGTGTGTTTATTTTTAAAAAACACATGGTTTGGTCCGCTGGCTGCTCTCCGCTTTATGTGGGGAGTGTTGCTGTCTCTCTCTGCCCGGTGTGAGGGGCTCAGCACTCCCTCACACCGGGCGAGTCACAGCTCCATCCCCGGCCACACTGACAAACAGTATCTGAAAGAAGATCCTCTCAGCAGAAGTCCACTCTGTCTTCTGTGTTTTGCTCAGACTCACACTGAGTGTTTTGCTTTTTAAATTTTTTTTTTTTTTTGGTACCACATATTGCTTCACACACACGGTAACTTAAATAAAATAATAAAAAAAAAAACAGTGACTAGGAAGCTTGCATGTTCAACCTCCAGCTGAAATGCATTTGCTGAATCGCAGAGGAAGAGGGATAAAAAAAAATCATGCAGAGACCCAGTCCACCAACCTGAAAAAACAAACAAAAAAAAAACTTAAATTGTTAAATTTTACAAGTTTTGGGGGGGGCAGAAAGCCACATGTCATTGTCATTTCAGCAAATTATCAAGACTTTTGGCCCAACCATGGTCAGGCGAATAGACTGTGCCTTATTCAGCCGACGATCGGGCGATTTGACATTTTGACACGGCTTTGCATCCCTGGCCGCAAGACAATAGACAATAGACTCAGCCCTCTACGTGCACCTTGAGTCAAGTTTTCATCAACAGGGTGCAGAGCGGATTTATCAGTGTGGATTTTGTGGAAAAGCTGCACTCCAGAGCCCAGTTTTTCACAGGCTGTGCTCACGTTCACGTGCAGCCTGACTGACTGAGGATTACACCGGCCACCTGTGCTTACGGTCCGGTGTCAGGGGAGTGCTGAGCTGAGATCCTGACACCGGGAAAGATCTGAAACTTGTAAAGATGTGAAAAAAAAATTGCCAAGGAAAAGAGAAAGGGATACACTAAATTTGACAATCTGCATGATGGTGCAGTGACATAGTGTCATTGCTTAGGGCCCCTTCACACATAGTACGAATGTGGTCGAATTGCACATGAAGCAGGAATCGTATGCAATACATGTAAAATCGGAGCTGCCTCTAATGCCTCATACACCTGCCACATGTGCACTAAAAATTCTATGAATCTCTGTCTGGTTCAGTACACAACCACAATCACGGGGTAGACTGGTGACTTGACAGTTGTAGATAAGACACTCATTGACACCCTCCACAAGGAGGGTATGCCACAAAAGGTCATTGCTGAAAGGGTGGCTATTGACAGAGTGATGTCTGGAAGCATATACATGAAAAGTTGACTGCAAGGGAAAAGTGTGGTAGGAAAAGACGCACAAGCAACAGGGATGACTGCAACAGCTTTGAGAAGATTGCCAAGTAAAGCTGACTTAAGAACACTAAGAACAGACTGAGGACTGACTAGAGTCAGTGCATCCAGGAAATAGCCTGCAAGTGTCACTCTGCCATTGCCAAGCTACTCCTTAACTCGAGACAAAAGCTGGGTTTCCATTACAGATTTCCAGAAAGGTTAAGAGATGACAGTGAAATGACACTGAGTGATGGAATAGGACTGCTGGGTTTGTCCTCGGGCGAGAACTATAATTCTGTCATCACGATGACATCCTGCCATTATTGCCATGTCTTTATTATTTTTCTAATCCAATACTGCAGTGACATCATGTCTTATAAAAGGATTAACAAGCTCTCTGTCCCTTATCCACACAGTGTGCCATGAATTTTACAATGTCAGAATTCTTTCTGCATATCACGTGAAATATAATAGCGATAAAAATGTTTCAATACCAATTTTAAGAAATGTCTTTTTTTTAACTCGATTAAAAAAAAAAACTGCCTCACATGAGTGTAAAATTCTTAATTTGATACCTTCAATTGCGCAATTTGAAGATTACTCACTGGCAGAAGTGTCCTTCCTGGGATAAGCAGAAAAATAACTGGACCGTTGCCCATTGGTCCAAATGTTTTTCAAATGAAAATAAATTTTGCATTTTATTTGGAAATCAAGGTCCCAGTGTTTGGAGGGAGGAAGACTGGTGAGGCACAGAATCCAAGTTGTTTGAAGTGATTTGGGGTGCCATGTCATCTGCTGGTGTTGGTCCACTGTGTTTTATCAAGTCCAAAGTCAACACAGCTGTCTACAAGAAGATTTTAGAGCATTTCATGCTCCCATCTGCTGACAAACTTTATGAAGATGCTCAAAGAAGCTCCAACCAAGATGTTTCAATACTATAAATCCCTTTTTTGGACTAATCTTGTGAAATATTCTATTTTGAAATATTCCCTCTATTTTTGGAGCTGTATGTCATACTTACCAACATTAAAATTTTAAACACCAGCTTGAAACATTTTAGTTTAAAGCCTGGCCAGTTTATATATAATGAGTCTAGAATGGATAAAATTTCTAAAATAAATGACTAAAAATCTATTTAATTTTTTCACAAAATTCTACTATGGGAGGTCAGCAGGAGTATGGAGTGGGGGGGGGGGGGTCCCTTTTCAGAGTCATCCAATCCCTATACTCACAAAACGAGAGCTGTGTTCGGGTGCTCGGCAGTAGGTCTGACTCATTTCAGGTGGAGGTTGGCATCTGCCAGGGCTTCGCCTTGTCACCAATCTTGTATGTGATATTCATGGGTAGGATATCAAGGCATAGTCAGGGGGAGGAGGGTCTTCAGTTTGGTGGGCTCAGGTTCTCATCACTGCTTTTTGCAGGATGATGTGGTCCTGTTTGGTTCATTGGCCTGTGACCTCCAGCAGTCACTGGGTCAGTTTGCAGCCAAGCGACTGCACCTCTAAATCTGAGGCCATGGTTCTCAGCAGGAAACTGATGAATTGCCTACTCCAGGTAGGGAAGAAGGTCTTGAATCGGCACAGCAGGTATGGTGTTGCATTTGCTCTACCGTACTAGTGTGACGAAAGGGGAGCTGAGCCAAAAGGCGAAGCTCTCAATCTACTGGTCAATCTTTGTTCCTGCTCTCACCTATGGTCATGAGGGCTAGGTCATGACCAAAAGAACTAGATTGCGGGTACAAGTGGCCAAAATTGGTTTCCTCAAGAGGGTGGCTGGTGTTTTCCTTAGAGTTAAGGTGAGAAGCTCAGTCATTCCAGGTACGTCCAGCTGGGAGGAGACCCCGGGGAAGACCCACAACTAGGTGGAGAGATTACTGGCCTGGGAACACTGCAGGATCCCACAGTCAAAGGTGGTTTATGTGGCCTGGGAAAGGGAAGTCTGGGGTCCCCTGCAGGAGCTGCTGCCCCCACGACCTGATCCTAGATAAGCGGTTGAAGAGGTATGTATGTACATATGCATGTATGAAATTCTAATTTTTGAGATGCACATAAGCAAGACAAAACTGCTGCTTTGACTTAAAGTTTGCCCTATTTTAACATCAGTCTAACCACATTATTTTGCCTTTTCAATTGGGGGGAGGTGATGGTCTAGTGCAGGGGTGGCCAAGTTCGGTCCTCGAGAGCTACCTTCCTGACACTCTTAGTTGTCTCCCTGCTCCAACACACCTGAATCCAATGAAAGGCTCATTAAAAGTCTGCTAAGGAGTCTTTCATTGGATTCAAGTGTGTTGGAGCAGGGAGACAACTAAGTGTGTCAGGAAGGTAGCTCTCGAGGACCGAACTTGGCCACCCCTGGTCTAGTGGTTAAGGTGTTGGGCTTAGGACAAGAAGATCCTTGGTTCAAATCCCAGCCTGACTGGAAAATCACTAAGGGCCCTTGGGCAAGGTCTTTAATCCCCTATTGCTCGCGGTGTGTAGTGGGTGCCTTGTGTGGCAGCACCTTGACATTGGGGTGAATGTGAGGCTTTATTTATAAAGCGCTTTGAGCGTCTGATGCAGATGGATTTATTGTTTTTGAGTTCACCTGTTAACAACCTCTGGAGGATGGACTCTTTATCTGTGTATTCATTGGCTCTGCTTTTCCAAAACCTCAAACTAATTTTAAGAAGTCACAAACAAGCAGCAGGAGCCTCGCTGGTGATCAGACCCAGGGTTTGGAAGTGACAAGTAAAGATAAGTGAATTTCAACTGACACACACTTATGTTCAGAGCCACAGAGAGAGAATGAAGAAGTGACTGTTTGGCTGCATTCATAGAAGGCCCTTTCCATGTGGATGCACAGACCTATGAGTGGGTTCATTGAGTTTTAGAAAGGACGTGACGCACAACAGTCAGAAAATATATCTTTAATTCTTATTTCTTACATTTCTGTGCAAAAAATGTTTGTCTCTCTCAGAGACTCCATTCACTCTGTACCTTTTTTGACCAACTTCCTCACTGTTTTGCTTTGTTGCCACTAAATCCAAACACTTTCTGCAGACTTATATGGATTTACAAACATATTATTTTAGTTTGGGCATTTAACCACTGTCCAAGAATCAGAAAATGAGGATTTACATCTCTGATTTAGTACATTTCACTGCAGAAAATGTCTCGCGCTGACTGACGAGCACAGCTGCAAGTATTCCATCATTAATCCATTGTACCACGAAGAAGAGGAGGAAAACGTTGCCACGAACAGCGGGAGAAGAAGAAAACTAGAAGGGTGGAAATGAGAGTGGGGACTTTGAATGTTGGTAGTATGACTGGTAAAGGGAGAGAGCTGGCTGATATGATGGAGAGGAGAAAGGTAGACATATTGTGTGTGCAAGAGACCAAGTGGAAGGGAAGTAAGAGCAGGAGCATCAGCGGTGGGTACAAGTTGTTGTACCATGGTGAGGACAGGAAGAGAAATGGTGTTGGGGTCATTTTAAAGGAAGAGTATGTTAAAAGTGTGTTGGAGGTTAAGCGAGTGTCTGACAGGGTGATGAGTGTGAAGTTGGAAATTGAAGGGGTGATGATGAATATCATCAGTGCATATGCCCCACTGAGATGAAGGAGAAAGAAGATTTCTGGAGTGTTAGATGAGGTGGTGGAAAGTGTGCCCAAGGATGAAAGAGTGGTGATAGGAGCAGACTTCAATGGGCATGTTGGTGAAGGGAACAGAGGTGATGAGGAAGTAATGGGTAGATATGGTATCAAGGATAGGAATGGGGAAGAACAGATGGTAGTTCATTTTGCAAAAAGGATGGAAATGGCTGTGGTGAATACCTACTTTAAGAAAAGGGAGGAGCACAGGGTAACATGAGTGGAGGAAGGTGCACACAGGTGGACTACATTCTTTATAGGAGATGCAAGCTAAAAGAAATCACAGACTAAGGTGGTAGCAGGAGAGAGTGTCACTAGACAGTGACATGGTTGGTTGTTTGTAGGATGACTTTAGAGGTAAAGAAGAAGAAGAGAGTGAGAGCTCAACAAAGGATCAGATGGTGGAAGCTGAAGGAGGAAGACTGTTGTGTGAAATTTAGCGAGCAGGTGAGAGAAGCACTGGTTGGAGGGGAAGCAATTTTGGACAACTGGAAAAGTACTGCAGATGTGGTGAGGGAGACAGCTAGGGCAATACTGGGTATGACATCTGGACAGTGGAAGGAAGACAAGGAGACTTGGTGGTGGAATGAAGAGGTCCAGGAAAGCATAAGGAGAAAGAGGTTGGTGAAAAGGTTTTGGGATAGTCGGAGAGATGAAGAAAGTAGACAGGAGTACAAGGAGATGTGGCCTAAGGCGAAAAGAGAAGTGGCAAAAGCAAAGGAAAAGGCATATTGTGAGCTGTACAAGAAGTTGAATAGTAAGGAAGGAGAAAAGGACTTGTACCGATTGGCCAGACAAAGGGACAGAGCTGGAAAGGATGTGCAGCAGGTTAGGGTGGTAAAAGATGCACATGGTAATGTGCTGACAAGTGAGGAGTGTGTGCTGAGAAGGTGGAGGGAATATTTTGAAGAGCTGATGAATAAAGAAAATGAGCGAGAGAAAAGGCTGGATGATGTGGTGAGAGTAAATCAGGAAGTACAAGAGATTAGCAAGGAAGTGAGGGCTGCTATGAAGAGGATGAAGAGTGGAAAGGCAGTTGGTCCAGATGACATTCCAGTGGAGGCATGGAAATGTCTAGGAGAGATGGCAGTAGAGTTTCTAACCAGATTGTTTAATAAAATCTTGGAAAGTGAGAGGATGCCTGAGGAGTGGAGAAGAAGTGTGCTGGTTCCTATTTTCAAGAACAAGGGTGATGTGCAGAGCTGCAGTAACTACAGAGGCATAAAGCTGATCAGCCACAGCATGAAGTTATGGGAAAGAGTAGTAGAAGCTAGGCTTAGAAAACAGGTGAAGATCTGTGAGCAGCAATATGGTTTCATGCCGAGAAAGAGCACTACAGATGCAATGTTTGCTCTGAGAATACTGTTGGAAAAGTACAGAGAAGGACAGAAAGAGTTACATTGTGTGTTTGTGGACTTAGAAAAAGCTTATGATATGGTGCCAAGAGAAGAGTTGTGGTATTGTATGAGGAAGTCTGGAGTGGCAGAGAAGTATTTTAGGGTAGTGCAGGACATGTACAAGAATAGTGTGACAGCGGTGAGATGCGCAGTCGGAATGACAGACTCATTCAAGGTGGAGGTGGGATTACACCAAGGATCAGCTCTGAGTCCTTTCTTGTTTGCAGTGGTGATTGACAGGTTGACGGATGAGATCAGACAGGAGTCCCCATGGACTATGATGTTTGCAGATGCAATTGTGATCTGTAGTGAGAGTAGAGAGCAAGTTGAGTCTAGTCTGGAGAAGTGAAGATATGCTTTGGAGAGAAGGGGAATGAAAGTCAGTAGAAGCAAGACAGTACATGTGTGTGAATGAGAGGGAGCCCAGTGGAATAGTGCAGTTACAAGGAGTAGAAGTGATGAAAGTAGATGAGTTTAAATATTTGGGGTCAACTGTTCAAAGTAATGGAGAGTGTGGTAGAGAGGTGAAGAAGAGAGTGCAGGCAGGGTGGAGTGGGTGGAGAAAGGTGGCAGGAGTGATTTGTGACCGAAGAATATCAGCAAGTGTGAAGGGGAAAGTTTACAAAACAGTAGTGAGACCAGCTATGTTGTATGGTTTAGAGACGGTGGTACTAACAAAAAGACAAAAGGCAGAGCTGGAGGTGGCAGAGCTGAAGATGTTGAGATTCTCTTTGGGAGTGACAAGAATGGACAAGATTAGGAATGAACATATCAGAGGGACAACTCAGGTGGGACGTTTGGAGACAAAGTCAGAGAGGTGAGACTGAGATGGTTTGGACATGTGCAGAGGAGGGACCCAGGATATATAGGGAGAAGGATGCTGAGGATGGAGCCACCAGGCAGGAGAGAAGAGGGAGACCAAAGAGGAGGTTCATGGATGTGCTGAGAGAGGACATGCAGGTGGTTGGTGTGACAGAGGAAGATACAGAGGACAGGGTGAGATAGAAATGATTGATCTGCTGTGGCGACCCCTAACGGGAACAGCCGAAAAGCAAAGAAGAAGACCCTAACCATCCAGCAGGAGGCAGACACGTCTATGGGATATCACATAGACAAAAGTTATTTTTTAATTGCTCTGTCACATCAAAGTTCACGAAATGTAGTGAATCAGTTCTCATTATAAAGGCACTTTTAATGTGATGAGGCCACAAGGCGATTAACGTTTACTATTTTTTTGTGTGAAATGGTGTGGAGGTCGGACTCATTCATTTACCTACGACCTGCATTTTAGAAGGAACATAAATGGAATTTTGAGTTAGAAGATGAAGATTTCACGTGGAGTTGAAATGTTTGAATCATGTTGACATGACGTGTGACTGTCCGTGGAACGTTTCTCAGCACGTCACGCACGACACGTGCCAGAAAAACCCCGCAGCACCGAGTCAAACAACCTGTGGCACGTGTGTGATTAAAACAGCAGCTCAGAGTGACTGCTGGACATCGACACGCACACGGACACACACGCAGAGTGACAGCGTGTCTCGTCCCAGCAGCTGTTGGCTGTTAAATCCTTCAGTCTCCGTTCAGTTCTTACCGGCTGCTCGAACGCTGCTTCAGTCCTCACGGAGACTCACACACGGAGGCTGCTGCTCCATCACGGCGCCTTCGACACGGACACGAGCTCAGGGCTTCCTCCTCTGTCTGTAACCGTCAGTTAGCTGTCGGAGCCCCGCAGGATTCTGACAGTAGGAGCGCCGAGCCGGCTGGAGGCTCCGCCGCCATCTTGGTGTGATGGGAACCCTCTCTGCCCCCCCGTCTCTCTCTCTCTCTCTCTCTCTCTCTCTCTCTCTCTCGCCTTCTGTGTTTATATTTGTGTCTATGCCTTTGTTTATCTGTGTGTGCCTGTCTGTCTGTGTGTGTGCCTGTGTGTGTGTGTGTGTGCCTGTGTGTGTGTGTGCCTGTCTGTCTCTGTGTGTGTGTGCCTGTCTGTGTGCCTGTGTGTGTGTGTGTGTGTGTGTGCCTGTCTGTCTCTGTGTGTGTGTGCCTGTCTGTGTGCCTGTGTGTGTGTGTGTGTGCCTGTCTGTCTCTGTGTGTGTGTGCCTGTCTGTGTGCCTGTGTGTGTGTGTGTGCATGTCTGTTTCTGTCTGTGCCTGTCTGTCTGTGTGTGTGTGTGTGCCTGTCTGTGTGTGTGTGTGTGTGTGTGCGCCTGTCTGTCTCTGTGTGTGTGTGCCTGTGTGTGTGCCTGTCTGTGTGTGTGTGTGTGTGTGCCTGTCTGTCTCTGTGTGTGTGTGCCTGTCTGTGTGCCTGTCTGTGTGTGTGTGTGTGTGTGCCTGTCTGTCTCTGTGTGTGTGTGCCTGTCTGTGTGTGTGTGTGCATGTCTGTTTCTGTCTGTGCCTGTCTGTCTGTGTGTGTGTGTGTGTGTGCCTGTCTGTCTGTGTGTGTGTGTGTGCATGTCTGTTTCTGTCTGTGCCTGTCTGTCTGTGTGTGTGTGTGTGCCTGTCTGTCTGTGTGTGTGTGTGCCTGTCTGTCTGTGTGTGTGTGTGTGTGTGTGCCTGTCTGTCTCTGTGTGTGTGTGCCTGTGTGTGTGTGTGTGTGTGTGTGTGCCTGTCTGTCTCTGTGTGTGTGTGCCTGTGTGTGTGTGTGTGTGTGTGTGCCTGTCTGTCTCTGTGTGTGTGTGTGTGTGTGTGCCTGTCTGTCTCTGTGTGTGTGTGCCTGTCTGTCTCTGTGTGTGTGTGCCTGTCTGTGTGCCTGTGTGTGTGTGTGCATGTCTGTTTCTGTCTGTGCCTGTCTGTCTGTGTGTGTGTGTGTGTGTGCCTGTCTGTCTGTGTGTGTGTGTGCCTGTCTGTCTCTGTGTGTGTGTGCCTGTCTGTGTGCCTGTGTGTGTGTGTGTGCATGTCTGTTTCTGTCTGTGCCTGTCTGTCTGTGTGTGTGTGTGTGCCTGTCTGTGTGCCTGTGTGTGTGTGTGCATGTCTGTTTCTGTCTGTGCCTGTCTGTCTGTGTGTGTGTGTCTCTGGTTGTGTGTGTGTCCGTGCCTGTCTGTCTTTGTGTTTGTGTCTCTGGTTGTGTGTGTGTCCGTCCAGTTTCGTACCTCATTCCGGGCAGATCATTGAGAGAACAACTCTGACATTTAGATACAATAAGCTGATAAAAACTAAAATTATTTTGAGAATATAAAAGGTACAGTCACTGTTACTGTCAAAGGTTTATGACTGTTTATTAGAACAAAATAAGCATCAATCAGTATCAATTTTATTTATATAGCGCCAAATCACAACAAACAGTTGCCCCAAGGCGCTTTATATTGTAAGGCAAGGCCATACAATAATTATGTAAAACCCCAACGGTCAAAACGACCCCCTGTGAGCAAGCACTTGGCTACAGTGGGAAGGAAAAACTCCCTTTTAACAGGAAGAAACCTCCAGCAGAACCAGGCTCAGGGAGGGGCAGTCTTCTGCTGGGACTGGTTGGGGCTGAGGGAGAGAACCAGGAAAAAGACATGCTGTGGAGGGGAGCAGAGATCAATCACTAATGATTAAATGCAGAGTGGTGCATACAGAGCAAAAAGAGAAAGAAACAGTGCATCATGGGAACCCCCCAGCAGTCTAAGTCTATAGCAGCATAACTAAGGGATGGTTCAGGGTCACCTGATCCAGCCCTAACTATAAGCTTTAGCAAAAAGGAAAGTTTTAAGCCTAATCTTAAAAGTAGAGAGGGTGTCTGTCTCCCTGATCCGAATTGGGAGCTGGTTCCACAGGAGAGGAGCCTGAAAGCTGAAGGCTCTGCCTCCCATTCTACTCTTACAAACCCTAGGAACTACAAGTAAGCCTGCAGTCTGAGAGCGAAGCGCCCTATTGGGGTGATAAGGTACTATGAGGTCCCTAAGATAAGATGGGACCTGATTATTCAAAACCTTATAAGTAAGAAGAAGAATTTTAAATTCTAGAATTAAATAAGACACCTTTCTTACAAGACACGCAGATCATAATGTTTTAAAATCATGAAAAGACATTTACAGCAATACGAGTAAATATACAGTGAGGAAAATAAGTATTTGAACACCCTGCAGTTTTGCAAGTTCTCCCACTTAGAAATCATGGAGGGGTCTGAAATTTTCATCTTAGGTGCATGTCCACTGTGAGAGACATAATCTAAAAAAATAAAATCTGGAAATCACAATGTATGATTTTTTTAATAATTTATTTGTATGTTACTGCTGCAAATAAGTATCTGATCCCCTACCAACCAGCAAGAATTTTGGCTCACACACACCTGTTAATTTTTCTTTAAGAAGCCCTCTTATTCTGCACTCTTTACCTGTATTAATTGCACCTGTTTGAACTTGTTACCTGTATAAAAGACACCTGTTCACACACTCAGTCAATCACACTCCAACGTGTCCACCATAGCCAAGACCAAAGAGCTGTCTAAGGACACCAGAGACAAAACTGTAGACCTGCACAAGGCTGGGATGGACTACAGTACAACAGGCAAGCAGCTTGGTAGAAGACAACAACTGCTATGATTATTTATTAGAAAGTGGAAGAAACACAAGATGACTGTCAATCTCCTTGGGTCTGGGATTCCATACAAGATCTCACTTTGTGGGGTAAGGATGATTCTGAGAAAGCGCAGAACTACACAGGAGGACCTGGTCAATGACCTGAAGAGAGCTGGGACCACAGTCACAAAGATTACATTAGTAACACGGCCTGTTTGAAGTTCACCAGTGACCATCTGGATGATCCAGAGGAGGCATGGGAGAAGGTCATGTGGCCAGATGAGACCAGAATAGAGTTTTTTGGAATCAACTCCACTTACCATGTTTAGAGGATGAGAACAACCCCAAGAAAACCACCCCAACCGTGAAGCATGGGGGTGGAAACATCATACTCTGGGGGTGCTCTTCTGCAAGGGGGACAGGACGACTGCACCGTATTGAAGGGAGGATGGATGGGGTCATGTATTGTGAGATTTTGGCAAACAACCTCCTTCCCTCAGTAAGAGCATTGAAGATGGGTCATGGCTGGGTCTTCCAGCATGACAGTGACCCCAAACACACAGCCAGGGCAACTAAGGAGGGGCTCCATAAGAAGCATTTCAAGGTTCTGGAGTGGCCTGGTCAGTCTTCAGACCTGAACTCAATAGAAAATCTTTGGAGGGAGCTGAAACTCCAAACCTGAAAGATTTGGAGAAGATCTGTATGGAGGAATGGACCAAAATCCCTGCTGCAGTGTGTGAAACCTGGTGAAAAACTACAGGAAACATTTGAACTCTGTAATTGCAAACAAAGGTTACTGTATCAAATATTAACATTGATTTTCACAGGTGTTCAAATACTTATTTGCAGCAGTAACATACAAATAAATTATTAAAAATCATACATTGTGATTTCCGGATTTTTTTTTTTAGATTATGTCTCTCACAGTGGACATGCACCTAAGATGAAAATTTCAGACCCCTCCATGATTTCTAAGTGGGAGAACTTGCAAAATCGCAGGGTGTTGAAATACTTATTTTCCTCACTGTAACTAGTACAAGTAAAGCGACTGCATCACCTGGGACCTTGACATTGACCTGTGACCTCTAAGATGTACACTGTGGTGTGGTGGCAGAGTCTCTGGTCCAATCTCAGTGTTGATGCTCTCTGCACTCTGAGATAATGAAATCTTCTGGAATTTGACCAGGACCATATTGAAGTGTGCCAATCTGTTGTGTGGACTGGAGGCGGAATAATTGTTCAGATTTCCAGATTTTTATGCTTTTCAAAACATCTTTCATCCTCACCCTGATCCATTTAAGAGAAAGTAGTTTGCAAAGGTACTAGGCAGCTCAGATATCGGTTTAGAACCTTTTCGTGAATCAAAAGGTGCAGAGAGCCCTCCTAGAAGTGGCCACCAGTTTTGGTGTGCAGAAAACGTCAGTGTTTGCCACCTTCTCATACTATACATAACATCCACACTCACCATCTCATAAACTTTGAGTCGCGTTCATACTAAGTCAGTGAGGCATTAAGGCTGGCTGACTGTCAAATTGTCACATGCACGAGGGCAAAACAAAGCAAGCATGGAAGTCATTTCAGTGGGACTCAAGGATTGTATGAAGACACCTAGTATCAAAGACACCAGCTGTCTTTGACCTAACCAGTGACCTATGTCAAACCAGCCTTAGGTATGTGGCTAACTTCCAGGTCTTACATCCATGCAATACAACAGGAAGCCGCCGGATCTTCAAGACTCATGACTATCATCTTGGTCTTTTCTCAATTTGGATGAAGTAAATTCCACAAGATCCATTTTTTTCACTGAACCCAGACAATCCTCTAAATTCCTTATATGAGATAGTTTCCATTCATAGGTACTTAGCTGTGTGATCTCGACAGTGATCCTCTTCATTAGAGATCAAGAGAAACCTGGGACAGAGTGTTTGGCGATGCTGAAAATGTTACTGGAGAATGAAGGTCCGAGTCTGTTTGGACCTGGTGCCTCTTGTCTTACTATGTGGTTGTGAACTCTGGACTTTAACTAGTGACCTAAAATGTCACTAAAATGGATGTATTTGGTACTAGGTCTCTTTGGAGGATCCTGGGATAGTGATGGAATCACTTGGTGGTAAATTAATGCATACTGAGGTTGACTCGGATGATGCATGCTATTTATGCTGCGAGAGAATGTCAGCTAAGGCATTTTGGCCACGTGGCACTCTGGGGATGATCCATTGTGCAGAGGCCAGGCCAAGGACACAAAAAAGTTTCACCCGGTTGTGTCAGTTAGTTGGCTACGTTTTGAATGGTGGGGAATGGACCGGTTGCCTTCATGGGTGTTTGCCATTTAGGACCCAAGTTTGTTTCATAGTGTTGTGGATACAGCAATGCACAGCACGAGTGCTTGCCCCGATTCCGAACCTGGTCTGATCTCCATATGTGGACTTGTCCCAGATCTCATGCCAAGGTATGTATATTTTGAAAATTTCAACAGTTTTATCCGCCTACCCAGCCAGTGATACATCTGGCAGTATAACCAGATTTGGGTTGGGAGTAGTAACAGAGAAGCTATTTAACAGGAAAAGGCACTTCCTTTCTGTTTGAGCTTGTTAAACACTTAACAGAAACATCGGGTGCCCCAACACTTGATACATGACCCTTAACCTATAACTACTTCAGCGTAAATTCCACACAGGCACTGCGGTTGCTGTGTGGAATGCAGGCAGTGTTCCCAGTGAATTCTGACCTTCATCAGGGATGTGTTCTGGCTCTTACTCTGTCCAGTGCTTCCATGGAGTAGATTTTGGGTAAGAAGACGACATCCCATGATTCGGGTGTGTTTGTCTTTGATGAAAGGTGCACAGACCTTGATTTTTGAGGATGATGTTGTGATTGTTGTGGAGTCAACAGGTGACCTGATTACAACACTTGAGAAGCTGAATGAGGAGTCCTAGTGTCTGGGTTTGTGGCTGTCTTTCATCAAAACTAAGATCCAGATGATGGTCATGGTCTCAGCCATAAGAAATGTATCTGTATGTGGTGAAAATGTCAAAACCTTTGACAGATTTGCTAATCTTGACATTGACATTGATGTCTCTGGGAGCTTGGCTTATAAGGTCATGAGTCATCTGGGAAGAGTTTATATAGTTGCAAGTATCTTTGCAGGAGAATCCTGGTCAGAGGTGGGTAACTTGGGCTTCAGTGAAAAGCCCTACCATTTTTTGCTTCTACCTGTGCACCTAAAATAGGTAATTTCAAGGACCAGCTCATCTACTGGCCTGAAAAGTTGAACTAATTAGGATCAGCTGGTTTTATGGGAGGATGGAACAAATAGTATGTGGTCATCCTAATAACTGAAGGTTTCCCACCTCGAGTCCTGGAGCTTCCAGCCTTATTGTATGGTAACGAGACTTAGACAATAACTAGTGACTGACTTTATTTGGAACTAGGATGTTCTGGAGAATCCTTGAGGAGTACTACTGGAATGATTTTGAATCAAATGACTAGTGACTTATTGAGTCCCAGATGAAGTGGACAATTTGCATTGTGTGCGAACATTTAGTAAGACATTATGGTCATGTTTGAATCATATTTGTTTGAATCATATTTGTCTAATAGATTACAATTTGTTCATGTAAATGGGGAATCTTCTTCACAGACTAAAGTTAATTATGGAGTTCCACAAGGTTCTGTGCTAGGACCAATTTTATTCACTTTATACATGCTTCCCTTAGGCAGTATTATTAGACGGTATTGCTTAAATTTTCATTGTTACGCAGATGATACCCAGCTTTATCTATCCATGAAGCCAGAGGACACACACCAATTAGCTAAACTGCAGGATTGTCTTACAGACATAAAGACATGGATGACCTCTAATTTCCTGCTTTTAAACTCAGATAAAACTGAAGTTATTGTACTTGGCCCCACAAATCTTAGAAACATGGTGTCTAACCAGATCCTTACTCTGGATGGCATTACCCTGACCTCTAGTAATACTGTGAGAAATCTTGGAGTCATTTTTGATCAGGATATGTCATTCAAAGCGCATATTAAACAAATATGTAGGACTGCTTTTTTGCATTTACGCAATATCTCTAAAATCAGAAAGGTCTTGTCTCAGAGTGATGCTGAAAAACTAATTCATGCATTTATTTCCTCTAGGCTGGACTATTGTAATTCATTATTATCAGGTTGTCCTAAAAGTTCCCTAAAAAGCCTTCAGTTAATTCAAAATGCTGCAGCTAGAGTACTGACGGGGACTAGAAGGAGAGAGCATATCTCACCCATATTGGCTTCTCTTCATTGGCTTCCTGTTAATTCTAGAATAGAATTTAAAATTCTTCTTCTTACTTATAAGGTTTTGAATAATCAGGTCCCATCTTATCTTAGGGACCTCGTAGTACCATATCACCCCAATAGAGCGCTTCGCTCTCAGACTGCAGGCTTACTTGTAGTTCCTAGGGTTTGTAAGAGTAGAATGGGAGGCAGAGCCTTCAGCTTTCAGGCTCCTCTCCTGTGGAACCAGCTCCCAATTCAGATCAGGGAGACAGACACCCTCTCTACTTTTAAGATTAGGCTTAAAACTTTCCTTTTGCTAAAGCTTATAGTTAGGGCTGGATCAGGTGACCCTGAACCATCCCTTAGTTATGCTGCTATAGACGTAGACTGCTGGGGGGTTCCCATGATGCACTGTTTCTTTCTCTTTTTGCTCTGTATGCACCACTCTGCATTTAATCATTAGTGTTCGATCTCTGCTCCCCTCCACAGCATGTCTTTTTCCTGGTTCTCTCCCTCAGCCCCAACCAGTCCCAGCAGAAGACTGCCCCTCCCTGAGCCTGGTTCTGCTGGAGGTTTCTTCCTGTTAAAAGGGAGTTTTTCCTTCCCACTGTAGCCAAGTGCTTGCTCACAGGGGGTCGTTTTGACCGTTGGGGTTTTACATAATTATTGTATGGCCTTGCCTTACAATATAAATCGCCTTGGGGCAACTGTTTGTTGTGATTTGGCGCTATATAAAAAAATTGATTGATTGATTGATTGATGTTTCTATGCCTACAATCTTGCACACATGCACCTTAGTGATGGGGGCGCCCATGTATTACCTGTCTGCGGCAGATGTATAGCTACTTTTGAGAGATCGAGATAAACCATTGGTCTGCCTGTTTGGTTGCCACTTGGGACTCAGAAGTTAGGTGATGCAGTAATGTGAAGCACCAGTGCAGGATCCTAGATTTGATCCCTTTAGAGTTCTCTCTCGCCCCGCACACACACACACACACACACACACACACACCTGTTTTCATGACATATCAGGACATATGACAGAAATATGAAAAATGGGAACATGCCTTTCCCAAGGTCCTAGAGGCCTGGGAATCAAACTGATTCAGACACATGCTTACAAAATACGAGGTCTGTCCATAAAGTATCGTACCTTTTTATTTTTTTTTAAACTATATGGATTTGATTCATATGTTTTTACGTCAGACATGCTTGAACCCTTGTGCACATGCGTGAGTTTTTCCACGCCTGTCGGTGATGCCATTCGACTGTGAGCACGCCTTGTGGAAGGAGTGGTCCCGCCCTGTCGTCGGATTTTCATTGTCTGGAAATGGCGGAATGATTTGGGTTTTTTTTCCATCAGAATTTTTTCAGAAGCTGTTAGAGACTGGCACCTGGAAACTATTCGAAAAATTTATCTGGCTTTCGATGAAAATTTTACGGGCTTCACAGAGAATAAGGTCTGGTAGTACAGCTTTAAGGACCCCTTTAAGGATGCTCAGCACACCGCGCTGCGAGCTGCGACAACATGGCACAAGCCACCGGACCATTTCTGAGCTGATGGCTCTATGGATACGAGACCGTCGTGTGCTCTTTCTCTGGTTATCACAAGAGCTGGACATCAGCCATTTTCCGGCAGATTTCACTTTTAACAAGAGATTTTGTCATGGAAAGCCGCGCGGAGGCTTCGCGCGTCACGACCAATTCGCTTTGGAAGTGAGACAAAGGAACACCTCCGTTTCGGCGTGTCAGAGGACAAGTTTGGACATGTCCAGCTCTCCACAATTTCACTGATACTTACTGGACTGGTAAGCATTGAAAGCCGAGATAGACATGTCCAAACTTGTCCTCTGACACGCCGAAACGGAGGTGTTCCTTTGTCTCACTTCCAAAGCGAATTGGTCGTGACGCGCGAAGCCTCCGCGCGGCTTTCCATGACAAAATAAACATAAAAAAATAAAATAAAAAGGTACGATACTTTATGGACAGACCTCGTATGTCCATCTGTTGAGACTTTGGCTAGGGCTATAATTTGGCCAAACCTGATGTTTATGCTACATATGAGGACACTGTCAGGTTCCTGCAAGTACAATAACATCACACTGAAAGTGTGTTAAGTTCCAAAAGTGACTACTAGGCAGTGAAATTGAAGAGCAAAAACAATAAACACACATCTAAAAATTGTGATATTTAAGGACATTAGAGATTTTTGGTCTGGGAGCATTTTTGTGTGGTTTTGGGGGGGGTCCTAGAATGCTTTAGAGTGCTTGGAAAAATGAGGACGTGACATAAAAATGTCCTGAATTGTCATCAAAACAAGTGCACACACACATGCACACGCATACACAACAGGTTGCCACTGTGATTAATAACCCACATGGCTGCTGGGTTTGGCCCATCTATGTTAAAACAAAGACTGTAGATGGATATGGAAAATCAAGGAATGGGTGAAAAAAAAAATCCACCACATTTCCTTCATAGCTTCCAAGTTTGTACTGAATTATTTTGTTATCATGACATTACTATATTGTACAACCTTCCAGCAGCATCTTTTTCAAGACGAATAAAGTCTGTTTCAACCTTACTTTGTGCTAAATGATGAAATGGGAGCTGTAGCACACAGGCTGTGAGTAGGTGTGAGGTTTGGGGTGGAGAGCTGGAAAAGTATTCTAACATGGTAATGCAGACCTGTGAGTCACTTAGCCGTGCTGTGTTCCTCTGTGTACACGCGTTATTATGTGCACACTAATGTGTCTGTTGTGAAAAATTCAGATCCCCTCTCCTGTTTTAGGGTTATTGACAGATAAGTGGAACCCTTTAAACTTTCTACAACGTGTGCATGTGGTTTGTTGAAGACTGTGTCGCGGCTCGTCTTTAGTCTTCTCGGGATGTCTTCTTTTAGATAACACAAACTAATTGCAAGTGATATGCTAGAAAAAGGATACAACACTTTAGAATAATTCAGCCTTAAGCAAGATAAAATGCACAGAGTTTTTAAGTTTATTTAAGCCTTCGACACAAAGCTTAGACAAACTGAGTCCTCTAGAGAGACTGAATATGACAACCGCGCTCGTCTATTTATTGGAGACCCGCGGGCATCGCTCCTCCTTCGACTTTTTTATTTATTTCATTCCCAAGACATGGTTTTCTATTGGAAGCGTCCTCTAGTGAACCCTAAGCAGGTGTTAGGCCATTATTTCAATGTGACAAATGCTCCCATTAAAACATGAAGGATTTACAACTGATTTTTTTAAAAGGCCTTCAGCCACAGGTGCAGCTGGCCTGAGGCCCCCTCCGCACGTGGCCTCAGCCACACGTGCAGCTGGCCTGAGGCCCCCGCACGTGGCCTGCGGGAAAGCACCTAAAAGGCCTTGGAAAGCCCCTGACAGACTAAATGACTAATAGAGCCCTTTTTTTGGGTTGAACACCTGCTAGTTCAACCAGAGGACATACAGTTCGGATCAGGACACTTGATAGTTCATCACAGTTCAAATATGGACCTAAAAATTCTTCTACAACTGTTTGGAGGTGGGTTGCCTTCATCTTTCTTTTCTTTTTTTTTTTTGTCTTTTGTGCAAACTGAAGACTATACCTGAAGTTGTTCAAGTTTACCAAATGCAAGCAACCAGTATAACAGTCGGAATATTATGTTTCGTCCCTGTTTGTTTGTTTGTGAACAGCCTGTAACCCACAATTTTTCATATATCATGATGAAATTTTTACTGAAGATTCGTATCTTGATAGCCAAGAAGTGATTGAATTTTCAAGGTTATAGGTCAAAGGTCAAAGTCAGGAAAAATCTTGGAAAATATCCCTATCTTTAACATTGAACGAATTTTCAAAAATGCATACCGCTGTTAAAAAAGATCAAATCTCTTTCATATTTGATGGCATTATGTGGGATGGTATCCTTTATCAACTGACAAAGGTTAATCCAGATCTGTTCTAGATTACAGATTTTGTGGCTATTCAAATTTAACGCTGAAAATCCCATTTAATGTATATTTTACATTATATCTTAATCAAACGTGCCCCAATCACTCTCATATTTGAAAGTGGGGTGCAGACTGGCACTCTCTACCACCTGGAAAAGTTAGATCAGAATCTGATCCAGATTGTAGATTTTTTTTTTTTGTTTTTTTTTGGACATTTGAATTTAATATTGAAAAGCTCATTTGGTGTACATTTTGCATTATATCGCAAACAAAAGTACCTCAATCACTCATGTTTCTGTTGTGAATTTACCTACACCACCAAAACTGGATGGAGGTTCAAATTTTATGCCTGTTTATCTTTCAGTTATCAGTCAGAAACCAAGTGTCAAAAAGCAATGTCAAATTGTGCATAGCAGAGATAACGAATGTTCTGTGAAAATTATCTGATAAAGAATTCAGAAACTGAAAAGGTTGAAAAAAAATACAACACCACAACAAAAACTTCAATTCAAGTGCACAAACTAAATACATGCTCCTGACATTTGATCGCATCTAAAAAAGGCTTATGAGAAGTCACTTCCAACAGCACTTTGACTAACATTTTTTCCGGGATAAAATTTTGCAGAATTGGAAACTAGTGTTGGTGGAGGTTTGCAATCTGAGTGTGGTGCTTTAGTTTTGTGCTTGTTGTTTTTTTGTTGTTTTTTTGTTTGTTTTGTTTTGCAGAACTTTAATGGTTCATATTCGTTATAATTTACAAGCTAACTGGACCCATTTTCGTGATAGTCACAAAGAGGTTCACCAAAGGACCACTACATGTGAGAGCAGACCAAGCCTATGACTATGAGAGAGAAGGGACACATAAAACCACAATCCCAACACCAGACAGGCCACCCTGAGGCCACCCACTGGGACCGGAGCTGGCACCAGCCCCACACACCAATGAGCCCCTAAAGGCCAAGATCCCAACACCAGAAGGCAGTCACTGTCCAGAAGCCCCCTGCCCATTCCTCTCCAGCAGCAATGTTTTCCAGGGTGCAAATGTCCAGATATACAACCCCAAAATCAGGAAAAAGTTGGAGAACACAAAACAAGCAAACAAAAAAACCTGCAGGGTCTCTTAGATTTACTTTGATTTCAGTTTCACTGCAGACCGTATGAACCCAAGAGATTTCATTTTTGTGTGGTCAACTTTCAGAGTCTGCAACACATTCCAAAAAAAAGTTGAGATGCTAAAGCATGTCCCACTTTCTAACACTTAAGACATTTTGGGTTTGAAGATACCAAGCCACAGAGTGTTTCAGGTGTTATTTTGACCCATTCTTCTTGCAATTATATCTTATAGTGTGTAATGATATGAGGTTGGAGTTGTCATTTCAAAATATTAATTATATAATGTGTCCACACACACCGATGTAGTAATCTGCAGGTAGTTGTGTTTGACCTTTAACCTTTTGGTATAATCCAAATATAATGTCAAGGGTTCAGACAAGAAGTAGTTGGACACAAAGGCAGGACTCAGCCACAAAAAGGTAGGACATAAACAAGGAGAAGAGGACACTGTGGAGAAATGCTGGCACGGAGCACAAACAATCTGGCGGTGACCTGAGAGAAAGGTGCAGCTTCAATAACAGGTGTGATGAGGGATAATCAGAGACAGGTGCAGGGGAGGAGGGCATGGCAAACAGGACCAGACACACCCAAACCAAGCCCAAACAGCAAAACAAGAAAATACAGTACCAACCAGACAAAGAAAAATGCACACATGAAATAAACACCACAACAACTTAAAACATCCCCACAAACCCCAACCATAATTAAAAAATGACTTCAGAGTGTGAGAGCAAGTGAGCATTTGCTGCAGGGTCTTCAAGTAACAGCTACGTCAGTCTGCAGCACTACACCCAGAGAAGTGATACTTGTGTCTATTTCTGTTCAATTCCCAGACTGCACTGCACCTCTGACTCAATAAGCTGTGGGTCAGAACTGTATTTAAATGTCAGTGTTCCAACTATTAAGCATTATACGAGGCCTCTCTGTGCAGAATGCATGTGGGAACCTCAGACAGAAATGCAGTGGTCAAAAAAAAAATACTCAGTTAAAACAGTATTAGCAAACTGTGGCAAAGTGGTCAGTGCACTTGCTTCCAAAACAGCAGGTTCCCAGTTCAAGACCACCTGTGCCCATTGGGCTTGTAATGTGGAGTTGCCTGAGGAAGGGCATCTGGTGTAAAACCCATGCCAAATCAACATATGAACCCATGCTGAACGGGGAGGGTCCACTGGTCCGAACCCTTTATATTACAACCCCAAACTGATTTTAAAGTAAAATAAATTTTAAACAAATAAATGTAAGTCACCCTCTGCACACTGTCATCAGCAACCAGCGGATCCTCTTCAGCCACAGACTGCTCCTTCCCAAGTGCAGGACCAACTGACTCAAAAACTCCTTTGTCCCACAGACCATCTGACCGTACAACTCCTTACTCGGGGGGAGGAGGAGTAACAGGAAGACAAAGGATGGGAAGAAGAGGAACAGTAGTAGCCAGTAAACCAGTATTGATCAATATGTCTGGTATTTCAACTCAATCAATCAACTTTTTTCTTGTATAGCGCCAAATCACAACAAACAGTTGCCCCAAGGCGCTCCACATTGCAAGGCAAGGCCATACAATAATTATGAAACACAGTCTACGTCTAAAGCAACATAACCAAGGGATGGTCCAGGGTCACCCGATCCAGCCCTGTGTGCTGCTTTACAGTGCTGCTGGAAACTCAATTTAAATGTCAGTCTTCCCAAGGGATGAATAAAATTCTATTTAATCTTATCTAATTATTTCAACAAGGTTGCACCATAGACACAGGGGCTTTGAAGGCCAAGTACTATGGTGATTCAACTTGCAGCTCTTTCTCCACTTTATTTATAGAGCTCCAAATCACAACATACTCAAAATATACCTACAAACTTATATAACTGTACCTACATACAACATAACCATTAGTATGCTACATAAGTTACTCCAAGACATATGTAGCATACTAATGAACCTTACCAGTGAATTTTGTTTCAGTCACTTTTAATGTCCAACGGTGGCCCATGAGGGATGATTGGGAAGTCTCTTGTTCACATTCGGCACATTGACGTTGAGCGTGTGAGAGCCGTCCTTATGGTGAATCAGAGACAAAACCTGAATACTGAGGCTGCTTTCATGATGGAACAACACATTCTTAGTTCCAACTCATCACATTTTTATGTTTGCTCAGTGCCCCTTTCTGCCATTATGTGACTACTTAGGGAGCCCTATTGTGTCATTTAGTGACAGGTGAGGAGACATGTTTTTTTTTTTTTTTTTATTGGGTTGGAGTTTTTAGCAGCCTTTTGTTTTGGTTTTTTTACATCTTGACATGGGATCTGTCCCTCATGTTATGTGTCGGACGCAGCCCGGAGAACCGACCAGCGTTTGAAGGACCCAGTATAAAATAAGCAGAGCATGGTACAAAGGATAACAGAGTTTAATGAACATAACAGTGCTGTGAAAAATATAAAAGTGCGCGGTCTGGCGTGGTGGATTGCGGTGCGCTCCCAGCAGCGCTAATGGTCCGGAGCCAGAACTGGTTCGGACCCAAGGACCCCGCCGACACCCCCCAGGTGGCCGCGACAAACCGAGTCTGTGAAAGAAGGAATCATTATGTGAGTCCACACTCAACACACAGAGAGAACGCTCAAAGGTGTACAAACAGCAAACACTTCCTGGCTTAATTACTAATCAGCTTCCAACCCTGCAGGCATAGAACATCCAGTTCACAAAACTCACTGCAGCGGAAGCTGATTTAAACGACCAACATACAGCTCAATATAATAAGGTGTGAGGGACACCACATTTACTGACTGTATAAATGTTAGTCACAAAATCTAACGTACCTCAGGAAGTGTGCTGACGAGCGTGAGACCTCACCCTCTCCTCTTTCACAGACCATGCATCAAACCTGGACGTTCTCTGCATCCACTGATGATGAGATGGCTCCCGAGACGACGATCTCACCCGTCTGGTCACAAGGTCGAGTCTCTGGCAAATACACACTGTGTACTCCAGTCTTAAATGCCACCATGTTCCAATCCATGTAGATGCACCACAGCTGTGAGTCCTGGTGAGCCGCAGGTGATCAGCCTCAGGTGATCAGGGTGAGGTCCTGATAAACTCAGCTACACAGCCACTCAGTCCCAAATGCAAGCCACCTGAAAGGAAAAACAAAAGACAGAAACAAAAAAGGCAGCCAGGCCCCCCAGCCATACAACACCTCAGTGAACATTATGCATTTGTTTGTGGTAATATGATGTTAGGCTTCACAGTCTGCAAACCAAAAATGACGACTCTTCATCAAAATCTACCTTAAGGTGAAAGAAGACATTAAAAAAAATTACCATCCAAATCCTGCTTTGCTTATTGTCAGTGACATTGAACATAATAATAATAATAGTAAGTGGCTTGTGTGTAAATAAACTTTGATTAAAGAATCATAATTTTTTTTTAGATCTGAGTATTTGTCCCAGTGAGATATGAGTAATTGAGAATAGAAGGGGAGAAAGTGTCAAAATACTAAAATAAAGAAAGGAAATAAATCAAATAGCTAATCATGGCAGACATAGATTAGGAGGTAAGAAGGTTACATTAACTGGAGATCAAAAAGAAGGAAATGAGAGAATCAGCTCGGTTATTATTCAAAATTATTGATGTTCTAATAAGCTGCCTATATGTGCGGTCTACAGAACATGCGATTGGTAAGATGGCAGCCAGTTTGCTTCAGTGGTTTGTACAGAGTGTGTAGGCCAATGAGCTATCCACTGTTATATACAGATCAGTGACGTGAACAGAAAAAATTTTGTTTTTACCAAATGTGTATTTCTGCTGTACTACAGTCATTTCTCCACCAGATGTCCTCCACAAGTCCAATGAATGAAGCTTCGGGTAGTGAACAAACAGTGGTTCAACACTTTCAAATGTTGCCAGATTAACGTCGCGTGGTCGTCGCGTATGGGATGTCTATGGTCACGTGTCATTAAGTTAACATGTGGGAACTAAAATGTGAAATGAAGGAAAAACCACACACACACACACACACACACACACACACACACACACACACACACACACACACACACACACACACACACACACACACACACACACACACACACACACACACACACAGGCGCAGGACTACTTTGTGTCCCTAGGGTGAAAAAAAAGTCTGCAGACCACAGAGCCTTTTCTCGTTGTGCACCTGTTTTGTGGAACGATCTCCCTATGGAGATAAAAAAAAGTCTGATTCTGTAGTGACATTCAAATCCAGACTTAAGATACATTTATTCTTCCTTTCATATGGCTGTCATACTGACATAGCATGGAATGATGCCTCCTATCCTTTTAAATTTATTTAATTAGTAATGGAACAGGTCTCAGCCTTAACTTTATTTAAATGCTGGGTCTGTTATTGAAGCTTAGGGTTAGTGGCCGGCGATCACCTTAGTATTTTCTCTGTGTTCCTGTTAATTTACTGCTGATGAATTACACCTTAGGTATAATTTTTCTGGCCGACTGATTCTGCTCTTTTTCTCTCTGTCCAAGGCACGGATAGTGGGATGGCTACTGAGGACAGGGTGCCAGACTGACCGTGAGATGCCACGCCTGATGCTGGTGCCACACACTGTAGTTTGCATTTGGAATGGACACTGCTGCGGGAACAGACCCACTGACAGCATGAGGACTGCTGGATGACCCCTGCCTGTGGCATAACCTGTGTGGATTTCTCATCAAATACATATTGTTTTGTTATTATATCATGTTTTGATTTCTTCTTTTCTGTTTCTTCACCTTTGTAAAGCTTTGTAAAAACCTTGAAACTGTTAGAATGGCCTAAGCAGTGGGTCACTCCTCTGAGTCTGGTCTGCTTGAGGTTTCTTCCTCAACATGATCAGGGTGAGTTTTTCCTGACCACTGTCTCCTGTGTGCTTGCTCTAGGGGTTGGTAAGGTTAGACCTTACTTGTGTGAAGCTCCTTGGGGCAGCTTTGTTGTGATTTGACGCAATATAAAATGAAATAAATTGAAATTCAAAACACACACACACACACACACACACACACACACACACACACACACACACACACACACACACACACACACACACACACACACACACACACACACACACACACACACACACACACACACAGAGTGCCAGGTACCAGAAGATGAAACTGATCAACACTGGCAGTAGATGAACATTCATTAATTTTCTGTACCTGTTCACTCCAATCAAGGGTAACGGGGGGGTAATCCCGGCACACGTGGAGGGGTAGACCCAGGACAGGAGGCCAATCTGTTACAGGTCTGTTAATTTCAGGAGATATGGACTTTCTATTCGGTGCAGCATATCCTTTAAATTGATCCGTTTTTACTTTTTGTATGACGTAAGAATTTAAATCAGTGACCTGCTGCATCTTTGAAAAATGCAGAAAAACAAAACAAAGCAAACATTTTATGTTAAAAAGACAATTTATTAAAATGACATATTTACAAGGTAATAAAAAAATTAAGTGGACTGGATGATCTGCTGCCTGAGGGTCAGGGTCGAGACTCTTTGACATTTTTAACCTGCACACAGAAACAAAAAGAAACATATTATGACTTTCCAGCTGCTAAAAACAAATCCCATATGTGAGTGATGTCAACACCCAACGTGTGTTTTCCGACTCTTTACTCACCTTCCTGTTGGGCTTCCATGTTGGGTGGAGCTGGTAATGCAGCTGGCTTTCTTTTCTTGCCTCTTCATAATATTTCTCCTTCTGTGCTGAAGAAAGAGAATGCCACTGCAAACACAAGACAACACACGGTCAGTTAACGCGCTCACTGACACCACCACCAGATCATGCACATGCACGTGCACACACTCACCATCTGCCCCAGAAGTTTGTTGACGATGGCACAGTCTCTAACATTATGTCGTGCCACCACAAAAGGATGCTGCTCCTTCCTGAAGATCATGAATGCATTGGGGGGTTTTTTAACGTAAGGTTTGGAGTCAGAAGTGCAGGGAGGGATGTCGGGTCTCGGAGAGGCGGGAAGACTGGGAGGAGCAACGGAGGTAGAAGCAGCAGGAATGGAGGGAGCTGTGTACAATGTGGGAGGGGCAGCGGTGTAGGGAGCCGGGTACAATGTGGGAGGGGCAGCGGTGTAGGGAGCCGGGTACAATGTGGGAGGGGCAACCGGCAACAAGGTAGACAGTGGACCAGGAGCGCTGACAGTCTGGGGACCTCCGAGGTCCATGATCAGGAGATCCTGATCCTGGAGATACAAACAAACACAACCAGTGATTACAAGATGTCATCTGTCCACATTTTCACAAATTCATCTCTCCATTCATTAAAATTTTTAATCACAACAGCTGCTTTTCTCATTTACAAAATAAAGTATCATTAGGAGTACTGAGAAGTATTAGTACTCATCTGTTTGTGATACTGTGTGAGTGGTGGATCTGTAAAATCTACATCCATGTGTTACTGAACACACAGTACTTAATGTTGTTTTTATTTGTTGCATCAAACGTCCTGCTTTTATGACACTTTAAACGGTTTTGCAACTTTTCATTTATGATGTAATGACAAGATACTGCTGTGTGTTCTGTCCAACTCTACCTGTTCTTCCACAGGAGGTGCAGGAGGGGGTGCTGTGTGCTCAGGGTCTCTGGGGTCGCGGAAACAACACATCATGACCTCGACCATGTGCACCAGCCGGTCAGTCTCACTGTCATGATGAAGATCCATGAAGAACGTCTGAGAGTAATCCATGACGTCCACTAGAGTCAGAACACAACATCAATAATCGTCATTATTTTAGTTATAGAAAATTACAGACATAACAAAAACATAAAATACACTCAACAAAAATATAAACGCAACACTTTTGGTTTTGATCCCATTTTGTATGAGATGAACTCAAAGATCTAAAACTTTTTCCACATACACAATATCACTATTTCCCTCAAATATTGTTCACAAACCAGTCTAAATCTGTGATAGTGAGCACTTCTCCTTTGCTGAGATAATCCATCCCACCTCACAGGTGTGCCATATCAAGATGCTGATTAGACACCATGATTAGTGCACAGGTGTGCCTTAGACTGCCCACAATAAAAGGCCACTCTGAAAGGTGCAGTTTTGTTTTATTGGGGGGGGGATACCAGTCAGTATCTGGTGTGACCACCATTTGCCTCATGCAGTGCAACACATCTCCTTCGCATAGAGTTGATCAGGTTGTCAATTGTGGCCTGTGGAATGTTGGTCCACTCCTCTTCAATGGCTGTGCGAAGTTGCTGGATATTGGCAGGAACTGGTACACGCTGTCGTATACGCCAGTCCAGAGCATCCCAAACATGCTCAGTGGGTGACATGTCCGGTGAGTATGCCGGCCATGCAAGAACTGGGACATTTTCAGTTTCCAAGAACTGTGTACAGATCCTTGCAACATGGGGCCGTGCATTATCCTGCTGCAACATGAGGTGATGTTCTTGGATGTATGGCACAACAATGGGCCTCAGGATCTCGTCACAGTATCTCTGTCCATTCAAAATGCCATCAATAAAATGCACCTGTGTTCTTCGTCCATAACAGACGCCTGCCCATACCATAACCCCACCACCACCATGGGCCACTCGATCCACAACATTGACATCAGAAGACCGCTCACCCACACGACACCACACACGCTGTCTGCCATCTGCCCTGGACAGTGTGAACCGGGATTCATCCTTGAAGAGAACACCTCTCCAACGTGCCAAACGCCAGCGAATGTGAGCATTTGCCCACTCAAGTCGGTTATGACGACGAACTGGAGTCAGGTCGAGACCCCGATGAGGACCACGAGCATGCAGATGAGCTTCCCTGAGACGGTTTCTGACAGTTTGTGCAGAAATTCTTTGGTTATGCAAACCGATTGTTTCAGCAACTGTCCGAGTGGCTGGTCTCAGACGATCTTGGAGGTGAACATGCTGGATGTGGAGGTGCTGGGCTGGTGTGGTTACACGTGGTCTGCGGTTGTGAGGCTGGTTGGATGTACTGCCAAATTCTCTGAAACGACTTTGGAGACGGCTTATGGTAGAGAAATGAACATTCAATACACGAGCAACAGCTCTGGTTGACATTCCTGCTGTCAGCATGCCAATTGCACGCTCCCTCAAATCTTGCGACATCTGTGGCATTGTGCTGTGTGATAAAACTGCACCTTTCAGAGTGGCCTTTTATTGTGGGCAGTCTAAGGCACACCTGTGCACTAATCATGGTGTCTAATCAGCATCTTGGTATGGCACACCTGTGAGGTGGGATGGATTATCTCAGTAAAAGAGAAGTGCTCACTATCACAGATTTAGACTGGTTTGTGAACAATATTTGAGGGAAATGGTGATATTGTGTATGTGGAAAAAGTTTTAGATCTTTGAGTTCATCTCATACAAAATGGGAGCAAAACCAAAAGTGTTGCGTTTATATTTTTGTTGAGTGTACAACAGTTTAAAATTTAAATGACCATAAAACAAGATTAGTTCACATGGAACTAATGTGAAAAATGAAACACTTTAAGAAAAGTTAAATGATTTACACAGACAATTCAAGCTAAAATTTCAATATAAAAACTAGAAAAGTACTTGGACAGAACACGACTCAGCCGAATAATAACAACCAACCTTTACCTGGTTTTAATGTTCCTGTGTTCTGTTTTATGGAGGAGGTGATGGTCTAGTGGTTAAGCGTTGGACTTGAGACACCAGAGGATCCTTGGATGAACCCCTGAAGAAAAGTAACGACAAATTTAATATTGTGCACAAAATAGCTCACCTTTAATGGCAAGAAAATAACAGAGTGGGTCTGTACCTCTGCCAGTGGATTAAAATGACTTTTAAGCCTGAATTCAGCAGGATATTAATTTATTGAGTTTAACATTTCATTAAGGGAACTCTTGAAAGAACCCAAGAAAAAGGGATGAAAAATAGTCTTGAGGCAAATTTGAAACTTCCTCAAAATTCAAATATTCCCTGATACAAAGACCATCTGTGCAAAACATACTGACAAAATTCAGCCAAAATTCTTGACAAAATTTTAGATGTACAGCACCGCCCCTGTGGAGAGGTGCAGATGTTACACCTCCATCCTCCTCACTAGTTAACCGAGAAGCAATTATCGAAAAATCACAAATCTGTTTTCTGAGAAATTCATGAAGTACCAGGTGTGAACCTGCAGTTGCATGAAACAGACAGCAGAGGTCATGTTCTGCACCTATTTAAAAAAAAAGGTAGTTTTGTCTTTGGGAGTTTTTTTATTATTATGTTTTTTTTTTCTGCTCCTTCTACACATGTGCAACACTGTGCAAATCCTTTAGGCCCATTTAATTTGTATATGTAAAGTGAGATCTAATCTGAATGCACAACCAAAACATTATGAAGGTCCCTTCTGGTACAAAATCAAACAGTTTCATAATTTTACTGGAAAAATTAAATTCAATGCCAGATTATAGTAAGCAGATGTGAAACCTGCTCAGATAAGAGAAAAAAAAAACCCCAAACACATGCAGTATTTGACCACTGAACCTACGGATTTAAACTAATTGTGTAAAGGTTTATTTTGAAGGTGTTTTGAATACAATGAACTGGTCTAAATACAAACATGTGTAATGCAAACAGGTGATTACATTAAGTGGATGAATTATAGTTTTATTCACGTTCTGTTTCTAATCCTAATTGCCTTCAGCAACGTTTTGGGTGTCACTGCCATAAATGTTTAGTGTGCCAACATTAAAATGATGTTATTATAAATAAAATGTAACTGTGAAAAGAAACTAAACTGCTTTCTATTATGTTTGTCTCACCTGCTGCCTGGACAGCAGGAACATTCTGTTTTTAATTCATATTAATTTACTCTCATTTATAGAAAAAAACTTGTTTCATCTCAGTGACTTTATCATATTGCTTCATAATATTTTACTCAGATAAATCATTTCAATTTACCTGTTTGACAAAACTGAGAGATAAATGTTTCTTATTTCTCCAAAGGTGTTGACAGTTTGGTGGTTGATGTGGTTCTGAATTAAAAGTCTGTGTGTTTTCTCATAGCAACGTCAGTTTGCTGCTCCAACGTCAGCAGATGAATTGTTGTCTGGTTACCATGGAGACATGTCTGATATTTAAAGTAACATGCACATCATATATGTTACTCAACAGTTTGAGCAAAAATGCTATCTTTGATGTTTTTTCTGGTATTCTGAGCTTAAATAAATGGAAACCCAAATGTACTCAAAGTACAGTTTTGTTTTGTTTTTTTAAGGGGCCAGACACCTTTTTTACAAGCTGATTGATTGTGGCATTATGAAAGTGTTACCCAGCAAAAGAAAGTTGTTTTTCTCACCTGCAGCAGGACTTAATTCATGTTAATTTACTGTCAGTCATGTAGAAACTTGTTTTATCTCAATGATATTATCATGTTGCTTCATAATATTTTACTCAGATACAGTAAATTCAGATGGAAATAAACTGTGTACTTACTGTTTGTACTTTTGATTAATTGATTTCAGTTTGAACACGTTATCCTGTTCATTTGCAGCATCTTAGTAATTTACATACAATACTTATTCATTATTTGGTGTGTATTTATGCCATTTAAATCATTTCAGTTTACCTGTTTGACAAAACTGAGAGATAAATGTTTCTTATTTCTCCAAAGGTGTTGACAGTTTGGTGGTTGATGTGGTTCTGAATTCAAAGTCTGTGTGTTTTCTCTTAGCAACGTCAGTTTGCTGCTCCAACGTCAGCAGATGAATTGTTGTCTGGTTACCATGGAGACATGTCTGCTATTTAAAGCAACATGCACATCATATATGTTACTCAACAGTTTGAGCAAAAATGCTATCTTTGATGTTTTTTCTGGTATTCTGAGCTTAAATAAATGGAAACCCAAATGTACTCAAAGTACAGTTTTGTTTTGTTTTTTTAAGGGGCCAGACACCTTTTTTACAAGCTGATTGATTGTGGCGTTATGAAAGTGTTACCCAGCAAAAGAAAGTTGTTTTTCTCACCTGCAGCAGGACTTAATTCATGTTAATTTACTGTCAGTCATGTAGAAACTTGTTTTATCTCAATGATATTATCATGTTGCTTCATAATATTTTACTCAGATACAGTAAATTCAGATGGAAATAAACTGTGTACTTACTGTTTGTACTTTTGATTAAGTGATTTCAGTTTGAACACGTTATCCTGTTCATTTGCAGCATCTTAGTAATTTACATACAATACTTATTCATTATTTGGTGTGTATTTATGCCATTTAAATCATTTCAATTTACCTGTTTGACAAAACTGAGAGATAAATGTTTCTTATTTCTCCAAAGGTGTTGACAGTTTGGTGGTTGATGTGGTTCTGAATTCAAAGTCTGTGTGTTTTCTCTTAGCAACGTCAGTTTGCTGCTCCAACGTCAGCAGATGAATTGTTGTCTGGTTACCATGGAGACATGTCTGCTATTTAAAGCAACATGCACATCATATATGTTACTCAACAGTTTGAGCAAAAATGCTATCTTTGATGTTTTTTCTGGTATTCTGAGCTTAAATAAATGGAAACCCAAATGTACTCAAAGTACAGTTTTTTTTGCTTTTTTTAAGGGGCGAGACACCTTTTTTACAAGCTGATTGATTGTGGCGTTATGAAAGTGTTACCCAGCAAAAGAAAGTTGTTTTTCTCACCTGCAGCAGGACTTAATTCATGTTAATTTACTGTCAGTCATGTAGAAACTTGTTTTATCTCAATGATATTATCATGTTGCTTCATAATATTTTACTCAGATACAGTAAATTCAGATGGAAATAAACTGTGTACTTACTGTTTGTACTTTTGATTAATTGATTTCAGTTTGAACACGTTATCCTGTTCATTTACAGCATCTTAGTAATTTACATACAGTACTTATTCATTATTTGGTGTGTATTTATGCCATTTAAATCATTTCAGTTTACCTGTTTGACAAAACTGAGAGATAAATGTTTCTTATTTCTCCAAAGGTGTTGACAGTTTGGTGGTTGATGTGGCTCTGAATTCAAAGTCTGTGTGTTTTCTCTTAGCAACGTCAGTTTGCTGCTCCAACGTCAGCAGATGAATTGTTGTCTGGTTACCATGGAGACATGTCTGCTATTTAAAGCAACATGCACATCATATTGTTATGCAACAGTTTGAGCAAAAATGCTATCTTTGATGTTTTTTTCTGGTATTCTGAGTTTGAATAAACCCAAAAGCACTCAAAGTACAGTTTTTAAAAGGTACTAGAGACCTGTTTTGACAAGCTCATTGATTGTGGCGTTATAAACGTGTTTCCCAATTAAAGATGAAGCACTGATGATATTCATCATCAGTGCTTCATCTTTGCTCATAATGGGTTCAGAATGCATACACATCTTTAATAATGCTACAAAACCGATACCCACAGCATTGTGCAGTAAAATGAACACTCTTCTTTTAAAAAACAGAGTTTTTAAACTTGCAGTCCAGAAATCTGTCCGGGAGGGGCACCGACTCCCACACGTCCTCGGTCAGAGCACAAACATATACTTCATGGTAGAGGTGGAACAGTGTATTAATCCTTAGTCCTTCGTTGTGATGGAAACTGATCTGATAATCACCCTGGGTGCAGAGGTTACAAGCACATACACCCAAACTTTGCCTTTGTGGCAAGTGTAGATCAGTGTTAAAGAATCACTCTCTTCTTATTATTGTTTACAGCTCCGTATGAGAACAGGTCCATGTTCAGTTCAGTTCACAGTGGTATTATTGTATTTCTCCAGACACTTTCAAGGTTGGCTTCAGATAAGAAATAACCCAGTCATTGTTTTCCCTCTGGAAGCAAAATTCTTTCACACAGTCAAAGTATGCGGTCAAGCAGCAATTAATTTTGAACAGGACAATCATTCAACTGTACATTATTGATAAGCATAGTTCAAACATAAATGTACAAACCCTTTGATTATAAACGGAGGCAACAACAATATTATTTGCAGTACACATCTTGACCTCATGACCTTTGAACATATCATGAAATATCATGTCAGGCATTACTCATGACTTTATTAAAAATGGTCAATGTCTGACATGTTTTAAACCAACATGTTACACCCTACTTAAGCATATGTTATTTATGAAAACCTTAAACCAAAAACCTTTACTGATTTGAGAGTCAACAAACCTGTCAGCAGTTCAACATGTTCAATACAATTCATCATAAGCACATATTTCAATCATTAATCAAACCGTATAATATTATATAATTTGAAGTAAGTAAAAGTAAGTCCCTTCGGCTGCTCCCTTGTTTGCACTCGGGATCGCCATATCAAATCCAAGGTGGATCTGCATGTTGATTTGGCACAGGTTTTACGCCGGATGCCCTTCCTGACGCAACTCCACATTACATGGAGAAATGTGGCAGGGGTGGGATTTGAACCCAGAACCTTCCGAACTGAAACCAAGCACATTAACCACTTGGCCACCACCCTAGGTGTTCAACTGATTTATGATGGTTTTCAAATTATATAATATTATATATATAATTTGAAAACCATATATTATATATATAATATTATATAATTTGAAAACCATCATAAATCAGTTGAACACCTATCAAAGCACAGGCATACACATTTTCATTCATTTGACATCATGATAAAACCCTTAAACACATTATGGCACAAGTATACACGCTATTCAACTTCATTCATTCTGTACAATAACTAGTTTATTTAAACCAGCATGGTGTACATACTTCTAAACATTTGTTACTTTTTGAAAATAATGAACACAAAACCTTTTATTCATTCAGTTTGGCAACTTTTAGCATTGTTAGCATGCAAAGCTAATTATGAGTAAAATAGCATATATTTTCATTTATTCTTTACACTCACTCAATATGTCTTGGACTTTATTTACATCAGTTATGAAGAAATATGAAGAATAAGTCTCACTTTTGTTTTTACGGAATTCCTCATTGATTTTTAACCTTCACCTCCAGGGGTGTCGCAAAAGATAAATATATAAATAAAGTTTAGCATTTGATCCTTCAAAGGCATACATTATTATTTGATAACATAGTTAATATATAATATTGCTGAAGCAATTACTCAGTTAATTAGAGACTAAATCAAAAGAAAAATAATCCTGCTATCCTAGTAATCAAGCTTTTGTCAGGAAAAGATTGAAAAATGCCAAACATTGACTGTTTCCAGTGGATTCACCCCTTTTCTGGTTTACATCACTGTAAGTACCTTTGTGATTTAGACTGCTGGTCAGACAAAAATAAACTGAAGCCATCACCTTGGTTTGTGGAAAAATGAACAAGTTATTCTAAAGATTTTTCACTGAGATTTTAAAGAACAAGTAATGATTTATAAAGACATTCCACACAGAAATGGCTAAATATTCCAATATCTGACCAATCCCAAAACTTGATTGTGTCTATTTCAAATTTATTGTTAAAACCCTTAAAGCTCAAAAGGATTCTCTGGTCACAAGGCCAGAGCCCTGGGTTTTAGCCTTCTGGTTAGAGAGTCCCAGTCCCATGCCGGAGATGGTGAGTTTGCGTCCCAGCAGGGGGGGCGAATTGGCGGAGTCATAACAACACAACGCAGAGAGTATAAATTCATAGAACGGTGGTTCTTATTTGCACTGGCACTCTGGGAAATCCTGAATATTTATGAAATCTCCAACAAATTACTGGGCATCTTAGTGGCCTATACACAGGTACTGCGTATGCTGTATGGAGCAGGGCCAAAACCTCCGACTTCTTCCCAGTGAAATCTGGGGTTCATCATGGATGTGTTCTGGCTCTAATTCTGTTCAACACTCACATGGACTGAGTATTAGGAATGTTGTAGAAAACAGGGGTTTAGGTGCCTTTATTAAAAAAGAAGGACATACTGACCTTGACTTTCCAGACGATGTGATCATTGCGAAATCTACAGTGGGGCAAAAAAGTATTTATTCAGCCCCTGATTGTGCAAGTTCTTCTACTTAGAAAGATGAGAGAGGTCTGTAATTTTCATCATAGGTACACTTCAATTATGAGAGACAAAATGAGAAAAAAAAAAATCCAGGAAATAACACTGTAGGATTTTTAAAGAATTTATTTGTAAATTATGGTGGAAAATAAGTATTTGGTCAATAACAAACAAGCAAGATTTCTGGCTCTCACAGACCTGTATCTTCTTCTTTAAGAAGCTCTTCTGTCGCCCACCTGTTACCTGTATTAATGGCATCTGTTGGAACTCGTTATCTGTATAAAAGACACCTATCCACAGCCTCAAACAGTCAGACTCCAAACTCAACCATGGCCAAGACCAAAGATCTCTCGAAGGACAACACGAATAAAATTGTAGACCTGCACCAGGCTGGAAAGAGTGAATCTACAACAAACAGGTTGGTGTGAATAAATCAACTGTGGGAGCAATTGTAAGAAAATGGAAGACATACAAGACCATTGTTAATCTCCCTCGATCTGGGGCTCCATGCAAGATGTCATCCTGTGGGGTCAAAACAACCATGAGAACAGTGAGCAAAAATCCCAGAACTACACAAAGGGACCTGATGACTGACCTGCAGAAAGCTGGGACCAAAGTTACAAAGGCTACACACTATGCAGAGAGGGACTCAAATCCTGCAGTGCCAGACGTGTCCCCCTGCTTAAGACAGTATGTGTCCAGGCCCATCTGAAGTTTGCCAGAGAGCATATGGATGATCCAGAAGAGGATTGGGAGAATATCATGTGGTCAGATTAAACCAAAATAGAACTTTTTGGTAAAAACTCAACTCGTAATGTTTGGAGGAAGAAGAATGCTGAGTTGCATTCCAAGAACACCATATCTACTGTGAAACATGGGGGTGGAAACATCCTCCTTTGGGGCTGTTTTTCTGCAAAGGGGACAAGACAAATGATCTGTGTTAAGGGAAGAATGAACAGGGCCATGTATCATGAGATTTTAAGCCAAAACCTCCTTCCATCAGTGAGATCATTGAAGATGCAACATGGCTGGGTCTTCCAGCATGACAATGATCCCAAACACACCGCTCGGGTAACGAAGGAGTGGCTCTGTAGAAAGCATTTCAAGGTCCTGGAGTGGCTGAGCCAGTCTCCAGACCTCAACCCCATAGAAAATTTGTTGAGGGAGTTGAAAGTCCATGTTGCCCAGCGACAGCCCTAAAACATCACTGCTCTAGAGGAGATCTGCATGGAGGAATGGGCCAAAATACCAGCTACAGTGTGTGCAAACCTGGTGAAGACTTACAGGAAATGTTTGACCTCTGTCATTGCCAACAAAGTGTTATGTGCTGACGCAGGTCAGAGAACCGAACCAGCATCTGACAATGGCCCAGCGCTAAATAACCAGAAAGCGGTTCCAAGAAACAAATTTATTCCCCCTTCATGTGCAATAATTCGTGTATAACATAAATATTCAGCTGTCTTGGCAAGGTGAAGGACGGCGCGCTCTCCAGCGCCCAAATGGATCAAAGCCCGGCACTTCTGGACTCAGATTCACCGCCGAACACCCCCCAGGTGGATACGACAAACTGACTCTGTGAAGGACGGAAAAGGTGAGGTAAGTCAACAGAGCTACAACAAATATCCTTCAGAGGCAGAGCGAGGTGCCCAGGCGCCAGCAGGAGGCGTGTTAGGTGAGCTGCAGCAAATTCTAACGGCTTTCACTGCTCGGTTGGATCTGGTAATCGAGCAGAACGTTATTCTCAATCGGAGGATGGAGGCTCTCACCGCCAGGATGGAGGCGCACGATCAAAGTGCTGCTGCAGCACCTCCTCCTGCTGGTCCCTTGTCAGACACAGACGTTCCACTGGTCGTTCAACGACCCCCCCCCACCGTCCCCTGAAGCATACATAAGCCCTCCGGAGCCGTACGGAGGTTGTGTCGAGATGTGCGCGGACTTCCTAATGCAGTGTTCGCTCGTCTTTGCACAGCGTCCCGTCATGTACATGTCAGACGCTAGCCGGGTGGCTTATGTTATTAATCTGCTTCGAGGAGAGGCACGTGCCTGGGCTACGGCGCTCTGGGAGCAGAACTCACGGCTCCTAACGTCATACGCTGGGTTTGTAAGGGAGTTCAAACAGGTTTTTGATCATCCCAACAGAGGCGAGACCGCTTCGAGCGTGCTACTGTCAATGAGACAGGGGCGCCGGAGTGCAGCCGAGTATGCAGTCGACTTCCGCATCGCGGCTGCGAGGTCCGGCTGGAATACTGTTGCACTCCGCACCGCCTTCATAAACGGACTGTCTATGGTCCTAAAGGAGCATCTGCTGGCTAAGGAGGAACCGCGGGATTTTGACGGGCTTGTCGACCTGGTTATACGCTTAGACAACCGCTTAGAGCAGGGGTGGGCAATCATGTGCCATAAAGGGCCGAGACATTGCAGGTTTTCCTTGCTACCAGTCACCTTCACAGGTGATTTCATTAATGTTCAGGTGTCTCAGCAGGTGATTTCATTGATGACCAGGTGTTTATGTGCAGGGGAGAAGCTCATCAGCAACCCACCTGGTGAGGTGATTGGTTGCAAGGAAAACCTGCAGTGTCTTGGCCCTCGTTGCCCACCCCTGGCTTAGAGGAACACCGTCGGGAGCAGGGCGGGGGGCGTGACCGGGCACGAGCCGTCCCTCTTCCTTCCGGGTCCGAAAGGGTGCCGTCGTCCCCACGCTCCACAGCCAGAGGGCCCCGTGTGGCAACAGCTCCCCCTGCTGATGAAGCTATGGACACGAGCAGGGCCAAAGTGAAACCAAATGACAGAGAAAGGAGGCTGGCCCGCGGGGAGTGTTTTTTCTGTGGCTCTAGTGGTCACATACAGAGGAACTGCCCCAAACGGTCAAACTACAACACCCGTCCTTAGAAACTGGGCTAAGGGTGGGCCATAACACGCACGCGGGGAAACCCCGTAGATCCGCACGAATCCCAGTCACGATCCTTAGTGAGGAGTTAAGCCTTCACGCCCCAGCACTCGTAGACACGGGGTCGGAAGGGAATCTGCTGGACAGCAGATGGGCAAAGGACGTAGGGCTCCCTCTGGTGGCTCTGCCTTCACCTTTGAAGGTACGGGCACTAGATGGCACCCTTCTTCCATTAATCACACACCAGACACAGCCCGTGACATTGGTGGTGTCTGGGAATCACAGGGAGGAGATTGTGTTTTATGTAACACCTTCTACCTCCCGAGTGATTTTGGGTTTTCCATGGGTGTTGAAACACAAGTCTCGGATTGATTGGCCGTCTGGGGTTGTGACGCAGTGGAGCGAAACCTGCCACCGGGAGTGTTTAGGATGCTCGGTTCCACCCGGTGTGACAGCTAAAGAGGAGGTCAAAGTCCCCCCCAATCTGACGGCGGTACCGGAGGAGTACCATGATCTTGCTGACGTCTTCAGCAAAGATCTGGCACTCGCCCTTCCCCCGCACCGACCGTACGATTGCGCCATCGATTTGATCCCGGGCGCTGAGTATCCGTCCAGCAGGCTGTACAACCTCTCACGTCCGGAACGCGAATCAATGGAGACCTACATCCGGGACTCCTTAGCTGCCGGGTTGATCCGGAACTCCACCTCCCCGATGGGCGCGAGTTTCTTCTTTGTGGGTAAGAAGGACGGCGGACTCTGTCCATGCATCGATTACAGAGGGCTGAACGAGATTACGGTTCGCAATCGATACCCATTACCTTTGTTGGATTCGGTGTTCACGTGTATTCACAGTATTGAGTTGAACTTTTGTTATTGACCAAATACTTATTTTCCACCATAATTTACAAATAAAAAGTAAAGTCCCTTTGGCTGCTCCCTTGTTTGCACTCGGGGTTGCCACAGCAAATCCAAGGTGGATCTGCATGTTGAATTGGCACAGGTTTTACGCCGGATGCCCTTCCTGACGCAACTCCACATTACATGGAGAAATGTGGCAGGGGTGGGATTTGAACCCGGAGCCTTCTGAACTGAAACCAAGCGCATTAACCACTTGGCCATAATTTACAAATAAATTCTTTAAAAAATTCTACAATGTGATTTCTTGGATTTTTTTTTTTTTCATTTTGTCTCTCATAGTTGAAGTGTACCTATGATGAAAATTACAGACCTCTCTCATCTTTCTACGTAGGAGAACTTGCACAGTCAGGGACTCACTAAATACTTTTTTGCCCCACTGTATGCATATCCAAAATGCAGCACTTGAGAATCCAAGTGAAGGGTCAGAGTGTCTGGTTTTGGGATGGGTCCTGGATCAAGAGTAAGATACAGGCTTTCAATGACTTCCTAAACTCACCCATGAGAAGAACTGGGCCATGGGCTAGCATAGTCCTACGTGCTCTCCCCTCATAAATTTGGTATCATTAGAAAGCTTAGGACATCTAGATTCCAAAAATACTGAGATTCACTACAACATTGGATTACTACTCTATCATTAACCACCCTATTATGGAATACAAAACTGTCAAAGAATGCCCGCAAGATGCCTTCATATGACCTACTTCATATATGCCACATATGAAGTAGGTCAAGAATATATCATTATAACCTTGGACATGAGGGCCACAGGTCTTTCAGGCTTGTTCGAGATCAGAGGGTCTGCCTTTATACAAACCTCCATGTTATGGGTTGTACTCTTGACCTCCTTCATGTGTGGCCTCTTCTGCTACTTACAAGCATTCTTTGATTGCACGTTGCTCTACAATGAAATTCTCTTTGAGCACAGTTCTTTTCACAGCACAAGGAATAAAAGGTCAAGTAATATGAGCGCTGTCGTCGTGGGCTTGCTCAATGGTAGACAAAAGCACAAACCGGAAATGGCACAAAAAAACCTGCCAACTGGATGAAATCACGTTCAAATGGAAATGGCACAAAAAAAAAAAAAAAAATCTCGTGAGCTCGCTCAGCGGTAGACGACGGCACAAACCAGAAATGGCACAAACTTCTTTCTTTACATTTTTACAATATTACTGTAAAAAAAAAAAGCAAAGAATTGTAACATTTGTGAAGTGCCTATCATTACTTTGAGGTCTTGCAACAATTGTTCAATTTTAAATTATTGTTTAATGATATATATATATATATATATATATATATATATATATATATATATATATATATATATATATATATATATATATATATATATACGTATATATAAGTGAGAAGTGAAATAAATTTTAAGAAAAAAAATAAATAAAAAGTGGCATGAGACATCATTGGATGTGTCCATGTCTCAGTCATGTTGGTGTGCTGCCATCTTCTGGACACGCTTACTGAAAACAGCATGGAACAGCTGCAAAACCTCAGCCAGCCGATCTTACAAAAACTAACAGACATCAGCAATCCATTTTATTTTACCTGTTGCAAGGTCATGAACTAGATAGAATTTAAAAATTACAACAGAAAATCTGTTTGGCAGTTTTTTAAGAGGGCACAAAAAAATCATACAAAAACACTAAAAAATGATAACGATTAAAAGTGCAGAAAGTGACCAGTGCATATAGGTTAATAGATTTCAGTGTTGCTGTTAAGGTGGGGGAAGGAGACGGGGTGAGAGAGCTTACAGCTTTTTTTTGTTTTTTTTGGGGGGGGGGGGGGGGGGGTGTCAGGTCTCCATTTGATGGCTCTGTATGTCTTCCTGAAGGGGAAGATCTCACTCAGGCAGTGTCCAGACTGAGATGTGTCACTTATGATGCAGCTGGCTTTCTTTTTCAGTCAGCCAGTATAGATGTCCTCTTAGGATGGCAGTGTGGTTCCAATCACAAGCCGAACTGTCCTCATCACCCTCCTGTTGTGTTCCGTGCAGCTGCCGTGCCACACTGTACAGCAATACGTCAGCAGGCTCTTGATGTCTTCAGAGACATCCTTGATTTCGTGAGATACTGAATCACTGCACATCCAGCAGCTTTGTCTACTTTGCCAAGCTGACACACCCCTACTCGCTTCACTGAAATATTGTGTCTGCAACATTCCACCCAGTAAGTCAAAATTTCACACCATCTCAAGAGAAATGTTGGTTTCTCAGAATGTAAAAGATGGAGAACCACACCCTACTTATTCTGGGCCAGGCTCAAAACGTCACCCCTCGTATGTAGGTAGGTCGCCCCTATTAAAAAACAAAAGTAGCTGCATGAAAAACAAATAAAAAACATGCAAATTGAAAAAAAAGACTTGCAAACACAGAGAAAATTAAACAAATTTAACCTGCAGCACATGTAATAATTTCTGTAATTCTGTAAATTCAAGACAATGCCCCCAAACACTTTACAAAGCTTCACAACACAACAGACGTATCAAAAACACAATGTAAGTACTCAGAACATGATGAAGGTAGTAACAACAATACAGGCACACTCACAACACAAATGGAGGCGTCTGTCCAGAGGACTTTAACTAACGGACTGCTCAGTGCATCAAGGCACTCTGCTGTTTAACTTGTGCAAATGCTCCAAGTGGCCAATTCAGTAGGACAGCACAGAAGAGACGTCTGTCAGGACCGAGCTGTTGCTGTCGCATAACTGTGATGAGAAGAAGTATAGGGTTTGATAGACAACATGATTTGATTCCTGAGTTAGAAGGCCAAGGGTCACTAGACCCCAGATGGTGAGTTTCTATCTGCAAGGGTGCAATTTAGAACTAGAAACTGGGGGGGGACAAAGTGCGAGGCCCGCAGGCCGGGTGTCTGGGGGTCGCTTTAGGCCCCCAGAAGCCAGCGGTTTCTAGATAAGCTCAAATGCATTCTGAGCATCCAGAACAGTAATTTTAATGTTTTGAGAAGACCATAAAGTGGACATCATTTCATTTATGCAACTGAAATTGTGGATATGTGGAAACTGTGGAGAGCAGTGTGTTTTTCGTCCTGGTCGCGGCACACTGGACCAGCTCTACACCCTCCATTGGGTGCTCAAGGGTTCATGGGAGTTCGCCCAACCAGTCCACATATGCTTTGTGGATCTGGAGAAGGCGTTTGACCGTGTCCCTCGAGGCGCCCTGTGGGGGGTGCTCCGGGAGTACGGGGTCCAGGGTCCTTTGCTAAGGGCTATCCGGTCCCTGTACGACTGCAGCAGGAGCTTGGTTTGCATTGCTGGTAGTAAGTCAAACCTGTTTCCAGTGCACGATGGCTTTGGCACCAGTTCTGTTCATTACCTTTATGGACAGAATTTCTAGGCACAGCCAGGGTGTAGAGGGGGTCCGGTTTGGGAACCACAGAATCTCGTCTCTGCTGTTTGCGGATGATGTGGTCCTGTTGGCTTCATCAAACCAGTACCTTCAGAGTGAACTGGGTAAGTTTGCAGCCGAGTGTGAAGCGTCCGGGATGAAGATCAGCACCTCCAAATCCGAGGCCATGGTTCTCGACCAGAAAAAGGTGCCTTGTCCTCTTCAGGTCGGTGGGGTGTCCTTGCCTCAGGTGGAGGAGTTTAAGTATCTCGGGGTCTTGTTCACGAGTGAGGGACGGATGGAGCGTGAGACCGATAGATGGATCGGTGCAGCATCTGCAGTGATGCGGTCGCTGTATTGGACCATTGTGATGATGAGAGAGCTGAGCAGGGGGGCAAAGCTCTCAATTTACTGATCGATCTACATTCCGACCCTCACCTATGGTCATGAGATTTGGCTCATGACCGAAAGAACAAGATCGCGAGTACAAGCGGCCGAGATGAGTTTCCTCCGCAGGGTGGCTGGGCACTCCCTTAGAGATAGGGTGAGGAGCTCGGTCACTCGGGAGGAGCTCGGAGTCGAGCCGCTGCTCCTCCACGTTGAAAGGAGCCAGCTGAGGTGGTTCGGGCATCTTTTCCAGATGCCCCTGGACGCCTCGCTGGAGAGGTGTTCCGGGCACGTCCCATCGGGAGGAGGTCCCGGGGAAGACCCAGATCACGCTGGAGGGATTACGTCTCTCAGCTGGCTTGAGAACGCCTCGGGGTTACCCCGGAGGACCTGGGGGAGGTGTGTGTGTATCGGGAGGTCTGGGCGGCTTTGCTTGAGTTGCTGCCCCCGCGACCCGACCTAGGATAAGCGGAAGAAGATGGATGGATGGATGGATGGATAGACTGTTCTTGACTAAATGTTGTGGAGTTACAGAGTAGAAACGGCAAAAAAAAAAAAAATTCAGTTTGTACACGGGTCAAAAGATAAAGTTGTTCCAATTTTGGTAAAAAGTGATGCAAATTATTGATTGAGTTAGTAGAGTTTTAAAAAGGAATACTTTGCACCATCTGTCATGCTTAGTTATATTACAGGGTAACATATGTCACATGTCATAGAATCCAAATTAATTCATTAAAAGATACCGTTATCTATTTTCTTCAGTAGGTTACAGCGACACTAATTGTACAGTAGTGTTCAGAATAATAGAAGTGACTAAAAAGATTAATCCAGGTTTTGAGTATATTTCTTATTGTTACATGGGAAACAAGGTACCAGTAGATTCAGTAGATTCTCACAAATCCAACAAGACCAAGCATTCATGATATGCACACTCTTAAGGCTATGAAATTGGGCTATTAGTTAAAAAAAAGTAGAAAAGGGGGTGTTCACAATAATAGTAGTGTGGTATTCAGTCAGTGAGCTCGTCAGTTTTGTGGAACAAACAGGTGTGAATCAGGTGTCCCCTATTTAAGGATGAAGCCAGCACCTGTTGAACATGCTTTTCTCTTTGAAAGCCTGAGGGAAATGGGATGTTCAAGACATTGTTCAGAAGAACAGTGTAGTTTGATTAAAAAGTTGATTGGAGAGGGGAAAACCTATACGCAGGTGCAAAAAATTATAGGCTGTTTATCTACAATGATCTCCAATGCTTTAAACGGACGCGTGGAAGAAAACGGAAAACAACCATCAAAATGGATAGAAGAATAACCAGAATGGCAAAGGCTCACCCAGCTCCAGGATGATGAAAGACAGTCTGGAGTTACCTGTAAGTGCTGTGACAGAAGACGCCTGTGTGAAGTTAATTTATTTGCAAGAATCCCCCGCAAAGTCCCTCTGTTAAATAAAAGACATGTGCAGAAGAGGTCACAATTTGCCAAAGAACACATCAGCTGGCCTAAAGAGAAATGGAGGAATATTTTGTGGACTGATGAGAGTAAAATTGTTCTTTTTGGGTCCAAGGGCCGCAGACAGTTTGTGAGACGACCCCCAAACTCTAAATTCAAGCCACAGTTCACAGTGAAGACAGTGAAGCATGGTGGTGCAAGCATCATGATATGGGCATGTTTCTCCTACTACGGTGTTGGGTCTATATATCGCATACCAGGTATCATGGATCAGTTTGGATATGTCAAAATACTTGAAGAGGTCATGTTGCCTTATGCTGAAGAGGACATGCCCTTGAAATAGGTGTTTCAACAAGACAATGACCCCAAGCACACGAGTAAATGAGCAAAATCTTGGTTCCAAACCAACAAAATTAATGCCTCACAGATGTGAAGAAATCATGAAAAACTGTGGTTATACAACTAAATACTAGTTTATTGATTCACAGGATTGCTAAAAAAGCAGTTTGAACATAATAGTTTTGAGTTTGTAGCGTCAACAGCAGATGCTACTATTATTGTGAACACCCCCTTTTCTACTTTTTTTTACTAACAGCCCAATTTCATAGCCTTAAGAGTGTGGATTTGTGAGAATCTACTGAATCTACTGGTACCTTGTTTCCCATGTAACAATAAGAAATATACTCAACACCTGGATTAATCTTTTTAGTCACATAGCACTACTATTATTCTGAGCACTACTGTATGTCAATAAACAGCTAAATATGGGTGATTATTGGATGGCTGGTCAATCTCCAGTGTACATCGTGAACATTCCCCATGATTGTGTCTGTGTCACTTGGGTTGAGGCTTCCGCTGTAAGACAAGCTGTGTGCACAGACTCAGTTACTGGAATTTCTTCTCTCTGCTATTGATTTTTGATGGGTTTTACAAATGTTTACATGATGAGCAAGAGACACGCAAGCTTTTTCAAATGATCTCCTCCCCTGCTTATTCTCATCAATGCATTAAAGGTCAGGAGATGGGCAGGATGTGAGCCGGACACTAAGCTGCAGATCAGAGGGAAAGGCTGTCAGTCACTCTGCACAGACCTGCACAGACAGCTGGAAAACAGGACAATCATCCTGTTTATCTGTTCACAGGAAAATAATGCTAGTCTGACATTTTGAAAGGACCACAAATTTTTACCTTGGAAAAAGTTTCCAGGTCAAAGTCTTGTTAGAAGTGGCTTTTCATAAGCTAAATTAAATGTGATCAAATGTCAGGAGTATGTATTTAGTTAATGTACTTGAACCAAAGTTTTTGTGGTGTTGTCAGTTTTTTTTTACAACTTTTTCAGTTTCTGAATTCTTTTTCAGATAATTTTCACAGTACATTTGTTGTCTTTGCTATGATGCAAAATGTACACCAAATGGGCTTTTCAATATTAAAATTCAAATGTCCACAAAATCCACAATCCGGATCAGAACTGGGTCAAACTTTGTCAGTCGATAGTGAGTGCCAGTCTGCACCTCACACTCAAATATGAGAGTGATTGGGGCATGTTTGGTTAAGATATAATGTAAAATGTACATTAAATGGGGTTTTCAATGTGTGATTTAAATGGCTACAAAATCTGTAATCTGGATTAGAGCCAGATCAAACTGTCAGTTGATAAAGGATGTAATCCTACATAACACTCTCAAATATCAAAGAAATTTGATCTTTTTTGAGAGTTATGAGTTTTTGAAAATTCATTCAATGTTAAAGGATAGAGATTTTCCCATTATTTTTCCTGACTTTAACCTTTGACCTATGACCTTGAAAACTGAATCAGTTCTTGTCTATCAGGATATAAATCTTCAGTAAAAATTTCATAATGATATATGAAAAATTGTGGGTTACAGGCTGTTCACAAACAAACACACAAACAAACGGGCGAAAACATTACCTCTGCCCAACTTCACTGGTGGAGGTAACTATTGCTCTCCTTTTTCCAGATTGTTTAGTGTAGACACAGTGATCTGCAGGGTTTTGCACAAAATCATTCTTAGTCAAGTAGTCATTCAATATTTTGTTCCAGTTTCTACCTGATTGCTTTCGACCGTAAAGTGACTTGTTCAGTTTACAGACTGGTTTTTCACCTGTGTCAGATTTCACCTCACATCCTTCCAGTTCCTTCCGGTTGCTCCATAAACACGTCACAATCAATAGGAACATGCAAGTATGCTGTCTCAACATCCATCTAGTGTTAGTTAAGATCATATTGTGTTTCCATTTGCATAAGCACACGTATTGAAGTGAGATTAGCAGCTGTAGATCTAATCTATTCCCAAAGATTATAACATTTGGCAACATATCTGGCCTTGTAGGTTTCTCACTGATCTGCATTAGTTTCGATAACATAGACCCATCTGCCCAGCCACTTTTTTTCTCCCTTTTCCCCCCTCTGGTAGAGTAGTCAGTGTGAAGTTATTATTTTCCCAAATACAATCAAGTTCCTTGGTCATAGCCTCAGCCCAAATCTATGCCCAAATCTATCACTCTATGACTTCATAACTTCTTTGAACATTTGTGGCACATCGCACTTTCTGTAACAACAGTTTATGTTAAATGACACGTGGTCATCGGATTTCGCATCAGTAACATAATCAGAGAGGTACTGTGGCGTTTTCCAGTCTCTTTTTTGGGTAGAGAGACTCATTACCCTCAATCTGAGCTGTGTCAGTTAGAGCCACGTCATATGAAATTCCTTGGGATACTTTGTCTTCGCTTGATTATGTTCGGTTTCCTTGTTCTCTTAACCTGAATGAAACATATCTACTCTCAAGAAAATTATTATCAGTGATCAGTGGATCGGTCTGGATTCCTTTCTCAACTTGGTGTCAGGGTAGTACACTAGATATGTCATACTCTACGAAAACTCTCTTGTCACATCTCAAGTCATCTCAAGCACATAGATCTATATACTCTCACCCAGGACAAATTTGGTTTCTTACCTGTAAGTGTGTAGCATGGCGTTGATCAGCTCTGACATTAAAAACATCTGTTACGTATTACAGCAATGGTCATTACACCATACGTCCTCAACTCTTTTGGTAGGTTACTCTCAATCAACATGCATCTTACCATGTCAAAAAGTGTACGCCAGTTCCTCTCTGCCGTGCCTTTTTGATGTGGCTAATATGGCACTGTGAACTCATGTCTATTGCTATTCTTGGTAAGCAAAGATTGCAACTCCCTTAAACTCAGTGCCATTATTTGACCTAATGCATGTCACACTCCCATAGGAATTACATCTGGAAAAAATGTTTCTGTGGCCTTTACTGCATCACTCTTAGCTTACAGGAGATACACAAACACTGTACCTGAATAGTCATCTGTAAAAGCTAAAACATACAGTGGGTAAAATAAGTACCGTATTTGCCCGTCAAAGGGCCCAGGGCCAAGCATCAGCCCACCCCCTTTTGGTTGGAAAGTTGGTTAAACACCCACCTAAAATTAAATTAATTACATGGAATACATTTAAAGAATGAGAAAAGAACAAAAAAAAATGTACATAGTCAGGAGTTATTTGTGATATTTTTTATTTGTGATGAAATTAGACATTTTATTGAAACTGGCTTTCCAAAGTACATGATATTGCCCATAGTCGTGCACTGACCCACCTGTTATGTGGGCCGCTGAAGAGGAGGTACTGCTGGCCCACCACCAGATGGCACCCTGCCATGCTGGCACTTTTTGGCCCTTAGAGGGCGCACGGGCCTATTGGCCTCCTTGGACACCACCAGGTGCGCTCCGCTGCCTGTCAGCTGTTTCTCATCCTCATCATCACTCCATAAAAGCCTGGGAAAGACACCATAACTCTGCAGAGTTATCAGCTTACCACACAGGTAAACCTACTCAGCCGTTTTGTGCCGTACGCACATTCATTGTGATTATATACTTGCAGCTTGGAGCCGAGTTTGTGGGAAGTTTGGAGGAGTTGGCGTCTCCACTCCTCACTTCTTACTTGCTAAGTATAACAATTGACACTGCACGTTTTCCAGTTTTCCTCTGCACTCTGGTAGTATTTGGATTTATTCCTTCAGGAGGATTACTGAGTTTCTGCTGACTGTTTGCTGGGTGTACACACACCCACCTAATCTGTTTTTGCTCCTGCCAGCAGTATCGGTCCGATAGCCTTGAGCGGTGGCCACCTGGGGGTACCAGGACTTGGCGGCTCTGGTGTGTTGCAGGCCTCCGGCTGGCGGTGGAACTTCGTGGGTCCTGGCTCTTCTCTGGATAGGCGTCTCCTACCCTCGGGCCTGCCCACGTGTCACCATTTATTATTAATTGCACTCTGCATATTTTGGACTCTGTTTGCACCTTTGCATAATAAATTGTTATTTATTGGTATTCCTATTGACCGCTCATTTACACCCCCTAACGTGGGTCCGTGCATTCACTTTCCCAACACCACCCCCTCTTCAGGCAGAATTTTGCGTGAAGAGCACTGGACTGGGTATTTAAGATATCACCATTTTTCTCAGTAAAAACATTTGTAAAGGTGCTATTGACATGAAATTTTCACCAGATTTCGGTATTAATCCATGTAATCTACACATATAAAGAAACCAAAATATTCTTTGTATGTTTGTATATGTCTTTGTATAGTCTTTGTTTCTTTGCATGTTTGGATTACTTGGGTTGTTACCGAGATCTGGAGAAAATTTTATGTCGGTAGGACCTTTAGCATGGAAGCACACTGCATTCCCTGGATTAAAAATAAAAAATAGACCCCTGATCTCGTAATTACCAGAAAAGATCTCATAATTACGAGAGCAGGAGACACTTGATCTTGTAATTACGAGAAAACATCTCATAATTACAAGAAAGGATGTCGTTGTCAGGGTTTGAGTTTTGTTTGGTTGTCTGTTTTTATTTCTTTCCTTTGATCCGTTTGTTATTTTTCATATCTCATTGGATTTTGTTTGTTTATTCTCTTGCTGGGTTTTACTGCTTGGGTCTGTCTGTCTCTGCTGCTCTTGTCTTTCTCTTAGTTCTTGGTGTTTTTCTTTCTCTCTCTGGCCATGCTCTTGTTCTGGTGCTTTCCATGCACACCTGATGTTATATAAACTTACTGGGTGTGTTAGTTCCTCACCAGTTTGTTGTGCCTTGTGTCCTTCATTCCAGCTCTGTACCTACGTTCCATAGTCCTGCCTGCCTCCTTGTGTGCTCCTGACCTCCAGCCTGTTGTAACGACCATACCTTTTTGCCTGATGATTTTTGTACTGCTGTTTTTCTTTGACTGCCTACTTGTGTACCGACCTCTGCAATCCACTTCAGCAAAGTCGTGTTGGTTGCTGTGGACCGGAAGAGGAAAACTTTATTAACAAAGGAACTTGAATACACAACGTGACGCACGACGTACACCACACATAGTGTGACTCAATGACGTATGAGATCATATGTCAACACTCACCCATGTCCACCATTGTGGTGCTTTGAACATTGCTTTATTTCAGTTAGGTCCACATGCAACCCCAAATCAGAAAAAGTTGGGATGGTATGGACACTGCAAAAATAAATAAATTAACAAATTAATTTAAAAAACTCACAGTGGTTCTTACATTTACTTTGACTTTTACCCAAGGCCAAAATATGGCCATTGAGTATTGCAAAAGCCTTGCGTCCGTCCATCCATCTGTGTGTGCTCAGCGTAAGTCCAGTCCTGTTACTGCCAGAGTCTTCAGATTCACAGGGAACATTCTTGGGACACAGACCTTGGACAAGTTCAAAGAGGGGTATTATAGCATTGCATTATTTTTATTTTATTGCAGACCATATGAACCCAAGATATTTCAGTGTTTTTTGGTTCCAGTTCATTTAATTTGTTACTATACATCCATTCTTGCATTTAAGGATGGCAGCACATTCCAAAAGAATTGGGACACTAAATAGTTATTATTTGTTAGAGATATGTTTGGAGGCATTAAGGTGAAGCATTCAACATCTGGAACACTGTACCAACTGTTCAGCACGGAATGAAAAAAGAAATTCCCAACTTTCAATGAGTAAAGATAAAAGATATGTCTGTGGATGCACTGGGACAAATCGTCAGTGATGTTTCCGGGGCTCATTGCATATTTTGGGTCTCACAACATCATGCACCCTCTCCCATGCGACCCAGCCGGTTTGAACAAGCGCCGACTTGTATCCCAGCGGCACAGTAAGATAATCTATGATGATCAGGCTATCCTTATAGCTCAGCAAGAGGGGGGCGTGATGTTAATGACCCGTAATTTGATTTCTGCTATCTGTACTCATTGACATGCAGTATTATATGAAGTAATTACATTAACTTGTCGCAGTCCTATCCTCTTCATCCTCTTACTATTGATTCAGACTCACCTGTTATGAAGTCCTGTCAAAGCATCTTTACATGAAGACCTGATGGAAAGTAAAACAGCAGCAACACAGAATCTACAGCCTCACCCAAACACAAGTAAAATATCCTGTATAATTTAACAATAAACTGTTTATGTGCAGTCGGTGTCCTTCCAGATTTCAACATATTTCACTCAACCTGAAATTAAAAGTAAAGTCTATAAAAAAACAAACATTTTAAATCAGTAAATATACAATAAGCCAGCTGATCAACTCTTCATGTAGAACATTATATTAAGCCTTTTTTAAAAACCTAGAGCAAAATAAAATTATCTCAAAGTGCATTAGGAATATAATAAAATGCTAATTTCTGTTTTTCTCGTGGGTTCGAAGGATGTGTATTTCGTACATATCTGTAGGTAAATTTCAAAGGATACAAACAAACTGGAATTAAGGACAGTGGAACTATGCTAGTGATGCAGTGAAGACACACATATACAAATCATGTAAAAAGGCGTGCAGGACCAAGAAAAATATACCAAAGATAGAAACCGAATGATCCGCACTGCCACAGCGCTCCAATACAAAAAAAGGCTTCATTTAACAAGACATAAATGTACGTTTCGGGTGACCAGCCCTTCTTCAGACAGCATGCTCAGTGTAAAACACCTGTCTAAATACAAACATAATTTGATGATTGCCCTCACCTGAAGACTAATCAAACCAAAATTAAACATCTTGTTATATTATCTGCTATAATCAAAATCACAAATTAGTGAGAGCAAACAGATAAATAAGCACCCCAGCCGAGAAAGACATCAAGCAAAACAAACAAAAACCCTCATATAAATACAGACCAAATATCTAAATAAAAAACAAGATGACAAAAGTAATGGGAAAGTACAGACAAGGCACATCCTGCAGAGAAAACTACATCATAAAACAACTTAAAAAAAAAATAAAATAAATAATAATAATAATAATTACATAGTGGACAAAGAATCATAAAGAAATATATTATAGAAACGGTCTAAAAGATCGAAATCCTCATTTAACCCGCAGGGAGAAAGTGTACTGAGAGTATAAATCCAAAAAGTCTCCCTTTTCATGAGCACATTGTTAATGTCACCACCACGATTGTTAAGTTGTACATGCTCAATGCCCAAGTACCTACGTGCACTCACATTATGCTGTTTCACAGAAAAGTGTTAGTGTCAATAATGTTTTTATAAAAAAACTTCAGTCTAATCCTACAGCAGAAAATTCAAAATACTCTGGATCATCTGTTAGAAACTCATCAGATCAATAAATCTGAACATTCCCTAATGACGGTGAGCTGTCCAGTAACTCCTGTTCTGTACATTCTTCCTAAGATTCATAAACAGTATACAGATATGCCACTTGGTGGGACGATTGTATCTGCCATGGGTTCCTTAACAGAAAAGATTTCGGCCTTTGTGGATTGTTTTCTTTAACCCTTGGTCTTTCCCTCCCATCCTTTATTAAAGATTCAATGGATTTTTTGAAATTATTACATACTATGATTGTTTCAGACCAATGCCTTTTAGTGACTATGGATATTGACTCTTTGTATACTAATATCCCCATTGAGGGTGGATTACATGCTATGCAATTTTTTTCTCAATCAAAGGATGGATTGCACACCTCCGTGAAGTCTGGTCTGCTTGAGGTTTCTTCCTCAACATCATCAGAGGGAGTTTTTCCCTTACCACTGTCACCTGTGTGCTTGCTCTAGGGGTTTTGTAAGGTTAGACCTTACTTGTGTGAAGTGCCATCAGGCAACTCTGTTGTCATTTAGCGCTATATAAATGTATTAAATTGAATTGAATTTACTCATTAGCTTTTCCAAAATATTATGTACACATGTGTTTGGAAGATGTGTGAACAGTGTATACCGTGTGTGTGTATACAGGTGCATCTAAAAAATTTGAATATTGTGAAAAAGTTAAAATTTTTTCCAGGTATTTCAGAGAGTGAAAATTTTGCCTATTCTAGTTTCAGAACATATAAATTAAAATGTTTCAGTCTTTTTTTTACCAGAGGCCAAAATATGGCCATCGGGTATTGCGAAGGCCTTGAGTCTGTCTGTGCTCAACATAAGTCCATTCCTATTACTGCTAGGGTCTTCAAATTCACAGGGACCATTCTTGGGACACAGACCTTGGACAAGTTCAAAGATGGCTCACCTTGACATATTTTAAGAGGTCCAAAGGTCACATTCTGTTTCCTATTTTTATGCTCATACAGCCGAGGGTATTTTAACATTCCGTTATTTTTCATTTTTTTATAATTACGGCCTACAGCTCCAACAAACAGAAAATCCATATCGCAAAATATTATAATATTTCAGAAGATCAGTTTAAAAAAGGGATTTATAATACAGAAATATCTAACTTCTGAAAAGTATGTTAATTTACACTGCATGTTCATTTACATAGGCTCCAGCCCCCGGTGACCCTTCATTGGAGTAAGTGGGTAAAGACAATGGATGGTTGTGGCTCCTTCTGAATTAATTCCTGCATGTGGCATAGAGGTGATCAGCCTGTTGCACTGCTGAGGTCTTCTGGAAGCCCAGGTTGCTTTGATAGCAGCCTTCAGCTCATCTGGATTGTTGGTTCTGGTGTCGCTCATGTTCTTCTTGACAATACCCCTTAAACAATCTATGAGGGATTGTTTGTGGGATCAGTCAAGTAAAGTAATGCCATGGTAAGTTAAATAGGTACTCGGAGGTTTGGTGATGTAGGCAGGTGCCAAGTCCTGCTGGAAACAGAAATCATCATCTCCATAAAGCTTGTCAGCATATGGAAGCATGTGCCTCTCCACTCCTTCTCCAGACTCTAGGACCTTGATTTCAAAATGAAATGTAAAATTGACTTTTATCAGAAAAGAGGACTTTGGACTACAGAGCAACAGTCCAGTTCTTTTTCTCCTTAGCCCAGGTACAACGCCTCTGACTGACTCTGGTTCAAGAGTGGATTGGCACCACGAATACAACACGTCCATTTCCTGGACATGTCTGTGTACGGTGGCTCTTTATGCATTGACTCCAGCCTCAGTCCACTTCTGAAGCTCCCCAAAGTTCTGAAATCGGCTTTGCCTTACAGTCTTCTCAAGGCTGCGGTTGCCCCTGCTGCTTGTGCTTCTTCTCTGGCAACACTTCTCCCCTCCAGTTGACTTTCCATTAATATTCTTTGATCCAAAACTCTGAATAGCTGGGGCTTTCAGCAATGACCTTCTGTGGCTTAACATCCTTGTGAAAAGTGTTCATGTGTGTCTTGTGGACGACGGTCACTTCAGCAGTCTTCCCCATGATTGTGGTTGTGTACTGAACCAGATTTGAGGGATTCATGCTGCATAAATTGTGACTTGAAATTAAGCATTCTAATATTTTGAGATATGCACTTTCTATTTTTTTGAAGCTGTAGGCTCTAACTACCAATATTACAATAAAAAATGAAACATTTTAGTTTCTATGGACTGAAACTAGAATATTTAAAATTTTCATTCTCTGAAATTCTTGACAAAAATATTGAACTTTTACACGATATGTTTTGGGCAGCCCAAAAAAATGTGAGGCAAAGCCCTGCAGCTGCAGTTGCACGGTTTAACCACAAGATGGCGAATACAAAACATATAGAATGACATTCACATCAATTTTGCAGAAATTCAACAGAGGTCATTTCTAACTCTGTTACACCAAGTGTTATGTGCAGACGCGGGTTGAGGAGCGGACCTGCGTCTGACTGAACCCAGCGCTAAATAACCAGAAAGCGGTTCCAAAAACAAAACATTTATTTCCCTTTCGTGCAATAATTGTGTACAACATAAAAGTGCGTTTGTCTGGCGGAGTGAAGGACGGCGCGCTCTCCAGCGCCGAAATGGATCGAAGCCCAGCGCTTCTGGACCCAGACTCCCCGCCGAACACCCCCCAGGTGGATACGACAAACTGATTCTGTGAAGGATGGAAAAGGTGAGGTAAGTCAACAGCTACAACTAATATCCTTCAAAGGCACACACTATCAGCAACACATTCAGGTCTGAATTTAAGCTTTATGTAAATGAGCAGCTTCTCACAACAGGTGGAGGATCATCAGTCCACACGCCACGGCAGTGAGAAGCGAGCTGCACAATTCTCATCAATGTTCAAATACACTGCGCAACAAAATATCAAATTACTATTAACACTTATTCAGACAATCAATCACCTCAGATGTGTGCTGACAGCATGTGTCCCTCACCCATCCTCCTTCACAGGCACGATGTGTCAAACCCAGGCGCGGTCGTCAGCGTCTCACAAACGAACGTCACAAGGTCGAGTTCCCGGCAATTCTGCTTGAATCACTCATGGCTTAAATGCAGAACGCCATCTCATTATCTGCTTCAGCTGAAAGTCTTTAAGTTTGCATGTGAGCATCATCCACAGGTGCTGCAAATCATGCTGATGAGGGTGAAGGACTCTTCTGCCAGCACCTTCTCCACAGACAAAAACCAGTTTGCATACCACCTGGAGAGCAAAGAAAAGAAAAGAACACCAAAATGTCCAGCCAAACCCCCCAACACACAACACCAAGATCTTTTTCTTTGGTTGGATCTTGTTTAACTTGACAGTATTTTCGCAAAGTTTTAGTGACGTCAAGAAATCGTTTGAGATATTTTATTGCCGGTTAGCATAGTTAGCTAACGCCCACATGGTACCATTTTTCCAGATGGAGAATGAGCTGTTAGCCACATGATGACTGAATTAAAGTGGATATGACAGCTAAAAAATTAGGTAAAACTGATATAAATATCAAAAAATATACATACAGTATAGTAAGTTGAAAGTGGTTTTAATCATTATCACTGAGAAATAAAGTTTGTACAGTTTCTCAAAAGTGTGTTTCTTGGAAAGCACGCTGGCAGCGTTCCATCAGCGGTCATGTGATGCCTTGATGTCACGACGTGTAGAGTCCCGTCTTTGTCTGTTCGATTGACAACAGGAACAGATAGCCCTCAGCATGGACAGTGACAAGATCGAGAACTTTTCTGACTCTTCAAGTGTGGATTATTTCTGTGAGGAAATCGAGACTGACTCGGATCCTGAGGATGTCGCAGCAGTGATTAGACCCTATAGATTGGAGCCGTATCTTTCGGACGAACATTCAAACCAGGAGCATTCTGGCAGCGAAAATAATGCTGACGGTGCTTATGGTGGAACCGAAGCAGAGGAAAGAGACATGCCAATTCCGATGGATTTTGAAAGGCTGCAGAATATGGAATGGTAAGAGAGGCTTTGATTTTTGTTGCTGCTGTTTATAACACTATAATTACAGCATTTTCGATTCTAGCGTCTGTTTACTGCCTTTGTTATTGTTCGGGAGCTGCGATAGTGTAACTACTACTTGCGGACCACCGTCATTACTGTCAGGTTTTTGCCATTTTCGAGTGCCTGGCATTGCATTCATCTGTGTTTAGTTACATTATTTTCACAAAAGAATAGGAAATAAACAGCGAAAGTTTCGAATAAGATCGCTGAAAACAACAGCGAACATGGCGCCGCCGTGTTTATTACGTATTGCACTGATATTTTTACAAGTTCCTTGACCGTTTCAAGATTATTGTGAACATATTATTTGGGGTTGACATTTTATGTGTTCCTGTGAGCGGTTAGAACATGGAGACGGTAAAGTGTCTGTTGTCTGGAGCAAATGCGGGTGTGTGAGCGGACATTTCGTGCATCGCACAACACCGCGGCCAAAACCTTTTGCCCTTGTGTTTGTGCAATATGCTGCGACACACTGGTCAGGCATGTCGACAAACAAGTCCCTGAGAGCTGTGTTTAATCAAAGTTTCTGCCGCTAAAAAAAGTGTAAACAACGGGCGCCAGGCACACAAGCCGATACGGTCTACACACAGTGACGTATTTCAGGTTTGGTGCTCAGCGGGAAGCTGGTCACGGGGCGTGCACATTTTTCAGTGGCGGGACATTCAGTGTTGTATATAACGGGAGAACCGCATCCATCTTCCCAAAACCTTTAGGTTGACCGAATTATATAACCTTTGTTACATGTAATAAGACTATGTTGTCTTTAAGTGTCATATCCACTTTAAATGCCTTTGTCCACCAATGTAGGTATGTTAGTGTGTAGTCCACGAGTGGGAAATTTAGCAAATATTTTGTCATATATTTTTGTATTGGTTTGAAATACTAATTTGTTCTCAATGTAAAATGTTTAAAAAAGGTAACAGCAAAAGTCCAAAAGTGAAAACTCCATTTTAAATAATTTTCTTAATTTTTAATTGGTTGCTTTATATGAAGTCCCTGAATTTAATTTATACAAATTTATGAGGTTGTATTTTATTTTCATTTTTAATTCCATGAAGGCTAAATCCACTATACAATCACAATGTTAATGTATTGTACAGAATATTAATTATGGGTGATCCTCAGTGCAATGAAGGATTCACCATGATGGAGAATGAGCCGTTATCCACATGATGACTGAATTAAATGCCTTTGTCCACCAATGCAGGGATGGTGAGAAATAAACTGGCTGTTACCAACACCCTGACCAGCTCAGAGAGTTTCAGTCCAAGCACGGGACATTTCACAGAGAACTTTTTAAATCTAAAGTATATTTTCAAATGTATTAGTCATTCACACAAGAGGAGTTTGTAATGATGGACATAAGGTATTCTGAAGAAACGGTCCCTGTAGACCTCAGCCACATCGTCACGTCACGTCAGACAGTATGTAGATGAAGTACTGGTGCAGTTTGTCTGTACCCTTGTGTATCAGAGTCGTGACTGGCCTGGTTTGGGTTACTTTCTAATGTGACCGAGAGGAGATGCCTCTCTGAATCCACCTTGCTTGCGGGAAGTGGGTCGGCTGCAGGCATAAATAAAGCTCCCCTGTGGAAAACTGATACCACAGCTTGGATGTCCACAACAGATTATATGCACGACTGCATACATCTAATGACCGCACAACTTTGTTTGTGTTAATGCATGTGTGAGCATTTTACTTAAACACAAACATTTACATTTAGTTAACCACCATCATTCTTAAAATGAAGAGGCAAATTCTGGTTTAATGAAAATGTTATATTTCAATACAATAATAGTATTTTTCTTGCCATTTGAAAGCGGAAGGAAGGTCTTAAGTAGTGGATCCACTGAGGTGCCACAGTCCATCTGATAGGTCAGGGAGCATGTGCTGATAAAGTGAATCACAGCATCAACCACTCTACACTGCATCCAGAAAGTATTCACAGCACTTCACTTTTTGTTATGTTACAGACATATTCTAAAATTTACTCAAAATTCTACACACAATACCCCATAATGACAACATTATTTTTTTTAGATGTTTGCAAATTTTTAAAAAATTGTCAGGAACTGAGGAGGCGTGGCACAGCAGGGAGATGGACACAAATGGACACAGACTCATGACTCAGATGTTGGATTTGTAAAAGGCTTTATCAAAAAAACAGGCTGAGGTCGGTGCACAGGATGTCAATCAAACAGGCGGAGGTACAGACAGTCATGAGGTGGACGGGTGGTCAAAAAGGGAGTGGGATTCAAACATGCAGGTACACAGGTGGTGGCAAAAACTAGGGAAAAAAACAAGTGAGGTTCAGTAACGGAGAAGCAGGCTCACAGGCAAAGACAGAAGCGAGGTCAAAAAAGCGAGCAAGGGTTGAACAAGACGAGAGGACAGAACTATGGCAAAACAAGGACGGCTTGGAACGAGGGCAAATGCACACAGCAACAAACTAGCAAAGGACAACAGGTCACACAGAACTTAAATACACAGAGGGCTAATCAGGGTGTGATGTGAAACAGGTGCAGGGAAGAAGGCGTGGCTGGATGAGTTGAAGGCCTAAGAAATAAAGACACAGAAAATCCAATCATGAAAGGAGCACAGAATCAACAAATGTAAGAATTGGAAAAAGATCAACAGAAAATAAAAGGCTGAGTCTAAACTAGAACAGAAGACACCATGTGGCTGGAGTATAACAGATAATATGTTATGTTTCGGACGTGGTTGGAGCACCGACCCAGCGTTTGAAGGAGCCAGCATAAAATAAGCAGAGCACGGTTCAAAGGATAACAGAATTTAATAAACATAACAGTGAGAAGTGCTAACCAACTAAACAGTCCGCGGTCTGGTGAGGTGGAAACACGGCGCGCTCTTAACAGCGCAAACGGTCCGGAGCCACAGCAGTTCAGACCCAGGGACCCCGCCGACACCCCCCAGGTGGCCGCGACAAACCGAGTCTGTGAAGAAAGGAAACATGAGGTGAGTCCAACTCCACACAGAGAGACACAACTCAAAGGTGCACGCAATCAGCAAACACTTCCTGGCTTAAAGCTATACATCAGCTTCTCACCCTGCAGGCACGGAACAACTCAGTTCAAATCTCCACTGCAGCAGAAGCTGATTAGACAATTAGCATAACGTGACAGCTCACTAACACAAGGTGTGAGGGACACCTAATCCACTGTCATTACTTCATAAAAGTCACCAAAACCAAATTACCTCAGGAAGTGTGCTGAAGAGCGTGAGACCTCACCCAATCCTCCTTCACAGACTGTGGCGTCAAACCTGGAGCGGTCTCTGCGTCCGTGATGGTGAGATTGTTCTCCTGACGTCGATCTCACACGTCTGCTCACAAGGTCGAGTCTCTGGCAATCACACACTGTGCATTCAAGGTTTAAATGCAGCAATCTCTGATTAAGACAAAATACACCACAGCTGTGAGTCCTGATGACCTGCACGTGATAACAAGCCTCAGGTGTTCAGGGTGAGGTCCTGATGCTCAGCCACTCAGTCCTGAATGCATACCACCTGGTGGGAGAAACAGAAAACAAAAACCAAACCAGCCAAACACCCCAGCCCACAACAGTACCCCACCCTCACGGGAAGCCTCCCGGCGACCACACGGACCTGGGCCAGGAAAAACAAAGCCCCCCTCCAGAGACCATGGCTGGAATGTTGGCTGGGAACAAAAAACACCTCCTGCAGCTTCAGCTCCTTGTGCTGATGATCCAGCTGGGAAAGGCCCATCTCCAGGAGCTGTGCGATACTGTGCTCTGATGACAGCTCCATCATCAGCTGCTCCACCTGGAACGTTAATCTCTTCATGCAGTCATTGATCATCTCAATGTTGAGCCTCTCCAGCTCTTCCCTCAGCTGGATAACGCACGCTCCCAGCCGCCTCTTCTCTGTCAACAGGGAACTCCGTACCGAGACCATCACTCTCATCCTGGAGCCCGTCCTTTCCCATCCTGAGCCTGTCTGCAGCAGACTGCTCCGCAGCTGACACTCCAGTGCAGAGACATCCCTTGTTGACTTGAATGGTCTTGCCCTCTGTTTCATTTAGCAAACCTGTTAGAGTCTCCACCTTTGCGTTCATTCCTGTCGACTCTTGCTTTAGTTCACTTTGCATAAGTTTGGCCAGGAGTTCTTAAACCTGTGCACTCAGCCTTCTTCCGACTATGTGTTAAAATCTGCTTAGTCATAAACAAAAAAAAAAAAAGACAAACACAAACAACCATACCAACCCCCCTCCCCAGAGGACCGTTCCATCAAACCCCGGGAAGAGGAGAAAAGAAAAAACACAACCCAAACTTAAGCTTGCAAACAAAAAAAACACTAACACCCCCCCCCCCCCCCCCCCCCCCCCCGACGACATGTAGGGACCAACACCCCCAGAGGACATCCCGCCAGCTCCAGGAGTAATAACCACAGCCAAGGTCCCTCTGGGATCCAAAGTCACCCACGGGGACTCCCAGCGCCTCCCAGAGGACCGTTCCATCAAACCCCAGGAGACGCCCCCCCTCATGACTAACAGACCCAGCCCCGGCCGTCTACGGCTAGATGGACCCACAGTCCTTTCCCCCCCAGAGGACACCACAGTCACACCCTGAGGGCAGAAACTGGGGGAAAAACAAAAAAAACATACAAACAAAACAACAACCCCAACCCCACCCCCTCAGCGCAGTGGAAACTGGAAGTACGTCCAGTGTCACCAACCACGACTATACCCCAAAAGTCAACCGGGAGGAGTGGAACAGCGGTAATGGCATACAGCACAAGACGGCGCCACCCCTCCGACTTTTACACCAGCCACCAGCTGCGGGTATATTCCACTGCCCCAAACCTCAGCTACGCCGATGGCGTACGGCTCAAAGGCGCGCTGAAGCCGGAGGTGGAACAGGGAAGTAACAAAAAACACCCCTAAACCTCCCCCCACCCGGGTGCAGAGGTTACCTGGGAAACGCCCAGCATAACCGAACTGCACCACCCCAGCAACGCCAATGGCAAACGGCACAGAGGCGCGCCAAGGCTGGAGGTTGTAAAGGGACTTAAAAAAAAACCCAAACCCCCCCCCCGGGTGCAGAGGTTACCTGGGAAACGCCCAGCATAACCAAACTGCACCACTCCAGCAACGCCGACAACGTACGGCTCACACGGCTGGAGCCAGAGGAGAAGAGAGGGAACAACAAAAACAAAAAAAGAAAAAACAACCCAATTACCCCCCCATCACCCCCCAGAGGGCCGTCCCATCAAACCCTGGGAGGTGAAACCAAAACAAATAAAAAAGAAAGACTAACAGACTAACATAGTCACCTGGGTCAAACTATGCTCCAGACAGCCTGCATTTTCAACTCCACCAGACCACAGACAGTGCTTAAAAACCCACAAAAAACAACAAATTAACCCCTGATAAAAACACCTCATACTAAAACAAGAAACAGATAATAGACCAATAAAAAAAACTAACATTGGCCTACATCGTCAAGTGCAAAGAATGGAAAAACATTGTTTTCCATCCTTTGAACCTGGACGGTAATGTGACTCTGTCACCAACAGAGGGAGCCAAAGTGCCAAATAAGAAAATCCCCGTGGTAAAAGAGCAAAAACCCATTCACACTGCTGCAAACGACAGCAGGTTATACCAAACAGCTTAACGTGCAAACTAAATACCACCGGGGCTGCTACAACAGGTGTCGGAGCCAGCTGCACGGGAGGAGATGGGGCTACAGCCATAACAGCGGGGTGCGACGCGACCCAAGCTGTAAACTCCGCCATGCGCGCACCAACGCGCACAAACCAGGCGGAGAGCACCCGCAACTGATCCCGGATCAACTCCAACATCTGCTGCAGCCTTCCTGGCAAAAATACCGTCTCTGCTTCCGCTGGTCCATTGCTAAATGGCCAGAGACTACTGTTATGTTTCGGACGTGGTCGGAGCACCGACCCAGCGTTTGAAGGAGCCAGCATAAAATAAGCAGAGCACGGTTCAAAGGATAACAGAATTTAATAAACATAACAGTGAGAAGTGCTAACCAACTAAACAGTCCGCGGTCTGGTGAGGTGGAAACACGGCGCGCTCTTAACAGCGCAAACAGTCCGGAGCCACAGCAGTTCGGACCCAGGGACCCCGCCGACACCCCCCAGGTGGCCTCTCTGTGTGTGTGTGAGTCCAACTCCACACAGAGAGACACAACTCAAAGGTGCACGCAATCAGCAAACACTTCCTGGCTTAAAGCTATACATCAGCTTCTCACCCTGCAGGCACGGAACAACTCAGTTCAAATCTCCACTGCAGCAGAAGCTGATTAGACAATTAGCATAACGTGACAGCTCACTAACACAAGGTGTGAGGGACACCAAATCCACTGTCATTACTTCATAAAAGTCACCAAAACCAAATTACCTCAGGAAGTGTGCTGAAGAGCGTGAGACCTCACCCAATCCTCCTTCACAGACTGTGGCGTCAAACCTGGAGCGGTCTCTGCGTCTGTGATGGTGAGATTGTTCTCCTGACGTCGATCTCACACGTCTGCTCACAAGGTCGAGTCTCTGGCAATCACACACTGTGCATTCAAGGTTTAAACGTGGTAAAAACAGAATGAAAGAACAACAAGAAAATAAAGGATAGAGACTAAACTAGAATAGAATATAGAATAGAACTCACCATGTTGTTAACATTAACATTATACAACCAATGACTGAAGTGGTAACACAGAACATCAACGACCAGGACCAGACAGAAGAACAAAGAGAGGGAAGCAGACTAAGATAGGGGGAAAAATATGACAAAAATAAAAATCATTCATGAGATGTTTCTACAACTCAATTGGAGTCCACCTGGGGTAAATCCAACTGATTGTACATGATTTGGAAAGGCACACACCTGTCTATATATAACGTCATACAGTTGAAGGTGCATGAAGTCAGAGGAATTGTCTATAGATCTCGGAGACAGGATTGTCTTGAGGCACAAATCTAGGGAAGGGTATAGAAACATTTTTGCTGTTTTGAAGGTCCCAATGAGCACAGTGGCTTCCATCATCCATAAATGGAAGATGTTCAGCTCCACCAGGACTCTTCCTAGAGCTGTCCACCTGTCTAAACTGATCCATCAGGGGAGAAGGGCCTTAGACAGGGATCAAGGACCTGATGGTGACTCTGTCAGTGCTCCAGCATTCCTATGTGGAGAAAGGAGAACTTTCCAGAAGGACAACCATCCAGCAGCAATCCACCAATCAGGCCTGTATGGTAGAGTGGCCAGACAGAAGCCACTCCTTAGTAAATGGCACATGGCAGCCCACCTGGAGTTTGACAGAAGGCACCTGAAAGACTCTCAGACCATCAAGAAAAAAATTCTCTGGTCTGATGAGACAAAGATTGAACTCTTTGGTGTGAATATCAGGCATCATGTTTGGAGGAAACCAGGCACCATCACCATTGAAGCATGGTGGTGGCAGCATCATGCTGTGGAGATGTTATTCAATGGCATGAACTGGGAAACGAGTCAAGATTGAGGGAAAGATGAATGCAACAATGTACAGAGACATCCTAGATGAAAACCTGCTCCAGAGTGCTCTTGACCTCAGACTGGGGTGATGGGTTATCTCTCAGCAGCACAATGACCCTAAGCACACTTCAAGATATCAAAGGAGTGGCTTCAGGACAACTCTGTGAATGTCCTTGAGTGGCCCAGCCAAAGCCTTGACCTGAATCTGAATGAACATCTCTGGAGAGATCTGAAAACGGCTGTGCATTGATGCTTCAGAACTTGAGAGGTGCTGCAAAGAGGAATGGGCAAAACTGCCCAAAGATAGGTGCACCAAGCTTATGGCATTATATTCAAGACTTGAGGCTGTAACTGCTGCCAAAGGTGCATCAACAAAGTATTGAGCAAAGGGTGTGAATACTTATGTAGACGTGATTTCTTATTTGTTTTTTTATAAATTTGCAAAAAAAAAAACAACAAACAACAACAACAAAAATTTTTTTTCCATGTTGTCATTATGGGGTGTTTTGAGTAGAATTTTCAGGAAAAAATGAATTTGTTCCATTTTGGAATAAAGCTGTTACATAACAAAATGTGGAAAAAGTGAAGCATACTCACCATACTACGGCATATACCAGTGTCCTTCAACCTGCTCTTAACTTACACAAAACCTACCCATAACTTAATAGACATATGTCAGCATATTCTGAGTATTTTTCATACATCAGCATATGCAGGCTAAATCGTCAAGGTGTCACGCATTATCAGATAAGCTGCATCCTTAAACGGGTTCAGTAAATTGGAGCGCTTGTCCGTCAGGTATATCATAACTGAAGTTCCCCCACAATACGAGTATGACGCCTCATCAAGCTCTCGCTACAGTAACAAAACATTTGTCACGAAGTCAGTCCAGCAGTACCCAAAGAAATTCTGGCAACATCTGGTCATGTCTGGAGCATGCACTGATGCCACATCTCACAATGTCCACCACAGTACAGAACCTTCTTGGGTGCTGGATGGCAACCAGCCAGGTAGATTACAGGTCTATCCCTGCCTCCCAAAAGTAGCCATCTCTCTGCTTCAGCCACGTGAAACATGGGGTTGACCTTGGCCTTCTACAGTCACTGGGGTTCTCGATACTGCGGTACCTGCCCAATGGATTATGGCCAGAGAAGGTATGCAGGATGGCCAACACATCATGCATGACATTGTCTCACAGTGCAACTCCTACTCCTCATCTAAGTATCCCATCGTAACACTTCATTTGACACAAAGTCCTTCCAGCTGTACCCAAGGATCCTCCAAAGAGACATAGCTTCTAAGACATCCAGTCATCAACTTCGGTCACTTATTCATGTCCAAGTCTCATAAACATACAATAAGACAAGAAGCACCTGGACCTTAAACACCTGGAAGTCCATTCTCCTCTCATGGGATCAACAGTGTCAGACACATCTGTCATTTGCCGGACAGATGTGTTGATGAAATGTAAATGTGTTTGAAGACTGTATATTAGAAATTTTCTGTCTGTATTAAAATTAAATTTTTCTAAAATCTCCTCAAAACAAATGAAATATCTAAATTCTTTTTGTCATATGTCATACCATAAATTAATAACTTTACATATCTGCCCCGCTTAAGGTCTGCACTAACAATACAGATTATAAATTTGGGATTCACGTAAATTTGAATTTAAAATAACTGATTGATTGTGAGTCCGTCCACTAATCATGATTTTGTTGATTTCAGCTCAAAATTTCGCTGCTGTTGATTCCAGTGTGACCAGTTTGTAACTTCCAGAACAATCACACCTTCACCCACCAATGACAAAATACTGCCCCCCAGTAGCTGCAAATGATAGTAACATCAAAAGCAACCTCAGAATGGCAGAGGATTTATTTTTTAAACAGAATGCAAGTGCAGATGTTCCTCAAGGTCTTGTTCTTTGATCGTAAATATATTCTGATGAATAAATAATTCATCGTGGCATTAATCTTGTTCACACACACAAAAAGTAACTGCACTGAAGAGACTTAAAAAGACATAATCTGTGTTCAGTGCAGTTGTAATAAGACCCGGTGGTGTATGAAGTGAGAGTTGCAGTGCTGCTGCTGGAGTCTTCTGATACAGATCAATTCAAACATCTGAGACCAGTGGAGCCAGAGACTCCCTCCTGATTCAATCTACCATCTCTGTAATTCATATGATCATACTTCCTCTCAGCCAACACACACACACACACACACACACACACACACACACACACACACACACACACACACACACACACACACACACACACACACACACACACACACACATCACTGAATGCAGAAGCTACCACGGAATATGTTTCAATTAGAATGCATGTAAACTCAAAGAGAAGGATGAACAGAAATGGATATTTCAGCCACTTAACTACGAATTATAAAGCTTTTCTAATTCGACTTAATTAGACTAAACACACCCAAGCTTGTTTATTGATATTTTGTTGAATCCAAAGATCACTTAGGTAGAACATCTGCAAAAATCTCAAAACCGGTTTCGGCAAGCACCATCCTGTAACAAGCTACAAGAAAGACCAGTATTGAAGTATATCAATTTGGAAAGAGTTGTAAAGTCATTTCTGGCTCTGGGAGTCCAGAGACCGACATGCAGAGCCATCCTGTCCAAATGTACAAAACCTGGAACAGTACTTAATCTGTGGAGTGACAAAAATTCCACCATTAGCACAATGACTCATCCAAGACATCAGTAACTAATCAAAATACACATCTATAATGTACTCGTATACAGTATATGTCACAGACATGAATGAGTGAAGCTCTTCAGCATCTCACCATGTCATTGAGGTCTTTCAGACTGTTTTTTTTTTTTTTTTAGCAAATGCTTCAGGGGAGCATTAGCATGGTTAAAACCTTTCAGCTTCTGGAGGGGGCTCCACCCCAGACCCCCCTCCCCTAATTACAGCCCTCTTAACCCCCTGCCACTTTAAGCATTTTTTTTAAAATGTAGATGTAAATTAATATTCAAAGTTTTCAGCTAGTTGGCAGTAGGGCTGTACAATATGGTCAAATGATCATATCTCAATATTGTCATATCAATATGATATACGATATGACTATGATTTCACAGAAAGTGCAGCAACAGTGAAAATTAAACATTCTTAAACAAAACAGTAATAATACCACACTCATTTTGCACTCATCATAAGGTTAGGTTACTGTACCCTCCAAAAGTATTAGAACACTTGGTATTTCACACATTTTAATTTGTTTATGCCATTTCAAATACAAGAAATACAAAAAATATAAAGAATAAAAATTTCTAAAATGATCTTCCTCAAACTCAAACTCAAAGCAAATCTCTAAAAGTTGGTAATACCTTTTAAATAATAATCAGGTTTTTTTCAGACATGTCAGGGGATGGAAACATGAACATTTCCAAGTCACTGAATATGTCTTGGACTTTATTTTACATCAGTTATGAAGAAATACAAAAGTTTCTTTCACCAAAACATCATATCTAGGCTTGCATCTGTACTTTCTGGCAAATTGTAGCTGAGCTATTGGGTCTTCTTTTTAAGAAAATCCTCCTCTACACCACTTCATCAGGAAGCTGGATTTTATGTTTTTAATTAATTTATATTGTAGAGATATTTGTAGAGATTTGCTTTCAGTTTGAGTTTAAGGAAGATAACTTAAGATTTATTTATCTAAAGTTGTGTAACTGGTGTGTCACTCAGACAGCAGAATTAAGAGGTTATTTAAAAATAAGTCCTTCAGAGAGCAAAATTAAGAGGTTATTTAATCAACAGCTGCCTGCTCATTTAAAAATCACTGGAGAAACACGTACGAGGGCTGTCAATAAAGTATAGGTCCTTTTTATTTTTTCAAAAACTATATGGATTTCATTTATATGTTTTTACGTCAGACATGCTTGAACCCTTGTGCGCATGCGTGAGTTTTTCCACGCCTGTCGGTGACGTCATTCGCCTGTGAAGAGAAGAGAGCCAGAGAAGTTTCAGAAGAAGTCGGTTTCAGCATTTTATCCGGATATTCCACTGTTAAAGGAGATTTTTTTAATGAAAGACGTGCGGACGGGTCTGCGCGTCGGGACGCAGCCGACGCGGTGCGGCGGCACAGGAAAAACACCTCCGTGTTGATAACCATTTGTAAATCCAGGCGGCTTTTGATGGCTTTCAGTGGAGTGAGTATATGAGAAATTGTTTAACAGCAGGACATGTTCCAACTTGTCCTTAAGGCTTCCAACAGAGGTGTTTTTCCTGTGGCGGAGCATCGCGACGGCTGCGTCCCGACGCGCGGACCTGTCCGCACGTCTTTCATTAAAAAAATCTCCTTTAACAGTGGAATATCCGGATAAAATGCTGAAACCGACTTCTTCTGAAACTTCTCTGTTCTCTCACGACGTCCTGGATCAATAGAGCCTGAAATGTGAAGGTTTTCAGCTTGAACAGGCTGACGACGGCGGCTGAGAGCGCTGAGCGACGTCTCGCACCGTGGGAAGTCCTTAAAGCGACAGAATCACCTCAAAATCTCTCATCAGCCGTTAAAATTTTCACTGAAAACCAGCTTAATTTTTCGAACCGTGTCCACTTCGATGTGTCTCACAGGTTTAGAAAAAATTTTGATCAAACAAAGCGCCAGTCTCTCAGCAACTTCTCAGACAAAGGAATTCCAACGAGGGGCTGGACGACTCCTCCCACAAGGAGTGCTCACAGGCGAATGACGTCACCGACAGGCGTGGAAAAACTCACGCATGCGCACGAGGGTTCAAGCATGTCTGACGTAAAAACATATGAATGAAATCCATATAGTTTTTGAAAAAAATAAAAAGGACCTATACTTTATTGACAGACCTCGTATATACGAGGTGTATTAGATAAGAAACCGACACTTATTTTTTTTTTAACTATATGGATTTGAATGACGTGCGATTACACCAATCATGCTTGAACCCTCGTGCGCATGCGTGAGTTTTTTCATGCGTGTCGCTGACGTCATTTCCCTGTGGGCAGGCCTTGAGTGAGATGTGGTTCCGCCTTCTCGGCTGAATTCCTTTGTTTCACACACTGCTCGAGACGGCGCACGTTGCTTTATCAAACTTTTTTCTGTACCTGTGAGGAATATCCGAGTGGACACTATTCGAGAAATTTAGCTGGTTTTCGGTGAAAAGTTTAACGGCTGATGAGAGATTATGGGGTGTTTCTGTCGCTGTAAGGACTTCCCATGGAGCGGGATGTCGTGCAGCGCTTCCAGGCGCCGTCGTCGGCCTGTTTCGACCTGAAAACATCCTAATTTAAGGCTTAATTCACCCAGGACGTCGTGAGAGAACAGAGAAGATTCAGAAGAGGCCAGCATAGGACTTTATGCGGACATTCCACTGTTTAAGGACATTTTGTAATGAAAGATGTGCGCGCAAATTCGCCGAGTCGTTTCCGTGACGACTCGGCGAATCTGTGTGCGCCGCGACAGGAAAAATACCTCCGTGTTGAAAACCATTTGTAAAATTCAGGCAGCTTTTGATGGCTTTCAACAAGTGAGTAACTGAGAAATTGTTTAACAGCTTGGGCATGTTCCAACTTGCCCGTTAAGGTTTCCAATGGAGGTGTTTTTCCTGTCGCGACCCCCCCGCGGTCGGGTCCGGCCCGACATGCGACTCTGCCCACACGTTCTTTCATTACAAAATGTCCGTTAACAATGGAATGTCCGAATAAACTCCTCATGCCAACTTCTTCTGAAAGTTCTCTGTTCTCTGACGACTTACTGGGTCAACAGAGCCTGAAATGTGGAAGTTTTCAACTTGAAATGGCGAGACGCTGCCGCCTCGAAGCGCAGATCGCCGTCAGGCACGGTGGGCCATCCTTATGGCGACACTACCAGACCAAAATCTCTCATCAGCCGTTAAAATTTTTACCGAAAACAAGCTGAATTTATCGAAGAATTTATCAGTTGTGCCTTACAGCTTTTGAAAAAATTTTTATCAAACAAAGCAGCAGTCTCTGAGCCATTCCTAAACAATGAAAAATGGACGAGAGGGTGGGCCACTCCTCACTCAAAGACTGCCCACAGGCGAATGACGTAACCGACAGGCGTGAAAAAACTCTCGCATGCCCACAAGGGTTCAAGCATGTCTGATGTAATCACACGTGATTCAAATCCATATGGTTTTTGAAAAAATAATAAGGTCGGATACTTTTCTAACAGACCTCGTATAAGGCAATTTCAATTTCAATTTATTTTCCTTTATATAGTGCCAAATCACAACAGAGTTGCCTCAAGGCGCTTCACACAGGTAAGGTCTAACCTTACCAACCCCCAGTGCAACAGTGGTAAGGAAAAACTCCCTCTGAGAAAGAAACCTCAAGCAGACCAGACTCAAAGGGGTGACCCTCTGCTTGGGCCATGCTACAGACATAAATTACAGAAATAATTCACAGAACAATTCACGGACGAATATACAAGAATTGCTGTTGGTGCACAGGACAGGAGGATCGCCAACACAAACACAACTCCCATCTCTGGATGGAGCTGCACCTTAAACAGAGAAAAAACAGAATCAGGCATCAGAAAGACAAAAAATACTGTATAATTTGCCAGCATTAATCAACAAGTAAAACAGAAGAAATACTAAGTTGATCGCCAGCCCTAGCCCTAAGCTTCACTAAAAGACACAGAATTTAGGTGAAGTTGAGGCCGCGGCCTGCTCCAATTACTAATAGCATGAATTTAAAGAGTAAAAAGCATAAAACAAAACTGTACCAGTATGCTAGCCATATGAAAGGGAAAATAAGTGCGTCTTAAGTCTGGACTTGAAAATCTCCACAGAATCTGACTGTTTTATTGATGCAGGGAGACCATTCCACAGAACAGGGGCACGATAAGAGAAAGCTCTGTGACCCGCAGACTTCTTATTCACCCTAGGGACACAAAGCAGTCCTGCACCCTGAGAATGTAAAGCCCGGGCCGGTACGTAAGGTTTGATTATGTCAGCTAGGTAGGGAGATGCCAGGCCATGAATGATTTTATAGGTTAGTAGCAGAACCTTAAAATCTGATGTCACTGGGACAGGAAGCCAGTGAAGAGACACCAGAATGGGTGTAATGTGGTCGAACTTTCTGCTTCGTGTCAAAAGTCAGGCTGAAGCATTTTGAACCAATTGGAGAGCCCTAATGCTAGACTGCGGTAAACCAGAAAATAGAACATTGCAGTAGTCCAATCTAGAAGAGATGAATATTTCTAATATGGAGGCCAAAGGACAGCGAAGGATCAAAAATTACCCCAAAGTTCCTCACTTTGTCAGTGTGATGTATGACACACGAGCCTAGGCTGAGTGTTAACTGGTCAAATTGATGCAGATATCTCACTGGACCAAGAACCATCATTTCAGTCTTTTCAGAGTTTAAAAGTAGGACGTTTCTAGACATCCAACTTCTCACTGCTGCAAGGCAACCTTCTAAGGATTTTATGTGAACGAGATTACCAGCAGTTATCGGCGTATATAACTGAGTATCATCTGCATAGCAGTGAAAGGTAATCCCAAAACGTCGCAATATGTGCCCAAGGGGTGCTATATAAAGGGAGAAAAGCAGGGGGCCTAAGACAGACCCCTGCGGAACCCCAAATTTCATGTCACTAAGGTTAGAGGTACTGTTACTGTACAAAACACAGTGAGAATGACTGGTCAAATATGATGTCAGCCATGCAAGGGCACTCCCAGTAATCCCAAAATGATTCTCCAGCCTATCAAGTAGAATATGATGATCCACCGTATCAAATGCGTCAAGATTAGGTTTCTTAAGTAATGGTTTATTCACTGCAGATTTGAAACGTTTAGGAACAGATCCAGAAGTTAAAGAAAGATTAATAATTTCCAGCACAATCGGCCCAAGAGTGGGCTACAGGTCCTTAAACAGTTTTGTTGGTATAGGATCAAATAAACAGGTTGTGCTTTTTGTTGACGTTACGAGTTTCGTCAGCATGTCTAGAGAGATACTAGCAAATTCTGTAAATCTAGGTAATACCTCAGTATTGGCGCCCACCTCAATAGCAGGGTGTAGTGGCTGGGTTAAGGCATGCTGGGATATGTTCAACCTAATGTCATCTATTTTCTTCTCAAAGTAATCTAGGAAATCTTGTGCTGTAAGAGGGGAGCGAGCTACAGGTGGTTGTCCATGAATAAGTGTTGCCACCGTGTCGAACAAAAACTTTGAGTTATGCTTATTTTTGTTGATCAAATCAGAGTAATAGGTCCGCTTTGTAGCCAATAATGCATGCTTATAGTCTAAGATAGCATCACGCCACGCAAGGTGGAATACTTCTATTTTTGAACGATGCGATTTCCGTTCTAGACCTCTTGCTTTATGCTTGAGGTCACACACATAATCATTGAACCAAGGTGACTGCGAACTGGGGGAGCACAGGTTCAACGCAGGTGGTGTAATCATGTCGAGTGTTACTTTGAGCACTGAGTTTAAACTATCTACAAGTCTGTCTACTGACTGGGTATTTGTCAAAAGTGAGGCTAAGACATCAGGCAGTCTAGCTTGTAGTTCAGTCTTAGTTGAGGAGTTGATACATCGCTGCAGTGATAAATAAGGTTGTTGTTCCACTAAACACGGCAGCTAAACTGTAAACTTAATAAGTGAGTGATCAGAGACCACTGATGTAAGAGGCATGATGTCAATATTCATGACAGCAATACCATGTGCGAGAACCAGATCCAGGGTATTTCCACTAATGTGCGTCGAATCCCGAATGCATTGCCGAAATCCTAATGCAGCCACAATTTCCATAAATGATTTGCAGAGGGGATCAGAAGGCTTATTTATATGAACGTTAAAGTCACCAATGATCAGAATGTTATCTGCACTAGTTGACAAGTTAGAGATGAACGCACTAAATTCATCTAAGAATTCAGAATATGGGCCAGGAGGCCTATAAACAGTGACAAAGTAATATGGCTGATTTTTATTCTTCTGACCTTGGCAATGCATAATATCCTGAGCGGAGCGGAGAATCAGATGCTCAAACGAGTTATATTTGTGACCCCCAAAAGCTAATAAGCTGAACCTAGATTTATAAATAAGAGCAACACCCCCGCCTTGCTTCGCATCATGAGGGACGTGACTAAATGTATATGCTGGTGGGCAGGCTTCATTTAAGGGGAGGACAGCTGTAGGTTTAAGCCAGGTTTCACATAACCCAATCATATCTAAGTGACGATCAATAATTAAATCATTAATCAACAATGATTTTGAGGACAGTGATCTTATGTTAATGAGACCCAGTCTAAGGACCTCAGTGGGGTTGACAGTTGAACTGTTTGGGTTTAGGGGTGGTTCCAGAGTAGCATATATAAGATGCCTAGAAGTAGGTTTAGGTTTGAGACATTCCACGCGCGTTGTAGGTAGCAGACACAAAATCTTTGCTATTACTGGAACAACCACTGAGCCATCCTCAATTTCAACATGATCCAATATAGTAATGGGTATTACGTTTGCAAAGCATATCCCTCTATGATTTTTGTGGACGCGTCTACGGGAGCAGGCCACAGTCTCAACTTGTTGAATTTCCCTCCCTACCAGATAAACTGTACTATCACCATAGTGGATTTTCTACACTAATTTCCCCACTAAGCTAATGGATTCCACATCCACATTCGTCATAAGCCTTGCAGGGTCTCTAATCACCTGCTCCGTGGCCTGCTGTAGATTCCTAATGTTACCCTCCCTGTAGAGCTCTATCTATGTTCGCAGACAAGATGGTGGTGACTTCCCCAGTAGGGTGGAGGCCGTCCGGCATCAGCAGGCCACAGCGGCTCCAGAACGAAGGCCCGTTATCAATAAAGCTAAAGCCTTGCTGTTGACAAAACTGCGCCAGCCACCTGTTTAATGATGTCAGCCTGCTAAACACCTCATCAGTACCCCAGGAGTGGAGGGGACCAGAGACTATTAATCGATGCCGACACATCTTTCTGGCAAGGTCACAAGTCCTCTCTATGTCCAATTTTGTGACCTCTGAGTGCTTCATCCTGATATCATTGGTGCCAATGTGAATAACTATGTGACTATATCTCATCTCATTCGTCTGTCTTCCCTTCTGCAGCGTCAGCACCCTAAGATGGGATGCAATGTTGGGAGCTCTGGCCCGAGGAATACATTTAACGTCAGCCGGCGTCTGTAATCTGACTTTGCAGGTGATAGAATCCCCTATCACTAAAGTCCGGTGTTTCGGCCTGGAGATAGGAGTGGAAGTCACTTGTGGGCACGGAGAATTCACATCAGGTACAACCAAGGAGGAGAACCGATTCACAGTTCGCAGTGGCGAGTGTGATCGGGGTGCCACAACCGGGCACCAAGCCCTACGGTGCTTCATCCGCCTTGCCACAGTCCGAAAACCATCCTCCACAGCCGGCGTTTCTAGGCTGATGCTAATGGGCTCACTAGCCGGGCCAACACTAACCTCATCTGGAGTGCCCCTAACATCTAACTCCACTGCGCTAAGAAACTGCACTAACTTACGGACACAGCTCTCTAAGAGAGCCACCCTATCTTCCAACATCATGTAGGATTTATGGAGGGTGTAAAGTAGTGTACTTTGTGCACTAGGAAATTCAAGAGTATAGCCAAGCAAGCACAAGCTTACCAATAATGGATAACCTAACCACTCGTAAGGCTCCTGCAAATAAATGAATTAAAGTTCACAGCAGTAGCAGAAGTATTAGAAATGTAGGAACAGTAAATATATATGTTGTTGTTGGCAGTTTCCTCGCTTGTGAGGATAGTGGGAAGGCCTTTTTTTTAGTTTATTTTCTACAAGCCCTCTGGTGGCTGAAATGTCCGATGCGGGATGCACAAGACCTGTTACACTTGGGGCAAATGAACACTTGAGTAGGCTGGGCTTGTGCTGCTGCCCGCTCTTTCTGTCTTTGACGCTTCTGGTGTGAGGCCTCACTTCTTTCTGCCTCAAACTTCAGGCTGGCGGATTTGATGCTGGAACGCCAGCTGAGTCTATCTGTAGCTAGATGCTGCCATGACTGATGCTGAATGCCTGCAAGGGAGAGCTGTTTCTTCAGCTGGTCCTTATAGCGCTTTTTGGGGGCCCCTTGGTTTCGTCTCCATTCCTTGAGCTTGCCAAAGAGAATTAATTTTGGCATGCATGTATCATCCATCCTGGCTACATTGCCTGCCCAACAAAGCTGTTGTTTGAGTATATTAGACTCCATGCTGGGCAATTTGGCTCTGGTAAGGATGTCCTCATTTGAGACGTAGTCCTGCCACTTGATCCCGAAGATGTTTCGGAGACAACACTGATGAATGCGTTCCAGTAATCTGATCTGCTGGCAATACAGAACCCAGGTTTCAGCTCCATACAGGAGGGTAGGTACCACAATGGCTCTGTAGACCTGCACTTTTGTGGAAAGGCACAGTGCATGATTCTGCCAGACTTTCTTTGAGAGTTGACCAAAAGAACTGCTGGCCTTGGCAAGGCGACTGTCTAGGTCCTTGGCAACAGATGCGTCGTTTGAGATAACACTACCGAGATACGTGAAGTGCTCTACTGCATTCAGGCTTGTACCCTCGATGTTGATTTGGGGTGGCGTATATGCTGTATGGGGGACCAGTTGATATAGCACTTCTGTCTTTCTCAGGCTGATGGTGAGGCCGAAGGCTCTTGCTGCTTCAGCAAAACAGTTGACAATGTGCTGCAAGGCTTGCTCCGTATGGGCGTCGAGGGCGCAGTCATCTGCGAAGAGCAGCTCCATGATTAGCTGTTCTGTGATCTTAGTGTAGGACAGAAGGCGCCGCAAATTAAACAGAATTCCGTCGGTTCTGAAGCGGATATCGATGCCGTCTGTCAAGTCTTCTTTGGCCTCACGAAGCATCATGCTGAAGAAGATGGAGAACAGAGTGGGCGCGAGGATGCAACCTTGTTTGACGCCATTTGAGATGGGGAAGCTGCCAGACAGAGTCCCGTTGTACTTCACTTGTCCCATCTGGCCTTCATGCAGCTGGCGGATGATGGTGAGGAGCTTTGGAGGGCAGCCAAGGCGTGCAAGAATCTTCCACAAACCCTCATGACTGACCGTGTCAAAAGCCTTTGTTAGGTCTATGAAGGCTGCATAAAGGGCCATGTTCTGTTCTCTGCACTTCTCCTGGATCTGTCTCAGGACGAAGATCATGTCGGTGGTTCCCTTGTTGGCCCGAAATCCACACTGACTCTCGGGAGTATTTTCATGCACTATGGTAGTGGTAAGCCTGTTGAGCAGCACTCAAAAGATCTTACATGCTATTGAGAGGAGAGTGATGCCCCCGTAATTAGAACAGTCGGACTTGTCGCCCTTGTTCTTGTACAGGGAGACAATGACCGCATCCCGAAGGTCATGTGGAACCATTTCCTTTTCCCAGCAACTGGAGAATAGAATCTGAAGCTTGTCGAGGACTGCCTCACCTCCATTTTGGTACACCTCTGCTGGGATGCCATCTATGCCAGGAGACTTCCTTGGATTCAGCTGCGTGGTGACCTTTCGGATCTCTTCAAGTGTTGGGGGGTCATCAAGTTCCCAATTCACCTCCACCTGGGGAATCTTCTCGATTGATGACTCTTGCACAGTGCACTTGTCACTGAAGAGGTTTTCAAAATATTCTGACCAACGCTGCATAATGGTTTCCTTATCCGTCAGAAGGGTGGAGCCGTCTGAAGAGCGCAGGGGTGCTTGCACTTGATGTGCTAGCTCATGGATGGTCTTAAGGGCTTCATAAAAGGAGTGCATGTCTCCGGCATCGGCATGTTGTTGTGTCTTCTCCGCAAAAGCTAGCCACCAGTCGTTCTGCAGTATGCGGAGCTTGCTTTGCAGTGTGGAGCAGGCATTTCTGTAAGCTGTCTTGGCAGAGCGGTCATCAGGTTTAGCTAAAAGAGTATTGTGGCTTGCACGTTTCTTTTCTAGTAGTTCCTGGATCTGTGCATCAGACTCATCAAACCAGTCTTTATTTTTCCTGGCTGAGAAGCCCACTACTTCTGCTGCTGTCTCCTGAAGGATGGTCTTTAATCTCATCCACTGTTGTTCAGGATCGTCAGGCAGGCCTTCTTCTCCACCCAGTCTCTCCTCTAGTTTGGCCTGGAATTCCATTTTTGTGTCTATGTCTTGCAGCTTGTGGACTTGTAGCTTCTTAAACTGTGGGCCTTTCTTCTTAGGAGGGGGCTTGAAAATGAAAGCAATCTTGGAACGGACCAAGCAATGATCCGTATAGCAATCCGCGCTAGGCATCACCCTGGTATGTAGTACGTCTATCACACTGTCGCGTCAGAACGTAGTCCAGAAGGTGCCAGTGTTTGGAGCATGGGTGTCTCCAGGTTGCTTTGAATCTCTCTTTCTGTTGGAACAGGCTGTTGGTGATCGTCAAGTCATGTGCAGAGCAGAACTCCAGCAGCAGGCAGCCATTGTCGTTACAGTTGCTTATGCCATGTTTCCCTAGCACGTCCTTCCATACATCAGAGTCGCGGCCCACTCTGGCGTTGAAATCTCCCATGATGAGGAGCTTGTCCTGGGTGTGGACACGCTGTAGAAGGTTGTACAGATCGCTATAGAAAGCCTCCTTAACTCCGATGTCGGCCTGCATGGTTGGGGCATACACACTAACAATAGTGGCAAAATCCTTGTTGTTGATGGGGAGCCGGAGTGACATGAGTCAGCCAATGTCCAACTGGCAAACTGTGTAACCTATGTGCTATGGCGCTCTTAATCATGAACCCGACCCCTGAGAGTCGACGATCTTCTTTAGCCTTCCCTGACCAGAACAGTGTGTAGCCTGTACCTTCCTCTGTGAGTGACCCTTAGTCTGCAAAGCGCACCTCGCTGATTGCAGCAATGTCTATGTCAAGCCTTGCTAGCTCTTTGGCGACTAAGGCTGAGCGTCTTCGAGGACGATCGCTATTGTCTGAGTCCATCATTGTGCGTACATTCCAGCACGCGATTTTCATGTTCTTTGTTTTTCTTTTCGCACCGCGTGTAGTGATGCCGCTTGGCAGCAGTGAGCCAACCGGGTCTAGTGAGACAAGCCATGTTTAGACCACCTTTTCTAGGTCTGTCTCCATGTGGAGCAAGCAGGGCTACCCTTACCAAAAAATAGTACTGATAAGTATATAAAAAGTAAACTGGAAGTATACTTGAAACATACTTGCATGTACTACTTTTTGGTAAGGGTATCCCTAAACAGGGCTGCTTGGTCACCCAGGGCCCTGCCGGACGATGCTGTTGTCTCAGGTCAGCAATCAAACGACCATAGCTACTGAGCCGCCTGCATGCAGGATCGAGACTGCAGCTCCCAGTGCCATCATGCACCTGCTATTTTCGCCTCTTCCCATTGCTGCAGGGCTTTCCTTCCCGCCTGCGCTCGTTGCTTAAAGTGGGGATCAGCTCGCGCACACCAATTCCACTCTTTAGGCAAGGTGGCACTCCACAGTGGCACAGACAAGCTGAGATGGCTGTGGCGACCACCAGGCTGTAGGTTTTACATCAGAGTGACCTTCTCCTAGCCTCTGGCTAAAGAACCTTCCTCGGAGGCATGGGGGCAGTAACCCAGGCTGGGGGTTTAACATCAGGGTTTTCCTTCCCCTAGGTGGACCGCCTTAACAGGGCTAATGAGTCCCATCTACCCACTGCTATAACCCAGTCAGCTGGGAGGCTCGTGATGGTGGGAGCGCCTAGATCCCGTATAGGTCATGGACCTACCACTGCCATAAAATATATATATATATATATATATATATATATATTCCTTTTCTCTCAAAAATTCTTGAAAGGGTAGTTGTAAAATACATATAATAAATAAAATAAATATATATATATATATATTCCTTTTCTCTCAAAAATTCTTGAAAGGGTAGTTGTAAAACAGCTAACTGATCATCTGCAGAGGAATGGTCTATTTGAAGAGTTTCAGTCAGGTTTTAGAATTCATCATAGTACAGAAACAGCATTAGTGAAGGTTACAAATGATCTTCTTATGGCCTCGGACAGTGGACTCATCTCTGTGCTTGTTCTGTTAGACCTCAGTGCTGCTTTTGATACTGTTGACCATAAAATTTTATTACAGAGATTAGAGCATGCCATAGGTATTAAAGGCACTGTGTTGCGGTGGTTTGAATCATATTTGTCTAATAGATTACAATTTGTTCATGTAAATGGGGAATCTTCTTCACAGACTAAAGTTAATTATGGAGTTCCACAAGGTTCTGTGCTAGGACCAATTTTATTCACTTTATACATGCTTCCCTTAGGCAGTATTATTAGACGGTATTGCTTAAATTTTCATTGTTACGCAGATGATACCCAGCTTTATCTATCCATGAAGCCAGAGGACACACACCAATTAGCTAAACTGCAGGATTGTCTTACAGACATAAAGACATGGATGACCTCTAATTTCCTGCTTTTAAACTCAGATAAAACTGAAGTTATTGTACTTGGCCCCACAAATCTTAGAAACATGGTGTCTAAACAGATCCTTACTCTGGATGGCATTACCCTGACCTCTAGTAATACTGTGAGAAATCTTGGAGTCATTTTTGATCAGGATATGTCATTCAAAGCGCATATTAAACAAATATGTAGGACTGCTTTTTTGCATTTACGCAATATCTCTAAAATCAGAAAGGTCTTGTCTCAGAGTGATGCTGAAAAACTAATTCATGCATTTATTTCCTCTAGGCTGGACTATTGTAATTCATTATTATCAGGTTGTCCTAAAAGTTCCCTGAAAAGCCTTCAGTTAATTCAAAATGCTGCAGCTAGAGTACTAACGGGGACTAGAAGGAGAGAGCATATCTCACGCATATTGGCCTCTCTTCATTGGCTTCCTGTTAATTCTAGAATAGAATTTAAAATTCTTCTTCTTACTTATAAGGTTTTGAATAATCAGGTCCCATCTTATCTTAGGGACCTCGTAGTACCATATCACCCCAATAGAGCGCTTCGCTCTCAGACTGCAGGCTTACTTGTAGTTCCTAGGGTTTGTAAGAGTAGAATGGGAGGCAGAGCCTTCAGCTTTCAGGCTCCTCTCCTCTGGAACCAGCTCCCAATTCAGATCAGGGAGACAGACACCCTCTCTACTTTTAAGATTAGGTTTAAAACTTTCCTTTTTGCTAAAGCTTATAGTTAGGACTGGATCAGGTGACCCTGAACCATCCCTTAGTTATGCTGCTATAGACTTAGATTGCTGGGGGGTTCCCATGATGCACTGAGTGTTTCTTTCTCTTTTTGCTCTGTATGCACCACTCTGCATTTAATCATTAGTGATCGATCTCTGCTCCCCTCCACAGCATGTCTTTTTCCTGGTTCTCTCCCTCAGCCCCAACCAGTCCCAGGAGAAGACTGCCCCTCCCTGAACTTGGTTCTGCTGGAGATTTCTTCCTGTTAAAAGGGAGTTTTTCCTTCCCACTGTCACCAAATGCTTGCTCACAGGGGGTCGTTTTGATCATTGGGGTTTTTCCGTAATTATTGTATGGCCTTGCCTTACAATATAAAGCGCCTTGGGGCAACTGTTTGTTGTGATTTGGCGCTATATAAATAAAGTTGATTTGATCTGCGATCCAGCAAGGCAACCCGAATTCAAGGAGAAATGCCGCGTTTAACAACCTGGAGCTCATTTCTGACATAAAATACGGTCGTTTACTCAACCAATAACACTTTGGTGGCATTACTAGTCCATGTTTCAAATGACGTGTTCAGTTCAAATCTGAGGCAAACATTTTTCTTCTTCTACTAAGGTGGATTAGAATTTTTGTGGTACACAGTACCAACTACTGGAGGAACCTAGCAGTCACTATGATTCACTGATTTCAAAATGCAGCTCTTTTCAACCAGATGTGCAGTGCAGTGACATGTCAATCATCTGTGCCCAATCAGATTTTAGGGGAGTCCAGTTCAACCCTGGCCTCCGTTCTAGCACCACCCATACCAGGATTGGTTCAACATTTGACATTTCCTGTTTCACTGTGGACTCAAAATTTGGCACTTCCTGTTTCAGTGTGAACTTGCCAATGAGTTCCTGCAAGATTCCATGAGATCTCATCTGTCAATCCAGGAAATGTTGGACGAGGAAGTGTTTGAGATTTGACATTTCCCGTTTCACTGTTGACTCAAAATTTGGCACTTCCTGTTCGGGACTCCCTGTACCATGGGCGAGCTTCGCAGCACTTCACTCGTATCACTAAAGATGTCATTAACCACAGGTGAGGTCAGTGTTCATGACTGTATTAGAAAAAAGTGCTACAACAATGATTACTGGATAGTTTCTAGGCAAAAAGAAAAACACTGTAAAACAAGATAAACATGAGCTCATGGCAGAGTTCTAACCCAAAGCATTCATCATATCACCCCAATTTTAGCCCCATTTGATTGGTTCACATGATATCAAACATAAAGGTTGTGTTGTTGACCTGTATCATTATAAATGGTCAAGCACCATCTAATTTTGGAGATCTTGTAAAGCCTCGTGTATCTTCCACTGCCATGTTCTCAGAATGCAGGGTTACTTTATGTCCCAAAAGTGAAAAAGAAGACAGCAGGCTACATAGCTTTCTCTTATCATGGAGTTTTTCTGTGGATTCCTCTGCCAGCAGAGATAAGCGACCCCTGCTTCACAGAGTCCTTCAAAGACTGAAGACATCTGTTTTCACTAACATATAGTTCTAATGACCTGTAAAACGAAATGGATATGCTTTCACCTTCATCTTTCAAAACCTTTACTGGTAAAGATTCAGTCTTAACAATCTAATTTTTTTGTTGTTGTGTTAGTTCTGCTCAAGAGGACATTAATTGCTGTGTGTTTGTGTGCGTGCTTCGGGTTCTGCGTTCATGTCTGTGTCATAGAGTTAGTGTCATTTCCCCTGTCATTGTTTGTTATCTGTGTATGCCTTTTGGTGGGTCATCCTTTGTCTTTGTCCCTGGTCTTTTCCCTGCCTCTGTTCCATCCTCGGTCTGTGTTTTGTCTCCCGCATGTGTTTCTTTGGTGTTTCATGTTTTGTTCATCTTGTCTGATTACTCTGCCACTTCTCAGTTCCACGTTGTTTTTGTGTTTATATTTCTGGATGTGCTTTTTGGATGTGGTTCAGTTCTCTTTGCTATTAGATTCATGATTGTTACTTTTCATGTGTAAGTTTTTTCCTCCGTTGCCAATAATGCACTCCTGAGTTCCATTTTGCTTTCCTGTTTGAGTTCATTGGTTTTTGTTCAGTTGTTATTGTTTTTGACTGCCTCTTTTTATGTGTTAGTTTATTTCATATGTTAATCTTCTAAGTATTCCCTTATGTTACAGTGTTTGCACTTTTGAGTCCCATGATTGTTTTCCTTTTGTGTTCCTTTTGGTTCTGTGGTTTTTGGCATCTGTGAGGTTTAATTATTATGTTTTTTCCTTTACAAACCATCTTATGCTGTTAGTTTTTGCCACCTTTTTGTTGTCACTTGACCTTTGACTTTTTCACACACCTGTCTTTCATTTACTCATCAGTTTGTTTTGCATTTAAGCCACACCTCTGTTCTTGTTAGTTTGCCAGTTGTGTCACATGCTTCCCCTTGGATGGTGAGCATTCTGACTTTGCCCACTTACCTGTTTGTGCTTTAGTGTGTTCCCTTGTGTATTTGACTCACTTCCCAGTGACACTGTTTGACCTCTGCTCATGTGCTCAGATTCTGAAGACGGCTTTCCTTCGGATGCGGAGGAGGACTATATGTTGGATCCCATGGACAACTCAGAGGCTCCAGACCTATGTAATACTGAAGTTTTTTTTTCAAATCCTTGAGTTATATCTGGATTACATAGACAGCACAGTCCTGCATGAACAAAACACAATATTGGACTCAGTAGAAAACATTACCCACGCCGAACCTGACATTATATCTGCATACCCTGACCTCCACTGCGTTAGAACACTCTTTATCCAGCAATGTGTCCCCGCTTGCATTGATGATCCCATGGACTTTTTGTGCTCCCCTGATCCTCATGACTCACTCCTGTGTTTTTCGACATCAGACACACTCTCAGTCCAGCCACCCACAGTCATGACTCCTGAGACAGAGTTGACCTTCACGCAACCACACAGAACGTCGTCACCGGGATACTCAGCGTGCTTCTTCCTATTAAAAAGGGAGACAGAAGATCTTCATGGAGAAAGAAGCTAATATGTGGCAAAACAGCATTGAATCCACCTTTTATTTATTTTAATCTCTGTTGGTAGTCATGATAATGCTGTGTTCCGATACTATCCTCTGACAGTGGCTGGCTTCAGAAAATACGATAAAAACATCTTACACAGTGGCTCTGTTACACTTTCTCACCAAAAAATAAAAGCACATTCACAGGATCAAATGATGTAGAACACTGGCTCCCAACTGCTTTTTTTTCTTGGAGTCCCTTTATTTGTATCTATATCATGAAGGTTTACAGCTCCAGTAACATCTCCAAGTGACAAAAGAGCAAAATTATTCACTACTTTTGACAGGTGTTGTCAAACCCAAGATATTTGGTTGTGTCCTGGTTGCTTAGCCTGCCTGTAAATCAGTCAGGTGATAAGAATGGTAGCATGATAATGAGATCTATGATGTTATGAGGTCAGGTCCCCATTCCTTTCTTGGCGCTCCATCAGGAAGCTCCTGCTGGCTCCTTGTACCACTTCCGAATTTAATCCAACCATATATGATTTACAGCAGGGGTAACCAGCCCTGCTCTACTGCTCCGCCCACTGCTAGTTAATTAAGTCAGGTGTGCTCAGCCAATCCAGAACTAGGAAACACCAGACGTGACTGTCGCTGCAGCAGGTACACATGGAAAGCATACAGGAAAAGAGAACCTTGAGTTACAGTGACCACCTACCACATGTGCAGTACAAGGTTTGGACACAGTTTCCCATTTGAAAGTGTGTACCAACTTTTGTCTGGTAGTATAAAGAAGAGTACTGATTACCTGAGGAGTCTGCAGATCGACGAGTGTGACCATTCTGAAATACGATCATAAAAATGTATTTTCTACCATGGAAAGGTGACACCGTGTAACTCAATCTGGGATAGACTCAAAGTAGATTCAAAGGACAAGGTCTCCTTTTTATAACATGGTGTCTAACCAGATCGTTACTCTGGATGGCATTTCCCTGATCTCTAGTAATACTGTGAGAAATCTTGGAGTTATTTTTGATCAGGATATGTCATTCAAAGTGCATATTAAACAAATATGTAGGACTGCCTTTTTGCATTTACGCAATATCTCTAAAATCAGAAAGGTCTTGTCTCAGAGTGATGCTGAAAAACTAATTCATGCATTTATTTCCTCTAGGCTGGACTATTGTAATTCATTATTATCAGGTTGTCCTAAAAGTTCCCTAAAAAGCCTTCAGTTGGTTCAGAATGCTGCAGCTAGAGTACTGACGGGGACTAGCAGGAGAGAGCATATCTCACCCGTGTTGGCCTCCCTTCATTGGCTTCCTGTTAATGCTAGAATAGAATTTAAAATTCTTCTTCTTACTTATAAGGTTTTGAATAATCAGGTCCCATCTTATCTTAGGGACCTCGTAGTACCATATTACCCCATTAGAGCGCTTCGCTCTCAGACTGCGGGCTTACTTGTAGTTCCTAGGGTTTGTAAGAGTAGAATGGGAGGCAGAGCCTTCAGCTTTCAGGCTCCTCTCCTGTGGAACCAGCTCCCAATTCAGATCAGGGAGACAGATACCCTCTCTACTTTTAAGATTAGGCTTAAAACTTTCCTTTTCGCTAAGGCTTATAGTTAGGGCTGGATCGGGTGACCCTGGACCATCCCTTGGTTATGTTGCTTTAGACGTAGACTGTGTTTCATAATTATTGTATGGCCTTGCCTTGCAATGTGGAGCGCCTTGGGGCAACTGTTTGTTGTGATTTGGCGCTATACAAGAAAAAAGTTGATTGATTGATTGATAACCTTAGTGACATTAAAACATCATCTCAGAGTACTCAACTCACCTTTGACAGTTGTGTCATTCCAGAGAAATCCTGTTTCCACAAACTGCTGAAGGGGAAATAAATAAGTATCAATAGGACAGAGGTAGAAGAGGTTCCACAGGTTTCAGTTTTCTTGTGTAGTTACCGTGAATCCTGAAAGTATTCACAGCGCTTCACTTTTTCCACATTTTATGTTACAGACTTATTCAAAAATGGAGTAAATTCATTTTCCTCCTCAACACAACACCCCATAATGACAAGATGAAAAATTTGTTTTGAAATTTTTGCAAATTTATTTTAAAAAATTACAGTTTCAAATCTTTTTGACTATGAAAAATGTTCTTTCTTTATTTTTGCAAATTTATTAAAAAATCACATCTACTTAAGTATTCACACCCTTTGCTCAATACTTTGTTGATGCACCTTTGTTAGCAATTGCAGCCTTAAGTCTCGAATATGATGCCACAAGCTTGGTGCACCTATCTTTGGGCAGTTTTGTCCATTACTCTTTGTAGCACCTCTCAAGCTCCAACGTTGGATGGGGATCATCGGTGCACAGCCATTTTCAGATCTCTCCAGAGATGTTCAATCAGATTCAGGTCTGGGCTCTTGCTGGGCCACTCAAGGACATTCACAGAGTTGTCCTGAAGCCACTCCTTTGATATCTTGGCTGTGTGTTTAGGGACATTGTCAATCAATCAATCAATCAATTTTATTTATATAGCGCCAAATCACAACAAACAGTTGCCCCAATGCGCTTTATATTGTAAGGCAAGGCCATACAATAATTGTCCTGCTGAAAGATGAACTATCGCCCCAGTGTGATGTCAAAAGTGCTCTGGAGCAGGTTTTCATCCAGGATGTCTCTGTACATTGTTGTATTCATCTTTCCCTCAATCCTGACTAGTCTCCCGGTTCCTGCTGCTGAAAAACATCTCCACAGCATGATGCTGCCACTACCATGCTTCACTGTAGGGATGGTGCCTCGTACAAAATCATGGTTACAATCACCTGTTTGAAATAACATCATTATTTAAATGTTTTACCTCATTACTAGCACTAAACTGCTCCAATGTTTTTGGAATGTGTTGCAAAACTGAAATGCAGAAATAGATATATATCAACATATTAAATAAAGTTGACCACACAAAATATTAAATATCTTGAGTTCATACTGTCTGCAATGAAATGGAAGTAAAGTAAATGTAACGATCACTACTATGTTGCTGTTTTTTTCCAGCTACTGTACAATCCCAACTTTTTTTTTTCTGATTTGGGGTTGTAAATCAAAATGAGATTACTTTAAGACACAGAGTTTAAAAAGCCTATAAATCTGCAACACTTTACCGTTTGTAAATTCTTTAATGACAATGAACACTGTAACAGCATCCATATAAAATAAAAGCAGAGCAGAGACTCCATTCATTTAGCATTGCATTAATTATTAATAGATGCTGTTCTGCTCTTGGGATCAGTGCTTCTGCAACGTGGACTGATCCAAGCCCCTGGTCGAGTTCTGGCTGCAGCAAGTTAAAGGGTCCACTGGATCTTATTCATTGCTGGAGGCCTTTTCTGGTGGTTCTCAACCTTGCTCCTCAAGTACTACCAACCCTACACATTTTCCATCTCTCCCTGCTCTGCCACAAGCTGATTATCTCATTCAGGTGATCAGTCAATGAAGTACTAACAGACACCTGAATGAGTTAATCATGTTTTAGCAGAACTGGAAGAGATGGAAAATGTGTAGGTTAGGGGGTACTTGAGGACCAGGATGGAAAAACCACACAAATATGGATGTGGATCGGTCACCTTATCGGCAGATTTGTGATATGCATTTAGGGGAAAAAATGATTTTGTTTCTTGCCATCATATTTGTCAGTTCATGCAACCAGAAAAGCCAGATTTCAGTTGTATTATGTGGTTAGTGCTGTTATCAGCAGAGGCTGATCAGACTTCACACAGAAACAAAATCCTGTGCATGTCAGCACAGGCAAGTCAGACGCTGCAGGAAGAGCACACCGAGTCCAACATTAATCATGTTCTCATGCATCTTTTTAAACACTCAAAAAGTCCATGTTATAACAGTTTTTATTATGTTTTATTTTTTGCACTTATTTTCCCTTTCGTATGGCTAGCATACTGGCATAGTATAGTTTTACGCTTTTTACTCTTTTAATTCATTTTATTAGGAAATGGAGCGTGCTGCGGCCTCAACTTTGTCTAAGTTCTGGGTCTTTTAGTGAAGCTTAGGGCTCGTGGTTGGCGATCACCTTCATATTTCTTTTGTTTTTCTTGTTGTTTAATGCTGACAAATTACTCTGTATTTGTCTTTCTGATGCTTGATTTTGCTTTTTTCTTTTCTCTCTGTTTGAGGTGCGGCTCCATCCAGAGATGGGTGTGGTATCTGTTCCAGAAACTGTCCTGTGCACTGGCAACATTTCCTGTATATTTGTTTTGTGAATTGTTTTGTAATTTGTGTCTATAGCATGGCCCAAGCAGAGGGTCACCCCTTTGAGTCTGGTCTGCTTGAGGTTTCTTTCTCAGAGGGAGTTTTTCCTTACCACTGTTGCTCTGGAGGTTAGTATGATTAGACCTTACTTGTGTGAAGCGCCTTGAGGCAACCTTGTTGTGACTATATAAATGAAAATAAATTGAAACTGAAATTGAAATGTGTCATTATATACAAATCATATATACTATTTTACACAATAAAATAAATTATGAATTAAAATTGTTACATGTTCAGATCCCACTTACATCCAGAAGTATTGACACCCCTTCACGTTTCCACATTTTATTATGTTACAGCCTTATCCGAAAATGGAGTAAATTCATTTTATTCCCTCAAAATTCTACCCACAACACCCCATAACATGAAAAAAGCTATTTTGAAATTTTTGCAAATTTATTAAAAATAAAAACTAAGACATCACATGTACTGTGTACATAAGTATTCACACCCTTTGCTCAATACTTTGTTGATGCACCTTTGGCAGCAATTACAGCCTCAAGTCTTCTTTAATATGATACAACAAGCTTGGTGCCCCTATCTTTGGGCAGTTTTGTCCATTCCTCTTTGCAGCACCACTTAATCTCCATCAGGTTGGATGGGGAGCGTCGGTGCACAGCCATTTTCAGATCTCTCCAGGGATGTTCAATTGGATTTAGGTCTGGGCTCTGGCTGGGCCACTTAAGAACATTCACAGAGTTGTCCTGAAGCCACTGTTTTGATATCTTGGCTGTGTGCTTCAGGTCATTGTCCTGCTGAAAGATGAACTGTCAGCCCAGTCTGAGGTCAAGAGCGGTCTGGAGCAGGTTTTCATTCAGGATGTCTCTGTACATTGTTGCATTCATCTTTCCCTCAATCCTGAGTAGTCTCCCAGTTCCTGCTGCTGAAAAAGATCTCCACAACATGATGTTGCCATGACCATGCTTGACTGTGGGGATGGTGCCTGGTTTCCTCCAAACATGATGCCTGGCATTCACACCAAAGAGTTCAATCTTTGTCTCATCAGACCAGAGAATTTAGTTTCTTATGGTCTGAGAGTCCTTCAGGTGCTTTTAGGCAAACTCCAGGTGGGCTGCCTTGTGCCTTTTACTAAGGAGTGGCTTCTGTCTAGTCATTCTGTAGGCCACTGAGCTCACTGGGACCTTCAAAGCAGCAGAGATGTTTTGGTATCCTTCCCCAGATTTGCGCCTTGAGACTGTCCTGTCTCAGAAGTTTTCAGACAATTCCTTTGACTTCATGCTTGGTTTGTGCTCTGACATGCACCATCAACTATAGAACCTTATATGTAGACAGGTGTGTGTCTTTCCAAATCATGTCTAATCAACTGAATTTACCTCAGGTGGACTCCAATTAAGCTGTAGAAATATCTCAAGGATGATCAGTGGAAACAGGATGCACCTGAGCGCAATTTTGAGCTTCATGGCAAAGGCTGTGAATACTGATGTACATTATGTGATGTCTTAGGTTTTTTAAAAATATTTTTATTTTATGTTTAATAAATTTGGAAAACAATGTTTTTCATATTGCCATTATTGGGTATTGTGTGTAGAATTTTGAGGGGAAAAAAATGAATGCCATCTATTTTGGAATAAGGCTATTTTGGAATAAGGCTGTCACATAACAAAATGTGGAAAAGCAGCACTGTGAATACTTTCTGGATGCAGTGGATGTTAGTGAAGGCCAAGCCACAGTCATCCTAATAAAATAATCCAGACCATCTGATCAGTATCTGCTGGGTAGAAATACTGACTAACTGAGCTATTGGGGCGTCTGGAAGCGTGGAATTGGCTGTGTGTGAAATGAAGCCTTCCATGTCAGCTCAGGCTGTTGTTTTTTCTCTCTCCATGCTTCATCTCAGTGCACAATTTTGTGCGTCCCTCACTTTGTGCATTAATTTCATCCAGCGGTTAAACCTTTTTTGGGACATTTCTGAGAATCTACAAACCTAGTCATAGTGTTATCGCTGTGTGGACTACTATCACAGATTCACATATACAAATGGTCATTTTTAAGGGCCCACACATAGTGCGCATTTGGGTGAATTGCGCATGAAGTGCGCATGAAACAGGAATCGTATGCAAAACGTGTAAAATCGTAGCTGCCTCTTACACCTGTTGCTACAACTATTTGCCACTCCTGAAGGACAGAGTGAGCGCTGTGAGAGCACATCAAACCCTCTCGCGGGATGTGACACGCATAAACATCTAACACCGCTCACATGGCACTTAGAAAATGTGTGGCCATTCGTACTGTTAACATGACAATGGTCAGCAGATGATCACTGTCGAGCTGGATGTGAAATTTGTCTAAGTGCCCCACAACTGTGGCAGTTAGACACAGACACAGTGATAGATTGGTCTGTGCTCTGAATGGACAGGGTGTGTTTCCACCAACAGGAGTGGCTGTGGAGATCTGTGGTTCTGGATGTCACGGCTGGGGAACACGTACCGTGTTTGGATGGACATGAACTAACAACTGTCCACTGTAACGCGCGTGTCTGCTTTCTGTCCTCGTGTGGACATACATAAAAACATATCGCTGTTGCAATGGGCTGCAGCGAGTGTGCGCACACCATGCACATTGACAGGCTACCCCAGGTGATCAGGACCGTCAGATCATAACATGCAGCGGGTGATCTGACTGTCACGTCACCCACGTGAGCTTTGTTCCACATGATGCCGTGTCTGTGCTGTGGCACACCGTCCACAAAACACACGTGTTGGGCAGGATGTGCACGGGGGCCGGCTGGACACGCCGCCAGCAGATGTGGACATGACAAGAGTGCCCTGCTTCTCATTCATGTCATTTCATGACTGTACATCTGTGGCCATGGGTCATCTACAAAGGAACAGATGGTTCATATTTGTATTGCTTGCTTGATAAGAGAGATTCAATAAAATGTGCTGTTTTTATATGGTGAGTGGTTGTATTTTTTTAAATACATCCATGTCTTTCTTGATATCAGGTATTTTCCCGCACCTTTCACAGGACAGCGATGGTAGCTCAGTGGTAAAGTTTCTGACTGGCAATCGGAGCTTTTGGAAAGTGCAGGTTCGAATCCTGTGGGTGGCATGTATTTTTTATTTTCACAGCAGGAACACAGTTCCTGCGTGCATGAACCATCACAGTGGCATCATTTACACCTGCGCATCAGCTCAATGTTATCGTGGTTCGCTCATACGAGCTGTTCCACCATGAGTCACCCTGACTTGTACTTATTCGTACTATGTGTGAAGGGGCCCTAAAATTAAAAAAGGACAATATCTAGAATGAGCTTTATAGAATGACTCTAAACTCACTTCAGGCTAAACTAGGTATTTTTAAAATACTTTTCACAATAGTATTGTATTAGGGGGTCGTGGGCAGCCAGTCTGCTCTCTGTAGATATGATTCCGTCAGATCTCAATAGGTAAGCGGAGTGGGTCCTGGTTAGTACTTTAATGGGAGACCTCTTCAGAAGAACAGGGGCTGCATGCATTTCTCCAGGTAAAACTGGAGGTGTGTCAGGAAGGGCATCTGGCATAAATCATATGCCAATGCAAATCTGACATTGTAAGTGATTAGCACTGTTGCCTCATAGAAGGTCATGGAATTGATCCCCACCTGTGGCCTTTCTGTGTGGAGTTTACATGTTCTCACCGTGTTTGAGTGGGTTTCCTCCAAATGCTCTGGTTTCCTCCCACATTTAGAGACTTGCAGGTTAGGTGAATTAGAAACTTTATAATTGTCTAGGTCTCCCTTGCAAAAGAGGTCTTGAGCTCAATGGGACCAACCTGGTTAAATTAAATTAAAATTAAATCTGCGCTGGAGCCCCTGTGGCGACCAAGAACAAATGGGAGCAGCCGAGAGGAAAACAACACTGGACTTTAGGGATTATAATTATGTTCTTCATCAATTATGGATGCATGATTGAGTAATATGATTTGTCACATATTTTATAACCCAATACACACAAACATAAGAGTAAGAATAAAGTAAGAACTGTTATAACAGAAAATATACAAAGACTCAAATACGTAGGTCCCAAACTTTTTCTCCTTTAAGCCTTTCATATGTACTTTTTTCAAAGGCAACCCCTTAGTGGTCGGGTCTACAGCCACTAAAGACACAGCATGATGTTACCTGGATGTGGGCTCACAATCCACATGGAGAGACTAACTGGTCTGGTGTGCTGTTCTATAGGCAGTGGACAGGGGCATAACTGAACATCTGAACATCGGTTATGTTGTTGTTGGTCTCTATTTTTGGTATAATTTTTTTTATGGTCCCGCACGCCTTCTTACGTGTTTTTGGATGTGTGTGTCTTTATTGCATTAGTTGTTGAGGACAATGACAAGAACTGATCATCGGCAACTGTCTCTGTCTCCAAGATGTCAAAATTGTCTAACTTCCAAAGTCCAGTTGCTTTGAGTTAAACTAAATGCCTTATATTTGTAATAAACAGTAAGTGATGCCTTCCAAGTCCCACCAGTTTAACTGGAGACTCCTGGTTGGCTTGTAAATGCTGAAATTTTGTTCTGGTTCTCCAATATGTTATTGTTCTTTGTAAAAATGTTAATGCATGTGCACTTTAAATGTTTCTGGCTTCATTTTAAATCACTTTTATATTGATATAAAACACTATGAGCTGTGCCTCTTAATATAACCATATCAGATTTCATTGACTATAGTCTTCTTTCTTGTAATATTTTTGGAAATTGTTTTAAATCAAGTATTTATTGATGTAGAACACTTACAAGAGCTGCATGAAATGTGCTTAGTGTAAATTTATTTATTGTTGTTCCTAGTCTTTGGACAAGCCTAAGCATTTACCTTGTAAAATACATTGAGTGAATGAAAAGATAAATAAGATACCTAAAAAGAATAAATGCAATTTTCTTGTAAATCTCTATATTAAAAGAACATTTCATGAGTATAAAGTGATGAGACATTGGCTAAGTTTTATGCATCAGGTCAGTCCAAAAACAGCCTTATTTTGCTTGTATGTATATATATACATGTCTGCAACCTCCTGAACATGTGTGGGCTTGTTGAAGGAAATCATTTTTTTTATTGCATACATGATGGAAAATGGGAGCAGGTGTGATTGCATGTAGACATGCTGAAATGAAATAGTCAAATGAATTGAAATGGTCTGGTGGCCATGAAGGCTACATCTGCTTATTATTAACTTTAAATTCCATAATCCACTAGTGGATTTGAATCATTTGTTTTCTTTAAAACAAATAGAAAAAATACCAAAAAATTCCCATACACACATACACAGAGGCCACTTTGCTTTTAATATATACATGATTTACTGCCCCTGCTGAAATAGTGTGGGAGTCCAGAATGTAATTATCAAGGTCTGTTGTTCACTGTTGTTAGCTAATATCCCTAATTTCTCCACAAATATTAGTCCTATCAATGTTCCATTTTGGTGGCATTCATCCTTGACCCAAAATACATAAGCATATCAAATGGCAAAAGTCAGCTCTCCCCAGTTTATCCGTGATCAAAGCCATACACAGGCACACAAAGGCTACTTGACTTTTAATATCTAGATTCTGCACATCACAGTGTAAGTGTAAAGCCTTGAATAACTTCACTGACACTAACAGTAACATGATAAAATTCAGCAAATTTTCAAATGCTACAGCAGTGAAGACAGCAGAGAAAAAGAAACATGCTAATGTATATAACAGGTGGAGCCAGTGTTGCCACAGTAACTTTGAAAAGTTACTTTATTACTTACTTTTGACATTTTACAGTTATTTTATACAGCTACTTCATTAGCAGTTGTGGACAACTTGTCGGCAGCTGCTGAATGTGACTAATAGAGTAACTAGTAATCTAACTTGGTTATTTTTAAGACTGAGTACTCAGAAAAGTAACTATTAGTTACTTTGCTGATTAGTTACTTTGCTCATTACTCAAGCTTAAGAATAACCAAGTTAGATTACTAGTTACCTGAAAAAAGTGATGTTTTTATATGGTGTGTAGTTGTATTTTTTATATATATATATATATCCATGTCCTTCTTGATATCAGGCATTTTCCCACACTTTTCACAGGACAGCAATGTTAGCACAGTGGTAAAGTTTCTGACTGGCAATCAGAGCTTTTGGAAAGTGCTGGTTCAAATCCTGTGGGTGGCATGTATTTTTTTTTCCACAGTGTTACATTACTTATTAGTTACAAGTTGTCTGTAGCTCCTAATAAAGTAGCTGCATAATGCTGCTAATGAAGTAACTATATAAAGTAACTGTATAAAGTAACTAAAAGTAACTGTGGCAACACTGGGTGGAGCCCTCCTCTCCAATATTAGTAACACTTATGGGCACTTAGAAAATCAATTCTATATCAATTCTATCACGTTCTTGTAAAATAAATTGTGAAAGAAATTCACCTTACACTTTTATGATTTTGATATTACAGCTCTGTCATTCTGCATGTAAGATTTCTTTTTTTAATTCAGTCAACTTCTCGCCATGATTGTGTTGTTTCTGTAGAGGTGCAGGACTTGCAGGTGCAGTGAAAAATGAGCCCAAACAACAGGAGCAAATCAAACTCAGAAAGTACTTGGGATTCTATGGGTTAATTAGAACAATTCAGATTGTTGCAGTTTATGTCGTAGACTTCAGAGCTCACTTCCTTCACATTTTCATCCAGATCTCCACAAGAAGGGTTTGGAGTCAGATAAATTGATCTGACTGTAAGACAGAACATGTGTTATCAGGGCTACGTGATAATGTGAAGCGCATTAAATATTCAGTTAAGAGGAAGCTGAGTGTCACTACATTATCTGAGATGTTGGGCATTTATTGATGACCACCCCTTATCTGCTGGAGCTGAAAGAGAGGGAGAGAAAAACCAGTGGGAGTAATATTTGTCTTATAGATGAAGTAAGTCCTGTTTGTTTCATGAATTATAGATCTTCCAAAATGTCATGCAGAGCATGTAGCGTGTGCTCACTCTGGCACACATGTGTGCATGACATCACCCCGAGTCCTTTCAGCAATTGCTGGAAGTTTTAACTGGGAATCTCAAAGGTTATCCAATCAATAAGTAAAGCTTTTTAAAATGCTTGTTTGTTTCCTCTGCTGGGCTCAATCGTTAATTATCCAGTCTAATGTGTAACATGTAGACCATTTATTGTCTGGCATCCTGCACTGGCAGATTACAAAGATCCACATTTTACCCATGAAATGTTCTGTCAGTGAAGCTGATCTGAAGTCAGCACGCAGAAGCAGGATTTGTTTTGTGAATGGCAGACGCACACACTGGATGCTGTGGATCCTGATGCCTATCTCTGCTGGAGATGGGAGTCATCAATGAAAATGTGATGCAGGAGATGGGAGAGGATGTCTCACTGCTTTTAGTGTCAGACACCCCCCACCTCTCCTGGTCCGGTCAGACCCCTGCTCCACCTCCCTTCATGCATTCAGTCCCTGGCAGAGAGGAAACTGCCGCCTCCTCTGGGATTTTATATAGGAGAGCAGAAGAGGCTGCCGTGTGTTAGAGCTGCACAGGCTGCAGGATGGTCCCACATGTCTGCTAATGCATCCACTGCTCAGAGCATGGACATGGAGCTGTGGGTCTGACACTCTCTGCAAGGTAAGAAACCCCTTATTTCATCCACAGAAAGATGAATGATAAATACAGAATTAGTAAAAATCTACTCTTTAGCCTGTTTTTATAATGACTAAAAATCTGGGGGGCAAAACAAAACAAAAAAGCAAAAACCTTTTCATGCATCATAACAAAAATGCACTGAGTTGGGCAAATGTTTAACTTTTTTCTTTGCTGGTAAGAAAACTGATCACCACTTCCCAACTGTCTGGAGAGAGATAGAGAGATGGATGGATAGATAGATAGATCTTTATTGCAGGCTATACAATGTTTTAGTAAAACAGTTTGCAACATATATATACATACACACACACACATACAATATTTTTGTAATTTTGATCTTGAGTATTGGGATCCTTGCATGGGTTGCAGCAAAAAACTACACTGCTTGAAGCTGAAGCTGTAGAGTTGAATGGGACCATATGTGCTGACTGCAGTGTTGATTCTACACTTGAATGTTCACTGCAATCTTTATCAGCAAAAGATACTGCTGCAATTAGTTTTGTTTTGTTTTTTTCTATTTTTCCCCCCATACTACAACTAAATAAACTAGAGCACTGCACTCATGGAGTACAAACCTATTTTGACCTTGAAAAAAATTTCAAGGTCAAAGTCCTGTTAGAAGTGACTTTTCACAAGCTAAATGAGATGTGATCAAATGTCAGTAGTATAGATTTAGTTTATGCACTTGAATGGAAGTGTTTTTTGTGGTGTTGTCAGAGGTTTCATTTTTTTTCCAAATTTTTTTGGTTTCTGAATTCTTTTTCAGATAATTTTGACAGAACATTGGTTTTCTCTGCTATGCACAATCTGTCATTACTTTTTGGCACTTGGTTTCTGACATAACTGGAAGACAGACAAACAGGCATAAAATTGGAACCTTCATCCAATTTAGGTGGTGTAGGTAAATCCATAACAGAAAAAAATGAGTGACTGAGGCACTTTTGATTGAGATATAATGCAAAATGTACAGCAAATGGGCTTTTCAATATTAAATTCAAATGTCCACAGAATCCACAATCTGGATCAGATCTGGATCAAACTTGGGAGGATCTGAATCCTCTGTAAAAATTTCATAATGATATGTGAAAAATTGTGCGTTACAACCGTTGCAGGCTGTTGACAAACAGACAAACACACAGAGGGAAAACATTACCGCCGCCCAACTTCTTTGGCCGAGGTAACAAGAAACTGGGGTCTCAGTGGTGCAGTAGTTTTATGGAGACGCTCATGGAAACATTGTGGATCCATTCACTGACTGACTAACCATTAATCCCGTGTTTGACCTGCTATTCACACAAAATATTAAAACAGATAAAAGGTACCACTGTGTGTATAACGAAGGTTATATTTTCGCCCCTGCTTGTTTGTTTGTTTGCTTGTGAACAGCCTGGAACCCACAATTTTTCATATATTGTGAAATTTTTTACAGAGGATTGATATCCTGATAGGGAAGAACTGATTCAATTTTCAAAGTCAAAGTCAGGAAAAATCATAGAAAATGATAAAAAAATCCCTATCCTTTAACATTAAATGAATTTTCAAAAATTCATAACTCTGTCAAAAAAGATCAAATTGCTTTCATATTTGAAAGTGATATGTAGGATGATATCCTTTATTGACTGACCAAATTTGATCTCGACCTAATTCAGATTATAGATTTTGAGCCCAAATGTATATTTAACATTGAAAGCCCCATTTAATGTATATTTTACATTATATCTTAAACAAACGTGCCCCAATCACGCTCATATTTGAAAGTGAGGTGCAGACTGGCACTCTCTGCCACCTGACAACGGTTGATCCAGATCTGATCCAGAATGTGGATTTTGTGGATATTTTAATTTTAGATTGAAAAGCCCATTTGGTGTATATTTTGCATTATATCTCAATCAAAAGTGCCTCAATCACTCTCATTTGTGACAGTGATGTGCAAACTGGCACACTAAATGAACAAACTAAGTTTGATCTGCATCTGATCCGTACTGCAGATTTAGCGGATATTTGATTTTAACATTGAAAAGACCTTTTGAGCTATATTTTGTATTATATTTTTAGCAACATCTAACAGGACTTTGACCTTGACCATTTTTTTCCAAGGTAAAAATTTGTGGAATTTGAAACTAGTGTTGGCGGCGGTTTGCGCTCTACGAGAGCGGTGCTCTGGTTAATGGGGCTTTGATTAGTGAACAGATAAAAATGGGAAGAGATTTACTGCAAATCTGACATATGATCCTTTAATACTGTTGTGAGACAACTGTCTGTTCTTCATTTTGTAACAGGGTAAGAAAAGCAGCCATGTCAGAAAAGAAGCCTCGGAGCTCAGACACTCGTCCCAAAAGTGGCCTCCGCAGCTGGAGTGCAGACAGCTACATCTTCCGGGGAAAGAAACGTTCCCGTAGCTCTCACAGTGGTTCAAGTCCTGGAGGGGTGGATGCAGATGGCACAGAGGAGGTGGGTATCCGGTCAACATCCTGCCCGAGGCGACGCAGAGAGAGAAAGTGTAGCTGCAGCACTTTGGGGGACTCCCTGACACCAGACGTCATGTGTCGGAAGGCCTTGTCTCACCGCTCCCTTCGGCAGAAATTCCAGGATGCCGTGGGACAGTGTTTTCCTCTGCGCTCTCACCATCACCACCATCATCATCATCACCACCTGATGGGCTCCTCACGTCCCTTCTCAGTGCTCTTCTGGTCCAAACGCAAGATTCACGTCTCGGAGCTCATGCAGGACAAGTGTCCCTTCTCACCGAAGTCTGAACTTGCCCGCTGTTGGCACTTGATTAAAAATCACACCTCCCATCCAGGTGCCATCAAGGATATGGACGCTCCCCTCAGACCCAGTGTCTCTACCTCCTCTACCTCCCCACCAGTGACACCTCTCTCCTGGGATGACATCTGCTGCTCCCCTGGGCCTGGAAACACCAGCCTGGATGACTGGGATCCTTCTTGCCCTCATAAGGGAGCAGAAGGCAGCTGTGGCCACACTGATTACATCCTGGTCCCAGATCTTCTCCAGATCAACAACAGCTCTTGCTACTGGGGTGTGCTGAACCGATTTGAAGCAGAGGAACTCCTTGAAGGCCAACCAGAGGGCACCTTCCTCCTCAGAGACTCGGCCCAGGATGAATTCCTGTTTTCAGTTAGCTTTCGTCGTTATAGCCGCTCTTTGCATGCGCGCATTGAGCAGAACGGCAAGCGCTTCAGCTTTGATGTGCGTGACCCGTGCATGTACCGGGACCCGAGCGTGACAGGACTACTGAGACATTACAGTGATCCAGCTACCTGCCTCTTCTTTGAACCCCTGCTGTCCCGGCCATTACCCAGGACCTTCCCTTTCTCCCTGCAGCACCTCTGCAGGGCCGTAATCTGCAGCTGCACCACCTACCAGGGTGTCGAGAGTCTGCCACTGCCGCCGCAACTCAGGGACTACCTCCGTCAGTACCACATCAAGTGTGATGGGGCCTGTGCCGTTTAATCGCCAGACCTCACAGGACAGTGCCGATGGGACGAGCAGAAGCGTGGCGTCTTAGACAGAGGGAAAAGTGTCTTTGAATTCTGAAAAGTGAATGATGATATGGAGATGAACATTTAACAATATCTATCAATTTTTATGCAACAAAAGCAAACTTGAAAATTAGATTTTTATGCATATCTGAGACTAGATGCTCTGGGAGAACTTGTACATAGCATCTGTGATGTCACAGAGTTGAAGCGGGATTGTTTTGAATCCTGTATGTTGGACTTTGTGGTTTCCTTTTTTTTTTTTTTTACAGCAGCTGACTGATCGGCTGCTACACCTGTTAATCAAGTAAAGATGAAATATGCACCTTAGCGTCCTCGGGACTGGTTCTGACACCGGCCAAGGCGTACTTATCGTCACATCGATGATCAACTAATAAAGTATTCATACTGGTATAATAAGGTTATTTGTTATGGGTGACATAATTGTGGATTAATTTATGATTCCATATTTGCATCCATCCATCCATTAATTTTCTATACCTGCTTACTCCAATTAAGGGTCATGGGGGGCTGGAGGCTATCCTAGTAGTCATAGGGAGTGAGGCAGGGTACACCCTGGAGAAGATGGCAGTTTGTTGCAGCAGGGCTGGCCCAAGCCTTTATGGGGCCTTAAGCAGAATTTCATTTGGTTTGCCCCCCTACCATCACCTGAGCACCAGATGCCTCATTATTCCATAGGCTACACTGTTATGTGTGTAACATACCCACAATCATTAGCATTATTTGTAATTATCTTACATCATACAGGTGTCATTCTTGTTTTTAACCTTAAAGGGGTAGCAAACTCATAAATATGTTTTAATTAACTTCTACATACAGAGTGATGTATAAGTATGGCTCATTAATTTAACTATTTGAAAGTAACATCAGCAGGCAGGAGACTGCATTTATAGTAAACACGTTAAATAGTTTAATTTCTTTCAGATGTGCAATGGTGTGCAAAATGTTCAATATCCAAATACAAAATAGAATCAAATGACATTCACATTATCTTACAGAAAAATAAAGTTGTAATCAAAATTAAATACTTAAATAATAAATACTTAAATAATCTCCGAAATGAACATTGAAATCCACAACATAACAGGAATGTTTGTGCATAGCAATGCACAAACATTGCACTGGGGGCTATTGCTTTAAGTTTGGCCTGCAAACCAGAGAGCTGAGGCACTTTTCCCACCTTTTGCACCAAATTAATCTGAGGAGTTGATCTGCCCTGCTGTTTTTTCTTCGTAAGGAAGACTATCAAATGGCTTCGCCAAAATCCGGTCCACAACATTCAAACTGTCTGCAATTATGTGCAGCTTGCTACTTAGCTAGCTCGCTAGCTGGGACTGGCGCGAGGCTAGTGTGAAGTGTATCCGCCTGTGAGTGCTTTGTGACGGTGGAGGAGCTCAGCAGCACCCGCTGCTCGGTAGGGACAGAAACTGCGATAGAAGTCAGAAAGAGTGATATTAGTCAGTCTCCAAACACAAGCAGCTACAAAAAAAACACCAGAAATAGAAGCTCGATTTGTCGCTAGTCGTTTTTAACAGAAAAGTAAATGCCACTAAGAGGATTAGGAAAGTCTCCGGTTCAACTCAGAACAGAATGAAAACGCTCCCACGGATGTTTACACCAAAAGATCGCTGATTCGCTCATTTCGCTGTCAATCAAAAAGGGATTCAGCCTCAGACAGATCATCCAATCATCATGCAGAAGCTGAGCGTCCGGGCCAGCCGAGGCCAGCCCACTGCCCCATAGACCCCCAGACACGCTGAGCGTCCGATGGGCGGGACAAAGTCCAGCATTTATCCTCATCTCGTTTCGCTGCAAGCTTTGTGTCGCTACACTGTTTAAAGCACTGTGAAGCTGCGGGTTTGAGTGAGAGGAAAGCCACGTCGTTACCAGTGATAAGAAGCTGATTCTGAACAAAAGTTGAGCGCGTTGTAGCGCATATTTAGTCAATGACATGTACACACAACAGTATATATTTGATCACTTATTTTTTGACATTTTAGGGGAAGCTGTGCTTCCCTTGCAGTCGCCTCTGACTTTAGACACCTAAAGCACTTTACACTAAACGAACGGAGCATTTCGCAAATAATGACAACAAAAATTGTAATACAGTCACTTGCCCAGTTCCGGATCACTACTGTAGTTTTCGCGCCACCGTTTCTCGTAATCAGCATGAATAGGCTAATACTTGGTATCAATGGAAAGATTGATGTTTTGTCTACAAACGACCACAAACTCGACCGGATCCAGCCATCCTTGTGACCAGCAGAGGAATCAAAACTTCCTGGTGTCTGCGGTGTGCGCGCTTTTTCTGACTCACTCATTCCTGGAAGTAACGACCTCTAAAACGTTGCAAAGGTGAGTTAGCCATTCAGTGTTTTTGGTTCTAGAGTGGGAAAATACTTACTTACTTGGGTAGAAAATGTTAGTGCGTTATGTCTTGCTGTTTAATTGCTGCGCGCATTTATCTCCGACGTGAACATTTTTCCGGTTGTGGATCACTGAAGCAGCAGCTTCGTGTCTGTAGTTGTGAGTCATGTGGACTTTGGGGGTCATCTCAACATCACGAATGGGCATGAATGTGGGGGCTTTTACTTTTTAATTTGGGAGAAATCTCACCTCCACACTTCATTTTTTGCTCGTAAAAACGTATAACGGCGCCTTTCAAAACTAAGTCAATTCTCATTTAATAAGTATAATTTCTATCATTTTATGTTCAAAACACATTCTCGAGCACAGTGTGTATCATTCCTTCTCTTAGAAGGGCTCCAGCCAGAAGCCAGGAATGACCCCAAAGTGACACAGACTGTCGTGATCCGGAACCGGCAAAAGTGATCCATTTCTGGCAAATGTTTGCGTCACACATAATGTGGCTTCACACTTTAAGTAGAAACGCTACTCCACCCAGACTTTCAGCTAAATAACATCCAAATACCCAATACACAATTAAACACCTCTGTTGGAAGCCTTGAGGACAAGTTGGAACATCTCCAGCTGATAAACAATTTCTCATATACTCACTCCACTGAAAGCCATCAAAAGCCGCCTGGATTTTACAAATGGTTATCAACACGGAGGTGTTTTTCCTGTGCCGCCGCACCGCGTCGGCTGCGTCCCGATGCGCGGACCCGTCCGCACGTCTTTCATTAAAAAAAAATCTCCTTTAACAGTGGAATATCCGGATAAAATGCTGAAACCGACTTCTTCTGAAACTTCTCTGTTCTCTCACGACGTCCTGGATCAATTGAGCCTGAAATGTGGAGGTTTTAAGCTTGAAACAGGCTGATGATGCCGCCTGAGAGCGCTGCACGACATCTCGCACCGTGAAAAGTCCTTAAAGCGACAGAATCACCTCAAAATCTCTCATCAGCTGTTAAAATTTTCACTGAAAACCAGCTTAATTTTTCGAACCATGTCCACTTCGATGTGTCTCACAGGTTTAGAAAAAATTTTGATCAAACAAAGCGCCAGTCTCTCAGCAACTTCTCAGACAAAGGAATTCCGACGAGGGGCTGGACGACTCCTCCCACAAGGAGTGCTCACAGGCGAATGACGTCACCGACAGGCGTGGAAAAACTCACGCATGCGCACGAGGGTGCAAGCATGTCTGACGTAAAAACATATGAATGAAATCCATATAGTTTTTGAAAAAAATAAAAAGGACCTATACTTTACGGACAGCCCTCGTAGACAGACAAACTCATTCACACCTGCACACAGAAAATCTAAAGTTTCCAATTCTGCATATCTTTGGATGTGGGAAGAAGCCGAAGCACATAGAGGGAACAAGGGCAAACACCACACAGAAAAGCCGTAGGTGGGAAACGACCCCATGACCTTCTTGCTGTGATGCAACAGGGCTAATCACTAAGCCACCGTACTGCCTATACTTGTACTCATTAGTATGCATTACTTGTGTTCTGTACTTGTGAGGGCTGGGAATGCTAACTAGCAAACCAGCAACTTAACGCTAACAAATTCTTTTCAAGTCATGTTTACTGGAGGAAATGTAAATGAGGTAACACTTTATATTAACTGCATGCTATAAAGCATTAGATAAAACTTTATAAGATAAAAAAAATATATACACACACATACTTATATATATATATATACATATATACATACACACACACATACAGTACATACACGCATACACATATGCACACACATACCTATACACATACACATACGATACATATGCATATCTATATATACGTACATATGCATATATCTAAACATGATTGGGATTGAAAGAGATAGGAGCATCTTATTTACAATATGTGAAATGGAGTTTGGATGTGGTAAGGTGACATTAGTGCAGGGATTTCTAAACGAGTCGTTATTGCACATGATTTGTGCACATATTGATATTGCACATGATTTGGGGACATATTATTGCATGTGGTTATTTCACAGTGTTATTGTATAGTCTGACAGCAACAGGGAGGAACGACCTGCGGTATTGTTCCTTCTTGCACCGAGGGTGCCTCAGTCTGTCACTGAACGAGCTGTTCAGCTCCACTACAGTCCGGTGCAGAGGGTGAGAGGAGTTGTTCACACAGTAAAATCACCAGTGTTAAATTAACACTGCCAGTGAACATATGGTCTCACTCTGGCCAGAGTAGGACCATATGTACACTGGCAGTGTTAAAGTAACACTGCCAGTGTTATTTTTACACTGGTGATTTTACTGTGCATGATGGATTTGAACTTGGTTAACACCCTCCTTTCAGCCACCTCCTCCAGAGAGTCCAGAGGACAGCCAGGACTTCCTGACCAGCTAGTTCAGTCTCTTTCTCTCCCGCTGTGTGCTGTCCGGGGCCCAACAGACGACAGCATAGAGGAGAGCAGAGGCTACAACAGAGTCATAGAAGGTCTTAAGCAGAGGCCTGCTCACTCCAAAGGATCTCAGTCTCCTCAGGAGGTGGAGGCGACTCTGGCCTTTTTTGTACAGGGTGTCAGTGTTGTGAGTCCAGTCCAGTTTGCTGCTGAGGTGAACAGGTAAAGGTAAAGCATTTATAAAGTGTAAGTACATGCTTAAGTAACTATAACTTTTCTTAAATGGTTTATAGAGAATTTAAAAATCATCTGTAAATGTTTTATAAAGACATTACATATTTTGTTATTAATACTTATTAAGCCATCTATTTATGTTCTTACCAATGAGTAGCTAATAACAAAGAAAGCTTTGTAAATGTTCTACAAGTAGTTACTTAAGCATTTACTTACACTTTATAAATGCTTCACTAATGCTTCATAGCGTACAGTTAATATAAAGTGTTACCGTAAATGATTGTTAATTCTGGCTGGAATAACTAAGATTTTTTTTAAATATATGAATATAAGAACATTTTGACAGGAAAAGATTTTTTTAAACCCCCCTTGCCTGTATACATCACACATTCAACACACATCCTCATGGCGCCTCATAGCCGTAGCAAGCATTAGAGAGCCCAAAGCACCCAAGAGATGGCACTTCACCCTATCTGAAGGTGAGAAGTAGTGGTGGGTGTTGCAGACCAGCTATCTAAGGAAAGAGTGTTCCTAAACTCTGCACACATGGGAGAGAAGCAGCCACAAGACACAGGACCACAATCACAACATCAAACAGAGAGCAACACTGGACATGGGTGTGACGGGAAAAGCTGATTTGAAGATGAGTACAGTAAAACTCGCCTAAACCATCATCATATAACCTGGATAATCAGAATCATCGGACAAAAGCAAAAGTCCCAATGCTTTTGTGGGGTTTTCCATGTAGTAAACACCATATCTGACGGACTGTGTATAACGGATTTTCTTTCACATTGGATAAAACATCCTGTCCGATCTCAATGCATTCCCATTAAAAACCCCTTGCATATACCAGAAACAGCAGTCTGGTCATGCCCAGTAACAGGGGTATAAAATGAAGTTCAGCACTGACACTCGCCTTTTCGAGTAAAGTGGGTACTGTATTTCCTTAATTAAAAGACCAGCTGTTTATTTCTTCAAACCGTACTCAGACCCAGGACCTAAACGAAAGCCGGTGATTAACAAAATGCTGCTTGCTGCCTGCACTATAATATGGTGTTTATTTTCACACATATCCTTGGGTGTGACAAACCAAACCACTTTAGATCACAGCCCTCTGCCTGGCTGCGAAGCCTCCCCGGAGCCTGACGCGCACCTGCTAAACCACTGAGACCGCAAGGGCTGTGATTTGTCACTTTTACGTTTTCATTCCTTCCTCTCCTGTCATATTTTTAAACTTTTTGCAGTGCACATGCCAATTACATTTTGATCACAGATCAAATACATTTAGCAGAAAAGTCTGCAAATATGACCAACTTCACAATACAAAGTCAGAAAAAGACACTGAAATGACCTGCAGTTTATGGAGGGAAATTGCACATATTGTATCCTTGGTTTGGAGGTTGATGATTGTGAAAAGAAGTGGAGCTCGTTGAGGGACAAATTAATCCAGAAAAAACAGCTGTTCCTGTGGTAAATTACATAAAGATGCAACGAAGAACTTTAAAGGGTCATGTAAACATTGACGTCATTGCATGGCCACAGAGTTACAGAAGCATAAATCAGGCTTTAGGGTTTTAAGGTACCAGTCCACAGCGGACTTAGACAAAAAACAAATTTGTCCATTTTATACATATGGCGGATTTTGGCCGTTTTATACATATAACAGATTTAGATTATAGCGGACAAAATTAGCTGGTCCACATTAATCTATTATATGCAAATTTTACTGTAATTCATTTGACTCTAAAATCTTTTGTTTGGTTGTTTTAACTGGGTTAGAATCTCACACACACCGTCTCTCTGTGTCCTTGGACAAGACACTTCTGTATTGACTCAGTCCACCCAGCTGCAAATGGGTACCAGCCACAGCTGGGGAAGTAACCTCCCGTCAGACTGGCGTCCTGTCCAGGGGGAATCGTAGACCCTCATTCACTTGACGCTTCAGAATCAGGAGACAAACACCGACAGGCCTCAGGGCCTATTCAGGTCTTACAATTTATTGCCCCTGGTTGAAAAACACAGATGTTTGACAGTGTTTAGAGTTTGTGTCTTCACTCTTCAGTTCTTTGGATTCATCAAATCAGTTTTTGTTTCAGTGGCTGGAACATGCTGAACAAAATTGAGGTATTTGTCATTTGCTTTCCTTTGTTAATCCTGATGCCCTTCAGTCTGATTTCTTACCACTGCAAAACTTTTGTTGATGTGTATGTTAAAAGTAGAAAAAAGAGATCATAGTTTATGTTTTGACTATGGATGAAAACCTAGCCTAAATATGTACGTAATGAAAATCAGAACATCAGTTGAAAACGTGAATGTGAAGAAAAGATTGTGACCAGTGTAATGAAAAAAAATAGTGAATAAATGGCCTGTATAAGAGGACGCCCAAGGGAGTTTGAAATGCTGACCCATGTGCCTCATCGACGTCAGTTCAATTTCCAGCTGGCTTGTATCTCTCTCTGCTGTGCTATCAAAAAAAACAAGGATTTTTGTGTGTGTGTGGAAAAGGTATGGTATATGACAACAGCCATGCTGTCTTTTTTTTAAACTTAAATAAATAGTTATAGTAATAAATAATAATATAATAATAGTAATAAAATAGTTCATTGACCCAGATATTTTGATGATATATTGAAATAAATAAGCTCAGTAAAATTATGTTTCAGCATTCTCACAATAACTAAATAATTAAATCATTGTCATGACAAAACAAGCTTTGTTTAATGGTGAAAACAGTGTTTCAAACCTTTGCAATATCTGTGTTCTGAACCATTGTTTTGAAGTCCATATAAAGGAAGAAGTGTCATTTTTTTGTGCTAAATAAAACTTCAATACGTCACCAACTGTTCTGTAATTTTTAATGCTGTATATGTGTGTGCCCCCCCAATGTGGTGGCAAAAACAATAAAACACAAGTAAATGAATGAGGATCAGTGTTTTGATTAACAAACAATACTTGTATAAGTAATAATGCATTGATTATAACTTCCCTGCACTGTGATTGATTGTAAGGTCACATGAGCTGTTTGTTTTTTTTTAATCCTTGGCTTTGGAAAATCCTAGACATATGCCCTCTAAAATCCAGTGAATGAATAGGTGAATGAGCCCATCCCCTCCACTTCGTTAATGCAATAACTCAGAATTAAGAAGTACTATTACATTATCACCAATTTTTTTTTAAAACATAAGTCTAACGTATAATGAAGACAAACCCTTGTGCATGTTGTGAACTTTGACGCATCACATCATTTGAAAAAGCAATTTTGTTTTGCCTGTGTAATATCCCATAGACATGTCTGCCACCTGCTGGATGGTTACTGGATGCTGGATTAATGATGGATTAGCTGTAGCTGCTCAATTAATGAGAATTTCTGCACAGAAATCAACCAATTCTGTTTTGTGATTGTTTCACTGCGATGGTTAGGTTCTAAAAGTTCTACAATACAGTCACACGTTCACACAAGCCGGCACAAAGGATTTTTGTATGAATTTAGCAGCAAACATTTCTACACTGGTATGACGTGGAAATGTCGCTTTTTGCTCACTGTGACATTCCAAAGTGGCAGTGTCATGATATACAGTGCATCCGGAAAGTATTGTCCACCTCTTGTAGCACATTCAAGACAGATGTAAACAGTCTGGGAAGTGATGGGCAGCAATTTCAGGAAACACTCCTCAGTATCATTCACATTATAGCAATGGATAACTGAAAGAAAAAAAAAATCCTTCAAATGGTGATACAAGGACCAAATTTGGCACAAATACACCTTTTGAAAAGGCAGCCAGATAGGGGTCAGTTGAAGAATTACACAGCGGTCAAAATTTTAAAATGCTCCAATCATATTAAAAACTATACCACATTATTTGTCTGATCATCAAGATTCCAAAAAAATACAGTCTATTAGAGTCTCAATATTAAATTCAAATGTCCACAAGATCCACAATCCGGATCAAACTCTGTCAGGTGATAGTGAGTGCCAGTCTGCACCCCACTTTCAAATATGAGAGTGATTGAGGCATGTTTGTTTAAGATACTCGTATAATGTAAAATATACATTCAATGCAGTTTGCAATGTTAAATTTAAATGGCCACAATATCTGTAACCTGGATCAGATCCGGGTCAAACTTTGCCAGTTGATAAACGATACCATCCTACATAATGCTCTCAAATATTAAAGAAATTTGATCTTTGACATTTATGTTTTTTGGAAAATTTGTTCAATGTTAAGATAGGGATTTTTCAAGACTTTCACCTTTGACCTTGAAAATTGAATCAGTTCCTGTCTATCAGGATATGAATCTTCTGTTAAAAAAATTTCATGATATATGAAAAACTGTGGGGTACAGACTGCTGACAGACAAAAACAGCAGTGAAAACAATCTCCACCCACCTTCACTGGCGGAGGTAATTTACCAGTTATGGAAGCTGCAGACGACCACAAACAGTGCACATTCTACACTCCCTGGCCAGCTAAAATGACAATGTTGTTGGTTTGTGTTCATTCAAAAAGTAAGCGTATCATTTTGTGCATGTTGGTCCAACTCCATCCCTTGCTCGCTTGCCATATGAGCCTTCATACAACCATTTCAATGGACAGAAGTTACTTGATCTTTGCGATTCCATATCAGCGAATTTTAGAGTAAACAATGCTGAAATGGAATCAATCATCTTCAGCTTCATGACACAAAGAGCTGGTTGCATCTATAGCAGGGCAGTGCTGCAAGACTGATTTGATGAGTCCTTCTGCTTCCTTGTTGACGAAAACGTGCATTCTGCAGTTCAGCCAATTTAAAAGCGAAGCATTACAGTGAGGAAGTAAACACAAAGACGATGCCTACAGACTCTACTCCCAATTCTACACAGACGCAAAACAGACCCCAAGCACAGTTCCAAGCGTCTCGGTCAGTGGTGTTCAAAAACATCCCAGAATGGGACGAGGGTGCAGCTTTTCGTTGCAGCCACTGACTCCAGAAGATGAGTTCAAGATGACCTCATCCCATCTTCTCAAAGTGATGTTAATTACATAATACTTCTACACTCAACAAAAATATAAACGCAACACTTTTGGTTTTGCTCCCATTTTGTATGAGATGAACTCAAAGATCTAAAACTTTTTCCACATACACAATATCACCATTTCCCTCAAATATTGTTCACAAACCAGTCTAAATCTGTGATAGTGAGCACTTCTCCTTTGCTGAGATAATCCATCCCACCTCACAGGTGTGCCATATCAAGATGCTGATTAGACACCATGATTAGTGCACAGGTGTGCCTTAGACTGCCCACAATAAAAGGCCACTCTGAAAGGTGCAGTTTTGTTTTATTGGGGGGGGATACCAGTCAGTATCTGGTGTGACCACCATTTGCCTCACGCAGTGCAACACATCTTCGCATAGAGTTGATCAGGTTGTCATTGTGGCCTGTGGAAGGTTGGTCCACTCCTCTTCAATGGCTGTGCGAAACTGCTGGATATTGGCAGGAACTGGTACACGCTGTCGTATACGCCGGTCCAGAGCATCTCAAAAATGCTCAATGGGTGACATGTCCGGTGAGTATGCCGGCCATGCAAGAACTGGGACATTTTCAGCTTCTAAGAATTGTGTACAGATCCTTGCAACATGGGGCCGTGCATTATCCTGCTGCAACATGAGGTGATGTTCTTGGATGTATGGCACAACAATGGGCCTCAGGATCTCGTCACGGTATCTCTGTGCATTCAAAATGCCGTCAATAAAATGCACCTGTGTTCTTCGTCCATAACAGACGCCTGCCCATACCATAACCCCACCATGGGCCACTCGATCCACAACATTGACATCAGAAAACCGCTCACCCACACAACGCCACACACGCTGTCTGCCATCTGCCCTGGACAGTGTGAACCGGGATTCATCCGTGAAGAGAACACCTCTTCAACGTGCCAAACGCCAGCGAAGGTGAGCATTTGTCCACTCAAGTCGGTTACGACGACGAACTGGAGTCAGGTCGAGACCCCGATGAGGATGACGAGCATGCAGATGAGCTTCCCTGAGACGGTTTCTGACAGTTTGTGCAGAAATTCTTTGGTTATGCAAACCGATTGTTTCAGCAGCTGTCCGAGTGGCTGGTCTCAGACGATCTTGGAGGTGAACATGCTGGATGTGGAGGTCCTGGGTTGGTGTGGTTACACATGGTCTGCGGTTGTGAGGCTGGTTGGATGTACTGCCAAATTCTATGAAACACCTTTGGAGACGGCTTATGGTAGAGAAATGAACATTCAATACACGAGCAACAGCTCTGGTTGACATTCCTGCTGTCAGCATGCCAACTGCATGCTCCCTCAAATCTTGACATCCGTGGCATTGTGCTGTGTGATAAAACTGCACCTTTCAGAGTGGCCTTTTATTGTGGGCAGTCTAAGGCACACCTGAGCACTAATCATGGTGTCTAATCAGCATCTTGATATGGCACACCTGTGTGGTGGGATGGATTATCTCAGCAAAGGAGAAGTGCTCACTATCACAGATTTAGACTGGTTTGTGAACAATATTTGAGGGAAATGGTGATATTGTGTATGTGGAAAAAGTTTTAGATCTTTGAGTTCATCTCATACAAAATGGGAGCAAAACCAAAAGTGTTGCGTTTATATTTTTGTTGAGTGTAGATACAGTGTTACAATGAGAATCACTCCTAAACACAAACCCAAGCTGGATGTTATCCTTTAATTTATGTATATTCCTGACATGTGTGTGACATGCATGTGCATAAGTGTACATATTTCACAAAACAAAACTCACAGAATCATATGGTACAGAAAGTGCAAAATCAGAAATGACATTGCACAAGCAGTGAAAGTAATGCCATATGTGTGTGTAGGGGCTACATGTATGTCTCATTACCATGTTTAAAACTCTCCAAACTTTCATTTCAAGCATTCGTCCGGTTGAACTCCATTATAAAAACATACCCCGAACTTACTTTGCTATTGGGTTTATTGCCTAGTTTGTTGAACTGCCTATATATTACAACCCCTGGCAAAAATTATGGAATCACCGGCCGATGTTCAGTTTAATTTTGTAGGAAAATAAATAAATAAATAAAAAAAAGCAGATCACATGACACAAAACTAAAGTCATTTCAAATGGCAACTTTCTGGCTTTAAGGAATCAGGAAAAAAAAAAAATAAAAAAAATTGTGGCAGTCAGTAACGGTTACTTTTTTTAGACCAATGTGGCAAAGTGGAGTCTCGCTCCTGGGCTAGGGTTATTTGTTTGTTTATCCTAATTAAAAACACTAATTTAATTCCAATTTTAAAAGAGGACCGACAACACCACCCAGGGATATGGCCCAAGGATCAATCAAAACCCAATCCGTAACAGGAGGCAGTGCAAGATACGGGAAACATGTACTGATCACAAGGTATTTTTATTTTATCAAATTAGTTTAAAAATATAAATAAAACAAATTTCACATTCGTCTTGTTCACCTTTAACCAGATCTTATATTGCACTTGACTGAGTGGAATGATTCAGCTTTCCACCAAATTTCCCATTGCACTTAACCGCATTAAATTATTCACCCTCAACTAAATTAATGTGGTTGAGCAAGGGTCCAACCCAGACAACAACAAAAAAAAATCCAAATTAATACAAAAAAGCCACTGCAAACCAAACATGAACACCACAAAAGAAAAACAACCAAACATGCATCAAACCCAGCTGAGGAATAAACCCCTCACCCCACCACATCAATCACAGCAGATGAAATCAATCCCATGTAGTGGGTCAACAGCACCCGCAGAGGGCGCTCTCTGCAAACCAGTGTTCACAGCTGCTGGCAACTGATGAAATGTGGACGAAGCAACGGCCCTTTCATATGCCGTGGCGACTCAAACGTACATTCTGCACACCATGGTTCCTTGTGCCTAAACAAAAGACAGGGGCAATTAAAAAAAAAAAAAAAACCACACACCCCCATATCAACTCAGCCTGTGTAATTGAAATCTTACCTGCCAGTGTAGACGCATGCACCCGCAGGCAGCAGACGGAGGAGGGGGAAAGAGCCCACAACAACTAAGGTTCTGAAGCAAAATTTGACATTAGCCGTGACACAACACGCAAAGCCAGCAAGACCATGCCATGAACGAACTTACCACAGGAGAGAGCCCCGAGCCCACGATGCGTGCCCGACAAAACGCACTTCCAACAACCAGAAATCAAACAGATGCACTCCAACCAGGCTGCTGCCCTGAACCCGAGACACATGCAATTAACTAACACCAATATCAACCGAGGCTACAGAAGAAGCACAAAACTGACCTGTAAAAACGACTGGAACCCTCAGAGTCTGATGCAACCGTGCCCAAACAAATCGGCACAGAACCTGCAGCACGCCGCCACCACAAACCCATCCAGGTGGCATATCTCTCTGAGCGCGCCCTGTTCACTTTAAATACCCTGTTGGCGCCGCCCACCTTCACCTTGAAGGTATGCCGTGCACCAACATGCCACACCAAGCAGAGGGAAAAAAAAATATGGAATCGCTCAATTCTGAGGAAAAAATTATTGAATCATGAATAACAAAAGAACGCTCCAACACATCACTAGTATTTTGTTGCACCATCTCTGGCTTTTATAACAGCTTGCAGTCTCTGAGGCATGGACTTAATGAGTGACAAACAGTACTCTTCATCAATCTGGCTCCAACTTTCTCTGATTGCTGTTGCCAGATCAGCTTTCAGGTTGGAGCCTTGTCATGGACCATTTTCTTCAACTTCTACCAAAGATTTTCAATTGGATTAAGATCTGGACTATTTGCAGGCCATGACATTGACCCTATGTGTCTTTTTGCAAGGAATGTTTTCACAGTTTTTGCTCTATGGCAAGATGCATTATCATCTTGAAAAATGATTTCATCATCCCCAAACATCCTTTCAATTGATGGGATAAGAAAAGTGTCCAAAATATCATCGTAAACTTGTGCATTTATTGATGATGTAATGACAGCCATCTCCCCAGTGCCTTTACCTGACATGCAGCCCCATATCATCAATGACTGGAAATTTACATGTTCTCTTCAGGCAGTCATCTTTATAAATCTCATTGGAACGGCACCAAACAAAAGTTCCAGCATCATCACCTTGCCCAATGCAGATTCGAGATTAATCACTGAATATGACTTTCATCCAGTCATCCACAGTCCACAATTGCTTTTCCTTAGCCCATTGTAACCTTGTTTTTTTCTGTTTAGGTGTTAATGATGGCTTTTGTTTAGCTTTTCTGTATGTAAATCCCATTTCCTTTAGGCAGTTTCTTACCGTTGGGTCACAGACATTGACTCCAGTTTCCCCCCATTCGTTCCTCATTTGTTGTGCATTTTTGATTTTTGAGACATATTGCTTTAAGTTTTCTGTCTTGACGCTTTGATGTCTTCCTTGGTCTACCAGTATGTTTGCCTTTAACAACCTTCCCATGTTGTTTGTATTTGGTCCAGAGTTTAGACACAGCTGACTGTGAACAACCAACATCTTTTGCAACATTGCGTGATGATTTACCCTCTTTTAAGAGTTTGATAATCCTCTCCTTTGTTTCAATTGACATCTCTCGTGTTGAAGCCATGATTCATGTCAGTCCACTTGGTGCAACAGCTCTCCAAGGTGTGATCACTCCTTTTTAGATGCAGACTAACGAGCAGATCTGATTTGATGCAGGTGTTAGTTTTGGGGTTGAAAATTTACAGGGTGATTCCATAATTTATTCCTCAGAATTGAGTGAGTCCATATTTTTTTCTCTCTGCTTGGTCTAAAAAAGTAACCGTTACTGACTGCCACAATTTTTTTTCTTGATTTCTTATAGTGTTTCTTAAAGCCAGAAAGTTGCCATTTGAAATGACTTTAGTTTTGTGTCATGTCTGTGATCTGCTTTTTTTCTACAAAATTAAACAACTGAATGAACATCCTCCGAGGCAGGAGATTCCATAGTTTTTGCCAGGGGTTGTAGATGCAAATGCGCTACCTCCAAGATTTGTGTAGTGCACATAGTTAAGTTTTGTCACAAGTAGACAACATTGATTCCAGGCTTTCATCATCAATGCTTTTTGCAAAACGAACAGGCATTGTCCCTTGTAGGATTTTAAATCTGTTTTTAATAGTCCTATCACATGTTCAATGTGAACACCAACAGAAGATATTTTATTTGAAATTTCTAGATCTCTTGCAGACATTTGCTTCTGTCCTTTAGTGAATGCAGTGGTTAAAAGTTCCGCACTGCATTTTACAGCAAAATCATCTTTCAGTGTGAACCTCTGATCTGCTAGTATTTGATCTCCTGGCAAGTGATGTTTGTTACTAATGAAACCTGACTAACTATTTCTACATCTGAAGCCCTACTACCACTGCAAGCCTTTGAAATGAAGTTGATGTTACCTTGTGGTGAACATGATATCAAAACTTTTATAGTGCAGTGCTTTTGATACAAGCTATAACACTGGGCTCGTGCTAACAGGTTTTTAGGAGAATCAATAACTATCTCAAGACAGTCGATAATTGAAGTCAGTCTTGGAAAGTGTGTTTTGCAGACTGGAGGGATGACTTTGAAAATTGTCTCCCTGTCTATCCATCTGATAAGAAAAATATCTTTGTGCATTATGTCTATCAATTTCCAATAATAGTCTATCATACTTGTTTTTGGAATGCCTTTGACATATGCTAGAAATTCGAATCTGGCCGACGGTATAGGTCAATCAAAACTAGGACAAACAGACTCAGGGACAGCTTTCTCCCCAGAGCGATCACTGCACTGAACAAATCACTCTAACCCACACCTTTCAAGTTTCTTGTGCAATATGTGTAAACCATGTGCAAGTTTCCCATGCAATATGATTCCACAGTTGTATATAATTCTCGTTTTACTTTTTTCTTGGTCCACATTTTATTTTCTTTCATTTTACCTTATGTTTATATTAGTTGTACATATACTCGGAATAATTTACCGTTAAATTTCACTATCTTTTATATTGGCTAAAAATTACTCGCACCACGGAAAGCACCTTTTTGGAGTTGCACTCAAATCTCGTTGTAATGCGAATTACAATGACAATAAAGGTAATTCTTATTCTGATTCTGATTCATTCTGAATGACAAATCATGGAACATCGAACAAGTGTCACAAACAGCTGTTCTCTTGGTGGTAAACTTGAATTGTTTGTACTCCAACTCCCTACACGATTCCAGATTCAGAAACAATTTGAGGAAAACATTCCAAGTTATGCCAGTAAGCATCTGGCTTGATTCAGTATTGTGTTCCACATAAACTGAAGAGAGGGTAGAAGCAGTAAGTGAATGTTCAAGCTGTGACACTTTTTCCAAAGCTGCATTTCTCTCTCGTCGCAAGTTTTCCATTTTCGCACTCTGACTGTGAGTGCCTTCTGCATCAGTGTTTCTGGAGCAGCAGTCAGACTAGCTGTGTCATTCTCATCTTCACTGACTGCAGTTTCATGATTCTCTGAACTTTGTGTTGAATCATCTTGTAGGCCAAGTTTTCTCTTCACCTTGGATGTCTTCCTTTCTGGTACTAAAAGACATATAAAAAAATTGCTACGTATACAATGAATTGTTTGTACCTGTGGTTGTTTCTTATTTTTGCCCTTATAGTTTTGCAGTTGTATTACTGTTTTGAGTATCTTTATTCAAAAACAGCTATCATTTTCTCCTTGTCTATACAGTTTCACTGATATTTTTGTATAATTAATAAATTGCATCATAATGCATAGTGTTAATCCCATTTGAGCAACATTGTTTACATAATAAATGTGAACCACAGTTCTATTGGTTTGACTTTTTTTTTTTTTTTTTTTTTACACATAACCATCCACAATTATAATGAACTAGAGCAACTTCAAATATAAGATCACAGCAGATATGGCAAATAATAATTCCCAAACTGATGCATCTGTGAAGCATCTTTAATCATGAATTGCAAATGTATCCATAGGCATAACAAAACAAATACCTTTGGCGGTTGATCTATTGGCAGCTGTTATGTAGCAGTCCAACATCCCACAAGACTTCTTGATGTTTTGGGAAATACAGAGGGTACGTAGTCTGGATAAAAAGGCTCATTGACTTTAGCACCTGCAAAGAAAATTAACACTGGACATGAAAACATGTTTTCATATTTATTACATAGACTGTAATTATTTATAAACAAATATAGTAATTTGCATGATCTCAATTTGTAAGATATATAGCATATCGATTTATGTTCCATTTTGTCGCTTAGCGAATGACTGATTGAGACTTGGTGGAAGAAACATACAAGGATAGAGACACTGAAGGTCATGGAGAATCATGCACTTTTTAAATGGATTCCATTGCCTATATGATGCCTCAATCATTTGACGTCATGCCATATGACTAACTGCCCATACAAGCAGACATGCAGTTTCCCATTATAAATATTCACACACAAAGCGGCTACACTAAAATATGAAATGGACAAAGTGGAGCCTGATAATCATGAAATGGGGTAAAATATAACGAAATGAACCAGACTGACTCCAAATATGATTGAATAATCTACTTTAATTTTTTTAGCGAAATGGGGTAAAATGTAACGAGCAGACAGACACAGTGGCTAAAGTATTATCTCTTGCCCTGAGTACATGTACTTACTGTGCCTAAATTGAGAGAGTGGGGACTTGACAAGTCGAGAAAAAAAAATCGGTCACACGACACATGGTGCCATCTTGGGTTCAAAATAGTGTTCACTGTTAATCTATCTGCATGTAAATCCAGCTATTTTATTTATTTATTTGCTGAAAATGTTAGGTTGCTGTGCATTTGGAGGCACAAATAGACACAACAAGGGCTTCAAAATGTATAGATTCCCTTCAGATCTGAACATTAGAAAAATTTGGGAAAATAAAGTCAACCGTGTGGGATGGAAGCCAGCTTCATCGTCAAAGCTTTGAGGGGTAAATTTATTGTTCAGTCCCATGTACAGTAAAACTCACCTAAAACGTCACTGTATAAACCAGATATTTACAGTCACCGGACAAAAAGAGTCCCAATGTTTTTGTATTGTTTTCCATGTAATAAACACCATATGGATTTTGTACAACTAATTTTCCCTTACATCAGGTAAAATGTCCTATCTGATCACAATGTATTTCCATTAAACCCCCCGCATGTGAACCAGAGTCATGTCCGTGATTAAAAGTCTGACCGTTTATTTTTTCAAAACGTGTACAGACTGGGACCTGAAGCCTGATGCGCACCTGTTAAATCCAGTGGCGGCTCCAGAGATTTTTTTTCTGCAGGTGCTATGGGGAGCTTGGCATTTTTATGAAGGTGTTATAGACTCACGTGTTGCGACGGCTCTCTGCTACACCTCTGCCACATTCACGGGCGTGCATACACATAGCCACATTCTGATCTGCAACAGTCACTAATGACATACAGAATGACCAAAATCACACACAAACCTAGGCTACTGTTCAATACAAATATCCACAGACCTACACATGTAGTCTATAGCCTCGTTGAATGGTTTCACCTCATGAAATCTTGGCATCATAGAACTCATAAGCATTCATTATTTGTATAATACAGAGCACTCAAAAATGTTATTGCGTGTGCATAAGACACAATGTAATGGCAAGATTTAATTAATTCGTTCCCACAGTTTGATTAGTTCATGTACTGTGTCAATTTCAGTACTCACAAAGTGTGCTAAAATGAGAGTGACAGACATTATTTTTATGTTACGTATGTGGATAACCAGGGCTGGATCCAGAGTGAAAATCTGACAGATGCATTTTTGCCCAATGATAAAATAAAAATCATACGCGTCTTGTTATTCAATAATCTTCATTCTTTTATTTGTGTGCAACATACACTGTCACACTTCTTTTAATATATTTATTATACTTCATGGACCGTAGTGAACACTTCTTATTTATATAAATATGATGTCCTAAAAAACAACACTATAATAAAAATTGACTGTAAACAGGATCAAATTTATTGCCAAAATCTTTCAATTATACCTGAATCTATATATGATTTTTTTTTCAATTGATAAAATCAATAAAAATATGACTGCATATATTCTTAATAATAATATATTGAGATACAGACAGTTCATAGAAGACATTTTCCATTGATACCAATCAAAATTAGAAACAGTCCAGCAGGTAATAGAGAAGCTTGAATCTTCGACTGGACTGGGTTGCTTGACGTGAGGACGTTTCACTTCAAATCACAGAAGCTTCCTCAGCTAAAATTCTTGCTCTGGTAGTCTGACTTCTGTCTTGACTCTTGTAGAGAAGAATAAACCAGAAGCCAACAAAAGCTGGAGTTTTTTAACCTAACCAGACCCCTCCTACCGAGAGGCCGACTGCTACAGGCTAGTGACTAAACAATAGCTCTAATTAGCACCTATTGTGCAGTCTCCTAATGATGGGATGGAAGCCTCCCCTGATGGCTCCCTTGACGGCAGGTAACAATATTTGTCATGTCCATGACTAAATATACTAAAACAAATACATCACAATTGTGATATGTGTACAATTGTGATGTATTTGTTTTAGTATATTTATTAGTATATAGTATATAAAACAAATAGATCACAATTGTACACATATCACAATTGTGATGTGTTGGGGAAAGTGTAGTGACACGGACCCACAACAGGGGGCGCAAATGAACGGTCAATAGATGAGCCAAAAGGTAACAATTTAATGTTGTGAATGTGCACAACGAATATACAGACAATCTCAGAATCTGATAGCAGTCAATACACAAAGGTGACGTGTGGGCAGGCTCGAGGATAGAAGACGTCTGTCCTGAGAAGAGCCGGAACCACACGATTTCCGTCGCCACCGAACCTGGTGAATACTGGAGCCGCCAAGTCCCGAATTCCCAGGTGATCACCGTCCCCGACTGTCGGATCTGGTACTGCTGGCGAGGAGCACAAACAGTGAGATGTGGGTGTGTGCACACCCAGTAACAAAAACAGTCAGAAGGTGGAAAGTCACCTCCACCTCTAATCACACACCCGTTCAGCTCCTGTTAACCACTTATCTGGTTGGGGTGTGAAGCGAAGCCATCGCTGATCACACCAAAACGCCAATCCCACAGATAAGGCAACACCCACAGGAAAACGACTGCAAAGAAGTTCAGACTATAAAGTCAGTGTTAAGTTCAGATACAGCAGAGAATATTACCTTCACAGGTAGATGATATCTCGGCAGTGAGGTGGAGATGACATCCGGCTTTTATGGAGTGATGAAATGATGGGTGACAGCTGTCATGAGTTGATGTGTGACAGCTGTCACTCCCGGTTGTGTCCGTGGCGGCAGCGCCCTCTCGTGCCTGAAGCCCGCACTTCAGGCAGGGCGCCCTCTGGTGGTGGGCCAGCAGTACCTCCTCTTCTGGCGGCCCACACAACAATATGTGTACAATTGTGATCTATTTGTTTTAATATATTTAGATTTTGTTGTGATTTGGCACTTTATAAGCCGATTAAATTGAAATTGAACATTTTATTGAGTCCTAAAGTAAATAAATATGAAATTGGTCACTGGATCCTTAAACTTTGGACATAATAAACTCTACATGGTGGATCCTTGATCTCTGGACATGAATAGGAATAAACAAAATCTGTAGTTTTTGTCATAAGCATTTCCTTTCAGACGTTGGCATGAATGTCTTTCCATATATCTGAGCTCTTACAGCTGCTGTGCTTCACTTCAGGATGTAATTTGTAAAGAAATACAGCACATTTCATTTTGGGAGGAAAAAACGTTTTAGTCGATTACAGTTTCTTATCTGTATTACAACTTTTGGAAAGAGGTGTCATTTTATTTAAAGCGGCAATTCTTTTTGAAGTTATTAAGTTATTTGGGGGAGGTGATGGTCTAGTGGTTAAGGTGTTGGGCTTGAGTCCAGAAGATCATGGGTTCAAATCCTCGCCTGACTGGAAAATCACTAAGGGCCCTTGGGCAAGGCCTTTAATCCCCTATTGCTCCCGGTGTGTAGTGATCGCCTTGTATGGCAGCACCCTGACATCGGGGTGAATGTGAGGCATTATTGTAAAGTGCTTTGAGCGTCTGATACAGATGGAAAAGCGCTATATAAATGCAGTCCATTTCATTAATTCCGACCGCACTCTGTCTTGGCAGAGAGCCGCGCAGCGTTTCTAGCTGTGCGAATGTAACAGAGGACGATTCTTGTTTCTTGACTGCAACAAGACAAGAGTCCCAGTTAGTGACTTTAATCTACACAGAAGTGACTCACAATATTTTAATGGTTTTGAGAGGAGTTAAGAAGCGGACTTGTCGTTTCTGAAGAGCAGCGAATCAAAGAACCAACAAGCTAGTGGATCGAAGCATTGCTTCAATGAGTCGCGCTGCAGAAACGGTTGATTACAGAGCCGCTGCAGACCAAACCCTGAATATCCGACTTTATTTGTACATCCATATGACTCTGAAACTCGGAAAAATCCGTATAATTTATGGACTATAGGTTGACATGAAAACCACCGAAAAGCTGTGTTCACCGCAGGGACACGTTTGGCACTATCGGGATTATTCAAGATTTTTTTTTTTTTTTTTTTTTTTACCGATGACGAACGATGCGTAAAAAAATTTTACCTATAGATCCGGACCTGGATAACAGCAAACACAGAAATACATTTATCAAGCACAAAATACATTTTGTTTATTCAGAGACTGTGTCTGCAGATGAATGAATTTCTTTGCTGTATGTGTGGCCACTCTTATTTAATTATTTGTCTCTTGTTCACAAATTAATCACACACACACCCTGTGCCCCACCTCAGTCGGGCACCCCCCCACCCCTTCCCCTTTTGAACCTAAGGTTCAGTATTTTAATTGTAATTTCAACACTTTTCTTCTACAAAGAAATCACATGTATATGTTAGTTTTATTCTACACAATGCTTTTTACTGCCATCTACATCTCTTTTTCATAGTTTACTTACAAAGTTTACATTTGAAAAGTATTTCTTGAGTTTATAAACACATGCTGACGTCATGGGCGTGGGAGGAGGGGCGCAAACAGTCATGCGCGCGCTGACCGCTTGCCTCCAGGAGTTGCAGGAGGAGGCGCAGCGGCGCTTAATTGGACTCCGCGAGACGAAGTAGTTCTCAATCAGCTTCGTCTGGACTATCTATTTATGTATTTATTTCAATTTCGACACTTGTCAAAGAAGACTTAAGAACAGGTAACTCTCTGTCTTTTTTTTTTTTTGAGCATGTCAAAATATTTCTCCTTGTTGTCTGACGTTAATTACGTCGACTGACTGTGAATTAACCCAACCAGCTCCGCACTTGAGTTAAAAACAGTGCATAATTTGAGTTAATCATTCAATTTACTATGTTGTTATTTTCTTCTGTGGAGGTTTATAAAGTGAAAGCCAGCTATGTTCAGAGCAGTGTTTGGAAGCAGCCGGAGAGAGGCGAGAGGAAAAGAAGCGGAGCAGAAATGTCCAGGTACTGTCGTCAACGAGAACCCAACTTGTAATAACAAGGTTATAACTGGCACCGTGTGGCCTTGCTTTTTTATTAATCACTCCTGAATATTGTGTATTTCTCTCACACTGAGAACAGTGGCTGTTTTGTTGTGTGTTGTTCGACGGTAATATTGAGGTTAACTTCTCTGGAGTGGTTTAAGTAAAGCCTTTTCAATTAGCCCGATTCCTCAGGGCGGCTGTCCTCCTCTTAGCGCCCCTCTGCCTCCATCCAAAGTGTGTCAGGAGAACTTAGAGTGGCTTAGGCAAACAGTATGACCTACTAAAAATATTCTGGGTTTTTCCACAGAGATTTTTGAGCAACCAGTTACATGAACGTGCACGTCTCAGTGTAAACAAAATCAAGGTTTTGTTCATTTCATACCAATAGTGCAGCAGGTAACAGAATATTTAGAGGAATCCTTCAAATGGTGATACAAGCACCAAGATATTAGATATTACTCTTTTGAAAAAACCGACGGGTCAGTTGTATTTTCAATAGGCGGCCATGTAGGGGTCAATTGAAGAATTACATAGGGGTCAAAATATAAAAATGCTCCAGTCATATTGAAAATTATACCACATTATGTGTCTGATTGTACAGATTCCAAAAAGGTATAGTTTGGATGATCTATGACTGAATTCTGTAGAGTTACGGGGTAAAAACAACAAGAATGATGACAAAGTTCAGTTTCAGTTTGTACAGGGGTCAAAAGTTAGAGTTACTCCAATGTTGTTCAAAGGTGATGCAAATTATTGGTTGAGTTAATAGGATTTCAAAAAGGAATAGTTTGCACCATGTATCATGCTTAGTTATCACATTACGGGGTAACATATGTCATACACTCTAAGAAATATAATGTTGAATTTAATTGATAAAGTTAAGGTAACTTTTTCCACATAACTTTGTCAGTTAAGTGCAACACAATATTGGGATTTAAGTAATAATGTTTCATTTGATTTAATTAATGTCAGTGACAATGTTGTTTTGCACTTAATTAACAATGTTATGTGGAAAAAGTTACCTTAACTTTATCAATTAAATTCAACATTTTATGCCTAAGAGTGTATGTTTCATTTCTATAAGAGTGTAGAATTTAATGGACGTCAACATTATTTGACCTTTACTTTAGAGACCAAGCATTCAACACAGTAAAAACTATTACATTTATTAATCCAAGTAGGTCAATCAACAATTTGCACAATTTTTTACTAAAACTGGAGCAACTTTAATTTTTGACCCCTGTACAAACTGAAATTGACCTTTGTCACCATTCTTAAAGTTTTTACCCCATAACTCCATAACATTCAGTCATCGATAGTCCAAACTATACCTTTGTGTAATCTTTATGATCAGGCAAATAATGTGGTATAGTTTTCAATATGATTGGAGCATTTTTATATTTTAACCCCTGAGTAATTATTCAATTGACCCCTACGTGGCCGCCTATTGAAAATTCAAGTGGCCTGTTGTTTTTTTCAAAAGAACAATGTCTAAGGAGAATTTGTGCTGGATTTGGTGCTTGTATCGCCGTGTGAAGTATTGTTTCAGTTATTTGCTGCACTATAAGATGTAACTTGTTAAATGTGAATGCTAGGATTATAGATATTTGGCTTTTGGGGTGAACTTGTTAACATTCCACATAGTACAGAGGGCAAGTTAGTCTGCACAAAAGTAGAGCTCAGTACTGGAGCAACCATGCTGCTCAGTAATAATTAATAATATTCTGCTTTGGGGAGCAAGAACACAGAGGGAGATAGAAAACTGTGCCCGTTTCATTAAAGCCACATTTTCTGAAAACTGATGGATGGCTGTGGCAATTTGCACAGTGATGTAGTACCTATAAAAATGCTCACTCCCTCAGGCTTTTAGATGTTTTCATCATTTCATGATGACAAATTAAAACAAGCCAGACTTAGGCTTTGGAAATTAAATTAAACAAACTGACACACACAAAAAAGCCCACACCACAATAAAATCAATTCGAGTTACATATTATTCAGTCACACAGATGACAGGTATATGGGTATATCACAAAAGCAAAATGAACTTGTTTACTATGTAGATGAGGTGCATCACAGTAAATAAAAGTTTAATCTGTCTATTCCAGTGATCCTCAAACTGGTTCCCAAGGATCACTTGTGGCAGGGCAGGAAGAGATGGAAAATGTGTAGGTTTGGTGGTCCTTGAGGACCGGTTTGAGAACCAGTGGTAATCTCATAATATGCCATTTCATTTTAAAGACTTCCACTTTTAGATAGTCATTTCTTACTTTTTAGTTATCTTTTAACAAAATTGAGGGGGTCGACTCATCTACAGTAGTGTTCAGAATAATAGTAGTGCTATGTGACTAAAAAGATTAATCCAGGTTTTGAGTATATTTCTTATTGTTACATGGGAAACAAAGTACCAGTAGATTCAGTAGATTCTCACAAATCCAACAAGACCAAGCATTCATGATATGCACACTCTTAAGGCTATGAAATTGGGCTATTAGTAAAAAAAGTAGAAAAGGGGGTGTTCACAATAATAGTGGCATCTGCTGTTGCCGCTACAAACTCAAAACTATTATGTTCAAACTGCTTTTTTAGCAATCCTGTGAATCACTAAACTAGTATTTAGTTGTATAACCACAGTTTTTCATGATTTCTTCACATCTGCGAGGCATTAATTTTGTTGGTTTGGAACCAAGATTTTGCTCGTTTACTAGTGTGCTTGGGGTCATTGTCTTGTTGAAACACCCATTTCAAGAGCATGTCCTCTTCAGCATAAGACCTCTTCAAGTATTTTGACATATCCAAACTGATCCATGATACCTGGTATGTGATATATAGGCCCAACACCATAGTAGGAGAAACATGCCCATATCATGATGCTTGCACCACCATGCTTCACTGTCTTCACTGTGAACTGTGGCTTGAATTCAGACTTTGGGGGTCGTCTCACAAACTGTCTGCGGCCCTTGGACCCAAAAAGAACAATTTTACTCTCATCAGTCTACAGAATATTCCTCCATTTCTCTTTAGGCCAGTTGATGTGTTCTTTGGCAAATTGTAACTTCTTCTGCACGTCTTTTAACAGAGGGACTTTGCGGGGGATTCTTGCAAATAAATTAGCTTCACACAGGCATCTTCTAACTGTCACAGGACTTACAGGTAACTCCAGACTGTCTTTGATCATCCTGGAGCTGACCAGTGGGTGAGCCTTTGCCATTCTGGTTATTCTTCTATCCATTTTGATGGTTGTTTTCCATTCTCTTCCACGCGTCCGTTTTTTTTTTTGTCCATTTTAAATTATTGGAGATCATTGTAGCTGAACAGCCTATAATTTATTGCACCTGCGTATAGGTTTTCCCCTCTCCAATCAACTTTTTAATCAAACTACGCTGTTCTTCTGAACAATGTCTTGAACGTCCCATTTTCCTCAGGCTTTCAAAGAGAAAAGCGTATTCAACAGGTGCTGGCTTCATCCTTAAATAGGGGACACCTGATTCACACCTGTTTGTTCCACAAAACTGAGGAACTCACTGACTGAATGCCACACTACTATTATCGTGAACACCCCCTTTTCTACTTTTTTTTTACTAATAGCCCAATTTCATAGCCTTAAGAGTGTGCATATCATGAATGCTTGGTCTTGTTGGATTTGTGAGAATCTACTGAATCTACTGGTACCTTGTTTCCCATGTAACAATAAGAAATATACTCAAAACCTGGATTAATCTTTTTAGTCACATAGCACAAGGGCAATTCCAGCAAAAAGGTAACATGGCAGGTGAAATTTCAAAATGTAAATACCACAAATACCACTCGGTTATGTCCTTTGGGTACCCAAGTATGAGAAACACAAGGATTTCTACCAGTTCAGCCGACCTTAGGTTTTTGGCTGCACATCTCATTTTTGCCCCAACAAAACAGCAAGTTTCAAGCCCAAAACACAGTTTTTCTTCCTCATTGTATTACACAAGTCCTGAGCTTAATACAGAATTTACAACTATTTTCCATTAGTATTCTTATTAGAGTATTGAGAACAACATATTAATTTCAAAAGTAAGCCTTGTGTTTTTTAGCCTGGGTGACGAAAATGAGGTAGTCCTTCTAGGTAACCTGAGTAACAAAAAATGATGAAGTTTTCTCTAGTTTGACAGTGCTGGTAGATATGACAGCCAGATTCCTTCATTCATCTCTTCCACCCAGAATTATTATATTCACGAAACAAAACCAGAAAAATCCCTCATAGCCTTTGGGCAGAAGTGCTTCAAAATCTGTAACGTGAGTAACACTGTAACGTGAGTAACGTGTAATGTGAGTAACACTCACTTCATCACTGAACCACAAAGTTACTCAGTCAGCCAACTAGTTATTGTTTTAACATATAGGTGGCAACCAATTAGCTATTGTTTTAACTTTGAGACATAGGTGGCAGGTTGTTTTCCCACAATACATGTCATTTCCTGTATGGTGGGAGAAATTGAATCTGTGTCATGTCATAACAAATTTCAATCTAGTGACATCAAACAAACATAGTAGAGAAGCTTGAATCTTCGACTAGACTGGGTTGCTTGACGCAAGGACGTTTCGCTTCAAATCGCAGAAGCTTCCTCAGCTAAAATTCTTGGGTTGTGTGGACTTGTGACTTTTTCAGTTTTTCAACATAATACCATTGAACACAAAATAATTCACTGATTTTGTTAATTTCAATTCAATTTATTTCATTTATATAGCACCAAATCACAACAAAGTTGCCCCAAGGCGCTTCACCCAAGTAAGGTCTAACCCTACCAACCTCTGGAGCAGTGGTTTTTAAACTGAGGCGCAAGAGTTCTTCGTGTGGGGGTCAAAAAAATAACTAAACACTGTTAACCAACAAAAGAAGAAGGGGGAAAAAGGAAAAGGAAAACATTGTTAGCTTACATACCAGGAGCAAAATGGATACATTTTTAATGTGTAGCCTAAATCTACCAGTGGGAAGACAGAGTTTGGGGCAACCAAAATAAGAAGAAAGTAGAGGACCATCTACGATTGCTCCTCTCCACAGTGCATCCCCGCATCAGCTGCCTCATTGCTCGCACTAAACAGTGAGACTAGATGAGAGTCTATCTATGTATAAAAGCTGAATTAATATTATTTATGTTAAAATGTGTTAATTATGCCAAAGGCATTTAAAAACACAGAAATGTTTAAATGTTAAAATTTGACAAAAAGAAAATAGAATAGAAAGTTTTTTTAAAAACACGTTTAAAATGTTTGAAAAGGGTGTAAAATGTGTGAAAGAATAGAAAGTTCTTTAAAAATATGTTTAAAATGTTTACAAAGGCTGTAAAATGTGTAAATGCATAGACCGTTCCTTAAAAAACACAAATACGAGGTCTATTAGAAAAGTATCCGACCTTATTATTTTTTTCAAAAACCATATGGATTTGAATCACGTGTGATTGCATCAGACAAGCTTGACCCTTTGTGCGCATGCGTGAGTTTTTTCACGCCTGTCGGTTGCGTCATTCGCCTGTGAGCAGGCTTTGAGTGAGGAGTGGTCCAGCTCCCTGTTTCATTGCCAGGAAATGGCGGAATGATTTGGGCTTTTTTTCCCATCAGAATTTTTTCAGAAACTGTTAGAAACTGGCAGCTGGAAACCATTAGAAAAATTTATCTGGCTTTCGGTGAAAATGTTACGGGCTTGGTAGAGAATAAGGAGTGTTACTGTCGCTTTAAGGACGGCCCCCAGTGGCTGTGGGGCGCGCTGCGCTCCGAAGCCGCCATCGACAGGTTGAACGACCATTTCATTTCTAAACGGATGGCTGTCTGGATCCATGACCATCGTGTGCCATTTCTCTGGTTATCACTGGACATCAACCATTTTACAGCAGATTTCACTTTTGACAAGAGATTTTGTCATGGAAAGCCGAGCGGAGGCTTCGCGCGTCACGATGGATTCGCTACTGGAGCGAGACAAAACCACCTCTGTTTTGGTCTCACAGGACGGCTTTGAGATGGCGTTCAGACAGCTGTCGGTGGTTTTTCCATCGAGTGATTATCCGAGAAATTGTGGATGTGCCTGGACATGCCAGAACATGTCCTGTGAGGCTTCATCATGGCGTTGCTTTGCGCCATGAGGCACCTCCGCGACGTGCGGAATTCCTCCACACGTCTGTCTCAGTGTGCCGAAAAGTGCTGATGTCCACTTCTTTTCACAATTCCTGTGCTAGTCAGATGACATCCCGGATAAAACACAGCGTCCAGTTTGGAAATGAACGGCACCTTCCACTTTTAGAGTTAGAGTTTTTGTCATGGAAAGAGGAGCGAACTCACGCATGCGCACGAAGGTTCAAGCTTGTCTGACGCAATCACACGTGATTCAAATCCATATGGTTTAAAAAAAAAAAAAAAAAAAAGGTTGGATACTTTTCTAATAGACCTCGTATATTTGAAGTTGGTCACTGGATCCTTGATCTCTGGACATAAATAAAAATAAACAAAATCTGTAGTTTTTGTCAAAAGCATTTTGTTTCAGACATTTAGGCATGAATGTCTCTCCATACCTCTGAGGTGAGCTAAACTTTTTCTGGGTTGTCTGGGTGTCTTGGTGGCTTTCCTCACTGCAACCCATCATCTTGGCTTTTATGTTTTTAATTAATTTATATCAAGTTGTAGAGATTTGTTTTCAGTTTGACTCTAAGGAAGATAATTTTAGAAATGTTTATATTGAGAAGCCTGATTTACTTTTTGTATTTGAAACGCCATAAACAAATTAAAATGCATGAAATACCAAGGGGCTGAATACTTTTGCAAGCCACTGTAACCATGTATCATCAGTATTGCAATGAAAGCTAATTCCACAACACCGCAATATGTGCCCAAGGGGTGCTGACAAGAGCAGGGGGCCTAAGACAGACTCCTGTGGAATCCCAGATTTCATGTCACTAAGGTTAGTGGTAGTGCTGTTGTACAAAACACAGTGAGAACGACTGGTTAGGTATGACCAGTCGTTCCTTTATCCAGTACCACGATAAAGAAAACTTAATTGTGAGTCACGTGTGATCCCATTGCTTTAAGTCAAGGTGTTTTGGAATTTGTAGGTTCCATAAACTCATTTATCAATGTGCTTTCAAGACAAGGTAGCCATTCAGCCATTTTATGTGAGACATTTTTAACAGTACGCTACAGTACTTTAAACAGTGCTGTCATCAAAATGGTGTAGAATTGGCCATTTTAACAATGCTACAGATTTTTCCATTGTATTTCTTTCTTGCCCATACTTGTTGTAGTGCTTATTCATAACCTCTCTGTGCATTTCTGTGTTTTCACTGAAGGTCAGGAGGTGTTTGCTCATGGAACCTTGCAGAGGAATACTGGTGGGCACGCTACACATGAGAAAGACAGTGACGACACTGAAAGCTCAGCAAAACAGAAGAGACTATCCAAGGGAGTGTCCATTTCCTTACCGTCCTCCCCTGTTCTCCCTCGTCAGAGTTACTTAGTTCCCTTCCAGTCCTGCGGAAAGTCCCCAGGTTGGTGACATTAAGTCACATTAAAGTAGGAGCTCATTATGTATAAATGAAGATGACAAGAAGCTGGAAGTTGTTGCTTTTGTGGATTTATTATTGCAACAGAGTTTCAATGCATTCAGTTGTGTCTTCCATGTGACAAGAGACATGAGTGCACACAGGCGGTACCCTGAGGGCCTAGAAACGTGACAGATTGTCAGGGTAAATGATTGAACAAGCTAGCTCAAGGCATGTGTTCCTCCAGTGATAACAAGGGTTTTGGTTAGGTAGGTCAGTTCTGAGATCATTTGAATCCCACTGTGGCTACTGATACCAAAGAGGCCTTCAAATGAGGCTGTGTTGCTTATTTGTGAAGCCCTGATTTTTTTTTTGTCAGCATGCAAGTCAGAACTTTGCATGACAACTGTTTGGTTTTTGTATGGATGTGAGAAATTCTTGTGCAAAGTTATTTAAAATGGCGATCTGTCTACCATTTCAGTATTTACCTGGTAACCTAAATAAAGTCTGGGAGTGTGGTATTGTCCATTCTTGTATTTGTGTGTTGTTGTTGCCCTGCACCAATATCTTTCCTTTCTTGTTGTTGACTGGGAGTACAGGGTGCTAACCCCTTGTCAGATTTCCCAGGTTTCATCTTTGGATCAGTTTGGATGCTGCTGAAGCTGAAGGTCTTACTGATGGTTAGGAGTTTACTCTTATGTTTGCATGTGTTTTGTGGACTTTGATAAGGCATATGACCGGGTTCTTCGGGATGTGTTATGAGTGTGTGGAGTTCCTTGTGACAGGTTATCCAGTTTGGACTGCCATGGTTGTACCTTTACACTTTTTTAACATTTATGGCCACAATTGGGAGGGAGGGAGTGAAGGAGAGAGAGATAGCTAGAGAGAGGTGTAAGTCCTGTATACGTATACAATCCTATGTACAAACTCCCATTTAATATGCCTAAAACATTTGGAAACAATGAAAGTTGTTAAATGTGCAATATAGCTTTTTTGAAAGCTATATTGCAATGTTTGACCACTTTTTGCTTTTTTTTTTTTAATGTTTATTCAATTTTCTCTTAATACAACAAATTCAACACAAAACAAAACACACATCTGCTCAGCAACACACCAACAACTGCACATATAGCCATATGCAAACAACAACATCATCGGTACCAAACAGCACAGCACTGGCCCATGGGATGTTGAGATGGCATCTCAAACCCATCAATACATAAAACATTAGACAAGAGCGCGGGACAAAATAGAAGAGACATTTCCCTCAAAATAATCTAAAAGGGGTTTCCATATGAGATAAAATGTGTCAGTCTTGGCATGGCTCAAAGCTGTCAGAAAAACAAGTGGAATATGCTCCAGAATGAACTTTTTCCACCCAGAAAGCCGTGGAGATATCCATTGAAGGAAAATATTTTTCCTGGCGCAGTAAGTTAAAATATTATATAATTTACTGTTGTGTTTATTTTTGATGCATTTATTAGGTAGACCAAGGAGAAGAGATAAAGGATCAAGTTCCAAATTAATTTTAATAATCTTTTGAATTTCAGTATTAATATCTTTCCAATATTTCAGGATTCTAGGCCACGACCAGAAACAGTGTGTGAGACTTTCTTCTCGCAATGCACATTTTGGACATAGTGAAGAGGAGCTTGTTTTGAATTTGGACAGCCTGTTCGGGGCCATGTGTGATCTATGCAACACTTTTAACTGAAGAGCCCAAGAACGATTACAAATAGTAATTTGTTTGGCTGCATTTCAAATAATGCCCCAGTTTTCTTCGGTTATGTCAATCTCTAAATCTCTTCCCCATGTCTGAGCTACGACAGGAGCAACAGTCTGACAGTCTTTTAATGTTTTGTAGTACATGCTAAGTGACACATCTTTTGATCCAAAGAACAGCCTTTCTACATCTGAAACCCTAGTGTCCCTCAAAAGAGAGGTGCCTTTTTTAATAAAGTCCCTTATTTGGAAGAATCTAAAAAGGTTGTTCCTCCCGATATTAAACTCCTCCATAACTTGTGTGAAGGACATAAGTGTTCCTTCTTTGAATAAACAACCAAGGGTAGAGATTCCCGCAGATTCCCAGTCCCTGAAACCCAGATCCATTACGCCAGGAGGAAAGTCTGGGTTATTAACAATAGGTGAAAACGATGATGTAATTCCAGTTCTCCCTTCAACATATCGTACGGCTCTCCATGCCCGCACTGTATTTATAATAACTGGGTTATTGCAGTATTTAGTAACTGTTTTCATACTTCTTAAAAAGAGTAAGCTTTTAAGTGGGCATTCACACAGGGAGGCCTCCACATCTAACCAAATGGTTGAAGAGCTCCTACAGATCCACTCTTGTGCATACATTAGGAGAGAACTCAATTGATACTTTTTCAAATCTGGGAGATCCAAACCTCCACTGTGGGTAGGGAGCTGCAGAGTAGACATTTTAATGAGCGCCCTTCTTTTGCTCCATATAAATGAACTAAACCACCCTTTTATTTTTTGGATTAATTTGTGTGAAAATAAAGGATCATTCTCATCGGATAGAGTAAGCGAGGGAGAATATTCATTTTAAGAAGAGAAATCCTACCAATCCATGATATAAGGAGGCAGTGCCACCTTTCCAAATCCAATTTGATTCTATCTAGTAGTGGGACGAAATTTTCTTTGAACATTTGGTCAAAATTAGGTGTAATAAAAATACCCAGATTTGTGAATCCTGCAGGAGACCATTTGAAGGGAGATGTGGAAATGGGCTGTTGATTACCTAGAGGCATCGCCTCAGACTTTGAGAAATTAATTTTATAACCAGAAAATAACTAAAATTGTTAATAATGGTTATGACCCTGTGGACTGATGTAGATGGGTTAGACAGAAATAATAAAACATCGTCTGCATATAACAAAATTTTGTGAACTGCATTTTTAACTAAAATGCCACACACTGCATGATCACATCTAACTGCTTCAGCCAAGGGTTTGATGGCGAGGGTAAACAGAAGGGGCGAAAGGGGACAGCCTTGTCTGTTGCCCCTCCCCACCAAAAAATGTTTGGATCTGAGTCTGTTTGTAATAACTGCTGCTCTGGGATCCTGATAGAAAACTTCAATCCATTTGATAAATTTAGGACCTAGCCCAAACGTCTGCAGAGAATAAAATAAATATGACCACTCAACACGGTCGAACGCCTTCTCTGCGTCAAGGGAAACTACCATGCCGTCAACTGCACGTTGCTGACACAATTGAACTACATTAAGAAGACGCCTAACATTATTACCCGAGTTGCGACCCTTTATAAAACCGGTTTGATCATTCTTTATTAACTGAGGTAAGACACCTTCGAGATGTACCGAGAGAATTTTAGACAATATTTTAAGATCTACATTAAGTAATGAAATAGGCCTATAAGAGCTACAATTTTTAGGAGCTTTGCCCTTTTTGAGAATTAAGGATATATTTGCTTCCCTAAGAGAAGGGGGGAGGAAACCTGCCCTAAACGAGTCATTGAGCATTTCCATATATGGTTTGGTTAATAAATCCTTGAATTCTTTATAAAATTCGGATGTTAATCCATCTGTACCCGGTGCCTTCCCACTCCGAAGGGACTTAATAGCTCTGTGTATCTCCAACTCTGAAATATCTGCGTTTAGTATTTTTTTTGTCTTTTGAAACAGTGGGAAGATTAATTTTAGAAAAGAAAGCTTCCATCTTAGATTGGGAATGTTTGCATTGCTCAGACTTATATAAGTTGCTATAAAATTCAGAAAATGTTGCATTAATGACCCCAGGGTCAGTGGAGTAGGAGCCATTCCTATCAGTGATGGAGGCTATTGTTCGGGAAGCAATTTGGGATTTAGTAAGGTACGCAAGGTATCTTCCTGGTTTATCTCCATGTTCAAATAATTTTTGTTTGGCAAATTTTATTTTATCTGTTGCATTTTGGGTTAATAAAGTATTGAGTGAACATCGAATGGCATTAAGTTCCTTCAATTTAGACGGTGTGGGTCTTTTAATATACTCTTTTTCCCCAAAACGAAGTCTTCTTTCTAAAATGTTTTGCTGCTCTGTGATTTTACGCTTCTTACTGGCCGTGTAAGACAGAATCAGTCCTCTACTGTAGGTTTTAATAGTCTCCCAGAGAAGAGAAGGACTACTAGCCGTGGGTGAATTAATAGTTAGAAAGTGTTTAAATTCTGTTGAAAAATATTCCACGAACTTAGAATCTTTCAAAATAGTAGGATTCATTTTCCAGTAGTTGGAAGTTTTGTCTGCATTTTTGGGGGCAAAATTCAAATAAACAGCTGCATGATCAGATAAAACTATATGTCCAATTGTGCAAGAAATCACTTGCTTTAAGACAGTTTTAGGAAGAAAGAAGTAATCAATACGTGTGTGGCATTTATGTGGGTTAGAATAAAAGGTGTACGCCTTTCCAGCAGGGTGGAGTCTCCTCCACACATCCACAAAACCTACTTCTTCCACAAGGTTTGATACTTGTTTTGCTTGTTTTGGGATAGAGGGAGAGCCAACGGGGAGCCGGTCAGTCAACGGATTCATAAGAGAGTTAAAATCACCAGCAGTAATGGTGTTCTCAATTGGAAAACCTGAAAGTTTTGTGACGATTTCAGTCAGAAATGTAATAGGGTGGCCAGGTGGGAGATAAACATTAAGTATAGCAAATTCTTCACCATGTATAACTGCTTTAATTAGTACATATCTTCCATTGGAATCTTTATGGCATTCTAAGAGCTTAAAGTTCAGAGAATTTCTAATAAGGATCGCAACCCCTCGACTATTACTTGTAAACGAAGAAAAGAAAACCTGATCAAAACCACACATTTGCAGCTTTAAATGCTCTGTGTCATTTAAGTGCGTTTCTTGTAATAACGCTATGTCAACCCTTTCCTTCTTTAAAGATAGAAGAACTTTGTTTCTTTTAATTGGTGAATGACTCCCCTTAATATTCCAAGTACAGAGTTTAAAGGTGTTTACAGCCATGACCATATATTCATATACTTATGCTCCAGTGTCGATGATGAGTCTGAATAATAGTGTGCTGAGCTAAAACCATAACAAAAACACATTTGCAGGAAACAGCACTGCATAACTAAATGAACATGAACAAAAACAAAAACTTTAGCTTTCCAGAAGCATTCCTCCGTCCACTCGGAGATCAGCTTTTCCCAACTAACATTCTGTTCATCGCCACCGCGCACCACTATACAGGATGAGCAAATAGAGAGAGCTAATTATATATAATAAGTATACTCACGTCTCTTTAGTCCAAAACAGTAGCTAAAAATATAAAAAGAAAAGAAAAAAAAAAACCTACGTCCGTGATATACAATCCAACTCAAATCAATTTGTTCTATTGAAGCAAATCTCGGGGTCTTCATTTCAGACTGTCCACAAACGCTGATGCCTTTTCCGGAGAGTCAAAAACTGTAATTGACCCTTCATGAGTGACTCTCAGTCTCGCAGGATAGAGAAGAGACTATTGGATTCCCGCATCACGCAGCCTCCGCTTCACAGCATCAAATCTCCTCCGTTTCCACGTTGTGTCAGCCGAGAAATCTTGGAAGAACATGATCCTGGAGCCTTTATACATCTTGTCGGTGGTGCCGCTCCTCTGTGATGCCTCCAGCACTCGTTGTTTGTCTCTGAAGTTATGGAACCGTATGAGCACGGGTCTCGGGGGCTGACGCGTTGATCCGGTCTCGGGCCGCTGTGCCAGTGTACGGTGTGCTCATTCAGTCTTTATGCGCCCGCCTTTAGCCTCGATTTGCAGGAACTCTGGCAGCCATTTCTCAAAAAAGTGCATTCAGGCAGCCCGATCACACGAACATTTTTCCTCCTGCCTCTATCCTCAAAATTGTCAATGCGCTGTGTTATGAAGAGGACCTTGTTCTCCAGAGTTTGGATGCGATCCGTGGCTTGCTCCAGCTCGTCTTCCTGGGCTGCGATTCTGTCCTCCGCTTCAGTAGTGCGTTTACTCAGCTCCTTGATTTCCCCGGACTGGGTCTTAAACATTTCAGACAGCGCGTCTATTTTTTGGGTGACAACAGCTGTTATGTTGGAGAGGAAATGGCGTCTCACTAACTTAGAAGATCTTCACTTAGCCTGGAAAAAGAGTCTGTTGCTCTATAAAAAAGCCCTCCGTAAAGCTAGGACATCTTTCTACTCATCACTAATTGAAGAAAATAAGAACAACCCCAGGTTTCTTTTCAGCACTGTAGCCAGGCTGACAAAGAGTCAGAGCTCTATTGAGCTGAGTATTCCATTAACTTTAACTAGTAATGACTTCATGACTTTCTTTGCTAACAAAATTTTAACTATTAGAGAAAAAATTACTCATAACCATCCCAAAGACGTATCGTTATCTTTGGCTGCTTTCAGTGATGCCGGTATTTGGTTAGACTCTTTCTCTCCGATTGTTCTGTCTGAGTTATTTTCATTAGTTACTTCATCCAAACCATCAACATGTTTATTAGACCCCATTCCTACCAGGCTGCTCAAGGAAGCCCTACCATTATTTAATGCTTCGATCTTAAATATGATCAATCTATCTTTGTTAGTTGGCTATGTACCACAGGCTTTTAAGGTGGCAGTAATTAAACCATTACTTAAAAAGCCATCACTTGACCCAGCTATCTTAGCTAATTATAGGCCAATCTCCAACCTTCCTTTTCTCTCAAAAATTCTTGAAAGGGTAGTTGTAAAACAGCTAACTGATAATCTGCAGAGGAATGGTCTATTTGAAGAGTTTCAGTCAGGTTTTAGAATTCATCATAGTACAGAAACAGCATTAGTGAAGGTTACAAATGATCTTCTTATGGCCTCGGACAGTGGACTCATCTCTGTGCTTGTTCTGTTAGACCTCAGTGCTGCTTTTGATACTGTTGACCATAAAATTTTTTTACAGAGATTAGAGCATGCCATAGGTATTAAAGGCACTGCGCTGCGGTGGTTTGAATCATATTTGTCTAATAGATTACAATTTGTTCATGTAAATGGGGAATCTTCTTCACAGACTAAAGTTAATTATGGAGTTCCACAAGGTTCTGTGCTAGGACCAATTTTATTCACTTTATACATGCTTCCCTTAGGCAGTATTATTAGACGGTATTGCTTAAATTTTCATTGTTACGCAGATGATACCCAGCTTTATCTATCCATGAAGCCAGAGGACACACACCAATTAGCTAAACTGCAGGATTGTCTTACAGACATAAAGACATGGATGACCTCTAATTTCCTGCTTTTAAACTCAGATAAAACTGAAGTTATTGTACTTGGCCCCACAAATCTTAGAAACATGGTGTCTAACCAGATCCTTACTGTGGATGGCATTACCCTGACCTCTAGTAATACTGTGAGAAATCTTGGAGTCATTTTTGATCAGGATATGTCATTCAAAGCGCATATTAAACAAATATGTAGGACTGCTTTTTTGCATTTACGCAATATCTCTAAAATCAGAAAGGTCTTGTCTCAGAGTGATGCTGAAAAACTAATTCATGCATTTATTTCCTCTAGGCTGGACTATTGTAATTCATTATTATCAGGTTGTCCTAAAAGTTCCCTAAAAAGCCTTCAGTTAATTCAAAATGCTGCAGCTAGAGTACTGACGGGGACTAGAAGGAGAGAGCATATCTCACCCATATTGGCCTCTCTTCATTGGCTTCCTGTTAATTCTAGAATAGAATTTAAAATTCTTCTTCTTACTTATAAGGTTTTGAATAATCAGGTCCCATCTTATCTTAGGGACCTCGTAGTACCATATCACCCCAATAGAGCGCTTCGCTCTCAGACTGCAGGCTTACTTGTAGTTCCTAGGGTTTGTAAGAGTAGAATGGGAGGCAGAGCCTTCAGCTTTCAGGCTCCTCTCCTGTGGAACCAGCTCCCAATTCAGATCAGGGAGACAGACACCCTCTCTACTTTTAAGATTAGGCTTAAAACTTTCCTTTTTGCTAAAGCTTATAGTTAGGGCTGGATCAGGTGACCCTGAACCATCCCTTAGTTATGCTGCTATAGACGTAGACTGCTGGGGGGTTCCCATGATGCACTGTTTCTTTCTCTTTTTGCTCTGTATGCACCACTCTGCATTTAATCATTAGTGATCGATCTCTGCTCCCCTCCACAGCATGTCTTTTTCCTGGTTCTCTCCCTCAGCCCCAACCAGTCCCAGCAGAAGACTGCCCCTCCCTGAGCCTGGTTCTGCTGGAGGTTTCTTCCTGTTAAAAGGGAGTTTTTCCTTCCCACTGTAGCCAAGTGCTTGCTCACAGGGGGTCGTTTTGACCGTTGGGGTTTTACATAATTATTGTATGGCCTTGCCTTACAATATAAAGCGCCTTGGGGCAACTGTTTGTTGTGATTTGGCGCTATATAAAAAAATTGATTGATTGATTGATTGATGTTGTTAGTAACTTCTTCGATAACTTGACGAAGGGCAGGGTCAAGCGTGCCGACCGGACCAGGCTCAGCTGGTGGCTCTGAAGTTGACTCTGTGTTAGCATCCATGCTAACGCTAGCCACCGTGGTAGCAGCTGTCTCGGCTTCAGTTGTTTTCACATTTTTCTTGGCGCTTTTAGGCGGCATCGTGCTGGGTCAATTAAAAAAATATCTCTCAATACTCATAGTATCAAGGAAAATCAGAGAGCACCGGGGGGAGCGTCAGGTTATGCTCAAATAAAAGAAATGTGGTGCGCAGTGAAGTGATACTGACCACTCCTTATGCCGCCATCTTGGAAAGTCCCACTTTTTGATCTTTAAAAATATAATATTTCTTTGTGTAATCTCTTACAGTTTACAATAAACTGACTTGTATTCAGTCATAATTTTACAATCATCTTGTTACTGAGGGATCATCTACAGCGGTTTTGTGCTCTTACGTACTCTACAAAGAAATCTTTTCTTTTTTTATGAGGTCTGCAAATTGATAATTCGGTTCTTTAAAATACAGAGCAGAAGACTAAAAATAAATAAAACACGCATCATTCCAATAGCAGCATTTTAATATTGATTGATCATTGGCAACTTTCTTTGTATTCATAATGCTCCACTTAAAAGGACAAATGCCCAAGCCTCGCGCTAAAGAAAGCAAACACTAGGTGGCAGTGTCCTGCAGCAGTTAAGGGTGTTCAACAGAAGAAGGTATGACATCTTATTGCATGCAGCACTGCCTTGTTTTTCCACATAAGGAAAATAAATGGAACTGGTGAATCTCAAAAAGGTCACAGTCATCATTTGTGTGCCACTCATGTAAATTAAAATTTTAAATGCAAGTTAGACTATAATGACTGTGTCAGAGTGTGGCCATGTGCATGATTTAAACCCAGAAATGCATGACTGTGAAAATTCTGGGTGTTTAGTCCATTTATACCCATGAAAGATCTTATGCGCTAAAGATCCTGCTCACCCAAGAAGCCTTAGATGTTGATGCATAAATTGAGACACACCCACACACATCAATGAATGCACTGCTGTCCTTGCCACGACACACACACTTACGCACACATATTTTAACACTGTTCATATGCTACAGACAAACACCCACGATATGGAGGATACTGTGCTGTTTGTATGCACGGTTTGCACTCTTTGCGGACTGCTTTACTCCTGGGACACAATTCAAATTCTACACCACAGATCTCATCTGTGGAGGTTTAATCTCTCTCGCGCTCACTTTGTTTCATATCCCTCCCTTCCTAGCTCTCATTTCCTCCCTCCCTGCCTCCTCTCCCTCTCTCTTCCTTCTCCCTCTTTGCTGTGGCCAAAGGACTGGTAAGGAAGCAGGAGTATGTGGATGGCTCTTCTAATCCAAGAAACTCTCTTTTCTTTGCCTTTTGCCGTGACAAGACAGAGCACAGAGGTGAGAACAGGAGTGTGCAAGGCAGCCGTTTTGCATTTTTGAGCTCTGATCAGAAGGGCTGAATGCCAACGGATGGTGTAGAGGTGAGAAAAGGTGGGATGTGAGAGGCAGGTGAAAGTAGGTGCATGATTTCATGATGTCTTCATATGCTTGGATTAAGTTTTTTTTCTCGGATGTATGTAGGTGTGGTGCTATCTGTGCAATTCTTTTGATATCACAGTTTGTTTTGAGTCTTTACTTTTACTCTTGCATGAAGCTTGATTGGTTAAGGCTACATTAAAGGAATAATGGTATATAATACCAGTACCAGAGGTCTCCTTTTTGTGTGTGTTTTTGACCAAAGGGTTGTCCTCAGACTAAACAGATTTTATGAGGCATCTTCTTTTCCCTGGTTGCCAGGCACTTCTCAGCTTCCCGTTTCCAATGGCAACTGCTAGGTGGTTTGATGAATAGTACTGGACATGCAGTGTGTCCTCATGTTACTCCAGATTGGTTCTTCATGCTTGGCTCACTGAGTGCAAACTTTTCTGTGTCTCCTTTGAAATACACACTCACAAAATACACAAGTCTCCAGGCATTTTTCAAGATGTTAATTTAAGCCTTTAAGTTTTGATGCCTTATGGGAAAAAAATAATTAGGGGTATCTGTCTGTCTCAAAAGTAGAGTGGCAGCCACAAGATGGAATGGAAAAAGCATCAGTATAGGGAGAAGTGACTGTGAGGTCTAAATGCTAAGATGTTTGTGAGGAATGGCGAGCTGTTTTTGTAATCTGTGATGTCCCGTCATCAGCTGATAAGAGTATACAAGCGTGCATAAGAAATTTGGCACAGTGGTAAGATTTGAGAACTGTTTAAGATCTTATCTGCATGGGTCAGGGTGGACCTTAAGGCAGTTGAGGATGGATGGCAGAGCATCAGGGATCTTTAAACAGTAATAAATTAATTCACCACATGGCCCGTGTCAGCCAGTCCCTTCAGAAGCAACAGCAGAGCCAAGGCACTCCTCCTTTCTGCTCCACAGTCGACACCGAGCTCATTGAAATTCACAGCCCGTCTCCCAACGCAGAGCACCTGGCAGGCGTCTGCACAGGCACACTCGCAACCTCACACGTCTTGATGCTGCCCAAACCAGGGACTGGAAAGCCACTGTTTCTGCATATGTAATCAGGGCAGCTGGGACAGTGCTGACCTGTGCACGTACATGTTTCACGCAGACCACTGTTGATGCTGCTGGATGGGAACAGTTCAAAAACACTGCACTAAATTTGCAGCATCAGTTAGACAGTGGTTTGCTTTTTTTTTTTTTTTTGGACTGATGAGTTTCCATTTGCCTGTTAATCTGCCCTGTGTGTGTGTGTGTCCCAGACCTTCATGTGGAGCCCCAGACAGGCTCCTCCCTTTCTCCCCAGGAACTGATGACCAGACTATGCTTCTTATTGGGAGAAGCAACGCCCAGCACAGCTAGCTGTCCTATGGAGGACAGGAGGGAAAAGAAGGTAGGGCAGCACAATGATTCACTGGCCTTTTGCTGTCATGCCATATATAAAGGTGATTTATTAAATAATCCCTCACATTGCCATGAAGATCCCAGCAAGTCAGATTTTTAAATGATTCTGTGGAAATAAACATTGTGCTCAGTGTGTGATCTATATAGTTAAATTCCCCTCAGACTAGCAGATGAAGATAAATCATTTGGAATATCATATGTCTCTGTGCCTAATTCCGTTACTGTGTTTTGTACCTTTTTATTATAGTATGTGCTCATGTTTTTTTTTTTGCTCAGCCTTGGCCCATTTTCTCGACCTCATTCCACCACCTGAACTCCACATTCATTGTGGCTAAGATAGATGAGGCTCTGGTACAAAGGGAATAACAGTGAGCCTTTCAGGGAGCAGCGGTGTGGGGAGCAGTCCACAGTCTCAGTGCTGTACTAATGTACCAGCATATATATATATGTATATATATATATATATATGTATATATATATATATGTATATATATATATATATATGTATATATATATATATATATATATATATATATATATATATATATATATATATACACGAGATCTGTTAGAAAAGTATCCGACCTTATTATTTTTTTAAAAAACCATATGGATTTGAATCATGTGTGATTGCGTCAGACAAGCTTGAACCCTCTTGCGCATGCGTGAGTTTTTTCATGCCTGTCGGTTGTGTCATTCGCCTGTGAGCAGGCTTTGAGTGAGGTGTGGTCCACCCCTCTCGTCTATTTTTTATTGAGAATAATTGTCTGAATGATTTGGAGCTTTGCTGCATCAATTGTTTTTCAGAAACTGTGAGAGACCTCCAGGTGGACACCGTTCGAAAAATTAATATGGCTTTCACGGACGATTTTATGGGGATTAAACAGATTACGGGGTGTTACTGCCGCTTTAAGGACGGCCCACAACTGCTGAGAGCGCGGCGCGCTCCCAGCCCCCATCGACAGGCTGACACCCCGCTGGAACAACCAGATCATTTCCAACGTGAAGGCTTTGTTGATCCGGGACCTCGTCTGACTTTCTCAAAAAGGCAGAAGATGTGGACATCAGCACTTTTTCCGGCACATTCCACCGTTACAGGAGTTTTTTTCATGGAAAGAAAAGCGGAGGGATGCGCCACAGCTCCGTTCATTACGCGGGACAAAACCACCTCGGTGTTGGTCTCTCAGGACAGCTTTCAGGTGGATTTCAGACGGATTCCGGTTGCTTTCCAGTCGTGTGAATATCCGATTGTGATTGTGCATGAGCTGGACATGCCAGAACATGTCCCGTGAGGCTTCATCACGGCATTACTTTGCGACGAGCGGCTGCACCGTGACGCGCGGTGGAGAAGCTTCTCTTTCCATGACAAAAACTCCTGTAACAGTGAAATGTGCCGTTCATTTTTAAACTGGACGCTGTCTTGATCCGGTCTGTCATCTGACTAGCACAGGAATTGTGAAAAGACGTGGACATCAGCACTTTTCCGACACATTCCACCGTTACAGGAGTTTTTTTCATGGAAAGAAAAGCGGAGGGAGGCGCCACGGAGCCGTTCATTACGCGGGACAAAACCACCTCAGTGTTGGTCTCTCAGGACGGCTTAAAGGTGGATTTCAGATGGATTCCGGTTGCTTTCCAGTCGTGTGAATATCCGATTGTGATTGTGCATGAGCTGGACATGCCAGAACATGTCCCGTGAGGCTTCATCACGGCGTTGCTTTGCGCCGAGCGGCTGCACCACGACGCGTGGAACTCCTCCGCACGTCTGTCTTAATGTGCCGGAAAAGTGCTGATGTCCACATCTTTTCACAATTCCTGTGCTAGTCAGATGACATACCGGCTCAAGACAGCGTGATCAGCGGTCCACCACAAGTTGGTGCGACACTGCCTTGACGGTAGGCCCCGCCGACCGAATTACCTACAGAAAAATAAACCGTTCAAACGATGGAATTGGACTAGAATGGGAATAATCCCCTTGTGTCTGATTATTTGTGGAAGTTCATGCTGGATCACATTCGCATATATCCGGTAAAGCTTTATTTGCAACCATATAACCAGCATGAACATCCACAAATCATCAACAAAACAGGGTTATTCCCTAAATTATGTCTTTTTCCACCCGCACCGGCAGCCAGCCCGCCTCCTTCTGTTGGAGGAGGGCGGAGGGCTGAGTTCCTTATGGCAGCCTGGCCGTTGCAAAACACCCAACAGACAGGAATTAATGTTGGGTTTTAAGGTTTACAAACATTTTTAACCATTCGGTCTTACTCACTATGCCAGCAAAGAAATGTTAGCGATCTGAAAGTTAGCGAAACTATATTTAGCGGAAGCTAATTAATCCACTGATGGTTTTCAAAATTAGCTGTAAAGATAATCCACTAACGAAAAGAGTTAGCTTCTCTAATTAGCAGTTAGCGGAACTGTGCCCACCACTAGCCAGAAGGCATATCAAAGATGCAAGCCTAGATTTGATCTGTTTTGTTGAAAGAAAATTCTTCTCTGCTCCACTTCACTATGAAGCTATGACTGGTGATGTAAAATACAGAACACAGTTTCAATCACAGTCACAGAAGCCTATAACGTCTTGGTGGCTTTCCTCACTCGTCTTCTTCTTGCACAGTCCCATAGTTTTTGAGAACTCTCTGCTCCACAAAGATTAACTAACCATAGAGTACCATACTGTTTGTATTTCTTCATAACTAATGTACATAAAGTCCGAGACATAATTAGTGTCTCGGAAATGTTCATGGATCCATCCCCTGACTTGTCTGAAGAAAACTGGATGTAAAAGTGATGGTTTATATGGATTATATTAAAGGGTGCACTTACTTATTAGAGTAAATCTCTTCAGCTGCTCCCTTGATTTCACTCAGGGTTGCCACAGCAGATCCAATGCGGATCTGCATATTGATTTGGCACAAGTTTTACGCTGTATGCCCTTCCTGACACAACTCCACATTACATGGAGAAATTTCAAAACTATTGCACTGATTTAGATGAAATTTTCACCACAGATAGATATTAGGCCATGGAAGACTCCATTAAATTTTGGAGTAGATCGGGATCAAGAGCCCGATTCTGGATCATTTCTTAAAATGTCACCATTTCAAGGATCATCTCAAATCTGCTTAATGGCTCTTGACAAAATTTAAATCACATGTGGCTATTATAAAAAGGAAGACCATGTTAGTGTTGGATGTTGGGAGTGATTTGGATCAATCAAGTTCTGCATATGGCATCACAATGTAAAACCAAGATCAGGAAGACACTATTTTGTTTCAGCTTGTGAATTAAATATCACACTGCAACATTGTGCTCAGTCGGACCATTCTGGATCAATGTTCAATTATTGCATTGTGTTGTGGAATCCGGATCCAGGTAAAGTCTGGGTCACGATTGCTCTTGTTCCAAAATGGATGAAATTACTTTTTTCGTCGAAGGTGTACATACAATACTCCATAATGACAATGTGAAAGAAGTTTTTTTCCCCAACTTTTGCAAATTTACTAAAAAAAGAAAAAAATCACATGGTCATAAGTATTCACAGCCTTTGCCATAAAGCTCAAAATTGAGCTCAGGTGCATTTTGTTTCCACTGATCATCCGGAGATGTTTCTACAGCTTAATTGGAGTCCACCTGGGGTAAATGTAGTTGATTGGACATGATTTGGAAAGGCACACACCCGTCTACATATAAGGTCCCACAGTTGACAGTGGATGTCAGAGCAAAAACCAAGCGTGAAGTCAAAGAAATTGTTGTAGACCTCTGAGACAGGATTGCCTTGAGTCACAAATCTGAGGAACGATACAGAAACATTTCTGCTGCTGGATTGTTTCATGTCATCTCTATAAGTAGTGGTGTTCATATTCATACATATTCAGTGATTTGGAATGGTTACAGTGTTCATCTCTTCACTTGTTTAAAGACAACTGGCTGTAAAATTAATGATTAATATTAAAAATAATACTAGTACAACCCCAATTCCAGTGAAGTTGGGACGTTGTGTAAAGTGTAAATAAAAACAGAATACAATGATTTGCAAATCCTCTTCAACCTATGTTCAATTGAATACACCACAAAGACAGGATATTTAATGTTCAAACTGATAAACTTGATTGTTTTTGTGCAAATATTTGCTCATTTTGAAATGGATACCTGCAACATGTTTCAAAATCACCTTTCCTTATATCACCTTTCCTTCTGACAACACTCAATAAGCGTTTGGGAACTGAGGACACTAATTGTTGAAGCTTTGCAGGTGCAATTCTTTCCCATTCTTGCTTAATGTTCGGCTTCAGTTGTTCAACAGTCTGGGGTCTCTGTTGTCGTATTTTGTGCTTCATAATGCGCCACACATTTTCAATGGGCTACAGGCCTGGACTGCAGACAGGCCAGTCTAGTACCTGCACTCGTTTACTACGAAGCCACGCTGTCTTGGCATTGTCTTGCTGAAATAAGCAGGGACGTCCCTGAAAAAGACGTTGCTTGGATGGCAGCATGTGTTGCTCCTAAACCTGAATGTACCTTTCAGCATTGATGGTGCCATCACAGATGTGTAAGTTGCCCATGCCATGGGCACTAACACACCCCCCCCCCCCATACCATCACAGATGCTGGCTTTTGAACTTTGTGCTGGCATCAGTCTGGATGGTGTTTGTCCTCTTTTGTCCAGAAGACACGACGTCCATGATTTCCAAAAACAATTTGAAATGTGCACTCATCAGACCACAGCACACTTTTCCACTTTGCGTCTGTCCATTTCAAATGAGCTCTGGCCCAGAGAAGGTGGCGGCGTTTCTGGATATTGTTGATGTATGGGTTTCGCTTTGCATGGAAGAGTTTTAACTTAAACTTGTAGATGTAGCGACGAACTCTGTTAACTGACAGTGGTTTTCTGAAGTGTTCCTGAACCCACGTGGTAAGATCCTGTACACAATGATGGAAGTTTTTAATGCAATGCCGCCTGAGGGATCGAAGATCACGGGCATTCAATGTTGGTTTTTGGCCTTGTCACCAATGTGTAGAAAGTTCTCCAGATTCTCTGAATCTTCTGATTATATTATGGATTGTAGATGATGGAATCCCTAAATTCCTTGCAATTGAACATTGAAACGTTCTTAAACTGTTGGACTATTTTTCACACAGTTGTTCACAAAGTGGTGATCCTCGCCCCATCTTTGCTTGTGAACGGCTGAGCCTTTTGGGGATGTTCCTTTTATACCCAATCATGACACTCACCTGTTTCCAATTAGCAGGCCTCATATTTTTCTGGCCTGACCCGGATTTCCGGCTTTTGGATCCGCATATAATGCAACGGAGGTGACAGATTGCCATGTAATCCCTATGGAAGGACGCGTTGTGGCGCCACAAAAGTTCAAGCTTCGCGATGGACATGAATGAAGCAACGCGAATGAAGTGATTTTGAGCGATTGGGGCATTTGTGGTGCGATATCGCGTCGCGTTGCCCTCCTTCCCAAGTTGAAAAATTGGAACTTTTTCATCTTGTTGCGCCACAATGACCAATCAGGGACTGGATATGTAGTGACGTGGAGATGTCGTTCTCTAGCAATCAGCCTGTGAGCAGGACTTATGTCCCTTTTGTCTTTTATTTAACACAATTATGACAGAGTTTGAGGGGAGAAAGCGAGGAAGTGCAGCAGCAGCCGGTGTTTTTTTTTTTTTTAATGTGTGCGCGCGTGAACAAATCGTCCGTGAAGATAATTTTATTAAATACACAGATGTATAATAAAACAAATGGCGACTTGGTTTATAACACAGTTATGCCAGAGTTTGAGGGGAGAAAGCGAGGAAGTGCAGCAGCAGCCGGTGTTTTTTTTTTTTTTTTTATGTGTGCGCGCCCAAACGAATAGTCTGTGAAGATTATTTTATTAATTAGACAGATGTATAATAAAACAAATCGTGACTGGTTTATAACACAATTATGATAGAGTTTGAGGGGAGAAAGCGAGGAAGTGCAGCAGCAGCCGGTGTTTTTTTTTTTCATGTGTGTGCGTGCGTGAACGAATCGCCCGTGAAGATAATTTTATTAATTACACAGATGTATAATAAAACAAATGGCGAGTGGTTTATAACACAATTATGACAGAGTTTGAGGGGAGAAAGCGAGGAAGTGCAGCAGCAGTCGTCTTTTTTTTTGTTCGCGTGTGCGAACAAATCATCCATGAAGATAATTTTATTACTCAGATGTATAATAAAATAAATGGTGACTGGTTTATAACACAATTATGACAGAGTTTGAGGGGATGGTCCGTGAATGATGTTTAGCGCCGGGAAATATACCGGTTCTTTGTTTAATAAGAGCTGCAAAATATACCCTGTTCTTTGTTTAATAACACGATTTTTGATTGGTCTAGCTTGATGTGATAACCAATCATTGAACGTGTTTTAATGTGGTTCGATCTGTATCAGAACAAAAATCTTTTCTTAGCATTTTGCAGGCGTCTGTTAGACAAAGCGATCAAATTGAAGAAAGAGATTATTTAGTGGATATGATTTCGACCAGTGCAGCCAATTGCCATAAGTAGTATTTTATGTTTTTTTATCTATGTTTTGACACCACTGGTGTCAAATATGTGTATCTATATGAACAAAGTTATTGAAAAGCCATTTTATATTCTAGTCTGTAAAGTTTAGTTCATTACACACACTGCTCTGATGTTCGGATTAACTACAGTACTGATGATGTTGTTTATGTTTTATTAAATTACAGTTCTCATAGCTTCATTGTTTGTGGTTATTTTATTTTTGCCTTAGAAAACTGCATTGTAAAACACAAACCACTTTACCTCAAAGATGGTAATGATTGTTTAAAATCTTTAACATTGGGTGTTCCTGAGAGCTTTCCAAACAGGTTTGAAAAGGCCTAAAATCACAGCCCCCAGCCCATGGCTTTGCCCCTGGACCCCATTGAGGACCTAGGCGGCCCCCAAACCCCTCGACAAATTAGTTTCAGGCTTAGCCATATTGCCTCAATTCCAGCCCTGAATTAGGTGTTCTTTGAGCATTCATCAACTTTCCCAGTCTTTTGTTGCCCTGTCCCAACTTTCCCAACTGTATTCAGTTGAATATAGGTTGAAGAGGATTTGCAAATCATTGTATTGTGTTTTTATTTACATTTCACACAACGTCCAAACTTTATTGGAAATGGGGTTGTACTAAGGAACAACATTATATGATGCGATGTGAAAGAAAATTGTTTTCATGACTGAGTTGTAAGTTGTAAGTCTTTAAGCCCCGAGACCATCCCTGGGTGGAGTCAAACATTATGTCAGGATTGGGACTATGATGTCTTCTTGTGTTATGTTTTTCTGTTATTTTTTTCTGCTTGGGTTTTGCTGCACTGCTTTCTCTTGTCCGTCACTTGGTGCTTTGGTAGTGGGCGTTTCATTCTGTCTTTCCACTCCAATGCCCTGGAGTGTTCCTTCACACCTGTTCCGCATCTGCTGCTCATTATTGCTCTGTATTTAAGCTTCACTCACACTGTTCACTCTTTCTGTGCCAGATCGTTGTGCCTCACCGCCTTTTCTTTGAGTCTTGTCTTGATTGCCTGTTGTGTTATTGAACTGCCTGTCTGTCTTTTTTTTTTTTTTACCTTGTTTTTGCCTGATGTTTCTGATACCGTTGCTGGTTTTGGACTGCCTCCTAGTATACTGAACGCTGCCAGTACCTACACTAAAACCTTTTAAACGTGACCCTTCTGTGTTTGAGCTTTGCATTTGTGTCCAGCCACTTCGTGCCACTGACCCTGAAACATTGGAGATAAAGTGCTGTGTCCAAGGACATGTAGTGGGTCAGGGAAACAAATACAGGTCCACATATTGGTAGACTGATAGCTACCTGCTCCACCTGTTATTTTATGATTTAAATTGTAAATATTTCAAAGGTGAGTGATAAAATTTTAACCACAATCAGTTGTCAATACCTAAAACTGTCTAATGGTAAATATGAAAATGTCTGAAACTATGCTTTAATAACTGCAGATGTGCTCTTGACACTACAAAACAGTGTATTGTTTTAATAGGTTTCAAAATACTACTGAAAAAACCTTTTACTGCTTATTACATATATTTGTAATACTACATATTGTCACATGAGTATGTTTTTTTTTCTACACTTCCCTTCCATACATGACCAGTTAAAAATACACATGCAAATACTTTTTCACTCAACACTCCTGTTTCTCTACTTGCCTAAAGTCTGCGTCACTGTCTTCCCTCTGGTCATCATTTTTGTTTCTGCTCACTCTTCTCCAGTGTGATTCTTCAGCGCAGGGGGGGAGTCCCTGCTCCACTCTGACCTGTAGCACGGCCTCACCCTCTTCAGAAAGCCCCTCTTCTACCTTGAACGCTGGTGGTCAACAGTTCCCTCTTCCTTTGCCTCATTGTGGCTCCAGCACCAGTGGAAGCCTTTCCAGCCCTGTAGCCGTCCCTGTACCCTGGCCTTCTGCTGGCCCCCTCAGTGCAAACAGCCCTGGTCCTCCTCCCCAAAGCCCCTCTTCCACCCTGGAGAGCAAGGACAGTGGAATAATAGGTGAGATTTTTACATCAACCAAGGATGTTATAAAATCATCAGCGTTTATTTATTTGTCTGTCTGTCAACGGGATTACATCTAAACTACTGCACAGATTTTGAGAAAATTTTCAGCACGGATACATATTAGGCCATGGAAGACTCCATTATATTTTGGAGATGATCCAGATCCGAATATGGATTCTGGATCAAGATTTCACTTTATGTACGCGTCGAATGATTCCGTCAAACTACTTCACGGAGTCTCACCAAATTTGCACCACAGATAGATATTAGGGCATGGAAGACTCCACTGAATTTTGAGGTGATCCGGATCCGGATTGGTGGATGTCATAAATCTCTGATTGCTCTTGTTCTCTATGTTAGGTTCCTTGACAGATAAACTCATCTATATTAGATGGCATCAGTTGGATTCAGATTGTTATTCACACCAGTTAAAGTATATCCAACATAAAAGATGGGCACAAACCTGCACATGACTCAGCACAAGTATCTTTGCTAGTTTCCATTTGACACAGTTGTCGTTTTCACACCCACCACCCATTTTTTCTGCAATATTGATCCACATACAAGAAGGTGTTAGCCCTCTTGGCCACCCAAAAACAGGTCTAAGGTCAAGCACATCTAGCGCAGTGACTTTGTAGTTATTATATGAGCACAATACTCAGTTGTGCCTTACATAAGCAGGTTCACCACAAATGTACATGCTGTACACCATAAAAATCACACAGTATGAAGATAAAACTAAATTGAACACAAAGATAATAACAAAAGAAATAAGTAATGGAAAAAAGCGCAATTTAAAAAACAGTTTCTACTCTGTTTTTAACACTGTTTTTGTTCTTCCCGGCAGCTGGGGCTGTGTGGTGATTAGGTGAATGAACGGGGGATTTAGTTTTCACAGGGAGTCGGATATCAAACATTGAAAGGAAAATGTATCTGTAGACATGACATCATTAATGTGCTTAACATCCTGTACTTTGATTAAAACACTGCACATTATACAACAACTCTTAACTTTCCTTAAAGAGTGTGTCTATCTGTGTAGGTGAGGTCAAACCTTAATGTCTCGCTCATATTCTTCACACAGCAGAGTAAGATGTGTGAAAGGATACAATATTAACATTAACTCACAGTAAAGTCCAGCGTTATCTCAATTGCTCTGTTTGTGCAGATGTGTTTTCTCACCACAAATCCTCTCCGCACCTTTCCTTGCTTCCGTTCAATACCACAGTGCTTGTGCTCTGTTTTAAAGGGGATGACAGGTGAGACTGATTGGTTGATAATTATAATCTACTTCTCTCGTTAGGGGTCGCCACAGCAGATCATAAGTCTCCATCTCACCCTGCCCTACAAATGCATCATCTTCTGTAACACCAATAGCTCACCACCTGCCCTGTCTCACCACATTCATGAACCTTCTGTTTGGCCTCCCTCTTTTCCTCCTGCCTTGTGGTTCCTTCCATCCTCAACATCATTCTCCCAATAAATCCTGCATCCTCATTTGCACATGCCCAGACCATCTCTGTCACTTTGTGTCCAAACCATCCTCACTGTGCTGCCCCACTGATATGTTCATGCCTAATGCTTTCCATCCTTGTCACTCCAGAAAAAAAAATCAAATTTTCAGCTCTGCCACCTCTACGTCATCCTCCTGTCTTTTCAGTTGTGACACCACCTCCACGCCCTGTAACATAGCTGGACTCACTACTGTCTTCTGAACTTTCTTTTTATTCTTGCTGATACACGTCTATCCTAAATCACTCCTGGCACTCTTCTCCACCCACTCCACCCTGCCTGCACATTCATCTTCACCTCTTTACTACATACCCTATTACTTTGAACACTTGACTCTAAGTATTAAACTTGTCTACCTTCACCTCTTCTAATATATGCAACCCCAATATTGCACCGTCCTCACTCTTATTTACACAAATTTACTTAATCTTGATCCTAAGTTTAATTTCCCTTTTCTCCAGAATGTATTGTCACTTCTCCATTCTTACGTCAACTTGCTTCCTGCTCTACAGATTACAATGACATCTGCAAACATATATCCATGGTGGGCCCTGTGGAATCTTGTCCATCACCATGGCAAATAAGAACAGCCTCAAAGGCAGTCCTCGATATGATCAACCTCCCTTGTGAATGCGTGCATCATTCCTGATGCATGCATCACCATTTTCACACTGTTCTCATACATATCCTGCATGACCACAGGTACTTCTCTGCCATTATTGACTTCTTCGTACAATACCACAGCTCTTCTCTTGGCACTCTGTCATAAGGTTTCTCTCATCCACTCACTTTCCAAAATTTTACAAAACAATGTGGGTAAAAACATCACTGCTATCTTTTCTAAACTTCTGTAGGCCTCCACTGGTAGGTCATCTGAACCAACTGCCTTTTTGCTCTTCATCCTCGTCACAGCTGTCCTCACTTCATCCTCACTAATTCATTGGACTACCTGATTCTGTTGTGTGTGGGCCGCCAGAAGAGGAGGTACTGCTGGCCCACCACCAGTGGGCGCCCTGACTGAAGTGCGGGCTTCAGGCACGAGAGGGTGCTGCCGCCATGGACACAGCCGGGGGTGACAGCTGTCACTCATTATCTCTTGACAGCTGTCACCCATCTACTCAACATCATCTCACTCCATAAAGACCAGACGTCATCTCCACCTCGTTGCCGAGATATCGTACTTCATTGGAGGTAATATCCTCAGCCATTTGTGTTACTAATAAGCTGTATATTGTGAGTGTTTGCAGGAGTACCGGTCCCTCTTCCTGTGGAGGCTGAGTGAGTGCAGGACGGCACTCTTTTCCTCTGAGGGATCACTGCGGTACTCTGCTACATATTGAGTGAGAGGTGGAGGTGGCATTCCCACCGTTATTGTTACTGGGTGTGCACACACCTACACTTGACTGTCTTTGTTCTCGCCAGCAGTACCAGATCCGACAGTCGGGGACGGTGATCACCTGGGAATTCGGGACTTGGCGGCTCCAGTATTCACCAGGTTCGGAGGCGGCGGAAATCGTGTGGTTCCGGCTCTTCTCAGGACAGACGTCTTCTATCCTCGAGCCTGCCCACACGTCACCTTTGTGATTTGACTGTAATTATATTCTGAGATTGTCTGTATTTCGTTGTGCACATTTCACAACATTAAATTGTTACTTTTTGGCTCATCTATTGACCGTTCATTTACGCCCCCTGTTGTGGGTCCGTGTCACTACACTTTCACAACAGATTCACTCTTTGCAGATAATCCAATCTTCCCTCCTTCTCATTTTCCTCATTCATCAGTTCCTTAATGTACTCCCTCCACTTTCTTAACACACTCTCCTTACTTGTCAACACATTTCCATTTGTAACCTTTATTGCCTTAACCTCCTATACATCTATTCCAGGTCAGTCTCTCTGGCCAATCAAGGTTCTTTCTCTTAACATAATGTTCAGCTTCATTTGCAGTGTGCTATATACCATCTCTTTAGCTTTTGCCTCCTCTCCTATCCCCTCACAACACATCTTCTTGTATTCCTGTCCACTTTCTTCTCAGTTGATGTTATCATATGCCAGTATGCTCACATCACACATCAAAACTGGTTCTGGGTTGGATAAAGCAAGAATCTGGAATGGCCTTCCCAAAGCCCCAACCTCAACCCCATTGAAAATTTGTGTACTACTCTTAAAAGCCGGGTCCATGCCAGGAAACCAACCAATTTAAATGAGTAATTCTGTCAAGGTGAGTGTTCAAATACCCAACCAGAATTAGGCCAGAAGCTTGTTGATGGCTACCAAAGGTGTTTGGTCATGGTGTGGCTTCCTATGGGACATTTAACCAAATATTAGTGGGGGTGTATATATGTATTTGAGCCTAGATGTATAATTATTGTTTTTAGTCATTAATGATATATGCTCATTTCATTCATTATCATTAATGATATATATATGAATATGCTGTACAGTTATCCCCCCCCCCCCCCCCCCCCCAAAAAAAAAAAAAACAGGGACATCAATGGCACACACGGTGGCAGCATGGTTGATTGGTGGTTAGCACTAATGCCTCACAGCAAGAAGATCATGGGATCGCGTTCCGCCCTTTGTGTGGCGTTTCCATGTTCTCCTTGCTTATTTAAGGTCTACTCCTTTCTCTGCCCCTGACCAAGGCAGCATCGCTACATCTGGAATTGGTCCCCGGGCACCAGACTCTCTGCCCACTGATCGTAGTGCTTGGATTGTGTCTAACTGTAATTAGGATGGGTTAAATGCAGAGGACACATTTCGTTGTATGTATGCATATGTACAATGACAAAGGCTTTATTATTATTAAAATTACCATGACATTCATGCCCATAGAGAGTGTATATAAACATCTGACCACAACTGTACATATATTGCAGCACAACTGCATCCTAGTAATTTTACTTTTGAAGTGGCATACAGCGGCCACATACTGCACATACGGCAGTCGGACACTGTGGAGACTTTTAAATCTAAACTTAAAACCCACTTGTTTTCCCTGTTTTATCAATAGTATTTTATGTATGTTATTATGTATTTCTTAATTTTTATTTCTTTTTTATGGATTGCTTTTTATCATGTTTTAATCTTAATTGTTTTGTTGTGTTTTCTGTGTCGTGGGAAGCGCCTTGAAGCGATATGGTCGTGAACTAGGGAAGTGGTGGCGTAACGGTTTGCACGTTGGACTGGGACGCCAGCAATTCTGGTTTGCTTCCCCATTGCAGCCACGCTCCCTACTGGCAGTCTTGACAACAGTGCTAGGGAGGAGTGAGAGACACATGCCATGGGCCCTTCTGGAAATAAGTCCTTCATTGAGGCTTTTGTTGGTCACCCACATTAAATAAGAGGACCTCAACCTCAACTGGTGCTATATAAATTAATAAATTAGAAATTTTAACAGTGAGCAGTGCTAACTGCTCCAAAATCCTGTATCCATAGCATAGCTGTCGCATTGAGACTGCTAACCCACTGTCACTTTCTCTCCAAAAATTCATGGTCACACTCTTCAGATAAACCTGCGTGGCTTTCTTATAGAGACATGAAGAAATAAAACGTATTGTCAAGCCCTGTAAAGAATAGAACCAGAAATTTGGCTGACTGCAAAAAGAAAAGAGATGTTGATGAAGCAGTGCTTTCTCTGTCAATTTTTCCCTATATGAGATAGTCGCATGTCGCAAAACACGCAGGCCCACGTATGCTCGTGCACGCGCACACACAAAACCAATCCACTGTGCTGCCTGGAGGTTGTTAGCAGGAAGAGAGAACAAAAGCTGGACTCATTTTTGACGTGATTTTTAATTTATTTATTTTTTGCTGCACTGAGGACGTATACAGTCTTATTTTTGTTGTTCACGCACGCACAAGCGCCGACCAGGTTGCGTGTGTGCACGCGTGTGCGGGGAACACGATTCTCCTGAGACATAATTTGAGCTAACTGACACTGCTAATTCTTGTAAGATACAGACACACACACAAAACAAATCCACTGTGCTGCCTGTTAGCAGGAACAGAAAGAAAACCTGGACTCATTTCTGACGTGACTTTTTTTTTTTGCTGCACTGAGGAGGTACAGCTGGACCGAGCAGGTTGCGTGGCGTGCGCGCGCACGGGACAGCGACATGATGATTTGATTACTGACGCTGCTACACACACACACACACACACACAAAATCCTCTCCCCTGTAAGCTGTCTGGATGCATGAACAGCTGCTAACATGAAACACTGATGTGATTTTTGGCTGAACTGAGGAACTACACAAAGTCTTTTTTTTTTTTTTTATGGAAATCCAAAGTCAGTGCACAGCATCACTGGACTACACGTCACAGTGGAACACCAAAATGTAAGTCCCTTTTCTGTTGTTTATAAATTAATAAAATATCAAATGACAATGATCTATTTTAGCTGTTATACGAGGGCTGTCAATAAAGTAACGGTCCTTTTTACTTTTTCAAAAACTATATGGATTTCATTCATATGTTTTTACGTCAGACATGCTTGAACCCTCGTGCGCATGCGTGAGTTTTTCCACGCCTGTCGGTGACGTCATTCGCCTGTGAGCACTCCTTGTGGGAGGAGTCGTCCAGCCCCTCGTCGGAATTCCTTTGTCTGAGAAGTTGCTGAGAGACTGGCGCTTTGTTTGATCAAAATTTTTTCTAAACCTGTGAGACACATCGAAGTGGACACGGTTCGAAAAATTAAGCTGGTTTTCAGTGAAAATTTTAACGGCTGATGAGAGATTTTGAGGTGATTCTGTCGCTTTAAGGACTTCCCACGGTGCGAGACGTCGCTCAGCGCTCTCAGCCGCCGTCGTCAGCCTGTTTCAAGCTGAAAACCTCCACATTTCAGGTTCTATTGATCCAGGACATCGTGAGAGAACAGAGAAGCTTCAGAAGAAGTCGGTTTCAGCATTTTATCCGGATATTCCACTGTTAAAGGAGATTTTTTTAATGAAAGACGTGCGGACGGGTCCACGCGTCGGGACGCAGCCGCCGCGACGCTCCGCCACAGGAAAAACACCTCTGTTGAAAGCCTTAAGGACAAGTTGGAACATGTCCTGCCTGTTAAACAATTTCTCATATACTCACTCCACTGAAAGCCATCAAAAGCCGCCTGGATTTTACAAATGGTTATCAACACGGAGGTGTTTTTCCTGTGGCGGAGCGTCGCGGCGGCTGCGAGCCGACGCTGCAATCCGCCCGCACGTCTTTCATTAAAAAAATCTCCTTTAACAGTGGAATATCCGGATAAAATGCTGAAACCGACATCTTCTGAAACTTCTCTGTTCTCTTACGACGTCCTGGATCAATAGAGCCTGAAATGTGGAGGTTTTCAGCTTGAAACAGGCTGACGACGGCGCCTGAGAGCGCTGAGCGACGTCTCGCACCGTGGGAAGTCCTTAAAGCGACAGAATCACCTCAAAATCTCTCATCAGCTGTTAAAATTTTCACTGAAAACCAGCTTAATTTTTCGAACCGTGTCCACTTCGATGTGTCTCACAGGTTTAGAAAAAATTTTGATCAAACAAAGCGCCAGTCTCTCAGCAACTTCTCAGACAAAGGAATTCCGAGGAGGGGCTGGACGACCCCTCCCACAAGGAGTGCTCACAGGCGAATGACGTCACCGACAGGCGTGGAAAAACTCACGCATGCGCACGAGGGTTCAAGCATGTCTGACGTAAAAACATATGAATGAAATCCATATAGTTTTTGAAAAAAATAAAAAGGACCCTTACTTTATTGACAGCCCTCGTATAAAACAAATAATGAATGTTTTTACATTCTTTCAATGGTACGAATATTTAATTCGCCTCGTTGAATGGTATGTTCCAGCTTTCACCTCATGAAATATTTGTACCATTGAACTCATAAACATTCATTATTTGTATAACAAAACTTGACTGACTGCATCTCATGTCCACGCCAACTTAAAGAAAACACTAATTTAGATGTAGTGTCACTTAACTTCAGTTCCTTGTTAAATGTGCTATCTACCAATACCCTACAATGAGTTTCTCTGTTTTCTTCTGCCACTTCAGCCTCAAGGCTTCAGCACCCTCCCATCAAAACTGGGACACTGTTGCCTTTGTCGCTTGTGGCTCTGATTTTCCTAAAATAGGACACTTTTTTTGTCCAGAAATAGATATTGTATTTATAGTTAAATACAAAAGGCCAAAGGGAACGTCAAGTAAAATAAAACCTGTTGACTGATTCCTTGAGTGCTTCACTAATGAAACAATGAGCTGCCTCCTTTTGTGTTGACTAAGAATATGCAAATTAAAGCCAGATAATTTATTTATTTTATTTTAATGACTGATTAAAAATGTAATTGACAATTCACACAGTATACCATATTTAGGACAACAAGTTTAGTTCTTAACCTACACTGTGTGCATGTCTTAGCTACCAACACAAGTTCTTCTGAGAATGAGGAGCGCAACGCCTCCAGTGCGGATGTGACAAAGGATGAAGGCTCAGGGGGTGGCACTGTGGTGATGGGCCATGCAAACGAAAGCTGCCATGCTGGGCCTACCAGGGACACTCTGACTGCCCAACCAGATGAGGCCTTACCTAGAACTGACATCATGGATACCAGGACTCCTCCCCCACCAAAGAGACCCCTTCCACAGCATCACATCCACAGCACCTCCTCCCCAGTGATGCCGCGGCCAAATTCTGTGGCAGGTAATTTATATTTTGTTGAATCACTGTGTGTATTTACAGCCCAGTCTCACATTTTTTTTCATGCTCCCGTGATGAAATGAGTCAAATTTTCGTGACGGGGCTTTTTTTTAACTCACTATTCCTAACCCTACTCCCACCCCCAGCACTAACCTTAACCGTCTTACTCCTTCCCCCCACCTTAACCATAACCACCCCAGTGATGTGCAGTCATCACGGAATGAATGAGAATGAATTTGTGCTGCCATGACGAAAATGAGACGCTTTTCGTCACAGTATTACGAACCAATAGATTAATGTATATTTAGTGCTGCTGAATCATGACTTGCCGTGAGACCAGGTTGGTATTTATGCACTTGATAAAGAATGAAAGGAGGAGAGAATGCTTTATTGGAGCCAAATATGAGGATATTAAATCTTAGCCTTTGTTTTGTACGTATCTTTTATTATGCATGTAAGAGACAAGTTTTTTGGGGGGTGTTCTTTACTTTTATGTACAACCAGTAAATAGAGCATGTTGTATTTTTGTGTTGTGGTCACTTATGTGGAGAGACTATCTCATTGGATTTGTAGCATTACCAGCTGTAAAATTTAATGCTGTATTTATTCATTGTTTTGCTTTAGAACAATTGTTTAACTGTTTTAAACAAAAGGTTAGGTTTGGGCACCCCTGATGATTTCCATGATTTTCCTTTATAAATCATTGGTTGTTTGGATCAGCAATTTCAGTTAAATTGGTTTTGCTCCCATTTTGTATGAGATGAACTCAAAGATCTAAAACTTTTTCCACATACACAATATCACCATTTCCCTCAAATATTGTTCACAAACCAGTCTAAATCTGTGATAGTGAGCACTTCTCCTTTGCTGAGATAATCCATCCCACCTCACAGGTGTGCCATATCAAGATGCTGATTAGACACCATGATTAGTGCACAGGTGTGCCTTAGACTGCCCACAATAAAAGGCCACTCTGAAAGGTGCAGTTTTATCACACAGCACAATGCCACAGATGTCGCAAGATTTGAGGGAGCGCGCAATTGGCATGCTGACAGTAGGAATGTCAACCAGAGCTGTTGCTCGTGTATTGAATGTTCATTTCTCTACCATAAGCCGTCTCCAAAGGCCTTTCAGAGAATTTGGCAGTACATCCAACCAGCCTCACAACTGCAGACCACGTGTAACCACACCAGCCCAGGACCTCCACATCCAGCATGTTCACCTCCAAGATCATCTCAGACCAGCCACTCGGACAGCTGCTGAAACAATCGGTTTGCATACTCAAAGAATTTCTGCACAAACTGTCAGAAACCATCTCAGGGAAGCTCATCTGCATGCTCGTCGTCCTCATCGGGGTCTCGACCTGACTCCAGTTTGTCGTCGTAACCGACTTGAGTGGGCAAATGCTCACATTCGCTGGTGTTTGGCACATTGGAGAGGTGTTCTCTTCACGGATGAATCCCGGTTCACACTGTTCATGGCAGATGGCAGACAGCGTGTGTGGCATCGTGTGGGTGAGCGGTTTTCTGATGTCAGTGTTGTGGAACAAGTGGCCCATGGTGGCGGTGGGGTTATGGTATGGGCAGGCGTCTGTTATGGACGAAGAACACAGGTGCATTTTATTGATGGCATTTTGAATGCACAGAGATACCGTGACGAGATCCTGAGGCCCATTGTTGTGCCAATCCAAGACCATCACCTCATGTTGCAGCAGGATAATGCACGGCCCCATGTTGCAAGGATCTGTACACAATTCTTGGAAGCTGAAAATGTCCCAGTTCTTGCATGGCCAGCATACTCACCGGACATGTCACCCATTGAGCATGTTTGGGATGCTCTGGACCGGCGTATACGACAGCGTGTGCCAGTTCTTGCCAATATCCAGCAACTTCGCAGAGCCAGTGAAGAGGAGTGGACCAACATTCCACAGGCCACAATTGACAACCTGATCAACTCTATGCGAAGGAGATGTGTTGCACTGCATGAGGCAAATGGTGGTCACACCAGATACTGACTGGTATCCCCCCCCAATAAAACAAAACTGCACCTTTCAGAGTGGCCTTTTATTGTGGGCAGTCTAAGGCACACCTGTGCACTAATCATGGTGTTTAATCAGCATCTTGATATGGCACACCTGTGAGATGGGATGGATTATCTCAGCAAAGGAGAAGTGCTCACTATCACAGATTTAGACTGGTTTGTGAACAATATTTGAGGGAAATGGTGATATTGTGTATGTGGAAAAAGTTTTAGATCTTTGAGTTCATCTCATACAAAATGGGAGCAAAACCAAAAGTGTTGCGTTTATATTTTTGTTGAGTGTATATATATATTTGACATTCTAAAGCCCAAAAAATGCGAGCAGATTTGATTGAAGAATGCCTATATATTTGCACAATATATTTAATTACGTAAATCACAAGTGTCATTTGGACTTCAACCAAAGCCACAAATCCATAAAGAAAGTTATGGCTGACAAAATTGTTCCTACAACATAGGATGTGAATAGTGTTGAGCCATTGGTCAGTATTGCCTGAATGGCACTTTCCATTTTTCATCTGACACAGAGAAAGCAGAAGTAGCAAGGATTCTGTGATGCTGAATGATACGTCATTGTAACATGTGCTGCCCCACTTAATCACTGAGGCTGGATACACACAGTACCAGTTAAAGGTCCTGGGAGAACTCCAGTTGTCAAAAATATATATTTATATATATATATATATAAAAATCCCTCTCTAGTCACGATCTTTGCAAGTGCACAAAGCTTTATTTTTCCACTTTCCTTAGATGTCAGTTCATTTGTGTTGGGAGCAAAAGAAGAGCTTCCCTAAGGAGTGAATTCACAGTAACGCCTGCCAGTTTCCTCTGTCAGCTGGTGCGTTCATTTAAGCAGAATAAAGATGAAGCAAGCCTGATAGTACTATATCTGCAACAGTATAGTCCACATTGAAAGGATTGATAGAGAAATGGTATATAATTTATTATGAGATGGAAGAGCAAGAAAGGCACGTCTAATTTATTCCCACATGGAAAACGAGCTGTAGTTGTATACAGCAAAGAAAGAATACAATTAAGAAAAGTTATTGTAAGAGTGCTTGCACTTTTAACACAAATTAAAAAATAATGCAGCACAGAGTACCCAATACTCATCTTTGAGAAAGGTGTTCTATTGAATAGATTGATAACAAAATGCATACGTGATACATACTGTACAATGAGCTAGGGATAATGATTGGATAATCCTTTGAGTCTTGTAGTGTTTGTGTAAGAGAATAAGACACTGCTGACATTTTTTATCTTGTAATAATTCTGAGCCATGACCCAATAACCCTGCAACAATACTTCTTTTGTTACTGGACATGTAAGAGGTTTTCTGTAGTCTTCAAAATTAAATTATAGGTTCAAAATGTTCTGGAAAACCATTGGTTGATGGCTTACTCATCATATGAGAATTCTGAGACTGAATACCACTTATAACTCTTTCACTTGGTCCTCAACCATTTGGCCTAGCTGTCTTTAGCCTGCAATCTTTCTCATCCCACTCCACACCTCCTTCACGCTGTGTGATTGCAGACTGTTCTCCATCATCTCACTGTAGGTGTATTTTCAATCCTCAGTTTTCCACTTCTGCTTCTAATAAACAAAGATCATTTTCTCCATGTCACAAACCTAAAAGCCTTTTCCCACCTCTTTAAAATAATTTTCTTGAGTATTTCAGAGTTTATTATTTGCAGTTAAAAATATCTTTATTCTGAGTACCGTGTTCTCACTGTAAGTGAATTGTGCATTATCAGGCCTCAGGATGTTCACTGGATCCCCTGCAGAACAGATTCTGTGTGCTTTCCAATGTCCTTAAAATATCACACGACCACTCTCTCATTCTGCTCCTGCAAGATGATGAACACATGCAGGGACGATCGATGTGCCAAATTATGGTCTCATTTGCTAAAGTGTTGGAACTGTATGTACCTTTGATGATGAAATGATGTTCCTATAACATTTTATTTACACGCACACACATAGTATACAATGTGTGTACATATGCATACACAAGCGTGTTGCCCGTGGAGTACCACATGCTCTAGATTGGGTAGTGTTTATACAACCCCTGGCAATAATTATGGAATCACCGGCCTCGGAGGATGTTTATTCAGTTGTTTAATTTTGTAGAAAAAAAGCAGATCACAGGCATGACACAAAACTAAAGTCATTTCAAATGGCAACTTTCTGGCTTTAAGAAACACTATAAGAAATCAGGAAAAAAAATTGTGGCAGTCAGTAACGGTTACTTTTTTAGACAAAGCAGAGGGAAAAAAATATGGAATCACTCAATTCTGAGGAATAAATTATGGAATCACCCTGTAAATTTTCAACCCCAAAACTAACACCTGGATCAGATCAGATCTGCTCGTTAGTCTGCATCTAAAAAGGAGTGATCACACCTTGGAGAGCTGTTGCACCAAGTGGACTGACATGAATCATGGCTCCAACACAAGAGATGTCAATTGAAACAAAGGAGAGGATTATCAAACTCTTAAAAGAGGGTAAATCATCATGCAATGTTGCAAAAGATGTTGGTTGTTCACAGTCAGCTGTGTCTAAACTCTGGACCAAATACAAACAACATGGGAAGGTTGTTAAAGGCAAACATACTGGTAGACCAAGGAAGACATCAAAGCGTCAAGACCGAAAACAAAGCAGTATGTCTCAAAAATCAAAAATGCACAACAAAACAAATGAGGAACGAATGGGAGGAAACTGGAGTCAACGTCTGTGACCAAACTGTAAGAAACCGCCTAAAGGAAATGGGATTTACATACAGAAAAGCTAAACGAAAGCCATCATAACACCTTAACAGAAAAAAACAAGGTTACAATGGGCTAAGGAAAATCAATCATGGACTGTGGATGAAAGTCATATTCAGTGATGAATCTCGAATCTGCATTGGGCAAGGTGATGATGCTGGAACTTTTGTTTGGTGCCGTTCCAATGAGATTTATAAAGATGACTGCCTGAGGAGAACATGTAAATTTCCACAGTCATTGATGATATGGGGCTGCATGTCAGGTAAAGGCACTGGGGAGATGGCTGTCATTACATCATCAATAAATGCACAAGTTTACGTTGATATTTTGGACACTTTTCTTATCCCATCAATTGAAAGGATGTTTGGGGATGATGAAATCATTTTTCAAGATGATAATGCATCTTGCCATAGAGCAAAAACTGTGAAAACATTCCTTGCAAAAAGACACATAGGGTCAATGTCATGGCCTGCAAATAGTCCGGATCTTAATCCAATTGAAAATCTTTGGTGGAAGTTGAAGAAAATGGTCCATGACAAGGTTCCAACCTGCAAAGCTGATCTGGCAACAGCAATCAGAGAAAGTTGGAGCCAGATTGATGAAGAGTACTGTTTGTCACTCATTAAGTCCATGCCTCAGAGACTGCAAGCTGTTATAAAAGCCAGAGGTGGTGCAACAAAATACTAGTGATGTGTTGGAGCGTTCTTTTGTTTTTCATGATTCCATAATTTTTTCCACAGAATTGAGTGATTCCATATTTTTTTCCCTCTGCTTGGTCTAAAAAAGTAACTGTTACTGACTGCCACAATTTTTTTTCCTGATTTCTTATAGTGTTTCTTAAAGCCAGAAAGTTGCCATTTGAAATGACTTTAGTTTTGTGTCATGTCTGTGATCTGCTTTTTTTCTACAAAATTAAACAACTGAATGAACATCCACCGAGGCCGGTGATTCATAATTTTTGCCAGGGGTTGTAAAATAGGTAGCTGACATTTTTTCAAGGGTGGTAATAAATTGTGCAAAGTTTCTATAATGACTTGGAATGGTGTGTGACTCTAGAATGTTTTTAGAACCTTAGACGTTAGACCTCAACTGTTATGTGTCGGACGCAGCTCGGAGAACCGACCAGCGTTTGAAGGACCCAGTATGAAATAAGCAGAGCACGGTACAAAGGCTAACTGAATTTAATACATAACAGTGATAATACAGAAAGGTGCGGTCTGGCGTGGTGCGCTCCCAGCAGCGCTAACGGTCCGGAGCCAGAAGCTGTTTCGGACCCAAGGACCCCGCCGACACCCCCCAGGTGGCCGCAACAACCGAGTCTGTGAAAGAAGGAACCATTATGTGAGTCCACACTCTACACACAGAACACTTAAAGGTGTACAAACAGCAAACACTTCCTGGCTTGATTACTGATCAGCTTCCCAACCTGCAGGCATGGAACATCCCGTTCACAAAACTCCACCGCAGTGGAAGCTGATACATGACTAACATACAGCTCAATACAATAAGGTGTGAGGGACACCACATTTACTGACTGTATAACTGTTAGTCACAAAATCCAACGTACCTCAGGAAGTGTGCTGACGAGCGTGAGACCTCACCCCCTCCTCTTTCACAGACCGTGCATCAAACCTGGACATTCTCAGCGTCCGCTGCTGATGAGATGGCTCCCAAGACGACGATCTCACCCGTCTGGTCACAAGGTCGAGTCTCTGGCAAATACACACTGTGCACTCCAGTCTTAAATGCCAACATGCTCCAATCCATCCAGATGCACCTCAGCTGTGAGTCCTGACGAGTCGCAGGTGATCAGGGTGAGGTCCTGACAGCCTCAGCAACACAGCCACTCAGTCCCAAATGCACGCCACCTGGGAGGAAAACAAAAAGACAAACAAACCGGCAGCCAGGCCCCCCCAGCCATATAACATCAACAGTTTTTAGAAGAAGAACTCAGCCCTTTTATTTCCTGTTAATTTACTGTTTTAATGTATTAATAAATTGTTTAGGTTCTTATTATCATATACACACTATTACCATTATTATTATTATTATTATTATTATTATTTTATTTGTACTTTTATTTTTGTCATTTGATTTTTTTTTTAAATGGACCAAAATAGAAATAAGTGTTTTCATTTTCTTGTGGTAACCATGTATTTACAATTATATTATGTACTTACATTGACCTTACTAAATAAAATCACGCACTCACGTTTTTAATATATAGATGATTTACCACCCCCTGATGGCTTGGTATGTGAGTCCAGAATGTAAATATCACTGTCCATTTTTCAGTGCTGTTTGTTAATATATGTAGCTTCTCTAAAAATATTAGTCCTGTCAACATTCAATTTTTGCATCGTTTATCCTTGACCCAAATGGCAAATGTCAGCTCTCCCAGTTTCTGCATGATTAAAATTGCACGTATGCACAGCTGGTTGTCTTTTCTGCATTTTGCTGTATGCAGGTGCTTTTAATTTGACAGACAGTGGCGGAAGACATTAAAACACTACACATTTCACTTATGGTGCCAACATAACACTTAACTCACTTATGGTGACAGCAACACAACACTTATCTAAACTGACTAACCCAGCTGAACTACAAAAATGCAATAAATCAATAACACTAGGAGTCACTCTTCAATTTGTGGGTTACAGCTCTTAGTGCTCCTATTACCACTGGGACCACTTAGGACTTTACCTTTTACATCTGCTCCAGTTGCTCCTTCTTCCCTTGGTACTTCTCCATTTTCTCATGCTCCTTCTTTCATATATTGCTGTCACCTGGCACGGCCACATCAATCACAACTGCAGTTTTCTTACCCTTGTCAACCACCACTGTATCTTGTTGGTTGGCCAGCAGCTGCTTGTTTGTCTGGAATTTGAAGTCCCACAGTACCTCACCCCTGTTGTTCTCAACCCCCTTTGATGGCGTCTCCCATCGGGACTTGGGGACCTCCAATCCGTATGCGACAAATGTTTCTGTACACAATTCCTGATGCTTGTGCCTCTGTGTATGCTGTCCCTCTCAGTGTATGCTGTCCCAGCTTGCATCCAGCTACTATGTGCTGGACTGTCTCTGGGGCACATTTGCAGACCCTGCAACTTAGGTCTTGTTGGCTGTGGTAGACTTCTGCCTCTATGGATTTGAAAACATTTATTATTTGTTTTATATAACACCTAACAATCCTGACAATGTAGTCCATACCTGATGCTGTGCATTACCTTCTTTGTGGTCAGACTGCTGTCCAGCGAAAAATCACTACAGAAATTTGTAGTGCTCATAATCAGACCGTGCTTGTACTTCAGGTAGAGACGTCCAAGCGAATATTGTAAATGCCTCTAGACAGCTTGCGGTGTACTCAATTTCTTTTTTGTGTTACAAGAGTGAGCACATCAATAAAAAACCCCCCGCCATGTTTGTTTTTAAACTAAGCACCGCCACCGCTAATGTGAGCGCGCGCGGTGGTGGTGCTGTGCAATGGTACAAAATGTATAGAAGCGAAATTGCATGGTAAATGGAACCACATTTTCATGGTCAATGAAACAGTGACAAATGGTGGCTGTCCCAAAACTTCCTTTACCTGAATAATGAGACCATTGTGTTTGAGTGTTCTGGCATACCGAATGCGGCTACACCAAACGTTGGTGCTCTGGCTAATTATGTAAAACCAGCTGTCAAGAATTTGGGAGTGATATTTGACAGGTGTTTGAGGTTTGCTTGACAGATAAACACTGTTGTCAAAGCAAGTTTCTTCCAGCTTCGTCTTCTGGCTAAAGTAAAACACTTTCTTAGCAGATGTGATCTTGAGACAGCCACTCATGCTTTCATCAGCTCTTGACTTGATTATTATAATGCACTTTATACTGGCATTAACCAGTTTTCTCTTGCACACCTCCACCACCTTGGTACAGAATGTCTTTTAACAAACACTTTTAGACGTGAACATATTACACCTGTCCTGTACTCACTCCACTGGCTTCCAGTTCATTTTAGAATTGATTTTAATATTTGTTTTTAAAGCTGTTAATAGCCTTGCATCTCCTTACCTGTCTGAAATTTAAACTCTCTGCACTTACAGTAGGACATTACGGGCATCTGGCCAGCTTTACTGAGATGTTCCGAGGTTAAAATATAAATTCTGGGGTGATCATGCTTTTGCAGTAGCTGGCCCCAGACTGTGGAACAAGCTACCTCTTGACTTGCACACTATTCCTGACCCAGCACTTTTTAAATCTAAGTTAAAGACTTATTTATTTAAGCTGGCTTTTAACACCTAGTGGGGAAGTGACACGTTCTGTCTTTATGTGCTGTTTTAAATTTATTGTATGTGTTTTATTTTTGTGAATCTGTGTTTTTACTGTTAAGCACTTTGGACACCATCTGGTGGTATAAAGCGCTTAATAAATAAAAGTTGACTGATTGATTGAAATGGGACAAATGATCCATATCACAACGTACAAGCCACCAATCAAATGACAAGTATCTATTTAGGCGTTATATAATTTTTTAAAAAAATTGTGTTTGGAAGCTCATGTATTTGGACTGCGTTAATAAACAAGGATAGCTCTTTAAAAAGTCCTGTGCAAAAACTGAACAAGGAGAAAATTACAGATGAGCTTAATACCTTTTCCAAGTACACCAGATTTTTTAAACATTTAGTTGCATTGCACATTTATCTCACATATGATTGTCAGTTCAGTAACTTGAAGAAGCAGTTTACTCATGTTTTATGCCAGGTATAGCAACATTAGGTTGTTGGCTGTGCTTCTTATGGCAGCTATAGTACAAATGTAGTCGAATTGCACATGAAGTGCGCATGAAACAGGAATCATATGCAATACGTTTCAGAGAAATACTTTCTAGAAGGTATCATGTACTTTGGCTCCAGCATGTGTAGCATGTTCCTAAAACCTGTGTTTTCCACAACACCATAAGGCCGCAGGCCTTTGCAAATACGAGGGCTGTCAATAAAGTAACGGTCCTTTTTATTTTTTTCAAAAACTATATGGATTTCATTCATATGTTTTTACTTCAGACATGCTTGAACCCTTGTGCGCATGCGTGAGTTTTTCCACGCCTGTCGGTGACGTCATTCGCCTGTGAGCACTCCTTGTGGGAGGAGTCGTCCAGCCCCTCGTCGGAATTCCTTTGTCTGAGAAGTTGCTGAGAGACTGGCGCGTTGTTTGATCAAAATTTTTTCTAAACCTGTGAGACACATCGAAGTGGACACGGTTCGAAAAATTAAGCTGGTTTTCAGTGAAAATTTTAACGGCTGATGAGAGATTTTGAGGTGATACTGTCGCTTTAAGGACTTTTCACGGTGCGAGACGTCGCTCAGCGCTCTCAGGCGCCATCATCAGCCTGTTCAAGCTGAAAACCTCCACATTTCAGGCTCTATTGATCCAGGACGTCGTGAGAGAACAGAGAAGTTTCAGAAGAAGTCGGTTTCAGCATTTTATCTGTATATTCCACTGTTAAAGGAGATTTTTTTAATGAAAGACGTGCGGACGGGTCCGAGCGTCGGGACGCAGCCGACGCGGTGCGGCCGCACAGGAAAAACTCCTCCGTGTTGATAACCATTTGTAAAATCCAGGCGGCTTTTGATGGCTTTCAGTGGAGTGAGTATATGAGAAATTGTTTAACAGGCAGGACATGTTCCAACTTGTCCTTAAGGCTTTCAACAGAGATGTTTTTCCTGTGCCGCCGCACCGCCTGAGAGTGCTGCGCGACGTCTCGCACCGTGAAAAGTCCTTAAAGCGACAGAATCACCTCAAAATCTCTCATCAGCCGTTAAAATTTTCACTGAAAACCAGCTTAATTTTTCGAACCGTGTCCACTTCGATGTGTCTCACAGGTTTAGAAAAAATTTTGATCAAACAACGCGCCAGTCTCTCAGCAACTTCTCAGACAAAGGAATTCCGACGAGGGGCTGGACGACTCCTCCCACAAGGAGTGGTCACAGGCGAATGACGTCACCGACAGGCGTGGAAAAACTCACGCATGCGCACGAGGGTTCAAGCATGTCTGACGTAAAAACATATGAATGAAATCCATATAGTTTTTGAAAAAAATAAAAAGGACTGTTACTTTATTGACAGCCCTCGTAAAGTGCGTTTCGCTTTGTCAGAACTGCTGGGTAGATTAGAAAATCTGCCCAGCGTCTGCTGGCTTGCTGCTGCAGGACGTTTGGCTGGTAGCTCTGCATTTACTTCAGGATGGTGCCTTGCTAGGTGGGCTTTGAGGTTTGTCGTATTTCCGCAGTACACAACGTGTGCATTACAGATTTTACAAATAGCTTTCGACATGTCCAGTTCTGCTTTTCCCTTCAAAGCAAAAAAATCCAAAATGTGATGGTGGGGGTTTTATCCCCGCACCACGTAGCGAGTAGGGCTGCTACAAATGACTATTTTGATAGTCGACTCATCATCGATTATTTTTGAGATTAGTTGACTATCGGATCATATGTAATTTCCTAAATTTAAGGCCTGCAGCATTTTCCGAGAAACGTCAGATGATGAAAACATGAACATTTCCAAATCAGTGACTGTTTCTTATACTTCATTTACATTTCATTTCATTTAAATGGTCTTTTTCAAAATTTGAACGTCAATCATTCAGAAATACAAACATTGTGGTACTTTGTAGTAAATGTGTGTCAGGTAGCGGTGGTGGGCACAGTTCCGATAATCCCATAACTGATAATTATCGAATATAATGTTTTCATTATCGGATTATCTTTTTAGATATCTTTAAAAACCATTATCAATCAATCAATCAATTTTTTTTTTTAGATAGCGCCAAATCACAACAAACAGTTGCCCCAAGGCGCTTTATATTGTAAGGCAAGGCCATACAATAATTATGTAAAACCCCAACGGTCAAAACGACCCCCTGTGAGCAAGCACTTGGCTACAGTGGGAAGGAAAAACTCCCTTTTAACAGGAAGAAACCTCCAGCAGAACCAGGCTCAGGGAGGGGCAGTCTTCTGCTGGGACTGGTTGGGGCTGAGGGAGAGAACCAGGAAAAAGACATGCTGTGGAGGGGAGTAGAGATCGATCACTAATGATTAAATGCAGAGTGGTGCATACAGAGCAAAAAGAGAAAGAAACAGTGCATCATGGGAACCCCCAGCAGTCTGCGTCTATAGCAGCATAACTAAGGGATGGTTCAGGGTCACCTGATCCAGCCCTAACTATAAGCTTTAGCAAAAAGGAAAGTTTTAAGCCTAATCTTAAAAGTAGAGAGGGTGTCTGTCTCCCTGATCTGAATTGGGAGCTGGTTCCACAGGAGAGGAGCTTGAAAGCTGAAGGCTCTGCCTCCCATTCTACTCTTACAAACCCTAGGAACTACAAGTAAGCCTGCAGTCTGAGAGCGAAGCGCTCTATTGGGGTGATATGGTACTACGAGGTCCCTAAGATAAGATGGGACCTGATTATTCAAAACCTTATAAGTAAGAAGAAGAATTTTAAATTCTATTCTAGAATTAACAGGAAGCCAATGAAGAGAGGCCAATATGGGTGAGATATGCTCTCTCCTTCTAGTCCCCGCTAGTACTCTAGCTGCAGCATTTTGAATTAACTGAAGGCTTTTTAGGGAACTTTTAGGACAACCTGATAATAATGAATTACAATAGTCCAGCCTAGAGAAAATAAATGCATGAATTAGTTTTTCAGCATCACTCTGAGACAAGACCTTCTAATTTTAGAGATATTGCGTAAATGCAAAAAAGCAGTCCTACATATTTGTTTAATATGCGCTTTGAATGACATATCCTGATCAAAATGACTCCAAGATTTCTCACAGTATTACTAGAGGTCAGGGTAATGCCATCCAGAGTAAGGATCTGGTTAGACACCATGTTTCTAAGATTTGTGGGGCCAAGTACAATAACTTCAGTTTTATCTGAGTTTAAAAGCAGGAAATTAGAGGTCATCCATGTCTTTATGTCTGTAAGACAATCCTGCAGTTTAGCTAATTGGTGTGTGTCCTCTGGCTTCATGGATAGATAAAGCTGGGTATCATCTGCGTAACAATGAAAATTTAAGCAATACCGTCTAATAATACTGCCTAAGGGAAGCATGTATAAAGTGAATAAAATTGGTCCTAGCACAGAACCTTGTGGAACTCCATAATTAACTTTAGTCTGTGAAGAAGATTCCCCATTTACATGAACAAATTGTAATCTATTAGACAAATATGATTCAAACCACCGCAGCGCAGTGCCTTTAATACCTATGGCATGCTCTAATCTCTGTAATAAAATTTTATGGTCAACAGTATCAAAAGCAGCATTGAGGTCTAACAGAACAAGCACAGAGATGAGTCCACTGTCCGAGGCCATAAGAAGATCATTTGTAACCTTCACTAATGCTGTTTAATAAACATGTTGATGGTTTGGATGAAGTAACTAATGAAAATAACTCAGACAGGACAATCGGAGAGAAAGAGTCTAACCAAATACCGGCATCACTGAAAGCAGCCAAAGATAACGATACGTCTTTGGGAAGTTATGAGTAATTTTTTCTCTAATAGTTAAAATTTTGTTAGCAAAGAAAGTCATGAAGTCATTACTAGTTAAAGTTAATGGAATACTCAGCTCAATAGAGCTCTGACTCTTAGTCAGCCTGGCTACAGTGCTGAAAAGAAACCTGGGGTTGTTCTTATTTTCTTCAATTAGTGATGAGTAGAAAGATGTCCTAGCTTTACGGAGGGCTTTTTTATAGAGCAACAGACTCTTTTTCCAGGCTAAGTGAAGATCTTCTAAATTAGTGAGACGCCATTTCCTCTCCAACGTACGGGTTATCTGCTTTAAGCTACGAGTTTGTGAGTTATACCACGGAGTCAGGCACTTCTGATTTAAAGCTCTCTTTTTCAGAGGAGCTACAGCATCCAAAGTTGTCTTCAATGAGGAAGTAAAACTATTGACGAGATACTCTATCTCACTTACAGAGTTTAGGTAGCTACTCTGCACTGTGTTGGTATATGGCATTAGAGAACAAAAACTTATTCCCCACTGCTGGGTAGTCCATCAGAGTAAATGTAAATGTTATTAAGAAATGATCAGACAGAAGGGAGTTTTCAGGGAATACTGTTAAGTCTTCTATTTCCATACCATAAGTCAGAACAAGATCTAAGATATGATTAAAGTGGTGGGTGGACTCATTTACATTTTGAGCAAAGCCAATAGAGTCTAATAATAGATTAAATGCAGTGTTGAGACTGTCATTCTCAGCATCTGTGTGGATGTTAAAATCGCCCACTATAATTATCTTATCTTTATCGGACTAATTATCTTGTGGTAAATTTTTGTCCGATAATTTTTAGACGATAACGTGATAAATAAAGCTGAACAGCTACAAACATTTCTAAAATTTAAAATCAGTTGAGTGCCTACCTGTTAAATGTTTCGTAGCAGATGTGTAGTTCTATCCTCTGCAAAACAGAGGAGAGCTGCTTCTAGGAGAAACTGCTCTATCCTCTAGAGGCAAAGGAGAACTGGTCACAAAAAAAGTTTGATTTCATTTAACCCCATACTGATATGCTGGCAATATCACCCAAGTCATCCAGAGGCATACATTTTTAACTTATGGTTCAAATTTTAACCAAACTAATTTTGGACAAGTTATTTAAATTAACGTCATGTCTGAAGTTTTATAAAGTGAAAATATCAGATATATGTTTTAGTTTTAAAGTAATGCGCTAATTTGTAAGGTTTTAGTGTGGACATGCTGTGTCCAGGTGCATTATTATGGGTATAGGATAATCAGGCTCCACTGATAACAGCATTAACCTCTAGTGCCTAAAACTCTTGTGAATATATTCTCTGGGTTTATAGACGTTATTGTGTTTGCGTTTATTAAATGCCACGCATCTTAAACGCAGCAGGGTAGCAGCAGACACATTATCTGGAATTTTGTTTTGGCAAATCTCTACTGCCATCTACTGGCCAGTAGTGTTCATGGCAGTATTCAAACTGAAGCTGGGCTGATATTTTCAATCACTGTACTCGGTTCCAGCTCAAACTGTACCGCAGAACCGCACGGTGTAAAAGTTCAGAGTGCCCGATTTATGTTCTCACACACATTGTACGTTCAAAAACCACATGTCGGACTCGTGTTTCCAGAAGCAAAACGTAAACAGAAGCTTTTTTTTCAAATTTAATTTACATTTCTTATTTTTTACAAAACCTCTCGATGGGAGACATCAAAGTAAAAAAAAAACATTACAAGACAGGTCTGTGGTGTTTGCACATGCACAGTGTGAGAGGTTGGATGCTTGTAGCTCTTCAGCAGCGGGATACCCTCACGACAGCTGACCAGAATATCAAACAGGTTTGATTTTCATCTGACCATACGGTCGCCGATCAAGAGGTGGTCGTGAGATGTTAAACACAGCTTGTTACTCCATGTATACGAAACGATGCAGGACGCGCGATTAACCTGAAATTCAGTGCGATCAGAAAAATTCTCGCACAAATGAAAAATCAGCTGAAAAAGTGCCAAAACTCGCACAGTGTAAACCCAGTTTAAGTCCTGAATGTCTGGCACCAGTAGATCATAGCAGTGTTCTATTTATTTTTGACACCGGTTATATCAGACGGTTATCTAATTACAACTTGGCTTTTTTTTTGGAAAATGCCTGTTTTTACAAATAAAAAATGGAATATTTTACAAAAGCACATTTATCTGTAAACACCAACACATGACACACGTCACATTAACGTGTTGGTTTACATAATGAATGACTCAACCAAATCAGTGTTAGCGGAGGCACATTTTACCCAGAATCCTTTGCGATCTGTCTGTGTTTGTTAAAAAACTTCAGAATTAGTGCATTATTCAACATTAAAAGATATATGTTATATTTTAACTTTGTACAAATGACAGAATTGACATTAATGGAGTTATTCTATCAGTATTCATTTTATTTATACACCAAACCATAACTCGGCATTGCTTTATTTTCCAAGACCTCGGCCTGATGGCAGCATTGTGATTGAGTAGAGAGTTGAACTTTGTGGCTCCTCTCAGCTTGCTTCTGTGCTGGAAGCCATGTAGTAAACAGGAGCTTCCAGCAGGTGGCAAGATGTTCAAAGACAGAAGTGTTGGCTCATTGTTTGGGTCTATTGTCGCTTTTGATGCTACCAGAAGCGATTGTGGTCAGCTTGTTAGTAGTTGCAAGTGTCCCAGAGACAAAGACAGAAGTGTTGGCTCATTGTTTGGGTCTATTGTCGCTTTTGATGCTACCAGAAGCGATTGTGGTCAGCTTGTTAGTGGTTGCAAGTGTCCCAGAGACAATACTGGAATTACCGCTTATCGGTAACTTCCGATACATTTTTGGGTGGTTTATCGTTTTATGTTTATCAAAAATATCTTTTCAGTTATCTGATTATCTGTTATCGAAGTTACTTTTTTGGTTATCCACTGTCAGGTAGGCAGTTCTCAAAAACTAAATGTCCATGCTGGAAGGAGACAAGTGAGGGAAGCCACCAAGACACAACTGTGGAAGAACTTTTGGCTTCTGTGAGTAGAGAAACTGGGAATAGTGCAACATTTTTATTTTTATTTTCATTTTACATATAGTCCCAACTTTTTCTGATTTGTGGTTGTTTTTGTTGCATTTCTGAAATTACAGAACTGCTATAAAGAAAAGTGTGAACATTTTATTGTGTTTTAAAACTTTGTAGAACAAATGCAAACACCAAACTCTTATCAAGAAGGAAAAAATACACGGACATCTGCAGGAAAATTTTGATGTAAACTGAACAGAACAATCCTGATTTGATTTGACGCCCCATATTTTTTGTACAAATAAATCAGAATAAAATAAGAGGTAACTCACTTTGAAATTAATAAAACATATAGCTGCAGCTTAATAACTTTGAAAATAACAAATCAGCAGCTTGTATTTTTATTCTGACTCCAGTTCATTTTGGTGTGACAAAGTCATCCTTTTTTTCTACTCATCAGTCACGTTTTGTGCTTGAACACTACATTAAGCTCAAGATTGAACAAATACATACCTTTAGAAAATAACAGCAGTTAAAGTTCAGAGTTTTCACCTGCTTTATGTGATCTGTGCCTCTGAACATCACTGCACAGCTTCTCCACAACAGGGTTTTTTTTTTAACCCGTGTATGCGTAATTTTTGCACAGTTCATTTATATATTCTCATTTTTAAGGATATTTGACCGTTTATTTCATCTCATGATCTCATAAATTCAGTATACAACACGCACATGGTGTGAGCAGGGTGGTACTGTCGGACCCGCACAGATAGAGAAAGTGCAGAGAGAAGTAAATGCAGCTCCACGGTTTTGTTTTGTTTTTTTAACATGTTCACTCGGGTTAAAATCCTCTCTCTCTGCTCCGCACTCGCTGTCTCTAATGCACTGATGGTTCTCAGCAGAATGTAACGTTTCATGCCTCCGGAATCTCCCTCTCTCCCTCCCTCGCAGTCTGCAGCCAGTTGACTCCGCACACGCGCGCACACACACACACACACATACAGACAGCTCCTTCAGTAAACTGTGCATTTTAGATGGCTTTGAAAACGACGGCCACTATTTTTAATCGGCCGTCTTTTTCAAAATTTGAACGTCCAAATGATGACAGGACGGCTCACTGCCTAATACTATAAATTGAGAGAAAAAGAAAGACTTAAATAAAATAAACAACTCGTCGACTACTAAATTAGTTGTCGACGATTTCAATAGTCGACCTAGTCGTGACTATTCGACTAGTTGTGGCAGCCCTAGTAGTGAGTTGTCCGCCATTCTCTGCTTTCCGTTTAAGTTTTTTCCCCACGCGGATGGATGTGATGTCGCGTTGCCAGGTAGAGTCGAAGAAAAGCATTTTGCCCTCTACTGGAGAAAAAAGGTAACTTTTACAAACCCGGCTGATAAACGTAGTCTAACATGAAGCATTCATATTTAGAAAAATATCGATATTTTTGTTAAAAAAATAGATTTAAAAATCGTAAAACAGAAAATTGCAATACTTATGTGAATAGATTTTTTTCTCACCCCTAATAAAAACATATCGCTGTCACACTGGGCTGCAGTGAGCGTGCGTGCGCTACCCCAGGTGAAATGGACCATCAGATCATAACATGCAGCGGGCGATCTGAATGTTATGTCACCCACGTGAGCTCTGTTCCACATGATGTGGTGTCTGCCCTGCAACATGCCATCCACAAGACACGCGTGTCGAGCAGGACATGCGCGCAGGGCCAGCTGGACACACCGTCAGCAGATGTAGACATGATAAGAGCACACTGCTTCATCATTCACGTCATTTCATGACTATACCTCTGTGACCATGGGTCTTCTCCAGAGGAACAGATGGATCATACTTGTATTGCCCACTTGATAAGATAGATTCAATAAAATTCGGTGTTTTTATATGGTGTGTGATTTTATTTTTTTTTAATACGTCAGTGTCCTTCTTGATATCAGCCATTTTCCCACACCTTTTACAGGACAGGGATGGTAGCTCAGTGGTAAAGTTTCTGGCTGGCAATCAGAGCCTTTAGAAAGTGCAGGTTCGAATCTTGTGGGTGGCATGTAATTTTTATATATTTTTTTGTTTCAGAGCAGCTGCCCGATATGTAACCACATATCGGGCAGCTGCTCGCACTGTGTTCCCGCATGCATGAACTGCAGCAGAGGCATCATGCATGCCTGCCCATCAGCTCAATGTTTTCGTGGTTCACTCATATGAGCTGTTGCGCTGTGATTCGCCCTGATTTGTACTTAGTCGTACTACGTGTGAAGGGGCCCTTAATGGCGTCTCTGCTGTGTAAATGAATAACACGCTGATTAAATTCATTCTGCTTCTTGTTGCATGAAGTGGTAAATGTAACTTATACTCCAGTGCAGCTTATACCCATGAAATATTATATAGACACATTTGCAGACATCCATCCCCACTTCCCAAAAGCAGCCATTTATTTTATGCAGCCAGGTGAAATGTCAGCATTCCCTTGGCTTCTTTCCAGCTGCTGGAGTCCTTATTACTGAGGCACCTGTTTGCGCTCTGCGGCCATTGTGTCACAGGTGACATTACTTCACAATGAAAATAGTATACTTCCCTAAGTACCCATTCATTTGTTAGAAAAGGTCCTATTGTACACTCAGTGAAAAACAGCATGGCATTGCTAGTTAACAGCTGACTGAGTATAATTTTTGTGCTCATCTTGTGTTATCTAAATAAAAATACCACTTGCATTCCTGTGGGTGTGTTGATCTAACAATGAGGTGTTGGTGGGTTCTTATTTTAAAGGGAAGGACAGGTGTCACTCTGATTGCTTCATATCATATTCATACTACAAAAGTAGTATTTCCTGCAGCTTAAATAGCAGTGTGCACCCTCTGTTCAAGTTAAAATAGGGTGCAAAGTCATTCCAGCACTATATGAGAATTCTTCTGAGAGACCTACTACCAAAGACATCCAGCCTTTGATCACTGGTTGGCATCCAGGTCTCATAACTGCGTAAGTACTTAACACTAAGACTTGAACCACCAGGACCTTGAAGTGTTGATACAACATTATCTTGTAAAGATCACCAAAGACGTCTGCCCAGTGAGCTCATAGCTCCTTGTGTCTCTTGACCTCAAAGGCCGAGGTCCCAAAATGTGAATGTCACTGTTGAGATAAGTGAATCTCTCAATACAGTCAACATTTCACCACATACACACATTTCTGACAAACAAGTCCAGGAAATCATTAGAAGCCTGGATTTTAGTCTTGCTCCAGGACAATCACAAACTGAGGCACTCTGCCCCCTCACTCAGCTTCGCGAGTGTAAAAATGAGGGCATCTATTAATTCCATGTAGGTTACAGCATCATCTGCAAAAACCAATGTCAGTGAACATTTCCTCAACAACAAAGGTGGACTCCACAACCTCCTACTCTACTCTAGTCAACACTTGCATGGACTGGTGTTGACTAGAGTAGGAGCCAGTCCTCATTTCTAAGTCATGAGTATGATGAATATCAGAATTCACTTAATCAGAAGTCAGAGCCTCTGCAGAAATACTGGTGACATTCACATTTGTATTCAGAAAGCACAGGAACAGCAACTGATGTGAAGCTTGATTGCTGTGGTCACTCTACAGCAAGTCACCTAGACTTAAACCTGTAGAGAATGACCAATGCAAGTACCTTCACCATTGGAGAGGTGGTTTCTGGCAGTTAGAGGTGGGCTTGTGACCAAAAGATACTCAGTTCTGTTCTCTTTCAGGCAGGAAATTCACTAAGGTGCCCTTGAGCAAGGTCTTTAATCCCTCCCTGAATGTGAGGCATCATTTTAAAGTGTCGTTGAACAGGATTATGCCCCAGCTGTGCTGCAGAAGCACAAATAATATTCAGAAGCAAAATGGATGTTAAAGGAGAACAAGATTTGTTTCCAGACTCCGTTCCTCGCTAAGACACGGGTGTTTTATGATGACGGAACACACATGTACCAGACTGCGGAGGAGGTGACTTCTGATATGAGGTGGAGAGGATTCACCATCGAAATGATCAAGACAAAAGAGAACAACTGTCCCGTCCTGTGTGGGAGATGATGTGTAGACCCAAACCGCAAAGGACAGCCAAGGAACAGGAGCACAATATTTGGGAGAAACTGTGCTCCTTCAGAAGACAGTCCCCAACTTGAGATGAGACCTAAATGATGGTGTGTGTGTGTGTGTGTGTTGGGCGGGGGGGCATAAAGCTGAGCTGTACAGAACTGTAAAGATGACAGTTCTCTAGTTTGTTGGAGAAACTGCGGAACTTTGATTGTAAACCATTATTACATTTTCTGGGAATGTCCAGTCACTGCAGAATTTTGAAGGGAAATACACAACAAACACTTGAAAGATATTTTCAAGTGTCTTATGCCCTGAGAAAGCAAGACCATGTTTTTGGACTCACACCTGAAGAATGGCTGGAAAAAAGACAAATAACGTCCTGAACTTTCTGCTGATAACTACTAAAAAGGCCATAAGATGGAAATGGCTATCACAAGAGAGCCCGGCGATAAAAACATGGATGGAAATCATGTCATCACTCAGTAGGTCAGTTGTTGAAGAATGTCACCCCTCTCAGTGCATCAAAACTCGCATCAATCCTAGGAAGTGGAAAAGTATCACGCCTTGTCTTGGAATTAAGTCTTCTAAAATCGACACAACCTCAGACTTCCATTTGCCTTCCTCACCAACGCTATGGGTGAAGCATGGGAACTGGAACTCTCCTTGATGACCCCTTTTTTCAACACCTAGCAATGTGTTCCCTAACCTCATGGTACTGTGTGGGTGGGATTCATCTGTATGGCTGTGTTACAGGAGTGTCATCTGTAAGATGTATCTCATGCTCCACCTGCTCGTACCCCAAATCCAAATGAACACAAATGAATACTTTTCCAGCAATAAAGCTAGGACAGGACTTGACTTGGACAGGGAAAAAGTGACACTCAGATCAAACTCAGTGTGCACTAATTCCTACATTTGATCACGTTCATACCTATCAGACCCGGAACAGAGGAATAGTATACTGAATATTTAAGAGTCACAAAACCCTGCTTGTGGATAGTCACATCCATGACCTCCACCTCAAGCTCTGCATTGCCCAAATATTGTATATCCAATCCATTAGCTGCAGTAAGATGGGCTGAATGCTCTCATCTTCCAATGACCAGTGCTTCCTAAAGAACTTCTCTGAGATTGTACTGACCTGACTACCAGTATCAAGCAAACAGGTCACTGCAAACCCCTGGAGTTTCACCTCAGCAGTTCTACAATGTTCTACTGCACCCTCTGGAGTAAGTTGAAGAACTTTGGGACTTTACAATTGCTGCTCCTCCTGGCCGTTATGCCTCGGTGGTTTTCAGCCACGGATTCACCTTTGGATCCACTTCAGGTCAGGTGAGCCAAGGAGCTGTTAGGATTTACTCCCGAATGTTGCTCCTAGTGTGGAAATGAGGATGAAAATTTAAGATAAAACGAATGAGTGATGTTTGTTTGTTTGCTTTAGGGGGTCAAAGCTGTGATCTTTATTGGTACAGCGGACCAGTTATAACTGTTAGGGGAGACCGGGCTGTTTCTAAGTGTTCAAAGCTGCAGCCATGGTGGCATTTTGGAGTAGTTCCAACTTGATTTCAGTTTACACGTAATGAGGATCAGCCCTCAGAAGTGAAATATTCTTTGGAGTATTCCACAGTCTAAATTGAATGATTTGCTCAGTTAAAAAAATAATAAAAATAAAATAGCAATTTGCATGTTTTTTTTAAAGAAATTCTAACTCAGCCACTACTGAGTACACACAAGACGCTTATAGACAGACTAACTCAAGTTTAGCAAAGCATTTAATTAAGTGGTTTTGTATACTTAGTTTGCTTTGTCCTCTACAGTGTTAACATAGCACTTTTGCGGCACATTCCACTGTTACAGAAGATTTTGTAATGAAAGACGTGCGGAGGATTTTGTGCGTCGGCACGAAGCAGCTCAGGACGCGCAGCAAAAAAACACCTCCGTGTTGGAAGTCTCACAGGACATGTTGGGGCATGTCCAGCTGTTACACAATTTCTCGGATACTCACTCGACTGAAAGCCATCGAAAGCTGAATCTTTTGAATGGTTTCCAACACGGAGGTGTTTTTTTTTTTTTTTGCTGCGTGTCTTGAGCTGCTTCGTGCCGACGCGCAAAATCCTCCGCACGTCTTTCATTACAAAATCTCCTGTAACAGTGGAATGTGCGGCTAAAGTGCTATGTCCAGCTATCTTGCCATTTCTGTGGTAGTCACATGATGTCCCGGATCAACACAGCGTTCAGTTTAGAAATGATCTGGTCGATCCACTCTGTCGATGGTCGCTTGGCGTGCCGCCCACCCTCCACCGCTGTGGGCCGTCTTTAAAAAGGTTTTAACAGTCCTTAATCCGCGTGACGCCGACAGAATCTTCACTGATATCCAACTGAATCTATCGAATGGTTTCCAACTGCCTGTCTCTAACAGTTTCTGAAAAAAATTTCATGGAGCAAAGCGGTAGTCTCTCAGCAAGTTCTCAGACAAAAGAAATCCGACGGGAGGGGTGGACCAGTGCTCACTCAAAGCCTGCCCACAGGCGAATGACGCAACCGACAGGCGTGGAAAAACTCACGCATGCGCACGAAGGTTCAAGCTTGGCTGATGCAAGCACACGTGATTCAAATCCATATAGTATTTGAAAAAAATAAAAAGGTCCGTTACTTTATGGACAGACCTCGTACTATGTGTGTAAGTGGTGTCAAATGGTGAAATGTTCCTTGCTCAAGAACTTGAGTGTTGTACAACCCCTGGCGAAAATTATGGAATCACCGGCCTCAGAGGATGTTCATTCAGTTGTTTAATTTTGTAGGAAAAAAGCAGATCACAGACATGACACAAAACTAAAGTCATTTCAAATGGCAACTTTCTGGCTTTAAGAAACACTATGAGAAATCAGGAAAAAATTGTGGCAGTCAGTAACGGTTACTTTTTAGACCAAGCAGATGGAAAAAAATATGGAATCACTCAATTCTGAGGAAAAAATTATGGAATCATGAAAAACAAAAGAACGCTCCAACACATCACTAATATTTTGTTGCACCACCTCTGGCTTTTATAACAGCTTGCAGTCTCTGAGGCGTGGACTTAATGAAAGACAAACAGTACTCTTCATCAATCTGGCTCCAACTTTCTCTGATTGCTGTTGCCAGATTAGCTTTGCAGGTTGGAGCCTTGTCATGGACCATTTTCTTCAATTTCCACCAAAGATTTTCAATTGGATTAAGATCCGGACTATTTGCAGGCCATGACATTGACCCTATGTGTCTTTTTGCAAAGAATGTTTTCACAGTTTTTGCTCTATGGCAATGCATTATCATCTTGAAAAATGATTTCATCATCCCCAAACATCCTTTCAATTGATGGGATAAGAAAAGTGTCCAAAATATCAACGTAAACTTGTGCATTTATTGATGATGTAATGACAGCCATCTCCCCAGTGCCTTTACCTGACATGCAGCCCCATATCATCAATGACTGTGGAAATTTACATGTTCTCTTCAGGCAGTCATCTTTATAAATCTCATTGGAACGGCACCAAACAAAAGTTCCAGCATCATCACCTTGCCCAATGCAGATTCGAGATTAATCACTGAATATGACTTTCATCCAGTCATCCACAGTCCATGATTGCTTTTCCTTAGCCCATTGTAATCTTGTTTTTTTCTGTTTAGGTGTTAATGATGGCTTTCGTTTAGCTTTTCTGGATGTAAATCCCATTTCATTTAGGCGGTTTCTTACAGTTTGGTCACAGACGTTGACTCCAGTTTCCTCCCATTCGTTCCTCATTTGTTTTGTTGTGCATTTTCAATTTTTGAGACATATTGCTTTAAGTTTTCAGTCTTGACGCTTTGATGTCTTCCTTGGTCTACCAGTATGTTTGCCTTTAACAACCTTCCCATGTTGTTTGTATTTGGTCCAGAGTTTAGACACAGCTGACTGTGAACAACCAACATCTTTTGCAACATTGCGTGATGATTTACCCTCTTTTAAGAGTTTAATAATCCTCTCCTTTGTTTCAATTGACATCGCTCGTGTTGGAGCCATGATTCATGTCAGTCCACTTGGTGCAACAGCTCTCCAAGGTGTGATCACTCCTTTTTAGATGCAGACTAACGAGCAGATCTGATTTGATGCAGGTGTTAGTTTTGGGGATGAAAATTTACAGGGTGATTCCATAATTTATTCCTCAGAATTGAGTGAGTCCATATTTTTTTCCCTCTGCTTGGTCTAAAAAAGTCACCGTTACTGACTGCCACAATTATTTTTCCTGATGTCTTATAGTGTTTCTTAAAGCCAGAAAGTTGCCATTTGAAATGACTTTAGTTTTGTGTCATGTCTGTGATCTGCTTTTTTTCTACAAAATTAAACAACTGAATGAACATCCTCCGAGGCTGGTGATTCCATAATTATTGCCAGGGGTTGTATTTGATACTGTTTCTTTCCAAAGTATAAATGAGGCCTAATATAGCTGTAAATGGTTAACTTTATCTCTGAAACTGCTGATTTTGAGAAGGACATGAAATGATTATTGTGAAATTGTAGCAGTTTTCCAACTGTTCATTTGAATGCCTGTACTGGAGAACGCAGGGAAATCTATTGGCACACAAGCCCCACCAAGATTTTTTTTTTTCACCAGCCGCCACCGCTGTATGCTCTCTTCAGACATGACCTTAGGCAGTAACCCAGCCTGGGATTTAGCCTCCTTACCAGTGTGTAAGGTGCTAAGTCTACAGATTTCACTTACAGTACTAGTTAGTTCAGCCAAGGTTTTACTGAATTTGGCTAATCATGTCTCTTGATCTGCACCAGCTGTTTCAACCTTAAAACATGTTGCCCATCATCCCCGTTAATCACTGAACATTGCGATTGTACATGTTTAGACCGAACCTGGTAATTTCTTACAACTCTGAAACGACAAGACTTGCCATCCTCCATCTCCAAAAGGAGGGCTTTGTTATTAACCTCTAATAAACTGGAGTTGGGTTTGTCCCTATTCATTTTCCTGATTTGACATCTGAGAGCCTCATCCCTCAAACCCTCAAAGAACTGGGCTCGAAGGACAGTTTTCTCAGCTACTGCATTTGCGGACTGTTTTGCTACGACGTCCAAGATCTGTGACAGTGCATGGGAGTAATTACAGTTGGTCCTCTGTTTACAGTTGTATAAGGTCTGCAAAAGCTGAGCGGTGCTACATTTTTCCCCAGATGTATTTCTCAACCAAGTATACACATCACTGGGCTTCAATAACTGCCCCCTCATACATAGTTTCACTTCTACTAATGCAGGGCCATGCAACAGGGATAATATGAAATCACACTGCTCTTCTGCTGTCTGTTCTCTAAATCTGTTGTCTGTTTTCTAAATCTTAAAACCCTTTCAGCCTCTTCAATAAACTCCTCCAGAGACCTCACGTCTGTACCATACTTCCTGCTAAATGCTTGGACTTGGTGTTCTCTTGGGGCATAAATGTATGTACGTGAGTGGGTACGATTAACGTTCTCTCCCTGAGCCCTTGTCTCATCATGTAACATTTCTTTCTTTATTCCCCATTTGTTCCTGTGGCCCCATCTCAAACCTGACTCAGGCCACCATTACCATTACCCAAAGTCTCTTCATCACCAGATTCATTAGACATGATTCAACACAATATCTATTCCAGTCCCCCTTTAAATGCAAATTTTCAGTCCAAAGTGACCATCAAGGATCCTATGGAAACAGATTTTGCTTATAGCACCACTGACTTGTAGCGCTCAAGCCGTGAGCAATGCTGGAATCCTCTACGCAGGTCCAGATGGATCACATTCAACCAGAAATCCAGCACCTCAGATTGTTACCTTTTAAGTGGCACCTCACCCATCGGCTGGACTCACACTCCGCCATCCATGGGCATCACCTGCAAACTTCACCACTGCAGTATCTTAATTCCCAACAATAAAAAACGTTACTGCCAATATCAGCCAATCTTCTTAGCTGCAAAAGAATCCCACTCCTGGTGCCAAAATTGTGTAGCCCGGGGAGTTTTGTTGCCACTCATAACAGTTGATATAAAACAAATTGGCAGTGCCTTTAAAATACAAAAGACGGCACACAAAATATGGTAAAAGAAAATATGGTACAAAATGAAGCACAAAATATGACAGTGGGCAGCTGGAAATCACACAGCAACACAAGTTCATAATTCCCATCAACCCACTGCAACAACTGTCACATATTAGCTTATACGTTCTTGACAACACTTACATGTTCCAGCACTTTCTCGCACACCACGCTGGACACCCTGAAGTTGACATGTCTAACATACTGGCCTTGCTACCCAGTACACCACAAGGACACACCACAAATGTTGACAGCTTTGACAAAATACCATTATCATTCAAACACTGATGAATCACCAACTCTAAAATGTTATGACATGGATCTTCCAAACCAATTTCAGGCATATTTACCTTTGGCTGTAACTCCAGAGCTACCCAGCACCGTCCTCCACACGTCCCCAGCTTGGCTCAGATGTGAACTGAATGCTAAGCCAGAACACACCTGAATAAATTAGGACGGTGTTAGGATGCACCTGGCGAGGTCTAGACAGAGTCATCATCTAAAGTGGCACAACACTGCCAACCCCTGGCTATCATTTGTAACACCAGGCCACCTACTTTCAACCCTTGATAAACCTGAGTGGTAGGACAGGATTAAGAGTCCATTATAAAATTACCGCTTGGCTACACTGAGAGATCCACCACAGTTGGGGCATAGACTGTTACAAGAGACAAGGTATTCTTTGAATGCCCTAAGTTTCAGCCTCATAAATTAACATCTTAAAACATCTTGAGCCACCACAGCAACTGCCGCTCCCTTGACACATCAATCACTGATGAGATCTGAGTGCTCCCTCAGCAATGCTGAACTTTCTGAGCACCCTCAGCAGCAGGTTCATCTCTGCTGCACTGCACTAATTGCCACGCTCCAGAGACAGGTCCCTTGGTGTTCTCCAGTGGTATCGATCTATAACGGCAATGTTGATGATATAATCCAGTATTTCAATACTGCAAAACAGGGAATTGTAGAAAACTTTTCAATTCAGAGTCTGGAACATCACTTCAAGTTTTATGGATCATGAATGTAGAGAGATCTTGTGTTTGGAAAAATGATGCTTAGGGATGAGGCTGGCCAATGTCTTCAGGCTGCAATCATTATTGCTGCTTTAAAATGTTAAGTCTCAGGTCAAAGATGAACTGCAGTTCCCTTAAATGCTCTAAGATAAACAATGGTGGCATTTAATATGTACTGATGATTATGTTAATACAGTATTATGTCATTCTTTATCCAGTTGATTCAGTTTGTGATTCACCCTCTCACTGATTTGAGGTAGCAGAAATGCAGGATTTCTTGATTTTGCAGAGTTTTGAAAACTTTCTGTTGTGAATGAGCTGAGGCTGTATTGCTCTCAACACACCTGATCTGGTCAAATCTCAGAAGTAAAGCAAAGTAGGTCCTGATTTGCAGTTGGCTGGGAAACCACATGAGGGAACTAGGAACTGTATACTTTTGTATTTTTAATAAATTTGCAAAAAAAAAAAAAAAAAAAAAAAAACTTTTTTCATGTTGTCATTATGGGGTGTTGTGAGTAGAATTTAGAGGTAAAAAAAAATAATTTACTCCATTTTGGAATAAGGCTGCAAAATAACAAAATGTGGAAAAAGTGAAGCACTGTGAATACTTTCCAGATGGACCGTATTAATATCTGGATATTCAGACAGACTTAGACTGTAAGATCGTATTTCTAAATGAACTAAAAGCCAGAATATAGCTTTTTCTTTGTTTCAGCCTAATCATTAAATAATTTATCATAGTAATGACAAAAGGTTGCATGATTTAGTTATGGGACAAATATCTTCATATGTAAAATAGAGTTAAAGTCTATGAGAGCCTAAGATCATCTCCTTACATTGACTATAAGTGAAAAATGCAACATTTTTCTGATTTCTACCATATTTTTTTACAGAATGTATACAAATTGTCAATGAGGAATAGTTATACCACTGCACCATGGTAATAGATGAATTTTTGGACCATGGTAATAGATTAATTTTTGGACTTAACACAAACATGGACTTAGCCTCTTATCTCACCTTTCACAAACAAAGCGATAGCCATTTGCTAATTACGTAAATGACAAACAAAACCCAACAGAAAAATGGAGGCTTTTTTATTTCTACAAACCACAGGAATCAAGATATAGCATTCTTCAAAAATTAACATACAAAAATTACAAAAGTTACAATTGAATGGATTGCCCACCACCATCACCACCACTACTAAGGGGGCAGAGGGTTCTGTGAGGTTATCAAATGACGTTAGCATGCAAGTATAGCACTATGGTGTTGTTTCCACTGAAGGCGCCAGTTTTACCACCTCTCTTAGTTTATTAGACATTTAATTCAAACGCAAATGAGGTTTTCAGAAAATGTGTTGAAAGTGTGATCCTGGTCAGGAATATAAACCTTTCCATTGTGGGAAATGAAGTGGATAAAGGGATAGATCACAGAAACAGAAAAAAACTTCTTCATTTGCCCATAAGCATTTTAGTCCATTTCAAAAGCATGGATGTACAAACAAAGCTTTGTATTTAGCTCATAAATATTTATAGGTGTATCTTTGTGCTCAACTGTAGAAGAGCTAAGAGTCAGATTTAAGGTGAAATCAGGGTTAAATTAAGTTAAAGTTGTGCTTTTATTTGCCCACAAAAAAATCACCAATGCTGCTGTTTCAGCTGCCTTTAATGTGATCAAAATAATCTGCATGCAAATCATTTTTAGATGAGTTTGTAATCTTGTGAGTTCTCACAAATCAGGAAACAGATTACACAAATGTTTAGTTTTTTTTTTTTTTCTATCTGTTTCTCGCTCAGGGTCATTGAGCATTTATCTTTGAGAGCAAAAAGCATTCATGCCTCTCGTCTCTATGGATACAAAATATTGACTTCAGTAATGAATCTGACACTTGTGCGGTATGCGTATCTGTCTATCACTGCCAATTTACTGAGGCTTTCACACTGTCTTTTTATTCTAAACCTGCTTTCTCTTTTCAGCTACAAGCACCACTAGACTGGAGGATTTGAGTTTTCTGGACACCCAAAGGGCTGCTGGACAAAAGGGCTCCATTCGCAAACACTGTACAGCTGGACGCACAAGTGACGAATCCAAAGGTAGTACAAGGATTAAACATCAGCATATATACACTCAACAAAAATATAAACACAACACTTTTGGTTTTGCTCCCATTTTGTATGAGATGAACTCAAAGATCTAAAACTTTTTCCACATACACAGTATCACCATTTCCCTCAAATATTGTTCACAAACCAGTCTAAATCTGTGATAGTGAGCACTTCTCCTTTGCTGAGATAATCCATCCCACCTCACAGGTGTGCCATATCAAGATGCTGATTAGGCACCATGATTAGTGCACAGGTGTGCCTTAGACTGCCCACAATAAAAGGCCACTCTGAAAGGTGCAGTTTTATCACACAGCACAATGCCACAGATGTCGCAAGATTTGAGGGAGCGTGCAGTTGGCATGCTGACAGCAGGAATGTCAACCAGAGCTGTTGCTCGTGTATTGAATGTTCATTTCTCTACCATAAGCCGTCTCCAAAGGCGTTTCAGAGAATTTGGCAGTACATCCAACCAGCCTCACAACCGCAGACCACGTGTAACCACACCAGCCCAGGACCTCCACATCCAGCATGTTCACCTCCAAGATTGTCTGAGACCAGCCACTCGGACAGCTGCTGAAACAACCGGTTTGCATAACCAAAGAATTTCTGCACAAACTGTCAGAAACCGTCTCAGGGAAGCTCATCTGCATGCTCGTCGTCCTCATCGGGGTCTCGACCTGACTCCAGTTCGTCGTCGCAACTTCGCACAGCCATTGAAGAGGAGTGGACCAACATTCCACAGGCCACAATTGACAACCTGATCAACTATGCGGAGATGTGTTGCACTGCATGAGGCAAATGGTGGTCACACCAGATACTGACTGGTATCCCCCCCCAATAAAACAAAACTGCACCTTTCAGAGTGGCCTTTTATTGTGGACAGTCTAAGGCACACCTGTGCACTAATCATGGTGTCTAATCAGCATCTTGATATGGCACACCTGTGAGGTGGGATGGATTATCTCAGCAAAGGAGAAGTGCTCACTATCACAGATTTAGACTGTTTTGTGAACAATATTTGAGGGAAATGGTGATATTGTGTATGTGGAAAAAGTTTTAGATCTTTGAGTTCATCTCATACAAAATGGGAGCAAAACCAAAAGTGTTGCGTTTATATTTTTGTTGAGTATAAATGTAGCTCGGTGCAGAAACATCTAAGAAAATCGTGGAACACATACACAAGCACATTTGTGTTGACTGAAGCGTTGTCTAAACATTCATTTTTATTTCTCCTCTCACTCTGTTCAGGGAGACTGGTAACATTTAGGCAAGGTGACATCATGCTGAAGCCGCTATTGTTTGAAGTCCCTGGCATCACTTCAGAAACACCCTTTGTGGGCCGGGATTGGCTGTTTGTACGACTGGAGGAGGTCTTGAGAAAACCAGCAGCTGTGAGGGACGAGGTGCTGTTATTGTGGGTAACGCAGGTTCCGGCAAGACTGCGATTATCTGGCGTCTGATGACACTCAGCAGCCATTCCATGCGCACATCACAAGGAGGTCCTACAATCCCTCACAGCCCCAGTTCATCCCCTAGATGTAAGAGTTATGTTCTAACTCAGTGTTGTTATATTTGTGTGTTAATGTACGGTGCATCAAATCAAATCAATTTTATGTATATAGCGCCAAATCACAACAGACAGTTGCCCCAAGGCGCTTTATATTGTAAGGCAAGGCCATACAATAATTACGGAAAAACCCCAATGGTCAAAATGACCCTCTGTGAGCAAGCACTTGGCGACAGTGGGAAGGAAAAACTCCCTTTTAACAGGAAGAAACCTCCAGCAGAACCAGGCTCAGGGAGGGGCAGTCCTCTGCTGGGACTGGTTGGGGCTGAGGGAGAGAACCAGGAAAAAGACATGCTGTGGAGGGGAGCAGAGATCAATCACTAATGATTAAATGCAGAGTGGTGCATACAGAGCAAAAAGAGAAAGAAACACTCAGTGCATCATGGGAACCCCCCAGCAGTCTAAGTCTATAGCAGCATAAATAAGGGATGGTTCAGGGTCACCTGATCCACCCCTAACTATAAGCTTTAGCAAAAAGGAAAGTTTTAAGCCTAATCTTAAAAGTAGAGAGGGTGTCTGTCTCCCTGATCCGAATTGGGAGCTGGTTCCAGAGGAGAGGAGCCTGAAAGCTGAAGGCTCTGCCTCCCATTCTACTCTTACAAACCCTAGGAACTACAAGTAAGCCTGCAGTCTGAGAGCGAAGCGCTCTATTGGAGTGATATGGTACTATGAGGTCCATAAGATAAGATGGGACCTGATTATTCAAAACCTTATAAGTAAGAAGAAGAATTTTAAATTCTGTTCTAGAATTAACAGGAAGCCAATGAAGAGAGGCCGATATGGGTGAGATATGCTCTCTCCTTCTAGTCCCTGTCAGTACTCTAGCAGGGAACTTTTAGGACAACCTGATAATAATGAATTACAATAGTCCAGCCTAGAGGAAATAAATGCATGAATTAGTTTTTCAGCATCACTCTGAGACAAGACCTTTCTAATTTTAGAGATATTGCGCAAATGCAAAAAAGCAGTCCTACATATTTGTTTAATATCCGCATTGAATGACATATCCTGATCAAAAATGACTCCAAGATTTCTCAGAGGTCAGGGTAATGCCATCCAGAGTAAGGATCTGGTTAGACACCATGTTTCTAAGATTTGTGGGGCCAAGTACAATAACTTCAGTTTTATCTGAGTTTAAAAGCAGGAAATTAGAGGTCATCCATGTCTTTATGTCTGTAAGACAATCCTGCAGTATAGCTAATTGGTGTGTGTCCTCTGGCTTCATGGATAGATAAAGCTGGGTATCATCTGCGTAACAATGAAAATTTAAGCAATGCTGTCTAATAATACTGCCTAAGGGAAGCATGTATAAAGTGAATAAAATTGGTCCTAGCACAGAACCTTGTGGAACTCCATAATTAACCTTAGTCTGTGAAGAAGATTCCCCATTTACATGAACAAATTGTAATCTATTAGATAAATATGATTCAAACCACCGCAGTGCAGTGCCTTTAATACCTATGGCATGCTCTAATCTCTATAATAAAATTTTATGGTCAACAGTATCAAAAGCAGCACTGATGTCTAACAGAACAAGCACAGAGATGAGTCCACTGTCTGAGGCCATAAGAAGATCATTTGTAACCTTCACTAATGCTGTTTCTGTACTATGATGAATCTAAAACCTGACTGAAACTCTTCAAATAGACCATTCCTCTGCAGATGATCAGTTAGCTGTTTTACAACTACCCTTTCAAGAATTTTTGAGAGAAAAGGAAGGTTGGAGATTGGCCTATAATTAGCTAAGATAGCTGGGTCAAGTGATGACTTTTTAAGTAATGGTTTAATTACTGCCACCTTAAAAGCCTGTGGTACATAGCCAACTAATAAGATAGATTGATCATATTTAAGATCAAAGCATTAATTAATGGTAGGGCTTCCTTGAGCAGCCTGGTAGGAATGGGGTCTAATAGACATGTTGATGGTTGATGGCATCCAGAGAGTATTTACAGCGCTTCACATTTTCCACCCTTATTCCAAAATGGAGCAAATTAATTTTTCCCCTCAAAATACTACTTACAAAACCCATAATAACAATGTGAAAATATATATATTTTTAATGTTTCCAAATGTATTAACAATAAAATTAAGAAATCACATGTACGTAAGTATTCACACCCTTTGCTCAATACTTCTTCAATATGATGCCACAAGCTTGGCGCACTTGTCTCTGGGCAGTGTAGCCCATTCATTTTTGCAGCACCTCTCAAGCTCCATCAGGTTGGATGGGGAGCGTTGGTGCACAGCCATTTTCAGATCTTTCCGGAAATATTCAATTCGATTCCGGTCTGGACTCTGGTTCGGCCACTCAAGAACATTCACAGAGTTGTCCTCAAGCCACTTCTTTGATACATTGGCTGTGTGCTTAGGGTCATTGTCCTGCTGCAAGATGAACTTTTCCATGTTCTGGTACTATTGGTAAAGCATGATCATCATTGTTGCCAGATACTTCTGAAGCTGCTAAAGCTTACCCAAAACTGTATAACAATAAAATATTATTTAATATATAAATATTATATGTAATATTATAAATAAATAACTCAGCCACATGGGGTGTGCAGCCAGTAAAAATGAGGAGGGTTGCGTGAGGAAGGGCATCCGGCGTAAAACAATCCAACCCAACTATGAAGACTAAGAATTGAAATTTCGGTACCGGCTTGGTCGAGGCCCGGGTTAACAACATCCGCCACTGGTGCTGTTGCCCAACAGGGTGCTAGTGGAAATTGGGCTACTGCTGGCCAAAGACAAAGAAGAGGAGGAGAATGTTTCCACAAAGGAAGAGTATGTTAAAAAGTTGGAGGTTAAGTGAGTGTCTGACAGGGTGATGAGTGTGAAGTTGGAAATTGAAGGGGTGATGATGAATATTATCAGTGCATATGCCCCTCAAGTAGGTTGTGAGATGAAGGAGAAAGAAGATTTCTGGAGTGTGTTAGATGAGGTGGTGGAGAGTGTGCCCAAGCATGAATGAGTGGTGATAAGAGCGGACTTCAGTGGGTATGTTGGTGAAGGGAACAGAGGTGATGAGGAAATAATGGGTAGATATGGTATCAAGGATAGGAATGTGGAAGGACAGATGGTAGTTGATTTTGCAAAAAGGATGGAAATGGCTGTGGTGAATACCTACTTTAAGAAAAGGGAGGAGCACAGGGTAACATATAAGAGTTAAAAACGTACTTGTTCAGGGCAGCTTTTTGCACATAATTGCTTTGACACTTTTTCGTCTGTTTTTATTCTCTTTGGATGCTCTTACTATGCTTTTATGTGTGTTTTTCATGCTGTTCTTTTTATTTTTTCTTTAGTTGGTGCTATTAGAAAGCACTTTGGTTCAGTGAAAACTGTTGTAAAGTGCTATAGAAATAAAACTTGATTGATTGATTGAAGAGTGGAGGAAGGTGCACACAGGTGGACTACATTCTTTATAGGAGATGCATGCTAAAATCAGAGACTGTAAGGTGGTGGCAGGAGAGAGTGTTGTTAGGCAGCATAGGATGGTTGTAGGATGACTTTAGAGGTAAAGAAGAAGAAGAGAGTGAGAGCTCAACAAAGGATCAGATGGTGGAAGCTGAAGGAGGAAGACTGTTCTGCTGAAATTTAGCGAGTAGGTGAGAGGAGCATGGATGGAGGGAAAGCAATTTTGGACAACTGGAAAAGTACTGCAGATGTGGTGAGGGAGACAGCGAGTTCAGTATTGGGTGTGACATCTGGACAGTGGAAGGAAGACGAGACTTGGTGGTTGGAACGAAGAGGTCCAGGAACATAAGGAGGAAAGAGGTTGGAAAAAAGTTTTGGGATTTTCGGAAGATGAAGAAAGTAGACAGGAGTACGAGGAGATGCGGCGTATGGCAAAAAGAGAAGTGGCAAAAAGTGAAGGAAAAGGCATATTGCAAGCTGTACAAGAAGTTGAATAGTAAAGAAGGCGAAAAGGACTTGTACTGATTGGCCAGACAAAGGGACAGAGCTGGAAAGGATGTGGAGCAGGTTAGGGTGGTAAAAGATGCACATGGTAATGTGCTGACAAGTGAGGAGTGTGTGTTGAGAAGGTGGAGGGAATATTTTGAGGAGCTGATGTATGACGAAAATGAGCATGATATTAGGGTGGATGATGTGGTGAGAGTAAGTCAGGAAGTACAAGAGATTAGTAAGGAAGAAGTGAGGGCTGCTATGAAAAGGATGAAGAGTGGAAAGGCAGTTAGTCCACATGACATTCCAGTGGAGGCATGGAAATGTCTAGGAGAGATGGCAGTGGAGTTTCTAACCAGACTGTAATAAAATCTTGGAAAGTGAAAGGATGCCTGAGGAGTGGAGACGAAGTGTGCTGGTTGCTATTTTCAAGAACAAGGGTGATGTGCAGAGCTGCAGTAACTCCAGAGGCATAAAGTTGATCAGCCACAGCACAAAGTTATGGGAAAGAGTAGTAGAAGCTAGGCTTAGAAAACAGTTGAAGATCTGTGAGCAGCAATATGGTTTCATGCCGAGAAAGAGCACTACAGATGCAATGTTTGCTCTGAGAATACTGTTGGAGAAGTACAGAGAAGGCCAGAAGGAGTTACATTGTGTGTTTGTGGACTTAGAAAAAGCTTATGATAGGGTGCCAAGAGAAGAGCTGTGCTATTGTATGAGGAAGTCTGGAGTAGCAGAGAAGTATGTTATGGTAGTGCAACACGTGTACAAGAATAGTGTGACAGCGGTGAGATGCGCTGTCGGAATGACAGACTCATTCAAGGTGGAGGTGGGATTACACCAAGGATCAGCTCTGAGTCCTTTCTTGTTTGCAATGCTGATGGACAGGTTGACGGATGAGATCAGACAGGAGTCCCCATGGACTATGATGTTTGCAGATGACATTGTCATCTGTAGTGAGAGTAGAGAGCAAGTTGAGTCTAGTCTGGAGAGGTGGAGATATGCTCTGGAGAGCAGGGGAATGAAAGTCAGTAGGAGCAAGTAATGGAGAGTGTGGTAGAGAGGTGAAGAAGAGAGTGTGGTAGAGAGGTGAAGAAGAGAGTGCAGGCCGGGTGGAGTGGGTGGAGAAAGGTGGCAGGAGTGATTTGTGACCGAAGAATATCAGCAAGAGTGAAGGGGAAAGTTAACAAGACAGCAGTGAGACCAGCAATGTTGTACGGTTTAGAGACGGTGGCGCTAACAAAAAGACAGGAGGCAGAGCTGAAGATGTTGAAATTCTCTTTGGGAGTGACGAGAATGGACAAGATTAGGAATGAACATACAGTATCAGAGGGACAGCTCAGGTGGGACGGTTTGGAGACAAAGTCAGAGAGGCGAGATTGAGATGGTTTGGACATGTGCAGAGGAGGGACCCAGAATATATTCTCTTTGGGAGTGACGAGAATGGACAAGATTAGGAATGAACATACAGTATCAGAGGGACAGCTCAGGTGGGACGGTTTGGAGACAAAGTCAGAGAGGTGAGAGATTGAGATGGTTTGGACATGTGCAGAGGAGGACCCAGAATATATAGGGAGAAGGATGCTGAGGATGGAGCCACCAGGCAGGAGAAGAGGGAGGCCAAAGAGGAGGTTTATGGATGTGCTGAGGGAGGACATGCAGGTGGTTGGTGTAAAAGAGGAAGATACAGAGGACAGGGTGAGATGGAAACGATTGATCTGCTGTGGCGACCCCTAATGGGAATAGCCAAAAGAAAAAGAAGAAGAATATTATAAATAAATATTTTAACTGTTCCGGTTGCAGCAGCACAGTGGATTAGTGGTTAACATTGTTGCCTCACAACAAGAAGGTAATGGAATCAATTCTGAAGGGATTGATCCCACGATTCCCACCTTTCTGTGTGGAGATTACATGTTCTCCCATGTTTTGTGTGGGTTCCCTCCGGGTGCTCCGGCTTCCTCCCACATCTAAAGACATACATGCAGGTTAGATTGGAAACTTGAAATTGTCTGTAGGTCTGCGTGCGGGCGTGAATGTGTTTGTTTATCTATATGTGGCCCTGCGACAGACTGGCGCCCCTGCGAGGGTGTACCCACCTCACGCCCTATAACTGCTGGAACATAGGCTCCAGCCCCGGTGACCCTTAATTGCAGTAAGCGGCTGAAGATGAGTGAATGAGTGTCCTGGTTGCTTCGTCTGTCATAACAAGCAATGCAGCTGAAGGATACCAGAAAAGGCCTCTGGCAACAAGATGTTTATTTGCAACAAACCAAATTAATTCGCCTTGGCACTATGCCCCCCCCCGCCCAGCTTCCTGCATTGGCTCCGTGCCCCCCACTTTGGGTACCACTGTCATACACCCCTGGCAAAAATTATGGAATCACCGGCCTCGGAGGATGTTCATTCGTTGTTTAATTTTGTAGAAAAAAAGCAGATCACAGACATGACACAAATCTAAAATCATTTCAAATGGCAACTTTCTGGCTTTAAGAAACACTATAAGAAATCAGGAAAAAAATTGTGGCAGTCAGTAACAGTTACTTTTTTAGACCAAGCAGAGGGAAAAAAAAATATGGAATCACTCAATTCTGAGGAAAAATTATGGAAATCATGAAAACAAAAGAACGCTCCAACACATCACTAGTATTTTGTTGCACCACCTCTGGCTTTTATAACAGCTTGCAGTCTCTGAGGCATGGACTTAATGAGTGACAAACAATACTCTTCATCAATCTGGCTCCAACTTTCTCTGATTGCTGTTGTCAGATCAGCTTTGCAGGTTGGAGCCTTGTCATGGACCATTTTCTTCAACTTCCACCAAAGATTTTCAATTGGATTAAGATCCGGACTATTTGCAGGCCATGACATTGACCCTATGTGTCTTTTTGCAAGGAATGTTTTCACAGTTTTTGCTCTATGGCAAGATGCATTATCATCTTGAAAAATGATTTCATCATCCCCAAACATCCTTTCAATTGATGGGATAAGAAAAGTGTCCAAAATATCATCGTAAACTTCTGCATTTATTGATGATGTAATGACAGCCATCTCCCCAGTGACTTTACCTGACATGCAGCCCCATATCATCAATGACTGTGGAAATTTACATGTTCTCTTCAGGCAGTCATCTTTATAAATCTCATTGGAACGGCACCAAACAAAAGTTCCAGCATCATCACCTTGCCCAATGCAGATTCGAGATTCATCACTGAATATGACTTTCATCCAGTCATCCGCAGTCCACGATTGCTTTTCCTTAGCCCATTGTAACCTTGTTTTTTCTGTTTAGGTGTTAATGATGGCTTTCGTTTAGCTTTTCTGTATGTAAATCCCATTTCCATTAAGCGGTTTCTTACAGTTTGGTCACAGACGTTGACTCCAGTTTCCTCCCATTCATTCCTCATTTGTTTTGTTGTGCATTTTCGATTTTTGAGACATATTGCTTTAAGTTTTCTGTCTTGACGCTTTGATGTCTTCCTTGGTCTACCCGTATGTTTGCCTTTAACAACCTTCCCATGTTGTTTGTATTTGGTCCAGAGTTTAGACACAGCTGACTGTGAACAACCAACATCTTTTGCAACATTGTGTGATGATTTACCCTCTTTTAAGAGTTTGATAATCCTCTCCTTTGTTTCAATTGACATCTCTCGTGTTGGAGCCATATTCATGTCAGTCTACTTGGTGCAACAGCTCTCCAAGGTGTGATCACTCCTTTTTAGATCCAGACTAACGAGCAGATCTGATTTGACGCAGGTGTTAGTTTAGGGGATGAAAATTTACAGGGTGATTCCATAATTTATTCCTCAGAGTTGAGTGAGTCCATATTTTTTTCCCTCTGCTTGGTCTAAAAAAGTAACCGTTACTGACTGCCACAATTTTTTTTTCTTGATTTCTTATAGTGTTTCTTAAAGCCAGAAAGTTGCCATTTGAAATGACTTTAGTTTTATGTCATGTCTGTGATCTGCTTTTTTTCTACAAAATTAAACAACTGAATGAACATCCTCCGAGGCCGGTGATTCCATAATTTTTGCCAGGGGTTGTATGAAAATGTTTATTAAATCCCATAATTATTGAAGAGGTAGCAAAGTTCAGTTTGAGTGAATCAGGTGACCTCCAACATCCACTTTAGTGAACTTTAATCCTGATCATTGATCTTTAGTCACAAGGATGCACCTTTATTGTGATTACTTCTGCCAAAGAAGCTTTGTTCACCAGTTTGTTTGTTGTCACGTTTATGCGGAAACAAATTGTTTTGTTTCTTTACGTGTCACAAAAATGACTGAAAACCTATTTATTGGTTTTGATGAAATTTGGTGGTGTACCATAGGCCAAGGAAGAGTCTAGCCTCGGTCCCACCAAATAATAAAGCCATGAATAATGAGCCACGTATGGATTTGTCAGTCATTATTTGAATAATGATCCACGTTTAAATCTATCACATATCCATTATGAAGAAGCCTGTATTTGCCTCTAAGTACTTTGCATGTGCTGGGTATCAGCCTCTAATGAGGTCCAACGGACCTGTCATTTGAGCCCTGTCCAGCCTCGAATGGCTCGTGTCACCGGATATGATCCACGGCAAGCCACATGATCCATGTAGCACCATGTAACATGATGTTGGTGCACGTTTAGGCATGGGTTTGGTCCAAACCTCCAGCCCTCCCACACTTGGTCCCTTTAAAGTGTAGGTTTTCAATTCAAGGTATTGTCACATTTTTTAAACGCAGTCCAAAAAAAGACGCTCCTGCACAGTCCGGCCGGTGTGCCTATCTGTGTGCCAGGCTGCAGTTCACCTGTGTTCTAGAGTCTAGAGCAGTTGTGCACGTTCACCCAGCTCTCTGTGACCAAAAAAAGACACCACAATGAGGTGGCCGCTTTAATTATATACACCTGCACTTGTGTGGATCCCCCCCCCCCCCCCCCCAAAAAAAAATACATCTGTTCCAAATATGTTCTCCACCTCAGCGCATGAGACAGAGAGAGGGAAAAAAGCACCAAATGAAATGGTCCTCTGTGATTCCAGAAGCGATTACAGGTGTTTTCAACATCGGAGAGGTGATGGTCTAGTGGTTAAGGCATTGGGCTCGGTTGAAATCCCAGCCTGACTGGAAAATCACTAAGGGCCCTTGGACAAGGTTTTAATCCACTATGCTCCCGGTGTGTGGTGAGCGCCTTGTATGGCAGCACCCCCACATCGGGGTGAATGTGAGGCATTATTTGTAAAGTGCTTTGAGCGTATGCAGATGGAAAAGTGCTATATAAATGCAGTCCATTTACTATTACCATCCAAACTGACAGAAAATGATTAATCCACTACAAAATAATTATTTTATATATAGCGTCTGGCGCACAAAGCAGGTGAGATTGTAGTACGCAAGAGGATTGAGCCAAAATAGCCTGTCCAAAATGGCCTGTCCTGTCCTCGTAGTTGTCAGGTGCTCAGATAATGGGCTTTTAACAGCCTCGTCCTCACTGCAAACATGTCTCTAAATTCTGCACCAGTCCTACAGAAAGGGTACCAAGAGCCAGAAGTGGGAGTAAGTCACCATCAAGTCACTCTCAAGTCATGAATCAGCAAGTCCCAAGTGAAGTCTCAAGTTGTAATGACCACCAATTGTTTGCTAGCTGACTTGAGACTTGACTTGGGACTTGCAGATGGATGACTTGAGAATGACTTCACAGTGACTTACTCCCACCTCTGCCAAGAGCACAACCTAAAGAAAGCTGCCAAAAAATGCTTCCATAGAAATAGATGAATGTCTGGCAAATATAATATAAAGCAGCAACGTCTCATCCGTATCATGTTTCATCAAGAATATTTAATCAATCAATCAATCAATTTTTTTTATATAGCGCCAAATCACAACAAACAGTTGCCCCAAGGCGCTTTATATTGTAAGGCAAGGCCATACAATAATTATGTAAAACCCCAACGGTCAAAACGACCCCCTGTGAGCAAGCACTTGGCAACAGTGGGAAGGAAAAACTCCCTTTTAACAGGAAGAAACCTCCAGCAGAACCAGGCTCAGGGAGGGGCAGTCTTCTGCTGGGACTGGTTGGGGCTGAGGGAGATAACCAGGAAAAAGACATGCTGTGGAAGGGAGCAGAGATCGATCACTAATGATTAAATGCAGAGTGGTGCATACAGAGCAAAAAGAGAAAGAAACAGTGCATCATGGGAACCCCCCCAGCAGTCTACGTCTATAGCAGCATAACTAAGGGATGGTTCAGGGTCACCTGATCCAGCCCTAACTATAAGCTTTAGCAAAAAGGAAAGTTTTAAGCCTAATCTTAAAAGTAGAGAGGGTGTCTGTCTCCCTGATCTGAATTGGGAGCTGGTTCCACAGGAGAGGAGCCTGAAAGCTGAAGGCTCTGCCTCCCATTCTACTCTTACAAACCCTAGGAACTACAAGTAAGCCTGCAGTCTGAGAGCGAAGCGCTCTATTGGGGTGATATGGTACTACGAGGTCCCTAAGATAAGATGGGACCTGATTATTCAAAACCTTATAAGTAAGAAGAAGAATTTTAAATTCTATTCTAGAATTAACAGGAAGCCAATGAAGAGAGGCCAATATGGGTGAGATATGCTCTCTCCTTCTAGTCCCGTCAGTACTCTAGCTGCAGCATTTTGAATTAACTGAAGGCTTTTTAGGGAACTTTTAGGACAACCTGATAATAATGAATTACAATAGTCCAGCCTAGAGGAAATAAATGCATGAATTAGTTTTTCAGCATCACTCTGAGACAAGACCTTTCTGATTTTAGAGATATTGCGTAAATGCAAAAAAGCAGTCCTACATATTTGTTTAATATGCGCTTTGAATGACATATCCTGATCAAAATGACTCCAAGATTTCTCACAGTATTACTAGAGGTCAGGGTAATGCCATCCAGAGTAAGGATCTGGTTAGACACCATGTTTCTAAGATTTGTGGGGCCAAGTACAATAACTTCAGTTTTATCTGAGTTTAAAAGCAGGAAATTAGAGGTCATCCATGTCTTTATGTCTGTAAGACAATCCTGCAGTTTAGCTAATTGGTGTGTGTCCTCTGGCTTCATGGATAGATAAAGCTGGGTATCATCTGCGTAACAATGAAAATTTAAGCAATACCGTCTAATAATACTGCCTAAGGGAAGCATGTATAAAGTGAATAAAATTGGTCCTAGCACAGAACCTTGTGGAACTCCAGAATTAACTTTAGTCTGTGAAGAAGATTCCCCATTTACATTAACAAATTGTAATCTATTAGACAAATATGATTCAAACCACCGCAGCGCAGTGCCTTTAATACCTATGGTATGCTCTAATCTCTGTAATAAAATTTTATGGTCAACAGTATCAAAAGCAGCACTGAGGTCTAACAGAACAAGCACAGAGATGAGTCCACTGTCCGAGGCCATAAGAAGATCATTTGTAACCTTCACTAATGCTGTTTAATAAACATGTTGATGGTTTGGATGAAGTAACTAATGAAAATAACTCAGACAGAACAATCGGAGAGAAAGAGTCTAACCAAATACCGGCATCACTGGGATTGTTATGAGTAATTTTTTCTCTAATAGTTAAAATTTTGTTAGCAAAGAAAGTCATGAAGTCATTACTAGTTAAAGTTAATGGAATACTCAGCTCAATAGAGCTCTGACTCTTTGTCAGCCTGGCTACAGTGCTGAAAAGAAAACTGGGGTTCTTATTTTCTTCAATTAGTGATGAGTAGAAAGATGTCCTAGCTTTACGGAGGGCTTTTTTTATAGAGCAACAGACTCTTTTTCCAGGCTAAGTGAAGATCTTCTAAATTAGTGAGACGCCATTTCCTCTCCAACTTACGGGTTATCTGCTTTAAGCTACGAGTTTGTGAGTTATACCACGGAGTCAGGCACTTCTGATTAAAGCTCTCTTTTTTAGAGGAGCTACAGCATCCAAAGTTGTCTTCAATGAGGATGTAAAACTATTGACGAGATACTCTATCTCACTTACAGAGTTTAGGTAGCTACTCTGCACTGTGTTGGTATATGGCATTAGAGAACATAAAGAAGGAATCATATCCTTAAACCTAGTTACAGCGCTTTCTGAAAGACTTCTAGTGTAATGAAACTTATTCCCCACTGCTGGGTAGTCCATCAGAGTAAATGTAAATGTTATTAAGAAATGATCAGACAGAAGGGAGTTTTCAGGGAATACTGTTAAGTCTTCTATTTCCATACCATAAGTCAGAACAAGATCTAAGATATGATTAAAGTGGTGGGTGGACTCATTTACTTTTTGAGCAAAGCCAATAGAGTCTAATAATAGATTAAATGCAGTGTTGAGGCTGTCATTCTCAGCATCTGTGTGGATGTTAAATCGCCCACTATAATTATCTTATCTGAGCTAAGCACTAAGTCAGACAAAAGGTCTGAAAATTCACAGAGAAACTCACAGTAACGACCAGGTGGACGATAGATAATAACAAATAAAACTGGTTTTTGGGACTTCCAATTTGGATGGACAAGACTAAGAGTCAAGCTTTCAAATGAATTAAAGCTCTGTCTGGGTTTTTGATTAATTAATAAGCTGGAATGGAAGATTGCTGCTAATCCTCCGCCCCGGCCCATGCTACGAGCATTCTGACAGTTAGTGTGACTCGGGGGGGGTGTTGACTCATTTAAACTAACATATTCATCCTGCTGTAACCAGGTTTCTGTAAGGCAGAGTAATCAATATGTTGATCAATTATTATATCATTTACCAACAGGGACTTAGAAGAGAGAGACCTAATGTTTAATAGACCACATTTAACTGTTTTAGTCTGTGGTGCAGTTGAAGGTGCTATATTATTTTTTCTTTTTGAATTTTTATGCTTAAATAGATTTTGCTGGTTATTGGTAGTCTGGGAGCAGGCACCGTCTCTACAGGGATGGGGGTAATGAGGGGATGGCAGGGGGAGAGAAGCTGCAGAGAGGTGTGTAAGACTACAGCTCTGCTGCGTGGTCCCAACCCTGGATAGTCACGGTTTGGGAGGATTTAAGAAAATTGGCCAGATTTCTAGAAATGAGAGCTGCTCCATCCAAAGTGGGATGGATGCCGTCTCTCCTAACAAGACCAGGTTTTCCCCAGAAGCTTTGCCAATTATCTATGAAGCCCACCTCATTTTTTGGACACCACTCAGACAGCCAGCAATTCAAGGAGAACATGCGGCTAAACATGTCACTCCCGGTCCGATTGGGGAGGGGCCCAGAGAAAACTACAGAGTCCGACATTGTTTTTGCAAAGTTACACACCGATTTAATGTTAATTTTAGTGACCTCCGATTGGCGTAACCGGGTGTCATTACTGCCGACGTGAATTACAATCTTACCAAATTTACGCTTAGCCTTAGCCAGCAGTTTCAAATTTCCTTCAATGTCGCCTGCTCTGGCCCCCGAAAGACAATTGACTATGGTTGCTGGTGTCGCTAACTTCACATTTCGCAAAACAGAGTCGCCAATAACCAGAGTTTGATCCTCGGCAGGTGTGTCGTCGAGTGGGGAAAAACGGTTAGAGATGTGAACGGGTTGGCGGTGTACACGGGGCTTCTGTTTAGGGCTACGCTTCCTCCTCACAGTCACCCAGTCAGCCTGCTTTCCCGGCTGCTCGGGATCTGCCAGGGGGTAACTAACGGCGGCTAAGCTACCTTGGTCCGCACCGACTACAGGGGCCTGGCTAGCTGTAGAATTTTCCACTGTGCGGAGCCGAGTCTCCAATTCGCCCAGCCTGGCCTCCAAAGCTACGAATAAGCTACACTTATTACAAGTACCATTACTGCTAAAGGAGGCCGAGGAATAACTAAACATTTCACACCCAGAGCAGAAAAGTGCGGGAGAGACAGGAGAAGCCGCCATGCTAAATCGGCTAAGAGCTAGTAGCTACGCTAAGCTAGCGGATTCCTAAAAACACGCAAAGTGAATAATGTGTAAATAATTTAGAGGTGATTCAGCAGAAGGAGTGCTTTAGTTAAGGCACGTAAAGATTACACTACAAATCGTAATCTAGATAACTAGATCAATCTAACTGCGCAGATTAAACAGCTAACAGATACAGAAAAACACCGCTGTGCTCCGGAACAGGAAGTGATACAATACCGCAGTGAGAGCCAACCACCAGTAGAGGCAAGCAAGCAATAATATGATCACCACAGAATCAAGGAATGAAGACAACACTACCAATATTAGATAAGGGCAACGAGAAGGACAAAGTAGCTGCTGTTAAGACTAGTAAGGATGTATGTGTGTGCCTGTAACACTTCATAAAGGAGGAGCATTGAGACTGCAAAATGCATTTAACGTAGCCTGGAGTTTCACCTGCTGTTGCAAGCTGTTACCCAGGGTGTTGATCATATTTATTGCTGATTCTGCATAATACTTCTGTATTTATGGAGAAGTCTAGACCAAGACAAGCTGTAATTACTGCCACTTGGAGAACTGTTGTCTGTCCATGCATGTTGCTGGCCCAACTGACTGATGAATGAATGAAGATGTGCATGGAGGAAAATAATTGCAGTCTCATATTTCCAAGGTAAAATATTTTGAATATTGTATTTAATGCATCCATCACATGATAACAACCATGTAAGCGCAGCTCCAAAACTGCTGCACGAATTTCAGCGGCATTTCATGCAACGGCACATGAAAATGTGTGTGAAAAAAAGTAATATCAGCCCAGGATTTTTAGCGAAGGTAATTGGACTGCTGTTTTGTGTTACTTTTTTAATTAATAAATTTTTAATTCGGGTATTTCAATTCAACAGGCTTGCATGTAATGAGCTCTTGCCGATACATGCAGCTACTGTGTTGGAGCTCGGGGTATTATTTGGTTTATTTGTCACTATTCTGAGATCTGGCATATTCCAGCTTTTTTGCCAAGTTCCCATGAATATAATGCAAGGACCTCATTGAAAAAAAAACAATAAGCATATGAAAATTCAGTAAGGTATATCTTATATATTATATTCCAATTCTAAGGTGGAACTATGCCACTATACAAAGGTATATCTAAATATCTAAAAAGGAAGAGTAAAATAGGAGAGTAGAAAAGAGTAGAGTAGAGCCACTTAGGTGCCTGGTGTTGAGAACCAGGGATGGTAGGTTAAAAAGTTTTTTTATCCTATGGGAACTCTCCCTACCCACCCAAGATCAACGAACTGGAATATGAGCTGAGGTTAACATGGTTGAAGGGCCTGTTGCATGTTGGCATAGGTATTTGCTCTGCCAAATAACCTTCCAGTTAAATAAGAATACAAAGGCACCTGTCAACTGTCATTCTGTGCATCAATCATTGGAATGAGAGCAGTGACTGTCACAACTATCACACACACAACAATTTCTATTTAGTACCAGAATAATTGATCATTAAATCAATATTTCATCACAAACAGACATATCATTTGCAGTAGTGCTGTAGCTCTGCTTTCATCACTTACTTCAAAATAAAATACACAAAGGGAAAGATGGAATCCAAATTTAGAATAACAATAAATTTGGACACAAGGTTTTAATCCATACTTGTCTAAAATAATGAAGTAATAGGGCAGCAAGGTGGCTTAGTGGGTAAGCACTGTTGCCTCACAGCTAGGTCCTTTGTGTGTGGAGTTTGCATGTTCTCCTCGTGTTTGTGCGGGTTCCATCCGGGTGCTTTGGCTTCCTCCCAAAGACATACAAGTTAGGTGGATTGGTGACTCTAAATTGACTGTAGATGTGACTGAGAGTGTAAATGTGTTTGTTTCTCTGTACGTGACCCTGCTATAGACTGCCCTCATGTCCAGGGTGTACCCTGCCTCTTACCCAATCACTGCTGGGATAGACTCTAACTCCCCTGTGACCATTATTAGAGTAAGTGGGTATAGAAAATTAATGAATACCATGGCATTATTGCAGTATATACACCTTTGTTGTCAGGGTGTTTGCTGTTTTATTAGAGTATGGCATTTAGATGTGAGGGTTTCAAAAATGGTGCTGTTAACTGTTGTTGTGCCATATTCATACCCGGGAGACTTCATCTTGCCAGAGTAAATGACAGCTCTGTTTTTCATGTTGCTTTGTGTCATCTGTTCAGGTGGGGATGGGCTGGGAAAAGCAGCCTCCAAGCGGGCGTCTGATTCCCAAGCCAACCACAGTGCTGCTGCTGGGACAAATGATACCACATCACACAGGGAGGAGGCTGAAAATTGTCTGGCTGCTAAGGTAGACGTACACACGCACATATTCTCTCTCCCTTGCTCTCTCTCTCTCTCTCTCTCTCTCTCTCTCTCTCTCTCTCTCTCTCTCATATATAAATAAATACACACACACAAAACCTGAATTTATATACTTGTGATGTCACTGGTTAGTTGCTTGCAATTGATGGCAGCTGTGCAGAAATGTGTTCTGTGTCCTTTTGAAATTGTGGATGCACTGCTCATCTGTGACCCACCATTTCTTCCCTTGATTACACTACCGAGGTCCATCTATAAACATGACGCAGCATTAGTTATGAGAGAATCATTTGCAATAAAAATGATCAGAATATTCATACACACATGCTTGCTATTGAAAAATCACTTACTTTAACTGACTCTTATTATACCATCTGTCACAGCTTGCAACATTGATTTTTATGCCTCCCAAACATCTGTTTCTGACACCGTGAAGTTTGATATGTATTTAAATGACCTGGACCAAGTGGGAAAAAAATCTGCATGCAGTTATGTTAAATAAAAATAAAATTATAATGAGTGTGACAGACAATTCAGTTAAGGAAAAAAAGAAGCACTCGATGAGTAGTGCTTATGGTAAAGATGATTGACACTGTTGACAGGTAGACATATTGTGTGTGCAAGAGACCAAGTGGAAGGGAAGTAAGAGCAGGAGCATCGGCGGTGGGTACAAGTTGTTGTACCATGGTGAGGATAGGAAGAGAAATTGTGTTGGGGTCATTTTAAAGGAAGAGTATGTTAAAAGTGTGTTGGAGGTCAAGTGAGTGTCTGACAGGGTGATGAGTGTGAAGTTTGAAATTGAAGGGGTGATGATGAATATCATCAGTGCATATGCCCCACAGGTAGGTTGTGAGATGAAGGAGAAAGAAGATTTCTGGAGTGTGTTAGATGAGGTGGCGGAGAGTGTGCCCAAGCATGAAAGAGTGGTGATAGGAGTGGACTTCAGTGGGCATGTTGGTGAAGGGAACAGAGGTGATGAGGAAGTAATGGGTCAATATGGTATCAAGGATAGGAATTGGGATAGGACAGATGGTAGTTGATTTTGTAAAAAGGATGGAAATGGCTGTGGTGAATACCTACTTTAAGAAAAGGGAGGAGCACAGGGTAACATATAAGAGTGGAGGAAGGTGCACACAGGTGGACTACATTCTTTATAGGAGATGCAAGCTAAAAGAAATCAGAGACTGTAAGGTGGTGGCAGGAGAGAGTGTTGTTAGACAGCATAGGATGTTGTTTGTAGGATGACTTTAGAGGTAAAGAAGAAGAAGAGAGTGAGCGCTCAACAAAGGATCACATGGAAGCTGAAGGAAGAACACTGTTTTGTGAAATTTAGCGAGCAGGTGAGAGAAGCACTGGTTGGAGGGGAAGCAATTTTGGACAACTGGAAAACTACTGCAGATGTGGTGAGGGAGACAGCTAAGACAGTACTGGGTATGACATCTGGACAGTGGAAGGAAGACAAGGAGACTTGGTGGTGGAATGAAGAGGTCCAGGAAAGCATAAGGAGAAAGAGGTTGGCGAAAAAGTTTTGGGATAGTCGGAGAGATGAAGAAAGTAGACAGGAGTACAAGGAGATGTGGTGTAAGGTGAAAAGAGAAGTGGCAAAAAGTGAAGGAAAAGGCATATTGCAAGCTGTACAAGAAGTTGAATAGTAAGGAATGAAGTTATGGGAAAGATGGTAGAAGCTAGACTTAGAAAACAGGTGAAGGTCTGTGAGCAGCAATATGGTTTCATGCCGAGAAAGAGCACTACAGATGCAATGTTTGCTATGAGAATACTGTTGGAGAAGTACAGAGAAGGCCAGAAAGAGTTACATTGTGTGTTTGTGGACTTAGAAAAAGCTTATGATAGGGTGCCAAGAGAAGAGATGTGGTATTGTATGAGGAAGTCTGGAGTGGCAGAGAAATATGTTAGGGTAGTGCAGGACATGTACAAGAATAGTGTGACAGCGGTGAGATGCGCAGCCGGAATGACAGACTCATTCAAGGTGGAGGTGGGACTACACCAAGGATCAGCTCTGAGTCCTTTCTTGTTTGCAGTGGTGATGCAGAGGTTGATGGATGAGATCAGACAGGAGTCCCCATGGACTGTGATGTTTGCAGATGACATTGTGATCTGTAGTGAGAGTAGAGAGCAAGTTGAGTCTAGTCTGGAGAGGTGGAGATATGCTTTGGAGAGAAGGGGAATGAAAGTCAGTAGAAGCAAGACTGAGTACATGTGTGTGAATGGGAGGGAGCCCAGTGGAATAATGCAGTTACAAGGAGTAGAAGTGGTGAAAGTAGATGAGTTTAAATATTTGGGGTCAACTGTTCAAAGTAATGGAGCATGTGATAGAGAGGTGAAGAGAGTGCAAGCAGGGTGGAGTAGGTGGAGAAAGGTGGCAGGAGTGATTTGTGAACGAAGAATATCAGCAAGAGGGAAGGGGAAAGTTTACAAGACAGTAGTGAGACCAGCTATGTTGTACGGCTTACAGACGGCACTAACAAAAACACAGGAGGCAGAGCTGGAGGTGGCAGAGCTGAAGATGTTGAGATTCTCTTTGGGAGTGACAAGAATGGACAAGATTAGGAATGAACATATCAGAGGGACAGCTCAGGTGGGACGGTTTGGAGACAAAGTCAGAGAGGCAAGATTGAGATGGTTTGGACATGTGCAGAGGAGGGACCCAGGGTATATAGGGAGAAGGATGCTGAGGATGGAGCCACTAGGCAGGCGGAGAACAGGGAGGCCAAAGAGGAGGTTTATGGATGTGCTGAGGGAGGACATGCAGGTGGTTGGTGTTACAGAGGAAGATAAAGAGGACAGCGTGAGATGGAAATGATTGATCTGTTGTGGCGACCCCTAACGGGAACAGCCGAAAGACAAAGAAAAGAAACATACAAGGATTTGTCCTTAAATGGACTGCATTTATATAGTGCTTTTCCATCTGCATCAGACACTCAAAGCGCTTTACACATCAGTGCCTCACATTCATCCCGATATGAGGCTACTGCCATGCAAGGCGCCCACTATACACGGGGAGCAACTAGGGGATTAAGGACCTTGCGCAAGGGCCCTTAGTGATTTTCCGGTCAGGCTGGGAATTGAACTGAGGATCCTCTGGTTTCAAGCCCAACGCTTTAACGCCTCCTCCTTGTATGTTATATTATATTCTCAGAGAGTATAAAGTTATAAATTTGGAAAAAAAAAAAACAGATTCTCTTAGATTAAGGGCTCCTTCACACATAACACGAAAGATGCAGAAACCAGAAGAAAATCCACAAACCAAACATGAAATGGGGAATGGAAATGGGGCATGCACGAACACAGTGCGAGCAGGTAGGACATGTTGCACCACATCACGCCGCTGATGTGGAGAAAAATAAAATATACCAGTTGTTATGTGTCGGACGCAGCCCGGAGAACCGACCAGCGTTTGAAGGACCCAGTATAAAATAAGCAGAGCACGGTACAAAGGATAACAGGGTTTAATGAACATAACAGTGCTGTGAAAAAATATAAAAGTGCGCGGTCTGGCGTGGTGGTTTTGCGGTGCGCTCCCAGCAGCGCCAACGGTCCGGAGCCAGAACCAACCCGGACCCAAGGACCCCGCCGACACCACCCAGGTGGCCGCGACAAACCGAGTCTGTGAAAAAAGGAATCATTATGTGAGTCCACACTCAACACACAGAGAGAACGCTCAAAGGTGCACAAACAGCAAACACTTCCTGGCTTAATTACTAATCAGCTTCCCACCCTGCAGGCATGGAACACCCAGTTCACAAAACTCCACTGCAGAGGAAGCTGATTACACGACCAACATACAGCTCAATATAATAAGGTGTGAGGGACACCACATTTACTGACTGTATAAATGTTAGTCACAAAATCTAACGTACCTCAGGAAGTGTGCTGACGAGCGTGAGACCTCACCCCCTCCTCTTTCACAGACCATGCATCAAACCTGGACGTTCTCTGCATCCACTGATGATGAGATGGCTCCCGAGACGACGATCTCACCCGTCTGGTCACAAGGTGGAGTCTCTGGCAAATACACACTGTGTACTCCAGTCTTAAATGCCACCATGTTCCAATCCATGTAGATGCACCACAGCTGTGAGTCCTGACGAGCCGCAGGTGATCAGCCTCAGGTGATCAGGGTGAGGTCCTGATAAACTCAGCTACACAGCCACTCAGTCCCAAATGCAAGCCACCTGGAAGGAAAAACAAAAGACAGGACAAAAGACAGAAACAAAAAGGCAGCCAGGTCCCCCCAGCCATACAACACCAGTCGTATAATTAGTGAAAATCACTGAGTTGATATAAATAATAAATAAAAGGGGATGCAATACAGAACCCCACGGTTAAATAAAAAATAAATGCCACTCATGGGATTCGAACCTACAGTTTACAAAACCTCTGATTACCAGATGGAAACTTTACCACTGTGCTACAATCGCTGTCTTATAACAGGAGCATAAACTGGCTAAAATCAACAAGGAGATGAATGTATTTTTTAAAAAAGATAAAAAAGCGCCGTGATAACTGACCAAATGGCTTTTGTTACTGTGTATTTCGGCTGATACATGAGTGAAAGTGGCGTATTTGTCACACTGTTGGCTTGTTATATAGTCCTGTGGCGTACCGAGCACAAGACACGTGTCCGGCCCAACACGCATGTCCTGTCAGACAGACATGACATTTAGATCGTCTGCTGCATATCCACATGAACTGACCGTCCATTTCAACTGGGACAGCCTCTCACTGTGCGTGCTGTGCGCGCTCTCCAGCCCATCACAAAAGCGATATATGTTTTTATGTATTTCCATGTGAGGACAGCAAGCGCACACACGTGTGTCACGGTGGACAGTTGTAAGGTCCTGTCCATGGTACATGTTCTGCAGCTGTGACATCCAAGACCAGAGATGTCAACAGCTGCTGCTGTTGGCAGCCAGCCACGCCCCTGTCCGTTCAGTGCACAGACCAAGGTGTCACTCTGTGATCAGATGAGAGGTGCGTGAACCACACGCGTGCCACGTGTTGGGGGGGAGCCGACACTCTGGCACGCCATGTGTACTTGGCAACCCCACAGTCATGGGGGCACTTAGACAAATTTTACATCCAGCTTGAAAGTGGTCACCTGTTCACTATTTTCGTGCTAACAGTGCGAATGGCCACACATTTCCTAAGTGCTCTGCGAGTGGTATTAGATGTTCATGTGTGTCACCTGGAATTTGGCTGACACGAGAGGGATTGAATGGCTCTCACAGGGCACTCTCTGTGTTTCTGTTGCTTGTGTGCACGAATGGTTGTAGTGACAGGTATACAAGGCGTTGGAGGCAGCTCTAATTTTTCACAAATGGCATGCAATTCCTCCTTCATGTGCGAGTCAGCTTCAGTCATGTTATGTGTGAAATGGCCCTAAAGTAACAAATGTAAGAGGGAAAATAACCCAGAATTTTTTAAATAAATAAATTAAATATTAAGTTAAATATTTAATATATTTTGGGGTGCAGGCGGGGGTGGGTGGGTGGGTCATCACAGAATCACAAGGCTGCACTTTACAATTGGATAAAGCACTGCATTGTCAACATGAATTGTACAAAATCTTTAACATGACTACATGTAAATGCTGTTATATATGTGTTAATAATAATGTGTTAATAAATGTGTTGGGGATTTGGGGGTGTTGGGTGTTTCCCTCCTGTCCTCCATCCTGCTTGTCACACCCCATTCCAGATCCTTCCACCACACCTGTCCTCCATTTCCATTAATCACTCCTTCTTTATTAGTTGCACCTTTTTCCTCACTTGGTTGTGAGATTGCTTTCCTGTGTTGTTGTCCTTCCTGCCTGTTTTTTGGGCCCTTTTCTCTGCATAATGCTTCGGATATTTTTGCTTGTAACAGCCAACCTTTTTGTGTACCCAACCCTGCTCGAACTGACATTAAACTCACGACTGAATCCTGTAATTGTGTCCAACCACTTTGCACTACGGAGTCTGACAGCATGTCATTGAGACAGAGCTCACTCTCTTGTCTCACTCCGACACGCCTAAACACAAAAGCCCTTCTTGCCCAGGTAACACAAATGATAATTAATATGACAATAGTAATATGCAGCCATGTTCAAGCTGTTGCACTTATACATGCTCCACCTGGCAAAGTAATTCCATTCTATTTATTGATACAGCATCAAACATAAATTGCCCCAAGGCAATTTAAAAGCAAGGTCTAACCTAAAAAAAAAAAAAAAATCATATTTTTTCATTTATTGTGATATCAATATTTATCACAATATGTTTAATAATACTGCCAATTTTAAGAGTGTAATGCCTGAAGCCTGAAGAAACTAAAGGGTTCATCAAACTTATGTTTTGTTTTGTTTTTTTGTCAAATATGTTTATTGAACTTTTTCATATAAGAGACAAAACAACACTTATATAAGGGTTTTCACCAAAATAAAAGGTTGCACTGCATCATTTCACTTTTTAGAGCTGAAAAAAGAATACTCGTACAATACAAAACAAACAAAAGAGTGGTGGAATTCAAACTAAAAATTTAAGATGTGGCATTATATTGTGAGACATAATCAATAAAAGTTTTCCAAATTTTGTCAAAACTGTCAGTTTTATTCTGTAAATTATACCGAATCTTCTCCATATGAAAAAAATATTAATGATTTCAGTTAGCCACATCTTAAACAGAGGAACTGTGTCTGTTTTCCATAGTGTTAAAATAACCTTTTTTGCAATTATCATCCCGTAAGTGACAGTATGCCGTTCAGAGGAGCTCATGCGTAAAAGAGAAGGGGAGTTTCCAAATAGAGCAATTTTTGGGTCTGGACTTAATGAACATTTATAAATTGTTGAGTACCAATTAAAAATATCATACCAGAATGTTTTAAGTTTGGGACAAGTCCAGAATAAGTGGGTCAGTGTGCCTTCTGCCAATTTACAATGGTCACACATAGGTGACGTAGTAGGAAAAATTTTGTGCAATTTTGTTTTTGAATAATGAAGTCTGTGCAGTACTTTAAACTGAATTAATTGATGTCTAGCATTTATTGAACAGGATTGAACCTTAGCAAGACACTCCTCCCAGACTTCATTCTCCATCTGCAAGCCGAGCTCTTCTTCCCATGCATTCTTTATAGAAATGGTATTGTAATCCAGCTGCTCAGTAAATAAATTTACAAAACCAGTAACCAGTTTCCTTGAGTCTGGAGGACTCAGGAGGGATTTATAAACTGGATTTTCCTCTGGGAGCGACTCAAATTATGGAATATTTTGCCGAACAAAGTTCCTGATTTGCAAATACCGGAAAAAGTGAGAAGGTGGGAGAGAATATTTGTCTTTTAACTGATTGTAAGAGGCAAAGTGTTTCTCAATATACAAATCTTTGATAGTTGCGATTCCCTTTTGTTTCCACAAATTAAATACTGTATCTAGCGAAGACGGTGGAAAGGCATGGTTATGAGAAATTGGAGCAGAAGTCATTGGTAATGCACAAACTTTCTTAATTTGAAAAAATATTTTTATACAGTTAGAAAGAATAAAATGATCTATTTTAGAATTTTGAATTGGAGACGAAAAGAGAAGAGCTGAGAGACTACTACAGTGAACACCACTATTTTCAATTGCTACCCATGGGGGTATATTTGATGATAAATCTTTGTGAGCCTTCTGCCAGTATATCAATGCCCTGCAATTTGCAGCCCAATAATAATGTTGGAAATTAAGTAAACCAAGTCCTCCCCCTCCTCTGGGTTTACATAAATGTTTTTTTGATATTCTATGATTTTTAAAACCCCAGACAAAAGGAAGGACAATTGAATCCACTTTTTTAAAAAACAGTATACTCAAATAAATTGGTAAATTCTGAAAGAGATACAGGAATTTAGGAAGAGGAACCATCTTGATAGCATTAATCCGACCCACCATAGATAAGGGAAGAGTCCTCCATTTCTCAATATCTTGTTTTAATTTATCTACTTTGTCAAGGACATTCAGTTTCAAAATCAATTTGGGATTTTTAGGCAATATTACACCAAGATACTTTAATTTGTCAGTAGTTTTAAAAGGAAGGAACTGTAAAAAGTCTGCGTTGAGGGTTGCACCTAGCACCATATATTCACTTTTTTGCCAGTTGATAGCATAGCCAGAAATTTCACCAAATAATTTCACCAACTCAAGCAAAGCAAGAAGAGATTGTTCTGGTTGAGATAAAAACAAAACAACATCATCTGCATAAAGTGAACTTGAGTGAGGCATGTTCCCCAGATGGACAGGGTGAATAGATGGGCTGTTCCTGATTGCAATGGCAAGAGGTTTGATTGCAATAGCGAAAAGCAGGAGGCTTAAAGGACACCCCTGACGTGTCCCACGGTGCAGAAGAAAAGGCTCTGATCATTCTTGGTTAGTGAGAATACAGGAGGAAGGACATGCATACAATAAAGTGATCCATGATATAAATCGACTACCTAGACCAAACCTGTCCAATACAGCTAAAATGTATGCCCATTCCACTTGGTCAAAAGCCTTTTTGGCATCAAGGCTAAGTACGGCCACCTTTTCATTTCCCCAGTGTCTGTGGTACATGATATTCATCAATCTTCTTACATTAAAAAATGAAAATCTATGAGGTATAAATCCTGTTTGATCAGGGTGTACAATCGAACTAATATGTTTATTTAGTCTGTTTGCTAGAAATTTTGTGAAGATTTTCATATCCATATTCAACAGAGCAATGGGACGATATGAAGACGACTCCATCTCATCTTTCCCATCTTTTAATAACAGTGAAATATTGGCTTCATAGAGTGTGTTCAGAAATCCTGAGACTTGGGAAGAGTGAGTAAACATCCTGAGTAAAACAGGGGAAATTTTGTCCGCATACTGTTTGTAAAATTCAATGCCATAGCCATCTGGGCCCGCCGTTTTTCCATTTGGGAAAGATTTAATAGCATTTTTTATTTGCATATTTTATTTTTATTTATTTTTATTTTTAAATTAGAGGATGACCTCTAATTTCCTGCTTTTAAACTCAGATAAAACTGAAGTTATTGTACTTGGCCCCACAAATCTTAGAAACATGGTGTCTAACCAGATCCTTACTGTGGATGGCATTACCCTGACCTCTAGTAATACTGTGAGAAATCTTGGAGTCATTTTTGATCAGGATATGTCATTCAAAGCGCATATTAAACAAATATGTAGGACTGCTTTTTTGCATTTACGCAATATCTCTAAAATCAGAAAGGTCTTGTCTCAGAGTGATGCTGAAAAACTAATTCATGCATTTATTTCCTCTAGGCTGGACTATTGTAATTTATTATTATCAGGTTGTCCTAAAAGTTCCCTAAAAAGCCTTCAGTTAATTCAAAATGCTGCAGCTAGAGTACTGACGGGGACTAGAAGGAGAGAGCATATCTCACCCATATTGGCCTCTCTTCATTGGCTTCCTGTTAATTCTAGAATAGAATTTAAAATTCTTCTTCTTACTTATAAGGTTTTGAATAATCAGGTCCCATCTTATCTTAGGGACCTCGTAGTACCATATCACCCCAATAGAGCGTTTCGCTCTCAGACTGCAGGCTTACTTGTAGTTCCTAGGGTTTGTAAGAGTAGAATGGGAGGCAGAGCCTTCAGCTTTCAGGCTCCTCTCCTGTGGAACCAGCTCCCAATTCAGATCAGGGAGACAGACACCCTCTCTACTTTTAAGATTAGGCTTAAAACTTTCCTTTTTGCTAAAGCTTATAGTTAGGGCTGGATCAGGTGACCCTGAACCATCCCTTAGTTATGCTGCTATAGACGTAGACTGCTGGGGGGTTCCCATGATGCACTGTTTCTTTCTCTTTTTGCTCTGTATGCACCACTCTGCATTTAATCATTAGTGATCGATCTCTGCTCCCCTCCACAGCATGTCTTTTTCCTGGTTCTCTCCCTCAGCCCCAACCAGTCCCAGCAGAGGACTGCCCCTCCCTGGGCCTGGTTCTGCTGGAGGTTTCTTCCTGTTAAAAGGGAGTTTTTCCTTCCCACTGTAGCCAAGTGCTTGCTCACAGGGGGTCGTTTTTGACCGTTGGGGTTTTACATAATTATTGTATGGCCTTGCCTTACAATATAAAGCGCCTTGGGGCAACTGTTTGTTGTGATTTGGCGCTATATAAAAAAATTGATTGATTGATTGATTTCTTCTAAGGTAATGTCAGAATTCAATGCTTCTCTCGCTGTGTCATTCACTTTGGCGAGTTCAAACTTATCAAGCCAATCAAAGATATTACCTTTAGCTTTTGACTCATAAAGCTCTGTATAGTATTCTCTAAAACGCCTATTGATAGCTTTAGGGTCAATTAAAATTTTGCCAGATTTTGATCGTATTTTGTGTATTGCTCTACTGGCTTGCAAACCTTGCAGCTGGTGTGATAGCAATTTATGAGGTTTATCCCCTAGTTCAAAATATTTTTGTCTAATTCTTAATTGATTATTCACTTTGGTGGACAAAATTGAATTATACTCATATTTCAATTTAAGGATGGCCTGGTAAGTAGAAAGACAAGAGGATAATTTATGAGCTTGTTCCAATTGAGTTAATTTTACCTCTGTTTCCTGAAGGCGCTGTCTCCGTTCTTTATTCAGAGAGGATTCAAAAGAAATAATATGTCCTCGTAGAACAACTTTAAATGTCTCCCACAACATTGAATCGGTTACATCCGATTTATCATTATTCTCAAAAAACTCTGTGATTTTAGTATTTATGAATGGGCAAAATGACACTTCATTCAGTAATAAAGGGTTGAATCTCCAACTATATGAAGGCCTCATCTCACGCAAGTTAAGTTCTAGAGATGTTGGGGAATGGTCAGAAATCAAAATATTGTGATATTTTGAGGATATTACATTAGAAATCAATTTTGAATTAAGTAAAAATTAATCTATCCTATAATAGGACTTATGTACTTGAGAAAAAAAAGAATAATCCCTGGCCGTGGGATTACATAACCTCCAAATATCAACCAAATTCATACCATTCATTAAATTTTTTAAAACCACAGAGGAAGAGGACACCTGAGATGTCTGGACAGATTTATCGAGATGCAAATCAGGGGGACAATTAAAATCTCCAGCCATAATTATATTTAAGTTAGAAAAATCAGACATCAAATTGAAAATTTTGCGAAAAAAGGAAGGATCATCAAAATTTGGGGCGTAAATGTTTATAAGTGTTAGATGATGAGATTGAATATAACCCGTGACCAAAAGAAATCGACCATTTGGATCACGTATAGTAGAGACATATCTGAAAGGGATGTTTTTTCCAATCAATATAGCCACACTATAGAAAATGTAGATTGGAAAATTTGATTTGCCCAACTACATTTGAGTAGTTGTTTCTTAGATGGCCTAATATGGGTCTCTTGAAGGAAGATAATATCTGCAGAAATTGATTTTAAATGAGAGAACACCTTAGCCTGTTTCAACACATGTCCCAGTCCACGCACGTTCCAACTCACAAATTTTATGCCACCACTCTTAACTGATGCATTAGAAAGCATGACAAAAATTGACAAATGCAAATGCAGTGCTTAACAATGTTGCCCTTATACGACATAAAACTATTGAACATGTAAATAAAGGAACAAACAAGATCATCCCCCTCCCACCATCCCACTTTCCCAAACAAAGTGAGAACTTGTCCCGCACATACTCACGTAGGGCTGCTTGGACCATAGGGAAAAAGAATAAAAAAAATACAGTACTTCTAAAACGAAGAAGAGCCTGTTCCAAACTCTCGAACTTAAAATATGAGCGTCCAGATGTGGTCAAAAGTTATCCAGTCCTGGGCAAACTACTCCACAGATTCCACATGGCTCAGTCATCCTATAGGGTCCCCACATAGGTCTCCGCTTCACGTGGGGTGGAAAACACCTTGATCGCAGATCCGTGAGAGACTCTGAGCTGGGCAGGATAGATGAAGCCTCATCGCGCACCACCAGCTTGTAGACATTTACGCACGTCTGAAAAAGCCTGGCGCTGCTTCATCACCTCTGCCGGGTAGTCAGGGAAGATGTAGATAGGTTTTCCATTGAAGTGCAGAGGGAATTTCTGGCGTGCAAGTTGTAAAATCTTCTCCTTAACTGGGTAGAGGCGGATGCGCACTATAGTTACGCATGGGCAGCCGTCAGCCTCTGGAGCCCGGGCGCCCAAGCGGTGTGCTCGATCTACTTTCAGCGGCTTGTTAAAGTGCTCAGCTCCCAATAGCTCGGGGAGAAACGTTGTCAGAAACTGCTCCATATGCCCCTTTTCAATATTCTCAGGCAGGCCCACGATTTTGATGGGCCTGGAGCGTCTGGAGCGTCTGGACCGAGCCTCGAGGTCCACAACCTTCAGGCGAAGCGAGTCATTTTCAGAACGAATAGACAAGAGAGCCTTTTCGACAAGTGCTAGGCAATGATCATGGTCAGAGCTAGCCATTTCAACCTCCTGTGTGCGCATAAGCAGGTCTGCAATTGTTGCTTTAGTAGCGTCAATTGACTCTTCGAGTGCATTAAATCTCTCATTCATTGAAGTCTTCAAGTCTCGGATTGCAGAAAGGACCATGGATTCCTCGTTAGCATCAGAAGTTGGCTGCTCGGACTCAGCTAGCATTAGCCCCGAGTTTTCGGCTATCACGACTGTCTCCTCGCTGTTATTTTCCGATTTATCTGGCTTCTTACCCTTTGGTTGGTCATGTTAAAGTCTTTAGGAGCTGGCTTAACTAAAATAGCCCAGGAAATATGTCAAAAAAGTCTGGAATTTATCAAATAAAGCGAAAGTTTGGAGAGCTCAACTAAAACACGTCTACTCCATACGGTGCTCACTTGTGCCCCCCATTAAACTTATGTTTTTATTGTATTTTATTTTAGGGAGCACTCTGTATATATATATATGAAAGTCCTATGTAAATAACAACAATAATATTATTCCATCCATTAATTTTCTTTATTTTCTTTACCGAGTCCAATCAGTGTTCACGGGGGTGCTGGAACCTATCCTGGCAGCCATAGGATGAAAGGCGGAATAAACCATGATCAGGATGGCAGTTTATTGCAGGGCAACAATAATAATAAATTATTAGAATTATAGCTACAGTGGGCAGCGCTATGGCGTAGTGGATAGCACTGTTGCCTCACAGTACGAAGGTCCTGGGATCGCTTCCCACCTGGTTCTTTCTGTGGTGGAGTGCACATGTTGTCTCTGTGTTTGGGTGGATATTCTGGCTTCCTCCCACCTTCAGAGTTATACAGATTAGGTGAATTGGAAACTTTAAATTGGCTAAAGATGTGACTGTATTGAAATGCAATAAGCAGGTATAGAAAATGAATGAATAGCAAGAGTTCATGTCTCATTCTTTTATTGTGAAAGGTCACTATGGCAAGTGTATGTGTTTCTCCTTATGTGTCACTTAGGCTAGTATCTCATGTGGAGACACAAAATCGCACCAACAGGACGCATCCTGCCCTCTCATGCACGTGCATGGCAGGTGGTTGCCGGCCCGACTGCAGAGCCAGGTGGCTGGAGGCTGGTTGACTCGTTCGTCCGCTTCCAGAAGCACTGTTCCTCTCTGATCATATAAAAGGAAAAGTGTGTGTCAACCCATCACAAGTTGTCTCACGTGTTGCGCGCATTCTGTCACAGAGACTATGTGGTGAGGGGTACAAGGCACCCACCTGATGATTTGGCGAGGAAGTTTATTTGATCTGTTCAAAAATCAAGTGATGTGGGGGCACTGCGCCATGACTAAGTTGAGGGGACAGTGACCGGATGTGAACCTCTCGCCAAACTACCCAAATTTCCTTGCGAATGCCGTTCGCAGGCTGTCACAGCCCATTGAGATACTAGCCTGAATAGTGACTTTAGCGCAGTAATGTTTTCTGTAATCTCTGTTCACACACTGGGTTTTCATTTTGTCATCCTGTGATAAGTATCAGTGCAACTACTGTACAGCCCTCAATTTGACAACCTTTTTGTCAACAGTTTCTTCAGCTTTCGAGGATGATGCTCATGTTCACGTTCACAGTCGGTTTTTATTGTCGACGTTAATTTTATCGCAATGTGTTTTAATGGTAGTTTTATTGCCAGGCCCTGCTCTTTACTTAAATAACAAGAACCACATGCACCATTACTTTCTCTACTCATATACCAGTTTTATCCTTACATTTGGCTCTCAGTGACTTTAACAGACAAGAAGTTGTTAGGCTTCCATGATGCTCATGTCACTTGTATTACCTTCTCACAATGGTTGTTTCAACAGCACGGGATTTTTACATTTGCACTTCACATCAGAACCATAAAGAATGTCTTACAGTAACCTCAAGAACTGCAAATGACTGCTACATGCACTCACCAAATACTGAAGGAAGAACACTGCCTGTTAAAAATGAATAAATCAGTGTATGTTTTTTTTATTTATTTAAGAACTGTCAGGTCACACAGTTAATGTCAGAGTGCTTTCTTTTGGATTTCATGTAGAACATGCTGCTCATTGCATCACACAGATGACACGGAGGCTTCTAAATTTACTAACTTGGCCTCAATAAGAGTTTCCATGGGAACAACTCAGACGACATCTGATAGAGGTTGCTAATCCTAAGGTGAAATGATTCGTAATGTTGCATGTGGAGAATGTAACATGTGGCTCCGTTACCAGCTATGGATGCCGACTCCACTTAGACTGACTGCAATTAGGTCTGAGCGCTGCATTTTATACAGTTCTTCGCTCCATGTTGTTGGACATACAGTAATTGAAAACTAATGTCTAATATTCTTGTTGTTGTGGACTTGCCACAGCATTATGTCTGTTTTTCCACAGTGAACTGTGGGGTACTCAGGTCAGTTCTGTGTCCATTTTTATCCTGTCGCTATATAGCACCTTTTGGTCGGATAAGTCGGCAGATTTTATAAATTAATTAGGGAATAACCCTGTTTCTGATGATTTGCAGACGTTCATGCTGGTTATATGGTTGCAAATTGAGCTTTACAGGAAAAGGCGTTTGAAAAACATTTGCGACTGTAATCCAGCAATAACATTTGCAAATCAGACACAAGGGGGTTATTACCATTCTAATCCAATTCCATCGTTTACACGGTTTATTTTTCTGTAGGTAGTTCGGTTGGCGAGGCTTACCATCGAGGCAGCGTCGCTCCAACAGGGCGCGGAGTAATCCATCAAATGTGAAAATCCATCAAATGTGAAATGGTAATTCTGTATCAGAATCCACATCAGTACTTGCATACGGTCGCTTAAATTCACCCATTTCAGCATCTTTCTCACTCAACTAATGGCACCATTATTCACATCTGCGTAGCAGCGTGGCTTGTCAGGGCATGGAGTTATACATTAAATGTGAAACGGTCAAATATTTTGCGACCTTACACCCAGTATTATATGGTCTGAAATCTCACACGATTAACCAATCAGATTTACAGGAAAAATGTAATTGGATTAGAATGAATTACATCACTGATAACAATTAGGGTGGTATGGTGGGTTAGTGGTTTGTACTGCTGCCTCATAGCGTGAATGTCCCAGTTTGACTTACGACCTGGTCCTTTGTGTGGAGTTTGCATGTTGGCCCCATGTTTGTGTGGGTTCCCTCCGGCTGCTCCTGCTTCCTTCCACTTCCAAAGACATGCAGGTTAGGTGAATTTGTGAGTCTGAATTGACCATATTGTCTTTATGCGTCAGTCCTGCAATAGACTGGTGCCCTGTCCAGGGTGCACCTCACCTCTCACCCAATGACTGCTGAAATAGGCTCCAGCCCCCCCACAGGAAACCACAGTAATAAGTGGGTTCACAAGACGAGTGAGAGCATTATCAATGAATGCTCTCTCAATTATTAATAATTGTATAGAAATGCATTTCTTCCATGTCACCATGTGCCAGTCACATTTTATTTTGCCAGCGATAATCAATCAATCAATTTTTTTTTTATATAGCGCCAAATCACAACAAACAGTTGCCCCAAGGCGCTTTTTATATAATGTGAACACAATTTATTAGATTTTCACCAAATTCCAACTGTAAATCCCAAATTAGTGTTTCTCTAACATGTTTAAATTTGAAAATGCAATACAGGCATCTGGGAGTTCGAGTTCAGTTTTAATGAAAATCTGGTCATTTTTGTTCATTATCATGGGCACACAAGTCAGTAATCTGTACAGTTAAAGATTAACTTTATTGATCTCACAGATGTAACAAGCCTGGCTCAACGGCAAGTCACAACCCAAACAAACTAACTGTGGGGAAATAACTCAAGAGGTTCAGGCCAATTAAAATGGTTTATTCAACAAACAAAATGCAACATAAATACAAGGTATGCAAATGTGAGTAAGGATCAGTGGTGTATGCAGTGCATGAATGCGAGTGAATATGTCAGTGCGAATGTTTTGGCATGTGAAAACCAAAGGTAACTGGAACGAAAGATGAACTGAAGACAAACCAAATATGTTACCTGGTGGGGAGAGAGCAGAGAGAGTGAATGAGCACAGCAAAAACAATTTAACAGCACAGGTGCCACCACTCAAGCAGCCCCACCCCTGCCTGCCATGGGGAGCCTCCCACAACAGGCAGGGGAGGGCCGTGACACCCCCCTCCTTAAAATGAGGGTACTACTCTCATCCAAACAGGCCTACGTACATAAGACCCAACCAAAATAATACCCGTGCATACAGTACTTTCTGCACCCTTCCACCAGCTGTCCGTACCTCCACCCAGCAGCCCTGGTACCTGGGGAGCAGTTTAAGAGCAGGAGGACAAACAGTGAAGCAAAAAGGAGCAGAGAAACACATTAGGTTAAAGGAGCACGGGAAAGAGCATCAGCAATAATGTTATCTTTATCACTGATGTCTTATGTCAAGAGTGTACGGTTGTAAAAACAAAGCCCAACGCATAAGGCACTGGTTGTGATTCTGCAGAGATTTCAAAAAGGTCAGTGGATTATGATCAGTGAATACAGTCAATGGAGTTGACCCGAACCCTACATAGACCTCGAAGTGCTGTAAAGCCCAAATGAGGCCATCCTAAGGAAGCGCATAAGCTCCTTTTTAGTAGTCGGAGGAGGAAATTGCTTTACGGCCTGTATTTTAGCCTCCACGGGACGGACAAAACCTTGACCCACCACTTTACCAAGGTAGGTGACTGTGGCTCTGGCAAACTCACACTTTGCCAAGTTTACAGTCAACCTGGCCCACACCAGCCGATCAAACAAGGCTTGCACTCTGCGGACATGCTCCTCCCAGGAATCCAAGTAGACAACCACATCGTCAAGATACACTGCACACCCTTCTAGACCAGAGACTACACGGTTCATCAGCCTCTGAAAGGTGGCAGGAGCATTCCGGAGTCCAAAAGGCATCACTGCGTATGAAAACAAACCAGATGGTGTTATAAAAGCAGCAATCTCATGTGCCTGTTGAGAAAGTGGAACCTGCCAATATCCTTTCAAAAGATCAAACTTACTTGCATACTTGGCAGACCCAACCTGATCAATACAGTCCTCCATCCTAGGCAGGGGATAGAGATCTGCTTTTGTAATGCCATTTACTTTTCAGTAATCTGTACATGGTCGAAAAGTAGAGTCTGGCTTTTCAACAAGCAAACAAGGTGAAGCCCAATCAGAATGGGATGGTTCTGCAATACCATTATTTAACATATACTGTACCTCAGAATCCAACTGTCGCCTCTTCTCTTCAGAAACCCTATAAAATTTTTGTTTAATAGGCTTAGCATCTCTGTTGATTGATTGATTGATTGATGTCTGTGTCATGTTCAATTAAATGAGTTTGAGTTGGAGTATCAGAAAATAAAGTTGGATACTTTTTAATTAGCCCAACTAACTGAGTACGCTTCTCAACATCCAAGTGGTCTACTAAAGTACCAAGATTTTCCAAAGTCTGCGAATTCTTTAACCGTCCTCTCAAAATCTCATCTGCAGCCAAAGCTACCTCTTCTCCCCCCTCCTCACGATCAAGACCACCAGGGGCAGTAACAGGCACAACAGCCAATGTTGCCCTCTCCACATGACCAGTATCTCTCTGATCAGAATCTCGAGAGTGGTAAGATTTCAATAGATTCACGTGATACAATTTAGAAGTTTTCCTATGTCCAGGAGTTTCAATGAGATAGTTTAGATCAGACACTTTTCGCAGAACTGTATAAGGACCAGAATACTTTGCCTGAAACGGAGAATTAACCAACAGCAAAAGAGCAAGTACTCTGTCCCCAGGACAAAACTCACGCAATTCACATTCCCTATCATACTTTTGCTTCATTTTCTTTTGAAAACACTCCAATTTCTGTTTTGCAAGTTCAATTGCTCGGTACAACTTAAACCTAAACCCACTGACAAAAGCAATAAGGTTCTGTGGTGGCTCCTCAGGTAAACAACCCTCCTGGAGAACAGCTAGAAGACCCCTAACCTTATGCCCAAACACTAAGTCATTAGGGCTAAACCCTGTACTTTCCTGCACTACCTCACGAGCAGCCAACAAAAGCCAAGGTAAACCCTCTTCCCAATCAGCAGATAGTTCAGTGCAATATGCACGAAGCAACAACTTCAAAGTTTGATGAAAATGCTCTAATGCTCCTTGATTCTGAGCATGATACGCTGTTGACTTGTTATGCTTAACTTTTAACTGCTTCAGAATCTGAGCAAACATTTTGGAAGTATAATTTGAACCTTCATCTGACTGAATGATCCTCGGAATACCAAATGTAGAAATAAACTGAGTCAAAGCTTTAACTACAGACTTGGTAGTGATAGTACGCAAAGGAAAGGCAGCCGGATATCTAGTTGCTTGACACATTACCGTCAGCAAGTAGCTATGACCCGATTTCGAACGTGGTAAAGGCCCAACACAATCAGTGATGAGATGCTCAAATGGCTGACCAATTGCCGGTATCGGATACAAGGGTGCTGGCTTAGCAACTTGATTAGGTTTACCAGTAAGTTGACAAGTATGACATGTTTTAATAAACTTTGATACGTCCCTCTTTAAGTGTGGCCAGAAAAAAATGACGCAAAATTCTGTCATAAGTTTTCCGCACACCTAGATGACCAGCCACAACACCATGCGATGTCTGAAGGACTTTACCATGCAAGGAGGTTGTTACAACTATTTGAAAAACTGCTTCTCCCAAACCTTGATCATTATGTAGAACATATTTTCTAACCAACAATCCATCAAGAAGAAAACAACATTGAGCACTATCCCTCACTGCTACTTCAGGAACAGCTTTATCACAAATTTCAACCAAAGATTTGACACCCTTTTGCTCTGCTATCAAGGAATCTCTAGAATTTGTCAAGCTTCCAATTTGAAGATCAGTTGGCAACTCAAGATTATCAGGCCGGCTCTCTGCCTCCTTACGCCGAGAAACAGCACGAGTAGTAACGCAACTTGGGAAAACATCTAGACTGTAATCTGGGAGCCCACCAGCAGAGGGCACGGTTAACTCCTTAAAAATGTTAGGCTTGCCACCCACCCACACTTTCCCACCTGCCAGATCATTTCCCAGAATCATGTGGACACCATCCACTGGCAACCTGGGTCTGACACCAACCACAACATCACCCTCGACCAAACCACACAAGATTGACTTTATGTAAAGGGGATGAAAAAGGAACCAAACCCATTCCACAGTAGAACACAACTTCCTGTATTTGACAATTTTGAAAATGGCAACACAGACTCTAAAATAAAAGAATCCAAAGCTCCTGTATCCCTCAAAATTTTAATTGGAACTTGTTGATTCCCATCTAACAAAGACAACATCATCGGAAATGAAAGCTGAAAATTCACCCTGGGTAGATTCAGAACCAGCCTTACCCTGTTGGTGGTAGAGCTCACCCTGGTGGACAGGTGTGGCAACAGGACTTGTAACCCGAGCTGCCATCACAGCCAGCTTTACTTGTTCCGACCTTTTGGAGCTAAGCAAAGGACAGTCTTTTTTCTAATGTCCCTCACCCAAACAGTATCTACAGGTATTTGCATTAACTGGTCCTTTTGATCCCACATTAGCAAACTTTCGCTGAGGTTTTTGGAAAGAAACCCCAGGCAGTGGTGCCTTATTTTTTAACAGACTCACTTTTATTACGACCTTCCCTATATGAGTCAAAACGAGTTTTATGGGTCAACACATTCATCTGCCAGAATAGCTGCTTCCCCAGGAGACTTGACTTTCCGTTCGTTAACATATGTGGCAACAGAATCTGGTACAGAATTTTTGAATTGCTCCAACACAATTAAATTAGACAAATCCTGTAAAGTAACCACTTCAGCAGCTGTAGACCATCGACTAAAGGTATTTGACAAGTCCCTTACAAACTCAGAATAAGTCTGTGAATCCTGTTTCTTCCTGTACCGAAAACGTTGACGATACGCTTCTGGTAGCAGCTCGTAGACTTTAAGGACTGCCGCTTTAACAGTAGCATAAACTTTACTATCTGCAACATTTAATGCTGAAAAAGCCTCCAATGCTTTCCCTGTAAGCACACACTGTAACAATGTAGTTCTATCCACATCTGACCAGGCCCTAGTATCAGCAATGCGTTCAAACAAAATAAAGTACGTATCCGGATCTGATTCATCAAATTTAGGTAGTAAACGAAGATTCTGTGAAACATCAAACTGAGTCTCCCTTTCAACCCCTAGTCTGTTGCCACTTCTCAGTCTTTCCAGTTTTAGCTGCATCTGCAACAGCTCCCGCTGCTGCTCAAAAGTTAACATGACTGGACTAGGCTGAACGGCTGCCCCTTGACTGGCACCCGACTGAAAGAGAACACCAGCGTCCAAAAGACCTTGTTTTAGTGAATCCCTAACTGTTTCCTTTAACTTCCTATCCACTATAACAATTTTGTAATGCTCTGCAATCTCCAATAACTGTTCTTTTGTGCACAATTCTAAAGCCAACTCTGAAGATGACTGAACAAAACTAGCTAACATGGAGAACATCATGTCAGAAAGACCAACCAAATTAACCAAACAAATTTAGAAAACTCACCCGCTGCCCCGACTGGGTTATTGGTAAAGAGCCCCACCCCACTAAACTCAAGAAAAAGCTAACTAACTGCCCCTTAGTCTCTGTGCAGTCTGGCGGGAGGTTTTTAATCACCAGTGACCCTAAAGGCCACTGTACCAATGGGGCTGTGAGCTCCTGCACATGCAGCCACCCACAAGATCCCACGGACGTGAACCCGAGCCGATGAAAGGGGAGAGGTGATAGGGAAGCTCTACCCACCTCGCTGCCACCTACAAAAAAAACCCCACCACAAGCCACCTAATGTGACCCGCTGATAAACCTAACAGGGGAGGACTCCCACCAGGCTAAAACCAGTACTAGGCCCAGATGTGAGCTTCTAACTAAAGTAGCACAAAAGAAAAATGCTAACTGCTCTCAACCCCAACTGGCCTAAACCAAATTTCCCCATACAAAACTGGCAGTCAAAGTAACCTACTGAAACTACTGCAAACAAAGTTAATTACAAATTAGGTCACACAAGGCCAAACTACAAATGCAAAACCACAAAATAAACTAACCAATATTTAACCCAAATATTAAGTTAAATTAGCTTTAAATTAGATGAGCCCCCACTTGTAACAAGCCTGGCTCAACGGCAAGTCACAACCCAAACAAACTAACTGTGGGGAAATAACTCAAGAGGTTCAGGCCAATTAAAATGGTTTATTCAACAAACAATAAAATGCAACATAAATACAAGGTATGCAAATGTGAGTAAGGATCAGTGGTGTATGCTAGTGATGTTAAGCTCGAGTCGGTGTGCTCGACACGGCATTGAGCTTTTTGAACCGGAAGTGTCACTGAGCAGCGTTTCGAGCACGCCCCCATCACGTGACCACTGCGAGCGAGGCCTCATTACGTCACACCACATGTCGAGCTTCGCGGGAAATTCGAATAGTCTGGGCGTTCCAATACGACCCGCCAAGTATTTAAATGAGATCTGAATCGTGGCTCAAACCGTGTATTTTTGAGAGGAGGAGATTGCTAGCGACATTGTTATTGCCAATTACCACGTGAATCGGAGCCAGGGAAAGCATAGTTAGAAGGAGAGGTAGTGAGGCAGAAGAGGAGCCGATTAAATCCCAGCACCGTTGAAATTATTATTTTTTTGAATAAAATTGAAAGTTGCACAATCACCGTCTCCTATCCCCTCTATTCTAACTTACAAATTACAGTAACATAAGCACCAGTTGCAGAAGCACATGCCTTTCTCACTTTACCGGTCACATTTTATCCAAATATAGTTTGAGGAATGATAACACAAATCTACATATCGTCTACAATGAAGGCTTTCATAACCATTATGTATGCATCTGTATGGACTATTTATTACATTAACAAACAATAATACATATGACATTTTTTTAATTATTATTACTTTTCAAGAATAAACCACATCAGTCATAAATTAATGCAAACATTTGTCAGGGCACTCGCTCAGGGTAATTCTCAAAGCAATCCAGCAGATGTCACCCTTCAAACTGTATCAAACACGTCGAAGCAGTGTGTCGATTTTCAGCCAGTTGTGTCGCAGTGGCTCATTGGTTCATGAGGCTTCGAAATTGCCATCACTAGTGTATGCAGTGCATGAACGCGAGTGAATATATCAGTGCGAATGTGTTAGCATGTGAAAGCCAAAGGTAACTGGAATGAAAGATGAACTGAAGACAAACCAAATATGTTACCTGGTGGGGAGAGAGCAGAGAGAGTGAATGAGCACAGCACAAACAATTTAACAGCACAGCACAGGTGCCACCACTCAAGCAGCCCCACCCCTGCCTGCTGTGGGGAGCCTCCCACAACAGGCAGGGGAGGGCCATGACACAGAGGAGAAATTCACAAATGGGCAGGCCTTAGAAGGTCTTGGTGAAATGTTCAGTTCAGATTTGGTGACAAGCCAATATTCTGCTCATTAAAGTGGGCGGTCCTTACAGGGTCTTAGTGAAAACTGATCATGCTGATTATGCTCTGAATTCATCTGATAGACACAGGGGTGCACATAACTGGTACTCATTGTGCTCGCGTCTACTAAACATCATTGGGGAAACACTTTTTCTACAATGTCATTGCTTTCCTCTTATGAAGCGCTTCCCTTGTGTTTTCTGCTACACATCATTTATTTTCAGCACGCACAAGCACCATGAGTACCAGTTATGTGCACTCCTAGATATACATGCATTTGAGATGCCCAGTTCAGATTTTTTTTTGATAATTTGATACATTTTTTGTTCAAGTTATCATGTGCACAGATATTAACACTGTTCAGAAAAGCAGGCAGTCCTTAGAGGGTCTTGGTGAAACATGAATATGCTCAAATTAGAAATCATTCGAGATACACACTGGGAACTCTGTTTCAAATTTGATGAATAGTAAATAAGTTATGTTCAAATGATTGTGGTCACAACAAAATGAGACTGACAGGTGTGCAGATGATGCCAGTGAGTGACTGTGTGAGTGTGTTTTGATAGCCCCCTTCTGACCTTATTGTCAGTGTGGTATTAAAAAAAAAAACCTAAATTTGGTCTCTCCATAAATTCTAAACCTTCCAACTTAAAATTTTGAAAGCAGAACTGTCAGTATTCTATTTATCCAAGTTCCAAATTGGTATTGTAGGTTAGTATCAGAGGTGGTTGCTTTTATGAGATACAGTATGAGAACACAAAAGACATGCCAGTGAATATCTCTAAATAAACGACAAAAGCAATCATTCATTCATCTTCTACCGCTTAGTCCAATTAAGGGTTGCGGGGGGCTGGAGCCTATCCCAGCAGCCATAGAGCGCGAGGCGGGGTACACCCAGGACAGGACGCCAGTCTGTCGCAGGGCCACAAACAGACAAACAAACACAGACACACCCACCTATGGACAATTTAAAGTTACTAATCCACCTAACATGCATGTCTTTGGATGTGGGAGGAAACCAGAGCACCCGGAGGAAACCCACGCAAACATGGGGAGAACATGCAAACTCCACACAGAAAGGCCACGGGAATTGAACCCACAACCTTCTCGCTGTGAGGCAACAGTGCTAACCACTAAGCCACCGTGCTGCCCCCAAAAGCAATCAACCCAACACTAATGCCGTTGAATGCCATACAGCAAATAAACACAAGGTGATGTTCGCTTTCATTGTCACGCATACTGATGATACGCAGATTAAATGCCTGTTGGTGCAGGTAATGTGTCTCACATTGCACAACTGTAAGTTGTGAAGAAGACTGAGATGACTTACTGACCCTGCTAGACATGTTTATGATCATTTAAGACCATCACTGGGTGACTGGGTTATTCGTCATAGTGAAAGGGTGGAAAATCTTGGTGTGATTTTTGATCAATATTTGTTTTTTGACCTGCATATTTTAGATTGGTGGCAAGAACTGTTTTGTTTTGTTTTTTCATTTCTGCAACATTGCAATGATTAAGACTGATGGTGTCTCTGGCTGATGCAGATACACTGATTCAAGTTTTTGTGTCTTCTAGAACTGATTTATGCAGTATTTTATTCTCCAGCTTACCACATGGTTACATAAGAAATCTTCCAAAGATTGAGAATGTGCTGATACAGGTCTGTGAAAAATTCTAAATTTTACAATTGTAATTCTGCATAGTGTTTGCAGCCACAGTTCACAATCCTACTCAAATTTAACTGAATTGAAATTTAAGTCAATTTTAAATCAATTCTGAATTTTTCACAGCTGCCCTGTGACAGAGTGTATCGAGGTTGACAAAGGGCTAGACTTAAAAGGCTTGACATGACTGACATGAAAAGTGGGGTGAACACGCATGGAACCAGGCAAACAGAGACGAATGGAAAAAGGGTTAATGACCTTAGACACAGGGAAGGGACCAACGAACCTGGGAGCCAGTTTCTGAGGAGCACCCCGTAGTGGCAGATGCCGAGTAGAGAGCCAGACCTTTTGACCAGGCGTGTAGATAGGAGCCATGGACCATTTGCTGTCCACGGCAGCCTTATATTGGGCAGAGAAATGACATATGGCCCGACGTGCCTGCTCCCAGGTTTGTTGGCACCTGACAACTAGACTTAGGGCAGACGGGACTGGGGAGCGAAGGGTGGGGGAAGAAAATAGAGAGGGAGGATGAACAAACACTACATGAAAATGGGAAAAATCAGAAGAAGCAGAGGGCAGACTGTTGTGGGCTAGCTCAATCCAAGGCAGTTGGGTGGACCAGGTAGAGGGATGCTGAGAACACAGAATTCTAAGACACTTCTCTAACTCTTGATTAAATCTCGTTTGCTTGGGGATGATAGCCGGACGTGAGATTTGAGGTGGCCCTGAGTAAGCAGCAGAACTCCCTCCAAAATATGGAAACAAACTGCGGCCCCGGTCGGAGACAATATCCTGGGGAAAACTACGGAGAAGAAACACATGAGTTAACATAATCTCAGCAGTTTCCTTGGCAGAAGGCAATCTGGATAAAGGCACAAAATGACACATTTTGGATAATCTGTCGACCACAGTCAAGATCAGTGTTGCCTCATGAGGGGGGAAGACCAGTGACAAAGTCCATTGTAATATGAGTCCATAGCTGTTTGGGAATTGGCAGAGGCAGTAATGAATCTGCAGGAGGGCGTGATGAGGACTTATGCATAGCACAGATATGACAGGCATTTACCTATTCAGTAACATTCGCAACCATATGCGGGCACCAAAATCGTTGTTGAACTACATAAACAGTTTTAATGATTCCTGGATGACATGAAAATCAGCTGTTGTGGGCCCACTTGATCCCCCCCCGATGGCATCTGGAACAAATAACTTGCCCGGTGGACAGTCAGACGGCACACAAACATCACAGAGGGCTTCCTTAACTCGCAATTCCACTTCCCACATAATGGCCAAGACAAAGCATGTTGCTGGGAGAATATTGCTGGGGTCAGAAGGAGTGTCTGGTTTGTCGTATTGCTTGAACAAGGCATCGGGCTTCCCATTTTTGAACCGGGCCGATACAAGATGACAAAATTGAATAGGCTGAAAAAGATCACCCAACGAGATAAGTAAACAAAACAAATTTATTCAAGTACTCTCGCAACACGTCATTTACTAAATTTTGGAAAACTGCTGGGGCATTTGTGAGCCCGAAAGGCATCACCAGATACTCATAGTGCCCGGTTGGGGTGTTAAAAGCGGTCTTCCATTCATCTCCCTGTTTAATTCTGACCAAATGGTAGGCATTACGAAGGTCCAATTTAGTGAACACTTTAGCATCCTCTAACAGCTCAAAAGCTGCCAAAATCAGTGGCAGAGGATACCAATTCTTAACTGTGATGTCATTTAACCTCCAATAGTCAATACAAAGACGAAGTGACTTATCTTTCTTTTCGTCGTCATCCCAGCGGGGGATGACAAGGGATGAATCAACCCAGCATCCAGTGATTCCTGGATGTACGTGTTCATTGCCGCTCATTCCGGAGCTGAAAGAGAAAACAGTTTTCCCCAGGGAGGGGTCACCCGGGGATGAAGATCGATGGCACAGTTGTACTCCCGATGTAGAGGTAGCGACTTAGCCTTAGCTTTGCTGAAGACTAGCGCTAGATCATGGTAACAAACGGGTACGCCCTCCAGATCAGAGTTAACATTTGATGGAACCACAGGTGGAGACAAGCAAGAAGATCCCCATGCTTCAGTTTTACCCTGAGTCCAGTCTAGACTAGGTTTACGGCATTGTAACCAAGGGTGCCCCAGAATCACAGGGTGAGTCATATTATCAAATATGTGAAAACTAATTAGTTCAGAATGATTGCCGGAAATTGTCATGCAAACTGATTATGTGCGGTGCACAATTTGGCCTAACTCACAGCCGTCCACAGCACAGACCACCAGGGGACGTGAAAGCTGATAGGATTTAAGATGGAGGGACCTGGCAAGAGAAGATAACATGAGATTAGAATCAGCCCCAGAATCAATGAATACAGGACAATTTAAGGTGGTATGGACAGACAAGAATGTGGCGGTTAATACATTCTGAGAGGATGTATTAGTTGAACTCACCTGCACTGCAGTTTTTGGCCGCACCGGGGTACCTTTACTGGACAGAGGGTAACGACATGACCTGACCGACCACAATAAAAACAAAGTCCTTACGCTCGACGCCGCTCACGATCCGCCAGGGAGAGGCGTGTCCGTCCCACTTGCATGGGCTCCTCTGCAGTGCTGGGGGGGGGGGGGGGGCATTGCCGCTGGAACGGCTAGAAGGAAGTAGATGATCGATCAGACGACGTGAGAAATCGCTGGGTGGGATGATGACTGTCTTGGTGAGGGTGGTCAGTTAGACGGCGATCAGTTCGGATAGCTAGTGGTATCAGTCCATTGAGGTCATTCGCCAAGTCTGCTGCCACCAGCTGATCTTGTCGCTTAAGCCCCAGAAGAAGACATCTTGGAGCGCTGCCGGGTTCCACTCGCTCTTTGTGGCCAGGATGCGAAAATCTATAGCGTAATTTGCCACCCGGCGGTTGCCTTGATTTAACCTCATCAACGAGCGCGTCGGTTTCCGCCCCGGGGAGGTGTGCTGGAATACCTGCTCTAGAGCGTGAGTGAAGGCTGCCAGGGAGGAGCAAGATGGTGAACCGTGGCTCCACTCAGTCGCAGCCCACGCTGCTGCCCGGCTGGTCAGGTGAGTAATGATAAATGCTGTCTTCGCCCTTTCTGATGGAAACATTGATGGCATTAATTCAAAGTGTAGTTCGCATTGTGTAATGAATGGCTTGACGTCCTCGGACTCTCCGGTAAAATGCTCAGGCTGGGAGAGTTGATTACAGACTTCGGGTACAGGAGCCGGCGGGGCTATCGATGGTCCTGGAAGTGGTGTGGCGGCGGGAGCTGTACTGGTCATAGCCTGATGCTTTATGGTAGTAAGTAGTTGCTCCATCTGAGAGCTCACTGAGGCCATGAAGGTATCCTGCCGCTTGGCTAACTCACTGATTCCTGAGTTCAGAGCGGTTAGCTGGTCCTCTTGCTGAGCGAGCTGCCGACTGTGGTGGCATACCGCCAGCTGGAAGGCGTGTGCATCTGCTGTGTCCATAATTGACCAGATTTTACTATCAGGTTTGACAGACAAGACGGGCTGGACACAAATGCAGGACGCAGGTACACAGCTCAGTGGAGTTAAAGCGTTTATTTGGTTAACAGGCTGGAGTCGGTACACAGAAAGGCAGTGCAAAAAGAGCAACAGTGACAAAATCATCAGGCTTAGGCGTGGTCGAGGTACACAGGCAGGTAGTCAAAAACATGATGAGGCAAATGAATCAAGGCAAGGAAATACAAGATATTGAGCTGGAAAGAAGCACAACGCACTGCAATCTGGCGAGGGAGTAAGGCAAAATGAGGAGCTTAAATACACCCAGGTGATGAGGTGTAGATTGAGAGCAGGTGTGCGTGGAACACACCAGAAGGAGGGTGTGGCCAGAGAGAGGGAAGCACCCACCATCAAGAGCCAGCAGAGACAGACAAGAGAGAAAGTGACAGACAGACCCAAACAGAAAAACCCCAGCAAGAGAATAAACAAAACAGAAAGTACCTGAAAAAACACAAAGCCAAGAAGTAAAAGCAAACAAAACTCAAATCCTGACAGGCTGTTGTCCTGTCCAGGGTGTACCCTGCCTCACACTCTGACTGCTGGGATAGGCTCCAGCACCCCCCGCCCTTAATTGGAATATAGAAAATAGATGGATTTTGCACAGCCCTGTTGACCAAGCCCCGACCACCAGTGCTGAATAATGAATTCAATGTGGTAGTGCCAAAAATTGAAATATGTTTGGGAATACCGTATTTTTCCGGACTATAAGTCGCACCGGAGTATAAGTCGCACCAGTCACTTTATCCATTATAAAGAAAAATAAACCATAAATAAGTTGCACTGGACTATAAGTCCCATGGACATACAGGTATGTTAACTTAACATGAAAAGTTCAGATGATAATATTGTGACGGCTACCGTTTTCAGATGCATATTTCACCAGTCGTAACTTGTAATCTGCAGAGTATGATTTTCTTTTTGGTGGCATTTTTTCGGGCCTTCTCCATTGTCTTGTTAAGTTATCAGTAACGTTGAAATTTTTATTTTTCTATGGTAGTCAGAAGTCGCAGGAACAGTCACACAAGCCTCGAGTGCCCTCTCGTGAGCTGCATTTTACCTACGGATATGTTTGTATTTTGCGGACCACATTGCGAGCCGAACCATGCAGCACCTACCTGCGCAGCTCATGACCACCCAGTGGTGTCGATCCAGCTCCTTCCAAGTGCAGACGCTAATCCTCCGCCGTCGCTCAGTGCTCCCATGCAGCTCTCAGCGTCAACTCTGCTCACACTGATATCCAAGGGTTGAAGTTGTTTTGTTAGTCGTCCCGGAATAAACACCATGTTCGTCTGCTTCAAACGCTTTTCACAATCATCAACGCCAGCTCCTTCCAAGTGCACATGCTAATCCTCCGCCGTCGCTCACCCAATGCTCCCACACAGCTCTCAGCGTCAACTTAAACACTCTGCTCACACTGATATCCAAGGGTTGAAGCTGTTTTGTTTGCCATGCCGGAATAATAGCAAGCACCGTGTTCGTCAGCTTCACACGCTGTGGGTGAGGTGAGGAATACGCGTCCAACGTTCTGTTCTCTGATTGGTTATCGCGACCAGCGTGACCTATAGGACGGTTGCCATACTACAGTGCCCATGATGCATTGCATTTCCTTTTCCGGTGGCGATTTTAAAACATAGATTGACTCTGTCACGTAAAATTGTTTTGTTACAGTAAATTAATTGAGATCCTACCGGTATATTTTTCATTTATAAGTCGCACCGGAGTATAGGTCGCACCCCCGGCCAAAACATGTAAAAAAGTGCGACTTATAGTCCGGAAAATACGGTAGGTAAAAATATAATTATTAGTTGTATTTATAGAGCTCCTGGCTCAAAAATGGAAGAATTTTAAAATTGGATTGAGAAATATTTTTCACAGATGGGTAATAAGCGAGTATTTGTCTGTGGAGATATAAATATTGATCTTTTAAATCCGCATCAACATAAGGTGACAGATGATTTTATTAATACCTTGTACAGCTTAAATTTATATCCAAAAATTACTAGGCCTTCAAGAATAACTTCTCAGTCAGCTACCCTCAGGTTCAGGTTACTTTATTAATAACCGTGGGTAGATTTGTGTTGCAATCACAGAAAGCATCCAACTTAGAACATATAATGACAACACTAACATACTTAAAGACCCAGCACCTTCATAAAAGTACCCTTATTGATAATATACTTACAAATGATACCGATACTAAAACAATAAGTGGTTTATTGATCAATGATATCAGTGACCACTTACCAATTTTATAGTAACGGAGCTGAATTTGAATACTAAATGGAAGGAGAAAATACAATATCGAAAACGTTTGCAATCTCAAGAAGCTATTACTGCCAAAAAAAATGATTTACGTCTGCAGGATTGAAATTTCATTTATATGGAGAACAATGCTAATTTAGCATATGTCGAATTTGAAAATATGTTTCTTGATATATATAACAAAAATTGTACAATTCTACATTGCAGTGTAAATAACAAGTATAAGGCCCATCCATGGATAACAAAGGGACTGCAAAAGGCATGTAAGAAGAAAAACATGTTATATACAGAGTTTATTAGAAGTAAATCAAGAGAGGCTGAGATTAAATATAAGTACTATAAAAAATAAATTAACAACCATTATGCGGAATTGTAAAAAAAAAAAAAATCATACTTTGGAAAAATTTTAAACGATAATAAAAATAACATAAAGGAAACATGGAAAATACTGAATAGTATTTTAAGAAATAAACCCAAATCAAAGAATTAGCCAACTTACTTTACT